>NC_063342.1:40271317-40308675 GCF_021869965.1 Rhincodon typus | reverse complement strand
TGCTGCTTGGCCTGCTGTGTTCATCCAGCTCTACACCTTGTTGTCTCAGATTCTCCAGCATCTGCAGTTCCTACTATCTCGATCCTAACTAATTCAGGTTATCAGATTCTTTTGTGTAAATGTGATGGACACTACTAGAGACAGTGCTTAGATGATCAAGGAGACAGCTATGAATGACAGCAACAGGTTTTAGTGGCATAATGTAATGCACCTGACTGCCTCTCTGCTGCCCAAATAAAAAATCAATAATAAAATATTTAGTATGTGTATTGTTGATTGCACATACCACTGAACCCCCTTCTTTTAAATCTCTCTCAGAATTTTGCAAATTGGACACGGGATTCTAGCATCAGTAGGGCATGAATGATGAAAAGTGCACTGCATAATGTATTTGCACTATTTGCATGGAATTTGAATATATTTTAGCAGATATATCATAGTCCATTATTGCATTTCTGATAGGAGATGGCAGACGTGGTGGGAGCAAGCAGAAATGTAGATGCTGAACAATATTCCAAGAAACTATGTTTGTATAACTCAAGTTTTAAATAGAAGCCTTTATATAATGCCAATAGCTGCTGTATTTGCTATTGAACATAATTTGATACAATATGTATTGACTTCATATAATAGCTGATAGTGAGTTAACTATTCATTTTGCCTCTTCCCCAATTAATTTCCACAATATTCTAAATGTTAAGATATTGATATTGGCACTCTGAAACAAACTTTCACTGAATCCCATTCTATTGCCCTTTCCAATACACTTTAATTCTTACCGTTTCAAATATTTAACCACTTCACTTTCAAAATTTACTATGGATTCTACTTCACTACTATTTTTAAAAGAGATTCCATCTTCCAACAATCCTCTTCGTAAACAAATCTCGAGCCCAGGCACCCATCTGTTGAAGCAGGTGTACTTAAAATAAAACACAGCTCGATCAAAAGCTTTTTCTTTTAAATCAATTCTCATCAATGGCTGAATGTTTATTTTACAAGATAAAGGTGTGTTAATTGCTTTTAGTTCTGCTATTGATATTTTACAAATGTGATTGATTGATTAATAGTTGCATTGCGTTATAGTAACCATCGTGCTTTTTTAAAGAAAGTTATGCATTTCCATTTGCCATTGTTACAATAGGTTTATTAGGTTTGTGTAAAGCACATACTGGATAAAGGTTTGGAAATTCTATGAGTTGGCATGTACAGTACAAGGGTCCATTGGAGCAAGTAGGGTGCAGGATTGGTACTGATGTGGCATGGTGGTTGAGTGATGGCTAAAGGGTGTCATGACCTAACTGGAAAAAGTGCACCAATAATTGTTCCACAAGATAATACAAAATGTATAAAATCCCATTGAGGCCAGCAAAGTGACCAGTTTGCCTGACTGACTGCTACTCAAGACAGAAACAATACATTTCAGGTTCCTTAAGTAACAGTAAAAGTAACTCCAGCCATTCTAACTCGCCACTTTAACAAGAACAGTGAACAGAATTCTAATTTATGCAACTTAAACCATACCCTTCAAAACCGCAAACATGTACATACTCAATGGTAATTAACACAGACAAAAACAAATGATTCAAACATATAGTGTGGATAGAAAGAATATAGGCAGGCTAAACAAAATTCTAAAGATCACAAATCCAGATCACATGGTGAAATGTTCTTTTCCTCTCATATTCCTTTAGATTTTTGCAATGATGAGACACTGTTGTCCATGTAATGATCATTATCCTTCAATTCAATTTCTGATGGTGAACTTGGGTCTTTCCTTGTTGAATTCTTCATTTAGGCTTTCTTGAGTTTTTTGTCTCTTTCCTCACAAGGAGAGAGAGATACTGTCTGTAGGCTCTGAATATTTTTCAAGCACTACAGCTTGTGGCACCTACAGATTTTTAACACTCTGCACCTCATCCAACCAAGGGGTTGTTGCCTGGTAAAATTTCCATAAAATATTCTTGGCGCTATTTAGTCTGAGAATTTCCCACCACTTGCTTCCAAGAAGCACATTATATTGTGGACTTCAACAGTATGCATCACTTGATTGTAAAGTTGCAAAATGTTCCTGATTTTTTAATTATATTAGTCCAATTTCAAATTTAGTCCATAGTTCCAAAAAATGAAATATATGGTCACTCACAAGGGCTTAAGAAATAAGATAATCAAAGAATTTGCAGCAATTCCCAGAGGACATCTTCTCCAGGACCTCCCAGGACTTAAAGAATATTTGTGTTAAAATGTACACTGTACTTGAAGCTGTTGCAGAGATCTTTACTTTCCATCAGGCGAAAAGCCAGCACTAGATTTCTAAACGGTTTTGACATTGGATTATCACTAGAGGTATAAAGCAATGCTTTTCAGTATCAAGGCACACTTCAATGAGACAAACAATTTCATGACACACCTTTTTTTCAAATGAATTGATTGCTCAAAAGCATTACATTTCCATGGTGGTAAATATTAGCCCTTACTAGACAGGTTTGCAACACAGTGCATACAACAACTAATCCATTTCTTTCTTAGAATCCATTCTAAGATTGAGATCAGAGGCTTGATTAAGATAAATTCCAAATATATTCACCTTAAAATTGGCACCAATGTGGAAATGTGCCCAGGCAAGTCAGTTCAGCCATCATTGAACAATTTTGTGCCTCTTTATTACACCTGCAGTTTCTTCTCATCCAAGAGATATGGTCCTCAATCATTGTGTGTGCTCACACTGAATGTTTAGAGCTGTGCATGCATAAGCAAGCTGTATAACGAGTTCATTTTCCATCTTCCATACATACTTGGTGCTGAATCTCTTTGTGTGCATGATATTGGGAGTCTATGTGAAGCGGTGCTGCTTCCTGAGAATTTTGCAGCACCCTTCTCACCTTGCCACACTGAAAACCTGTTATAAATCACTATTCACAACTCCCCAGATTTTGTTTCATTCATTCACAGGGTGTGGGTATTGCTGACTAGGCCAGTATTTACTGCCCATCCCAAATTACCTAGAGGACAGTTCAGCATCAACGACAGTACTATAGGTCTGGAGTTACATGTAAACCAGGTAAGGATGGCATTTTCCTTCCCAACATGGTCATTAGTGAACTACATTCTTTTTCCCAACAATCTGTAACACTTTCACAGTCATCTTTAGACCCTCAATTCCAGTTTTTTATTGAAATCAAATTTCACCATTTGCCATGAGCAGGATTCAAACTCAGGTGCCCAGAACCTGGGTAATTGATCACAAAATCCACCTCACTTCAGTAACAAGGGAGCATTGAACTGTCAGAGAGTCAATAGTGAGGGAACACTGTTGAAAGTGCTGTTTTTTGGGATAAGACCATGTGCAGATGGATGGCATTAGTTTAGGATGGTATCATGGTTAGCATAGACATGGTGGGCCAAAGGGCCTGTTCCTGTGCTGTACTTTTCAATGTTCTATGTTAAATAAGATGAATGGGTTGGACAGTTCGCTCCTGGGTCTGGACCACAATGTTGGGATCTGTCCCTGTTCCACAAACCAACAGCCAGGAGAAAGTGCTTTGAAACTTCAGATTTTCTTTCCATGGGGGGAGTTTCTGTGAGTTATGATGGGGCACCCTGGAAAGGATGTGGTGATTACCAGATGCAGAGGTGGGCTGGCAGAACTGGCCTCAGCGCACCAGACTCTTTCCAAGACTTTTTTAAAAGGAATACAATAAAAACCCTCCAGCTGTGATTTCCACCCACTGACATACTCCTCTCATCCGTCATGCCCTCTACCCACTTCCTATGGCCCCTTTTACATCCTCAATGGCCCTTTACTGTCCCTATGCCAACTTAGTGCCAATCCTGGCCCCTATGTGCCCTTATATCTACCAAATCAACTCACCCAGTATCCACCATGGGCATACAACAGGACCAATGCCCAGATGAGATAAAGTTGTTAAATGTTTACTGAAGAATTCACTCAAAACATGAAACTGTCATTGGTTTAAAAACAAAATCAGTGCATTTAACATCTATTAATCTTTTACAAACAAACATCCCACTTCAAAGAGGCTATAATCACTTGGAGTTATCAATGTGAAATTGCAGGCACCCCACTGTGATATTGAAAGGTTGTGATATCAGTCATTCATTGCCAGCCCGGTAACAGTAGCCCTCAAGTTTGTGTCAACAGAGTGAAGTGTTTCTAGCACTCCAGATAATTTTTTAAAAAATTGAAAGGGCATATGTTTTAAGAGCCTTGATTGTTTGACAGTCATTTTGGACAGTTCCTTTTGATAATTATTTTTGACAAGTTACTTAATAGTTCCAATGAGCTTGACAGTTCCAATGAGTTGATGCATAGTCATGTCCACTCTTAAGAATCCCTAAGGGGACCTCACATCTCCCAAACATCACTTTACATCCCCAAATGTTATCCTGGGACCATATACACAAAAACATTCTGTACATTTCCAAAATGGTAGCCTACCTGTCTGAACAACTCCTGACAGCTCTAATTTGCACAAATCCTGTTTGCTGCCCTTGGCTGATAAAAATCAGATGTGACTGGAGGTAGTTGTTCCAACATTTCAAATTTGCAGGTACCAATTTCTATCAGCCTAGTAAAAGCAGTTGGTGCAGCCTTAATCATAGCTAGTTCTTCTGAATTAGAGAGGCCTTTTGCCCGAAGGTGTTATATTTAAGACAGTAACAAGAACCAGCAACAGTTACATCGTTTACATTATAAAACTTTTTCTAGTTTAGATCTTCTTTCTCTCCATGGTAGGAAAGGTGTTAGTCAAAATAAGTAACAAAACCCAAAATATGAACAAGGAAAGTGTTTACATTTTTTCTACATGTACCATTTACTCTAATTTGGGAAAAAACTCTAATTTGGGAACTCAAGACTCTATAGGAGTGAAACTGGTTTACGTTAACAGCAGTAAATGGACTCACAGAATGGGCTTCTTGTTAAAAGTTTGTGCAGTTTTTATTTAACATTGACTTGTAAAATATTGCCAAGATTTTAAATTTCAAACTATGTAAATACAGCTGTTAGAAATAGTTTCTCAAAAGAGTTTGAACTATCATTCTCTGAATTTCAATGGAAAGAAAATTGGACAAACAAAAGGCTGCCAGTTTTTTTCAAGCCCATTTTGCACTGACAGTGTTAACTAATTCCATCCCTATTTGTCTGGTTTTGTCTACTACACACAGTGTATGTAGTATGATCTAATGAAGGACTATAAATTTCAAGCATATTTTTAAATGACTTTTACTCAACAATATTTTCACATAGTTTTTATTACCAGATCAGTAATCAACAATATTTGTCTGATACTGTATTAGCACAAAGTCGATTTAAAACACTCGATTTCACAAGATTTGTTCATAAAGATTTTACAGCAAATATTTCATTTATTAAGCATATGCCGTCATCTATTGTTAAACTGTCTTACACAAGTTACTTGTCATTTCTCAAAATTATCTGTGTTAGTTGTTAACATTTTTTACAGCATCAAGAAATGACCCATGTCTTGTCATGCTGATCACTGGTCTTATGCAAAATTAAATAATTAGTTATGTCAAGCAACCACAGAAAATGCTGGAGAAACTCAGTAGGTCTGGCAACATCTGTGGAGATAGAAACAGTTATGCTTTAAGTCTGATGTAACTCTTGTTCAGAACTTCCTTGAGTTCTGAAGAAGTCATATCAGACTCAAAATGCTAACTCTTTTGTTTTCACAGATGCTGCCAGACTTACTGAATTTTTCAAGTATTTTCTGTGTTTATTTCTGATTTCCAACATTTGCAGAATTTTGCTTTTAGTTATATCAAGCATGAGCTTTGCACACAATTCAAACAAAACACTGATTTACTTATCTATCGTCACATTACAGATGTCACCAGGTTTACATTGTCCATGGATCAGTGTAGAAATAAAATGTTATAATTGACCATATAAAACTTCCAAATGTTACAGCTTGAAAGTGTGCACACTGAAAAGACACAGTCACATAGGCACTTGAGAAAATATAACACTACAAAGGGATAAGGCACAAAGACAAAACTCACAATGTCTTTGGAGAGACAGAATCAGCATTACTGTAAAATGTTCCAATACACCGATTTTACCATAGACACTGATACCCAAATTGCACTATCCATCACTGTATCTCCATACCTGTTTTAGCACAATTACACTGAACTTACACTATTGTTTACAAATATTCTTAACACTTTGGATTAATCGCACTGTAGTGTGACTTTTTAAATTGCATTTTTTTAAAAAACAGTAACTCATTGTTATGCAACATTGGCTTGAAGATTTTATCAGTTTCTTTTGAGAATGATTTTTAATAACTGTTGAAACTCATGATTAAAAATATTATGAACAAAGTATCACAGTGCTGAATGTTAAAATTGAATAAAATCAGAACCATATATTTGATGGATAATGGTTGCCGTTGTGTTATTTTAAATCAATCTTAATGTGAATCTGTGCTTCAAACATAAACTGTAGGCTTTCAAAATGAATTTCTCATGAAACAGCCACCTATGGTGTACAAGCAGGGTATCTTAGCTCCCTAAAATCTACTGGATGAGTTAATCTGATTTTCACAAAAGGTTTGGAGAGTTCCTGGAGATGCAGCACCATGTACAATACTAGCCAGTATGTCTGTACAAAACTTGTCTCTCTGTAATTTTTTTGAAACTTCCATCACGGCAAGATGATCTTTTTTATATGCATCTCGGAGGCATTAAATGCAATTTAGGACCTTAAAAAGGCTTCATTAAGATTGATAACACTGAGGATATTTGGTGTTTTAGTAACACTTAGTTTTATATATATGCTATAATCTCTGTAATAAGATTCAGCTGCTGCAAACAGAATTATAGGCAGAAATGTTCTAATGAATACACAGTGACTAAGAATGCAATCTCCAAGGAATAGCTGTTGTCAACATAATGTGTATGATCATGAAAAATTAACATAACTTGCATCAAAAGATAACTGATACATGCAAAAACATGGATTCCTATAAGCAACTGCAAGTTCAATTATGACTTATTATGGTTCAAGGTTGGAGAAGGATCCACAGAACTTACAAAGAAATAAGGATATGGGCAATGACATTTCATTTGTAGTTTACCTCATGGGAAACTAAATTATTGTATGAATCAGCAAGCAGAAATATTTTTTAAGAAGATTAGCACAGTGGGCAGATGTTGACTGCAAAACTGTGCAATAAGGAAGAGGTGATGAGTCTGGCTCTGAAGTACCTCCTCAGTTCTTTCTGAGTAGTCCCTTTTGATACGCAAAGAGCCCCATAGCAGCTGCAGAAGTGAGGAATGTTGACCATCCGAAAAACTTTAAGCATCCTGGAATTGAAGGCATGTTTCTCTCCCAGAACGTTGTTTTGATTGGAAATGCAGGAACGTCCTGAAAGAAATATGTACATCAGGAGCTGAGTTACGAAAAGGAAATTTTCACAAAACAAACAATGCTTCAACCAAACTGGGGGACAAATCTGTTTGCTGGTTCAAAATCATACCATGTAATCTGCTCACCAAGGCTGGCAGCACATAATCTTCGTGCTGCCTCCTCATTTGCCTGATACTGACCCAAAGGCAGTGAAGGAATGACAATAAAAAACCAAGTCAGGAGAGTGTGTGGTTTCAAGGGTGACCTGTAGGTGGCCTTTGGAAGGTGCGACAAGTTGCTGCAGTACAAAATTGTATATGGTACAAACTGTTCCTACTGTGAATCAAAGTAGATGGAGTTAATTTTTTTAAAAATTCAGTCCTGGGAGGAGGGCATCACTGACTGAACCAGCATTTATTACCCCATCCCACAGTTAAGAGTCAACCACATTACTGTGTGGCAGACATCACATGTAGGCCAGACCAGGTAAGGGTAGCAGTTTCCTTCCCTAAAGGACATTAGTGAACCAGATGGGTTTTTCCCCAACAATTGGCAATGGATTCATTGTCATCATTAGACTATTAATTCCAGATTTTTGTTGAATTCAAATTCTACCATTGCAGGATTTGAACCTAGGTCCCCAGAACATTACTGGGGTCACTGGATTAACAGTCCAGCGACAGTACCACTAGGCCATCGCCTAGTGCTTTGATCTGGGTGGTGTCTATGTGTTGTTAGACATTCACTCATCCAGGCAAATGAAGAGTATTCCAACTGACCTCTGATCTGTGCCTTGTGGATAGTTGTCAGGTTTTGAGGAGTGAAGAGATGAGAAGCACACTTCTCAGCCTCTGACCTACGTTGGAATAACAGTATTTATATGACTGATCCAGTTAGATTCCTTGTCAGCGTTAACCTCAGGTGATTGATAGTGGGAATCCAGTGATGCCAATGCAATTGAATGTCAAGGGGTGATGATCAGATTCACTCTTGCTGGAGACGTTCATTCCCTGGCACTTGTACGGCTCAGATGTTACTTGCCACTTGTCAGCTCAGTTCTGAATGCTGTCATAACAAATGAGGGGGAACTAACTGATCTTTAAGTTTTAATTGATAGAACAATAAATAAATGAAACTGGGTTTTAAAGCACTGGAGACTTTACCTCTGAGTCAAATACAGGTTAACAATACCTGAGAAGCTCTACAGAGAGACAATAAAGAAAAACAGTCTTATGGTTAAGTATGGCAATTTTTGAGGAATTAGACAGTGTTCAGTATGGAAATCATGGGGTGCCATATGAAGATTGCAAAATTACTGCATCAGTACACAAGCATATGCACGTAACCAAAAGTGATGGAGTTAATCCACTATAATTAACATTAATGAAACAATAGTACTAACTATTTTAATTTTGTACAGAACAACTGATTTAAAAGCAGCTGGAGGTCCCAGTTAAAAACTGAAAGAACTGCGGATGCTGTAAATCAGGAAAAAAAACAGAAGTTGCTGGAATGGCTCAGCAGGTCTGGCATCATCTGTGAAGAAAAAAATCAAAGTTAACATTTCAGGTCAGGTGACCCTTCCTGAGTTTTTGTTGGAGGTCCCAGTTGATGAATGTAGGGATTGACAGGTAAAATGTGAAGTTGTAATTGTCACTTGTTTAGGAAGTTTGTTTGATCACAGTCAGTACACAATCAAGGTCATGTCGCCATAGTCTTACCAGACCATAGGCCTCTCTCTCATTAGAGAGAGATGATTGATGGTGATTTAACCTGAGGGCCACCACACCTCAGGCGAGAGGAGAGATGGAGAAGGAACATCTTTCATCACAACCTCAGCCGGTGCAGGAACTGAACACATATTGAATCATAGAATCATCATAGAACCCCTACAGTGTGGAAGCAGGCCAGTTGGCCCATCAAGTTAACACTGACCCTGCAAAGAGCATCCCACTCAGACCCCATCCCTGTAACCCTGCATTCCCCAATGGCTAATCCACCCAGCCTGCACATCCCTGGACATTATGGGCAATTCATCATGGCCAGTCCAGCTAACGTGCACATCTTTGGACTGTGGGAGGAAACTGCAGCACCTGGAGGAAGCCAACGCAGACATGGGGAACACGTGCAAACTTCAGACAGATAGTTACCAGAGGGTGGAATCAAACCCAGGTCCCTGGTGCAGTGAGGCAGTAGTGTTAACCACCGAGCCACAGCGTCAGCTTTGCAAACCAACCGTCCACACCACGTGTTAGAAATGTTCAGAAACTTACCAAAGATGGTGGCTCAGGTTGCCAGATCTCACTTTTTGAAATCTTTCCCATTTCATGCAGGATCTGAAGGAGGGGAAAAACACACAAGTACATATTTAAAAATATGAATTATTTTTCCAGTAATGCATTTATCCTTAGTAACAGAAAACTAGCTGACAGCTACAATTTATCTGATATTTACCAACTAGCTACTGATATCAAATACTATTGAAACAGTAAGGAAAGGTTAGACCAGCATACCTGCACTAATTGCCTAGCAACATCACCAGGGCAATATTTCTATGTATTTCTGTATTTAGACTATTACAAAGTCAGCATTTCTATTCTAACCCTCTGAACCTTATTAAGGTTAATTTTCCTTGTAATTAAGCCAGAAACAGGTACCACCACCTAACAGCATATATCAGAAAATAGTGGCATGTCCTAAAATGGGTTGTCACTGGACAATATCATTTATAATCAAGCAGGCTGAATCCTCAAAATGAAGGAATATATATTTTGATTGCGGTGTATTTTGTTTAGAGTTTACTATTATCAATTACAATTAATCTCTGCCAGATTAGTTTAGTGCTTCATCTGAGTCAGGAGATTATGGATTAAAGCAGCATAAGATATGGGAACATACTTTAAGGTGATATTTCAGTACAATATTGAGGAAGTTGAACTGTTCGTTTGGATGAAATGCTAAATCAAAGACTGGTCTACCTGTTTAGGGGAATGTGAAAGATTCCAGTTTAAAAAAAGAGCAGAAATACCCTCCAACCCTGGCTAACATCATCAAAACAGATTAACTGGTTATTTATTCTATTGCTATGAATAGGCTATACATTCGCCTACAGAACAACTTTAATTGCCCTTCCAAAAGTAATTATTTGGTCCTGAAACACTTTGGAAGACCATGAGAATGTGAAAAGTGCTGATGAAATTTCAAGTTAAAAATGATTTTTTTCATTTTGTCAATAATCTAATTTTCAAGTCAAATGTCATTACAAACTGAAGTTAACTTTCAGTAGCTAGAATCACCTCCAAGTCAAATTTTATACAACATATTTCAATGGCTTTCAAGTTAAATATCATACCATAAAATTGAAACTTCAGTGTGCCTGACTGTACATCATAAAAGAATGATTAACAAGCAATGAATTTTTACATGGACTTTAAGTTCATCCCCAGGTTGAAGACAGTCTAATGAACTGGAAATTCTCCCTCCCTCTCCAGTGAAGCATTGACATTGAAAAAAAGACTTGGTCTACCAGCTACAATAGCATTCAAAACCCTGATTGATAGAATATTGGCAGAAGAATGAAGGATCTATGGTAGTTAATACCCTAATAAAATACTTGATATTGACCTGAAATTATATAGTCACATTAAGTTATGAATACTACATTATCTATTTTCCATTAATGGGGAAGCTAAAACTGAGTAAAATGCTTAAGTTCAAATTAATAGCACACCTTCAATGGAAGATTTAAGAGGGAATTTGACAATGCACCCTCCACAAACTCTTGAGTTTATTTTTCAGAATAAAGCTGTTCCTTCAACGAATAGCAGGCTTAAAATGAATTATATCTATACAATTAACTTTGTTTTCATATTCTTTAGTACTGTGTGAAGTCAATTACACCAATGATGTCAAGGAATATTTGATGCTAATTCAATATTAACAATTGTTAAGTATGGGTTAGTTTGGACTATTGATCATAATGTAATTACAAAGGAAAATCATTTGTTTCATCTGAGTTGACCTGTCTACAAGTATCCATTGCAGCATCCAATAGATATAAGGAGGAAATTCTATAGCTTAAGCCTTAGGTAGCTGTAGACACGACCATCAATCATGGCCCAATGGAATAGGGCAAGGATATAAATCCAGACAAAAATTGGAGCAGGCAGAATTCTCAGACCATGGGAGGTTGAATAAAGTTGCAGAGATAGGTTGGAGAGAAACCATGTAGGGATCTGAACATGAGGATGAGAATTTTAAAATTTAGATGTTGGTGGACAGGGAGCCAATATATGCCAGCAGGGCTAGGTGTGAACAGGACTTTGTGCAGGTTAGAATACAGCAGAGTTTTATACAAAGTCAAATTTACAGAAACTTCAAAGTGGGAGGAAGGCTGACTAGAAGGGCAGGGATAGCAAAAACATAAATAAGGGCTTCAGCAGCAGATAAGCTTAGATTAGGGTAATGTAATCGAGGTAAAAATAAGTAAGCAGACTTTGTGATAAAGAGACTACCAAGCCTGAAGCTTGACAGCTTGTAACTGTACACTAAAGTCCCTGTGTTCTAAGAGAGCAATGAGTACCACAGAAAGGCTGGCAGCTGCAAGTCAGTGCTGCAGTCAACGTGTGCTAAGAAAGCACTGTTAAGCATCGAAAGCTGGCAGCAGTAAGTGCTGAATGAGCAATTACACCAAGAAAGAGAGACCTGAGGGGCTGAATGAGGATGAAGGCCTGATTTTCACCAAGTCAGAGATGTTTTCACCCTGGTGAAAGTGCCAGAAGACACCGAGAATCACAAATCCTATCCCTAAAACTGGCCATTTTCATACGCTCAGGGCAGGCTGAGGGTTACACGTGCCGTTCCTGGAGGCAGCTGGTTATTTTAATGATCAGCCGAGTCCAGAGAAGTGGGATTTTGACATCCCTGGCACCAGAGTGTGGAGATTAGACAAGTCAAGAGCAGACTTGCTCTCAATGCATTTCTTTTGGTAATTAAAGTGCCCCTGTGGAGATTTGAGGTAGCCCCATGGATATTATTGAAGTACACCTTGTGGTGGGGGTCAGGGATCCTTCAGGGAAAGGTTTCCAATATCCTTTGGAATGGACCTCAGCGTTCCATTTGGAAGGAGGGTCAGGTGCACTCCATAGATGCTGTCAGACTTTCTCCAGCACTTTTCTGCTTTCATTATGGCAGAAAAAAGTTGGAACAGTTGGCAAAGGGGCTATAAAAGAAAATGGGATGACTGAGAGCACATGAGATATATGGGCCATGGGACATAGGCATGGGGTAGCACAGGAAATGTGAGAGGGCTAAGAGTGGCTTCGGGGCATAGGTTAGCATAGATGGGGCGTAGATAGTGAAGGAAGGGACTGGTGAGAGCAGTTTTCTGTTTTGATCTTTATTTTTCAACTTTGCACACAGTGCTGGAGTGCCCAGGCTGGATTTCTCGGGAACTAGGCCGCTTCTTAAGTTCTTCCTTGGTCCCCTGACCTGATTCCTGTAGAAGCCCATCATCCTGGGAGTGAAAACCCAAACTGTGGGTGGCTGTTTTATAAAGGCTGCAGTTTGTGGATCTGGAATTTTTCAGAACACTGCTCTGCCGACCCATGAATAAAAATCAAGGCTACAGTGTTAGTGTGTCTGTGGTGAATCCAAAATACTCCTGAATGCTAGATTACTAATTGCTACATATGACTTAACAATTAGAGTACATAAAGGATAGAATTACAGTCTGTTTGGAACAAATGGATGGAAATAGAACCACACAAGTGCAATGAAAGAAAGGGTTTATATGTAACAGATGTAAATTAACTAGCGGAAGATTCAATAATCTAAAATACATTAGGTTGCTTCACACAGACTAGCAGCTTCAATTTTAATAAGTCTCATTATTTTTTGACAGAGCAAGAAAGTGAAAAGCCTCAGGACAGTAGCAGAACTCATCTAAGGGAAAGAGACATGATTACTGAACTCACTGTGTGCCAAATGCTTTCACACAGAGACATGTACTGTCTGGGTTTCCCTGTTCATTTTACTTCAGGCAGGCACAGAGGGGAAATAGACTATGACATGATTGTATGTGTGGGAGAAGTCATGCAGAAGAAGTTGTAAAGGTGACTCAGAAATCAGAAGCTTGAAAGTATCTCTCTACCCATAACTCATGTTTTGATCCTTTGGAAGACTGTTTGAAATGCCTGGGATCTCGGGACACTACAAACATGTCAACAGCAAATACATTAATGGCATTAATGTTTCAACACTCAAAAAAATCTAATCTAAGTTCTAATTTATAATTACTTTAAGGGTAATGAAAATTTTGTTTCAAAATTAATTTACATAAAAAGCCAATTAATTCTGGTCTTCTCTAATGTACTTTCAAATTAAATTTAAGTAAAATATTAAATTCATCTCACATGCATTATGCCTATAAAATTATTTATGATGACTTCTAAAGCTGCATTGTACTATTGAAGGTATTGAAAAAGGTTTAACATTGTGATTTGAGCTCTTTGGATGAAACAAATTTGATGATTTTCAGATACAATCTGAATAAATCTGGTATTAATTGGAAAAGTTCAATACCATCCTTTTATGTCAATGTCAAATATTTTATCTGAATGGAAAGCAAAATAGGTTCTGCAGTGATTGTAACAAGGTCAACCTCAGAATACAAGTTCCCTGATTGGGGCTGTTAACCTGGTTCAATTAGGGAGCCCTGGCAGACAGATGAACAGGAGTATCAGAGATTCTGTTCACTCTGAGAGCTGGCTCTGAGGAAGCTGAATCTGTGTCAAAGACTCTCCATGTGCGAAAAAGGGTGACTTGGTGATGGGATACCTGCCTCTGTGGAGTTATTTCAGGTTCCAGCATATAAAAACAGAAAATACTGTAACTGCAAAGAGAGAAATTGAATTAATGTTTTAGGTCAATGACCTTTTATCAGAACTGGCTCTGATGAAAGGTCACACAGATCATTAATGTTAATTCTGTTTCATTCTACACAGATGTTGCTCAGCGTCTGGAGCATTTCCAGCATTTCATTTATTTATTTAGATCTCCAGCATCCCCAATAATTTGTTTTTCTATTAGATTTCAAAATTGGTTCCTGAGGCACATCTTTACCTCCTTTTTGTCATTTCAGTAACATTCATTTTTGCTGCTTTTGGTTTTCAGACATGGTTAGACAAATCTCTCATACCTTATAAACACATAATCTCCTTATCTACACATCAAAAATGTAAAATAACTCAGTTAAATTAGTGAAGAACTATCCAAGCACTACAAATCCATGCTCCTTTACACTCATACCTTTCCAGTTATTAACATGCATTTCACATGCATCCCCTCTCTTATCTTAAAATGGTGTGGAACATTTTTCTTCAGCCTTTGGCTCAATTCCTGTTTTTAAATTATTCCTCCGTTATCCCTGCCCAAACCAGTTTAAGTAATTTGACACGCCATGGACCCTGCTGAGCCTGGTGACTGCTGTTTTTACTCCCATTCAATATCTACATGTAATCACTGTTTGATTATTTATCCCCTGTAGTGGCTCTTCCATATAATTCGCAGGTACTCCAAGTCCTACTCCTGTTGTATCTCCCCTCTCAATTATAAAGTAGTTTGCTTGTGGTCTCATCTCTTCAGCCATTTTGTACATCTTATGTAATTAGGAAAGCTCCTTTTATTTCCTCTTATGTGCTCCCAATCTTTCTCGTTGCTTCTGCTCACTCCTTTGTATTTTGTCTTTGCCTTGATTATATCACTCATTTTTGCTACAGTCTCTCAATATATGCAATCAAAGCTGTTGACATATTCCTTTAATCCTGAATGGAATACACTTAGCCTGCGAAAGTAGAAAGCATCTGGCTGAAATGAAATGCTAGTCAATACGACAATGTATTTTCCAGCGTCATTAAACTGGTATTCAAACAAGAACAAAGGAGGGAAGTAAAGGAAGCAAGTATTTGCTGTTGTACAGAACCGCTGAATACCAGTTTAATGAAAACGATTCATGAGATCTTGATTCAGAGGTGCCTGCCTCCTTCCAAGATCCTAAAGCCGTTCAGGGATAGCCACAGGGAGACAGGACTACCTCCTCCAAACATGGTTTACGACAGCTTTACAAAATTCTCAAACTGATGCAGCATGAAATTATGATACAGTTTGTAGCTCAACCATGCCAAAGTGAAACAGACCATAGCCCTCCTTAAGGTGAGGTTTCTATACCCAGACTACTCCGGTGGGACTTTTTGGTACAGGTCAGAGAGGGTGCCCTGCATCATTGTGGTATACGATGCCCTTCTCGTCTGAAGTCGGAAAAGGTGGTGGTGTTCTGGATGCAGATGAAATGGGGGATCGATAGTAATCGGAGATTGAACATGAAGTTGAGGATCAGCGCATTGACCAGGAGGGCTGTCCAAGAAAGCATAACAGAGTAATGCATCGCAGAATCTAAGAGGCCAGACAGAACTGAACTGAAATAACCCCTGATGAAGGGTCTAGGCCCGAAACATCAGCCTTCCTGCTCCTATGATGCTGCTTGGCCTGCTGTGTTCATCCAGCCCTGCACCTTGTTATCTCAGATTCTTCAGCACCTGCAGTTCCTACTATCACTAGAACTGAACCGAAGCCCACTTTCACGGTGAATGAGTTGGGTTTGGATATGGTATCATCGTTTAACATTGTGTGATAATTAGGCCAAGTAGCTCCTTCTTAGTACAAAGGGCATCTGGACCTTGTTATTTTTGCATTCCTTGACCTTTAGTGTGGTTGACTAAATGAATTGTTGTCAATGTGATTATCTGCTTAATATCTCGGGTGATCCCACTTTATAGTATGGGCACATTACATGTCCAACTTTAAGGTGAAGCAGCAGCCATTAAGATAGTTTACTAATATTGCATGGCACTAAGGTTAGGTAGCTCTTAGGCTAATATGATAGCACAATAAACAAAATAGAAGCAAAAGAGTAACTTCATCTCAAAACATTAACTCTGTTTTCTCCACAGATGCTGCCGGGCATGCTGAGCTTCTCCAGCATTTTCTCCTTGTGTATTACACTGAATGCTATGCCGTGAAGTCCCTCATTATAACCAGCAAGTTGGGAGGAATCCCGAAGAGGCTCTTTTTGATGTTTCCACTTTCAGTAACCCTTTACTGTTTCAGAGTGAGTGCAGATTGCTAAATCGCCCTGCATTCTCCAAGACCGCATTGAGCCTGCGAGAGGCAGCATCTTGTGCAGCTTTTCTTGGCTGTGAGGCAGGCTAGACATGTAGACTGTCCATTATACATCTCCCAGTCTTTAATGA
This sequence comes from Rhincodon typus, assembly GCF_021869965.1. NCBI lineage: Eukaryota > Metazoa > Chordata > Chondrichthyes > Orectolobiformes > Rhincodontidae > Rhincodon > Rhincodon typus. Next base: position 40,291,971 of record NC_063342.1, on the reverse strand, counting down.
CAGTGCATTGCCTTGAAAAATCAATCGAATAAATCTTTACCTCCAGGGATGTGGAGAAACATCATTGATTCTATACTCTCATATTCTCACTCAGAAGGTCCACATTAAAGTGTAACACCTTAGCTGTGATCTTCAATGTCTTAGTTTAAGATTCCCTGATGTCTTATTCTATCTGAAGTCAAGGAGTCAGTTTCTTGTGAGAGATGTGCAATGTTTGGACATTACAACTTCCTTCATTCTTCGGATACCCAAACAGGTTGCTCATCTCTCACCTAGAGTTCTCTATGCTGCACTTGGAGTCTCTTTCCACTTAAACAATAATCTGTCTTTTGATTCTTCTTACCAAAGTGCATGCCCTCACACTTTCAACATTAGTGATGTGCTCACCAGAATTTACTCTGGAGTTTAATCTAGAAAGAGACCAACTTGGGTGAAAGTCTATGAGCTGATGAGGACGCAGGTGAAAAGATTTACTGGTGTATGCTCTGAGGAGTCAGTAGCTTCCTCCTCAGAGGTGGAATTGGAGGTGGAGGTGGAGATGAGGGTCTCTGGTGCTGGTCTGCTCTTCGCAGAGGTTCACTGGGTGTGACTACTGACTGCATAAAAGAAGCAATTAGTTGTAAAAATGCATAGCAGCTTGTGCAGATTAAGAATGAGTTAACATTGATGGTTATAGGAGATCAGTGCAGCACAATGAAACTGACTGGTCTCTCCATCCCCATAGGAGCAGTCCTGCCCCTCTCAGGCAAGATGTATGGGTTTCTCCTGTGTGGAGTGAGGAGTCTGATGTTTACCGCCATAACCAACCAGCTCCCACCCCAAATCCCCAACACAGCCTTGAACCTCCCAGCCAGTTAAAGGGCCAACATTTCCTGCAATGAGGCACAAAGGGAGGGATTGGATATGTTGGAAGTGGGTGGAATAGTACTTAGCGGTCATTTGTATGCAGGAGAGGCAGTGACGTGTTCACAGTAAGTGAGTAGAAAACATAGGGGACAGGAATGATTATTTGTTTGGGAGGATGAGGGGGTGAGAGACAATGAGTGTCTCAGCATACAATACAGAGTATCGTAGTCCCTCAGTGAGAGGCATGATGCATTGGTAGAGTTAGAGTGAGTACTATCCTTGTAAGCAGGAGGTACCAGAGACAAGATGGTGGCACTTACCCTTGCAAAGCGTAGGTGATCACTGACCATTTTTTCTACACTGCCGGGCAGTCAGCTTCACCAGTGATCCAGGCCGCCATCTGTGTCCAGGCTGGCTGGATCTGGTGGCATAGCCTCTGTGATTTTAGCTGGGAAAAGGATAGTCCACCCCTCCATCACTGTGTCCACCAGAACGTCCAGGTCCCTGTCCACGAAGCGGGGAGGAAGCTCGTCTTTCTTCTAGGCCAAAATGTTGTGTTCCAAAATAACAGTCAAGCACTACAGTGTGGGAGCATCTGAAATGGTCTGCAGTAGCTTTGCTTTAACTATGTCACTAGAGGTGGGTATGCCAGAGCGCCTCACCAGTGGTGGTCACTTCCACCTCTCCTGCCATGCAATTCCCTGAGAAAGGCATCCAACAGCCCAGTTGCATAATTAATAAGGTGAAGAGCTGAAACTGATGTGAGAAAATTCACTTTGGGCCATGATGCGCCAGATGCTGTGTAACTCACTGCAAAAACATATTAACTACAAATAGGAACATTTTGATTTATGTAGATGTCTCTGAAAAGGACTTAAATCAATTTGCGTCTGACTTGAGTTGGTGCTAGCATTGAGCTAGGGAGCTAGGGCTTGAATGTTTATCAGTCTATTTATATAGTTGTAAATTTTACTTCCTTTGGGCTCAAAGACATAGTTAAATACTTAAAACCAGCAGCAGGTGAAAGTCAATATTAAAAACGCATTAAAGTTACATGCACTATACAGACACATCATCTGTGCAAGGAACGTTTCCATTTGTGCAAAAAGCTGTTGCTATTTCATTGCATTTTTTAAAAATCACCCTTATCAAAGAATTAACTTCCCAACATCAATAAATGTTCTCAACTGCTTGGAGTTTTTTTGAACAGCACAATGCAAAATGCGAGTCTATATCTGACCTACCTCTCTGGCTGCTCTCTCCCCAGCCTGAACAGCACCCTCCATGTATCCGCTCCACTGGGTGGCTGTCTCAGTGCCAGCGAAATAGATCCTCTGGAATGGCTGCCTCAGGATTCTTCAAAGACAAAAATATTCATTAAAAACATGATGCTTAGAATATTTCAGTAGAAATGTGTCCATACACACATGCAGCTAGTCAGCACTAAATGCCACACAATCTTTGTAACTGCAACTGTAAACAAAAATGCACATTTTTGTGCTGCTCCAGGAAAGAACAGAACATAAGACCAGAATACCATAAGATACAGGAGCAAAATTAGACCATGCATCATGCTATCTGTTTTGAAACCAGCTGGCAGGCCATTAACAACACAAGATACTTACAGCAGGGTCATTTGAACCATCTAATTCATGTGTTCAAAACACTTGTACACTCCCAGCACTCCGGAAATTGGATGCTTTCATTATTAATTTTTTTTTACATAACTCAAAGGCAAAGTGAAGATGTATGCCCATTTAATGGATGCACAAGAACCTGAAAGCTGGATTTTGATACTTTTGTACTGGCACTAAATGTCTTTGCCAAAAAACAGCAACTAACCAGCAACAGGGTTTGGATTAGTTGAAGTACAGTTTACCACAGACTTGAGGAACATTTGGCCCACAGACCTCACAAAAGCCTATAAGCAAGCCAGACCCTCTCCCACTGTCTTTTTAACTTTGAAAGTAACAACACACAAAGACAAAAAGAAAGTAAACTTCAAATTCTGACCAAGACCTAAGTCCAACTGACCAGCTACTCAGGACCTCAGTAGCTCACAATAACATGATATCATTGCCAAAATCCAGAAAATAATCTGTATGAAAGTTACCTCATTTCCCCAACTGACTTGTTTGTCTTGTCCATCTGTCTGTCTACGTGAATAAATGTCTGTGTGTTTGGATTTAGAGGAGGTATAATTGAAGTTTATATATTAATAATTAATAATCTGGTTTTGCCACATGCTAAGAGAATAGGTTTGTTGTAACAAATAAGTTATAGCTTTCTTGTTAATGAAAACTGGTTTGAGTTTCTTCTGTCTTAGCTAGAGGCCACAGTTAGACATTAACCATCTTAGAGAAATTAAATTGGTCACATTTCATATTTGTGAAAACTCCTGGAATACCGGGGCTTCATTTCCAGCATACCATTCGACCAGGGTCATGACATATGTAATACAAATTACAACTTAAAGTACAATCCATCTACTTTGTCCCAACAATGAAGCTCAGTTCTAACTTTCTCGCTGCCTAAATGAAGGTGTAGAGATGAATTGGAGCAATTAATAAATAAGACATGTGCTGCTTCCTTATTGAATTGGTGTAACTCGACACAATATGCTAAAAAATACAACACTATCAACAGAAACAACAAGAGCTCTGAGTGAACAATTTACAACCTTTAATTTGATCCATGGATGTTATAACAAGTAATATAGACTTCTCTGACACAACAGAAGCACAATTTTACTCTGCAGAATAGCAATAAACATGAACAAATGCTCCATATAAGAACCTTGATTAAATTAGCAATTTTATGCTCTAAAAACCCTAATCTGAATCCATTCACAGTTCAGTGGCTGTTTAACTGCTGATGGAGATAATGAAATTAATATACGTACTTGCCATATTGAGTCATAATTCCCGGAGGGAAGTACACAGTGTAACATCCACCTGAATATTGCTCTTCACACCAGTTCTTTTCCTCATAATGAATGGGCTGAACGAAAATACAAACCACACGAGCATTATGCATGTTTGTTTGAATACATCATTTTAAATCTAACATTCTTGACAGTGGATACAGATCTTTGAGAGCATGCTTTCAAACAGACAATCTAACAGCAGGAAATTTAGAGTCTGATGGAAATTGAAGGCTAGTTAATGGTTGCAAACAACTTGTTTTGTTTGCATGACTCTTTATTCACCTTTTAGCCCTTTACATGAGAGCGAACTCATCATATTAAACTACTGCCCCAACTTTCCTGTGATAGTAATCACAAAGCACTCAGACATAGTTAGGCTGAAAACAAAAAGGCATGATCAGCCAAAACAGGTGGCACTGAACTGCGTGATTCTGAACATTTTGAAAAATTCCAGTCATGATTTCAGACACCAGGCATGATTTGGTGAAGGTACTTTTCTGGCATTCTGTCAACACAAAAATGAGCAGAGGGAAGTCATTTAACTTAAATGCAGGTGTACGCCAACAGATGCTAGCAGTTCTGAGAGCACAACTCAGTCACCCACCTGCCTAGAAGGACACTATCTCAGTGGAACCACAGCGACTACGCTAAGGGTAAGGGTGTTTGAAATGTAGACCTCCTCCCGCTTCATTTAGCTCAATTGGCTATGTGCAATGCAGAATAATGTCAACAGCGTAGGCCCATGTCACTACTGGGAGTGGGAGTTCATAGATACCTATTTCTTATGTTTGATGCAGGGTGATGCCCCTCAAGATTTATATCCAATTGTCTCTCTCTCAAATGGAGAAACATGCTCCTTGGGCTGTCATGGACTAATTACCATTATCTCTCACCTCCCCCAAGTGGCAGCTTTTAAAAAGGGCCACATATAAAAGTAAAAAATAACTCACATATTTATCTTTGGGAAGGCAGAGCAAGTTGAACTAATGTATCACTGATGCCTTGCTTTGTCTATACTTAAGAAACTAACCACTGCCAGAAAATTCCTGGGTCCTTCTGATGATGTGAGAACTTCTGGTTTAGGAGTCCCAGTCCTTCCTGGTCCTGCATCTTTCTACATCGATGTACTTGTAAAGGAACAACAGAGGCTCCATCCCTTCAAAGGCCCCTCAGAAATCACAATGTTAGTCTAGGGCTCAGCAATCAGACTCCTGTTCTAACCTGCAATCATTCTGGTGCTCGTCCAGAGTTAGAGGGAAGTGCACCAAAGGAGCAAGTTTCTCTAAATTTTAGTGGGACAACTTAGGGAGGTAATGTTGGAGTTATACAGAGAAGGATGTAATGTTGGAGTTGTACAGAGTGTTGGTCAAGCCACAATTGCAGCACTATGTGCAGTTCTGGTCCTATCACTACAGGAAGGATGTGATAGCACTAGTGGGGCTACAGAGGAGGTTCACCAGGATGTTGTCTGGGATGGAGAAACTGAGCTGGGATGGAGAGACTAGATAGGCTTAGGTAGTCTTCTCTGCTCTAAAGAAAACAGAGGGGGCAGGGGACATGACTAAGATACATAAGATTATGAGGGGTATGGACAGGGTGATTAGAGAGCAGCTGTTCTCCTTGGTTGAAGAGTCAATCATGAGAGGGCGTAGATTTACAGCAAGGGGCAGGAGATTCAGAGGGGATTTGGGAAAAAATGTTTTCACTCACTGGGTGGTAGAAATCTGGATTGCACTACCTGGGAAGGTAGTGGAGGCTGAAAACCTTAAAAAACTTTTTAAAAATATTTGGATTAGTACTTCAAATATCATAACATTCAAGGATATGGGACAAGTGCAGGAAATTTGGATTAGCGCACTCTTAGTGGTAGTTATGTCAGTGTAGGCTCAATGGGCTGAAGCGCCTTCTCTGCACTGTATGAATCTATGAATCTTTGAAACTTGAAAAGTAATTGCAGTGACTGGAGAACACTGCTATACTAACTGTGGGTGATTGCTTGGTGAGAAAGAGGCTGGGATTTTACTGGTCTCAAGAAGACAAACTAGGGAATAGGATGAATGGTAATATAGCAACGAAAGGAATTGGCGGTAGGGGGAAGGGGGTCTGCCTTATCTCCATGGCCCATCGAACAGCACATGAGCATTATCAGCCATACTCTGCTACTGCTGGTGGATTACTCCTTCAATCACTAGGATGCTAGGTCCTGCTAGGTCCAGTGAAGTGCCCCATGATGGAGCCACCCTCCCTTGCAGCTCAGCACTGTCCACCTTTATTGCCAAGGCTGCACACCTTCTTGCCATTCTGTGCCAGCTCAGTACCAATGCTGGGCTCCAGTGATGGTAGAAAAGTCTACTTTCTGAGTTTATTTTATTGAAATGTAATACAATGAACCTTCATTAGTTAGTATGATCACAACACATAAGAACAGAAGTTGGCCATTTGTCCCATCAAATTTGCTCTTCTACTCAATGAAATCATTGAGTAGATGAGATCTATTAATCCTCAACTCCACGTTCCTACTTTTTCTCCATTGCCCTTGATTAAAATCTGTCTATCTCTGTCTTGAATATACTTAAAGACCCAGCCTTGAAGTCTACTGTGGGAAAGAATTGCACATTGACTGCACTCAAACAAAATTCCACATGTGCTGCATCTGTCAGATAACTCTTCTAAATGGATCCTAATAATTTGATCATTATGCTGCAATGCAGTTTGTGGCCAGCAGGCATAATGACGACATTTTGGAGGCAGCTTAACCTCAAGCATCCATATCCTAGTGTTTGCCACTCAGCTGCACTTTTCTGGCCTTTAGCACTAAGACGTTACATGCATACTGAGTGCCAGATCGCTGTTATCGCTATTAGCAGTTGATTGGCACCTGGTATATTCAATATTTATTTTTGCAGTTCCACATGAGTTTCTCAGGGCAGGCCTTTAGCGAGCAAGAAGCTGCAGCTTCAACAGTAGCTAATTTGAATGAGAAGATATTGACAGCAGAGCATTGCTCAGAATAGTGGTGTGGAAAGATGGAGCATATATATGACCTCTTTTTGGATGATACATTATGCCAAATGTGATTCAATACAATCAAATCGAACACACTAAATTCATAACAACACAACAGAAGAAATAGCTTACATGCAATGCCTCCTCAGAGTCAAGCACCTTGGCATAAATTTCACAGATCTTTTGCTTCCTGCATTAAAAAAAAGTCAGATCGCGTGGCATGTATAAGGTCCAGCAAATAAAATGAAAGTTGTGTATAGCATGGAGAGGTTTAAACTGCTCCATGATGTAATATCCACATACAGACATGGTGGTTCAGTTGCTAATCTTTCACAGGTTTGTAAGTAATGTCCTTGTTAAATTACCAAGTCACAAATTGTTGATTTATATGCAGGGCTTTCACAATGAACACCGTTGAATCAGTAGACCAAAATGTCATCACCAAGCAAATCAAGGAAGCAGAGGTTAATGCACTGATTAATGAAAAGTGAAACAGTGACGTATTTGAATACCAATGGAGCAGCACAGCAGGAGTATATTTCTATGAGTCTCAGGATAAGTTGTTTAACACCAACTAATGGGATTTGTTTTAACTCTAAGTGCTTTTTTTACAAAAGCAACATGCTGTTTATGATTGCTAACAAATACAAAGACATGCATATAAAAAGCACCTGTATTGTAGGGAACATCCCCAAGGTTCTTTACAGGAGTCTACACATACAAGAACTGACATTGAGCCAAAGAAAAAGAGATTAGGATAGGCTTGGTTAAAGGCTAGTTTTAAGGTGGGTCCTTAAGAAGGAAAGAGCTAAATATCAGGTGGAATTTCCAGATTTTCCATAAAGTCTTGTATAAACCATGACGTTAAACATGTATAACTTCTAACAAGGTTCACGCACCTAGCTTCCTTTGTGAGATTTACCAGACGCCGTGCTTTTCGAGCAAGGATAAATCTGAAAGGACAGGAGTTGGAGAAATGTCAACAGTTAAAACGCTCTGAACTCCAAATGCATTTATAAAATCACATTTCAAAATACTTTCAATGCAATTTTTCATGCAGAATCTGTATACAGAGAAATTAAAAACACCCACTCAGAAATTAATTGTTGCTGTGTCTAAGAATCCAACACAGTAAGTGGCAAATGCAAATGGACACTCCATCAGCAAAGATGTCGGTGTTATGTTGACAAACATAAATGTACAGGAGCCATGCCTGAAACAAATGTGAGATCCGTTGCTTATATAACTTGGTTGTTTAACATGGTTTCAGGACTACTTGCTGTCCAGAGCACAGCAGCCCCGATTTTTTGTTCCTATGTCAGGTGAGCAGAGGTTGGAGAATTCTGGATTAGGAGACAGGCTGAACAACTTGGGGGATGCTAAGAAGGCTGGATGGAAAGCTTGCGTTGGGGCTCCAGCACTTTGGTCAAAAATTAAAACAAAAGAATAAAGGAATACGACCCCTACATACTCCATATTCTCTCATATCCCATGCCACCATATACCCATCAACCCATCACCCTCATGTCCCTAATGCAAACTTATTTCTATTCAACATCTTTTCCCCATTCACCTCCCAAGCCAACTCATCGGGTATCCATAAGCACCCAGGCTTAAATGCTCTATTAACAAATACACTCTTATTAAGAAGAGCACTCTCATTCACGAAAAAACTGTTAACATATCATACAACTCTTGACAGTTCATGACAGATTGAAATTTCTTGCTAAATTACAGTTCAAAAGTGTTTATGCACCTTTCATATGCAATCTTTTCCACAGTTAACAGTCTCAGAGGGCACCTTCCAAAGATCCTTGACCCCCTCCACTCCTAAAGGATAACTGATACTTCTCACAAAGGATCCCTGATCCGACCTTCAAGGTATTCTGGGACTATATCCACATAAGTTCCTCAGCGTTCCAAAGGGGGACCCTCACTCTTCAAAAACAAAGCGAACTGGGAAGAGACCTGCTTAAAGCTAATCTAATCTCCACTTTCTGGGTTCTGGGCATCAGGGACTGCAAGATCCTAGTTGATTAGAAGCAGCTCAACATTTAAACTGGCCAGCTGCCTGTGTGAACTATGGCTTTCCCACTCCCAACCCTGTGGAAACAGGAAAATAGCAGATTTGGAGGTGTGACTTAGGATTTTAGATGACTTTCAACATTTCTGCCGTCAGAGAGAATTTGGTCCATTGTGTCTAACAGACACGATGATAAAAAATATATTTCTTTTAAAAAAAACAACTTATATGGATCTAGCTACCAAAGATCATTGTAGGCTTCTGCTCAGCATGCTCCTGATCATTCAAACTTGGATGTTGTCCAGGTTTTACTGCATGTGGCCCCAAGCCGCTTTACTATATGAAGAATTGTATATGCTTTGTAATGCTCAATCAACAAATCAGACCTTTTGATGCTGGGAAGGTCATGGATGAAGATACTGGGTCTGGATCCCTTCTGAGTATTTCCTGCTGCAATATTCTAACGCTAAGACAATTGACCTCTAACAATAACAATGATCTTCCTTTTTGCCAGGTATGACTCCAAGTAGTAGTCTCTCAGAATGAGAAGGAACACATTAGAAAGCTGGATCTAGGAAAACACATTTAAATCCAACTTAGATTGTAGTGTACTGAGGGTGAGGTTTGTGCGCATGAATGGGTGTAGGTGAGTGACAAAGAGGAGAAAGACATGAGAACAAATGCAACAGCCCTCAGCTTGAAGAGGTCATATCTTTATTTTCCCCTACTCCATCCATGCTCCTGGTTTTATAAGAATTGCTTCCTCTGTTTTATTTTGCTGCTACAGATTTCTAAATTTAAAACTAATAACCGCAGTGTAGAAATCCTAAACAAAGAATGCTTTCTTCTTTCATCCAATTACTGCCAGAATTCATTATAGATGTCGGACTTTCTAGGTGAGAATCAATTTCCTTGGTTGATTTTAAAAGAGCTCCAGTGACTTGAACTTAAGGATGGCAGAAGTCTGGTTGCCACATGAGCCTGACTCACCAATTCTCCTCTCCACCACTATGTCTGCCAAGATCTCGAGCTTCCAGTCTGAAAAGCAGAGACCGAGCCTTCCTCTGGGCCTTGTCCTCGCCGGTAACTGCCAAGCATCCAAGAGAGAGGGGAATGGTTCCAGGATTGCAGTGACTGGTGTACAAATGGCCTTTAAATACGACACCAATGAAGTGAATGCCAGAAGATCCCAGCTGTAGTGAGCTCTTCTGCCTCTTGGGCCACACAATTCCACAAGAATGGTGGCCAAGAGCTTGGTGCATAAGAAATTAGCTGAACATGTGAGAAAAGTCACTCCATGCCATGACAGACCAGGAGCAATGAATTTCACTCAGCAAAACACTTTTATGAAAATGAGAGCATTTTGTCCAATTGATTAGATAATGACTGTGCTGGTGTAAGGTAGATTAAAGTGGATCCGCTGTCTGTTTGCTTGTTATTTCCATTGCGAACTTACTGAGATCTTCTTGTCATTTGTTCATAGGACGTGGACATCACTGGCAAAGCCAGGATTTACTGCCTCTGACTAATTGCTCTTAAACAATCTTTAACTATTTTTAAGGCAGGGGTAGATGGATTCTTGCTAACCAAGGGAATGAAAGATTGTTGGGGATGTGTAGGAATGTAAAGTTGAGATTAAAATCAGATCAGCCATGATTAAATTGGATGGCAGAACAGGCTGAAAGGGCTGAGTGATCTACTCTTGTTCATTGTTTGTATGTTTGTACATTTGTATGTTTGTATGTTAAGGACATGGTGAGTCACCCTCTTGAACCACTGCAGTATTTAGATCCTGTGACAATGAAGAAATTGCAATATGGTTCCAAATCAGCACACTGTGGGACTTGGAGAACTTGCAGGTGATTATGATCCTATGCCTCTGTTGTTCTTCTCCTTGTGGGCGGTAGAGGTTACAGGTTTGGAATGTGCTGTGTAAGGAGCGTCAGCGAATTGCTACAGTGCATCTTGTGGATGATACACACTGCTGCCACCATGCATCAGTGAATAGAGAAGTGAATCTTGAAGATGGTATTGCATTGAGCAATGACCAAGGGAGTAATGATCTATCTTGGGTGGTGTTGAGCTACTTGAGTGTCAATGCAGTTGCATTCATCAAGTGGAAAGTATTCCAGCACACTTCTAACTTATGACTTGTAGACGGATGTAGAGAGTCAAGAGGTGAATAACTTGCCACTGAATTGTCAGCCTTTGACCTGCTCTTGTAGTCGTAGTATTTATATGACTGTTCTAATCATGATTCTGTACAATGGTGACTGTCAGGATTTTGATATCAGAGCATTAAGGGATTATAACGATGTTGAAGGTGATCAGAATGTGTTTACATGCTCCTTTGATGGTGATGGCCATTGCCTGGCAATTGTGTAGTATGAAAGTTACCTGCTACCTCTCAGCCCAAATTTGAATGTTATTCAGTACTTGCTGCATGTTGGCACAAACTGTTTCAGTACCTGAGGAATGTAAATGATACTGAACATTGTGCAATCATCAGTGAAAATCCCATTTCTGATCTTATAATGGTGGAAAGGTCATTGATTAAACAACTGAACTAAGTCTCCAACCTGTCAGCATCTTGGGGTTGATATGATTTGCATCTAAATCATTTTCCATTGCGCTAGATATGACTCCTTGATTCCAAATGAATTCAATGTTGTTAGGGTTCTTCAATAGCCATCATTTGATGAAATGCTGCCTTGATATTAAGGACCGTCGCTCTCACCTCACTTTTGGAATTCAGCTTTTATCCACATTTGGACAATCACTGTAATGAGGACTGAATCTAAAAGGACCTGCCAGAATCCAAACTGGGCATAATGATGCAAGTTTTCGCTCAGTGTCACTTCACAGCACTAATGATGACAGTCTATTGGGTGAGAGCAAACTGATGGGGCAGTGATTAGATTTATCCTGCCTTTTGTAGACAGGGAACATCTATGCAGTGTTCAACAATTTTGGAGAGATGTTAGTATTGCAGCTGGACTGGAAAACTTGGTTAAGGATCCAGCTAGTTCTGAAACAGTAGTCAGTTCTTTAATACTACACCACCCATCAAACTGAAGTGTTAAATGTGAAATAAATGGAAACACTTTGTTCAGGATCTGGTATGCATCTCAAGTGGGTGCAAGCCAAGCAAGCTAGGACTTTATCATACAGAAAAACTACCTTGCTTTATCTTACAAAGTTAGAGATGAAAACAATAGCCAACTGTTAGTCATCTTTAAGCTTCTAATGGGGCCCAGAAGTCTACTCTTATTTCATTAAGAAAAATATATTTTGCATTTGGTTTCCAAGTGAAGAAACTGGATACTTCTTAATGGATTCAGAGAGTTAAGTGGCATTTGCATCCACCACAGAAATATAAATTATTAATAAATAATATTATAAATTATATCAGTTACAGAATTAAAAAATTGTGTTGAAGGTAAAGTAGTTAGTTTACATTTCTGTTTGAGAACATCCCAAAGCATGTCACATTGTCATTAAGATGGGCTGTGGAAGATAGGAGGTTCCTCTGTTTACGTTATCTGGGTGTTTGACCAGAAAGCACACAGTAGAAGTTTTAGTTTGGGATAGACTGCAGCTCACTTGATCGAGAGACCCAAAAGGGGATGATTCATAGTCAGACCTGTGCTTTAAGTAGAAAAAACTACTAACTTTATTGTTCATGTATGGTATATGGGTGGAGTTCAAGTTCAGTTAAAATTTTAATGGAGGGAAAAGTCCTTGGAAGATTTGCTTCCCTTGCTATTACTGTAAGAAATCTACAATAGCCCTCACAATCCCTCGTTGCTGAGAACTGTCAGTTCAGTTAGACCACAATGCTATGGAAAGACAGTTGGATATTCACTGGCAGCCAAAATAAGGAGCTGAGGCATATGCAGGCATTAAAGAAAATTAAAACATTGTACTTCGAGGAATAGCTGGAATACTCAGGAAAATTAAAGTCAATTCAGGAGGGCTATGGCATACCATTGCATTGGTCCCCAATGAAGTGAATGAATCTTCAAAATCCTTACAATGTTTAAAGGAATGCTTTTTTTTATGTGTGGTAAAAACAGAGTTCAACGTATAGATAGTTGTAAATGAGTGTTAATTTATTAATGCTTGCTTTTATTATTTTATGTGCAATAGATATCCATTGGGCACTTGACACAATGGATGTGGAAAAGATATTTTCTCTTACCACTGTTTCAAACTAAGGGGTCACCCATTTAAGACAGAGAAAACAAGATTCTTTTTCTCATGGAGGGTCATGAGTTTTTGGAACAGACTTCCTCAAAAGTGGGTGGAAGCAGAGTCTTTGAATGCTTTAAGGCAAAGGTAGATAGATTTTTGATAAGTAAGGAGGTGAAAGATTATCAGGGTAGGTTGGAACGTGGAATAATCAGATCAACTTTGATTTTATTGAATGGTGCAGCTGTTATGAAGGGCTGAGCGGCCTACACCTGCTCCTAATTCACATATTCAATGGATGGTTAAAAATGTGAAATCTTATGATGCAGTTCTGTTGGTTAATCACATAGCAGGATCGCAACAAAACCATGCAAAAATGTCATGAAATCCAAGAATGAACTTTCATCATGCAGAATAAATCACTGCCCATTCACATCATTGTCACAATAAAGATTGAAAACTCTGGGAGGTTACAGAAGGTCAGCCAGCATCCAAAAACAGAAACGACAAGATGATGATGATTTAGTTGCATACTCTTCATCTGAATCCCAGCAATTTCATTCTGAGTATTGGTCTTCCTGAGGATATTTGTGAATGTGACAGAAGACTAAATCAATACAGCACTTACCCCATGATAGCAGGGTAAGATCCATCTGGTTTGCAATCATCCAGAGTCAGTTCAATCGGAGACTCTTCATCTTGAATGATCATGCTACCACAATAATCTGATTAGAAAGAGAAACAGACAACATAAGGCCATAAAATGAATGGGCTGATCTGATAATCCTCATCTCCACTTTGCTACCTTTTCCTCACAACCCTCGATTCCCTTCCTGATTAAAAATCTGTGTATCTCAGCCTTGAATATACTTAATGATCTGACCTTAACAGCCCTTTGCAGTAAAGAGTTGCACAGATTAAATGATCCCTGTGGTACTTCATTAGTTACAGGTTGCCAGCCTGAAAACACACCAGAGAACCATCCAGAGAAGCTAAAAGAAAAGGAGACTGGGAGATCCACTGTCATGGGAAGGTGGAGACTTGGGAACCGATTTGTCGAGATTGGGGGTTCCAGGCCGGGGAAAAGAGGGATGACAATTGTAAAAGAGGAAATCACAATTTTCAAGGGTTGGAGAGGCGATGGGGGAAGAAACCTATACAGCTGTCAACCAAACAGCCTTTCAATATAAGATAACAAGGTGTAGAGCTGGATGAACAGAGCAGGCCAAGCAGCATCAGAGGAGCAGGAAAGTTGACGTTTCGGGTCTGGACCTTTCTTCAGAAACAAAAAGATTTTTTTTTCTGAAGAAGGCTCCAGACCCAAAACGTCAGCTTTCTTGCTCCTCTCACGCTGCTTGGCCTGCTGTGTTCATCCAGCTCTACACCTTGTTATCTCAGATTCTCCAGCATCTGCAGTTCCTACTATCTCAGCCTTTCACTTTAGCTGGCTGCAACTAGGAAAATGCAGAGACAAGATGACAATCAGTTTCTGTCAACCAAGATCTGCATGAAACCTGCTTATCCACGTTTTCTGATCTCAAACCAGCTCCACCTAATTCAAGTTAATATCAAATTAATTCAAGGTTAATATCAAGTAAATTCAAGTTAATAATTCACTCGTCTCTCCAGTTACTATCTGGCCTGGTGAGTATTTCCAACATTTTCTGTTTATATTTAGGATTTTCAGCATCCACAGTATTTTGCCTGAAGGTAGCCAGAATGAAAAGCTGAATGAAAACTTTACAAACCATTCTTTCAGGGAGTATCTACTGAATAGGTTTCATAGGGCGATAATAGTAGGTAGTATTGATTCAGTCGAATATAAATTTGAAATATTCATTCAGAAAATAATATTTTGAATACAGTATGTGTAATTTGAAAAAGGACATATGACAGATATAAAGAGAATACCTCATTCCTCATTTCATCATTGCCTGGAATGGAGGGAAGGTCTTACGAGGAAAGGCTGAGAGAGGTAGGGCTTTTCTCTTTAGAACGACGAGGGATGAGAGGTGACTTGATAGAGGTGTACAAGATGATCAGAGGTAGAGATAGAATGGGCAGCCAGAGACTTTTTCTTAGGGTGGAGGTAGCTATTACGAGGGGCCATAGTTTTAAAGTGAGTGGAGGTAGATATAGGGGAGACGTCAGAGGTAGGTTCTTTACTCAGAGAGTGGTAGGGGCATGGAATGCATTGCCGGAGAGGGTAGTGGAGTCGGCCTCATTAGGGGCATTTAAGTGGCTATTAGATAGCCATATGGATGATAGTATAAGGTAGGGGTGGAGGTTAGATAGACCTTAGGTTTAGGGTAAAAGTTCGGCATAACATCGTGGGCCAAAGGGCCTGTACTGTGCTGTACTGTTCTATGTTCTATGTTCTATTATGTAGTTCAGTTATTTTACCAATTGATAGAGATTGATTTGCACGATGAATTATTATTCTTGTCACATGCAACCACAACGACATGAGAAATTGAGTATTGGTCAAATTGGGGGTAAATTACCCCAAAAAACACAGTCATAACTGATGTTATCAGCATCTATGTGAGTTGAAACCATCCAAGATGATGGTTTCCTCTTAGCTAAACTACCTTTTCAAATACCACTTCCTCCTCATCCTATGTTATTTTGTGATTTACAGATTGCAAATGATATAAGCGTACACCTCTGTTTTTCCCACCCTATTATCACAACCCTCCGCTATGCCCTTCTTTCAGATATTCAAGAACTGCAAACTGGTCTGCTCTCGATTGCAATTTTGAAGAAACACCACTCAATTTCATCAGCTCAGAAACTGATACTGATGGATGATGCATCAGCAGGAAAAAAGCCTGTGTGCAACAACAAGGAATAAGGAACGTTCAGCACCAACTGGCATAAAATCAACATTACAGACTGACTAGCATCATGATCTGCCTACTCAGTTTACCTCTGCTGGACATTCATTGCAGACACATAATGCCCTTCTCAATATAGTGATCAGCATGGCTCACGTGAAGTGTGCATACACACCAACCTCTAAGGCCACTTATAGTGCCCAACGTTTGTGCTGTTGGGTTTTTTTCTCACCCATCAATTCCAATGGTTTCAAAGTGAAATTATTCAGGACCATCCTAGGAATTCTTTCTGTACTTCATAACCTGGCTTGGTCTCATCCCTCTAGCTCTGATTTGATGGCACAGAACACATCAGCATCATCATCTTTTACTGTGATATGTGTTGAATGAGAATTTAATTTTATAAAGTGAGAAATTTAGAGATAATATTAATGATAGGATAACTTCTGACAAGACTACTGAAATATTTCGTGGTGAATCAGCATGTAACAGTTCAATTTCAAATCCGTCCATTACTTTGTTTTCTGGAAAAGAACTCACCTTTCTTCCTCCAGAAGTTTTCTCTGTAGTACACCATACACTTGATCACACAGCCCATGGGAACACGTTGGATGAACTGGTTACGTAGATTTGGCAGGGGTGGTTGATAGTGAATCTTCGCAGTGAGAGGTGGTGGAATTGCACTGATAATATATTTAGCCTAAATGACAACAAAAAAAGTATAACTTCCTTTCCACCTTTCCGCTTTTCTTATCTCCACTCACCTCTTCCTAGTCATAAAGGTTGAATAAATAGGTTTCTCCGTTAATAGACAACTCTGGAGAGATTCAAGATCAGACATTCCTCTCCATCATTGGTCTAAATTTCAGGGTAACAACAGAAAATGAGCTGGAAATCCACCAATTTTAACGATCAAGAGATGACACATTGTGAGGCTGTCTGGAGGTAGGAGGTTTGGGTTTGGGGGGTGATGTGATATTGGCTCATTTATGATTCTTCTGCATTTCCTCACTGACACTTTAATTTCAGACCAGAAGTGTGCGGAGACATTCTCAGGTATCCAGTCAAATACAATGCATCAAAGCTAAGATGTTAAAGTAGTTCTGAGCTGCTCATGGTCCACACCATGACAAAACTTGAATAACTACATAGAACAAGAATCATCAGGAGAGAGAGACAACTGGTGATGGTTTAATCTGACGGTCACCACATTTCAGGTGAGATTGAGAAGGTGGGGCCTTTATGGTAACCTCAATCGATGCAAGAATTGAACCCGCACTGTCAGTGTCACTCTGCATCATGAATCCAGCCAACTGAGCTAACCATAGCACTATGGTAATGGTTACCATTAGGCTAGCTTCTTATTCCAGATTTGTATTGAATTCGAATTTCACTATTTGCTATTGGCATAATTCAAACCTGAATTCCCCCAGAGCATTAGGCTGGCACACTGGGTTCCTAGTCCAATAATATTTCCACTTGGCCACCACCTCTGGAGTTCAGGATCCAACGTTCAACACTCGTGCTGATTTTTGAGCCCGTATATGTACCATCTTAGGTTTCTCAGCACTGTTTTGACAGATTTCACTCTGTGAATGTAAAGATTATACGAGAAAACATACAAGAATTCTAAATGTCAATGGAAGATTGTCTGGAAGTTGTCAAAGTGTATTCATCCTTTAGAATTTCGCATTTTCTCAGTATTTGAGGTAAGAAAACCATGTCAGCAAATAACTAGCGGGTGACAAAATATACCTCTGCTCTCATGGGTAATTAATGCAATAAGAATTGTACAACAGCAGCAAATGAGCAGTCATGAGGCACATGCCTACACTACAGTAGTTATTGAGATGACCATCATGCTGTTAATGACCCCATTCTCAAAATCTGGGGCTGAGATTTTTCAGCCTCGTTGTAAGACAAATGGGACTGTCACTCTCTTGCATTTATGCTGCCAGACCAGCCCCAAGAATTTCTAGGCCTGTGTTCAACTTTTGTGAACAAAAACAGAAGTTGCTCAGCTCAGCTGGTACGTTAGCATCTGTGAAGAAAAAAAAAATCAGAATTAATATTGACTGGATCCGAAACATTAACTCTGATCTTTTCTTCACAGGTGCTGCCAGACCTGCTGAGCTTTTCCGGCAATTTCGGTTTCTGTTCCTGATTTATAGCATCCGCAGTTCTTTCGGTTTTTATTCCCTTCTTTTGTGCAATGCTTTGGATTAAAGTGCATTACCAGTTATTACTTTCCTCACCTTAAATGTCTCATGATCCAAAGTCTCCACAATGACTATATCTTGCGTTTGATCAATTCGGATTACAGGGCTTTTCAGTTTTACACAATCTCCAAGATGGCTCATCAATCGTTCACAGATCTGACCAGAACCACCAACAAACTTTCGTTCCTGTAAACATAGAATATGTAATCAATGGACTACTTGAAAACTGTAGATCATTAAAAACTGTTCATCAAGTCGTCTATAATCTCTATAAATGAGTTATTAAGACATCAAAAAGTGTACATCAAAGAGAAAAGGACTTGGATTTCACGACCCTGCAGTGTCCCAAAGCACTTTTCAAAACCACACTTCTTTGACTGTAATGTTGTGAATGATGTAATGTAGAAATTATGGTAGTCAATTTGCACAAAACAACATTCCACAAACATCAAAGTAAAGATCGGTATTTGGGATAACGGTTAAGGGATATACATTGGAGAATTTCCCTGCTCTTTGAAGTGGTGCCATGCAATAACTTATATCAGAGAAAGCGCACTATGACTCATTTTAATGGACTCTTTCCGATACAATACTTCTGTCAGTGCAGCGCTCCCTCAGTATTGAATTGGCAAGTTAGCTGGACCTATTTTTCAAAGTTCTAAAATGGGACTTGAACCCACAACTTTATACTAAGGAGGCAAGACAGTTACCATGGAGCCACAGATAATCATCAGGACTATTTTAGTTCATCAGCCAAGTGGAAGTTACCATTAAGTGTTCTGAAGGAGAAAATCTTGGGAGTCAGCCTAAACTACATATTTTGTGTACACCCAAAATGTTCTGGCTCAGAAATGAAGACAAGTGTTGAGACAGCATGCAAAACTGACATTGAATAAATTGGACAAATAAGATTAATTTTGTCTCTATTAACTCACAAGTTTTCTCTGTCAGGTGTGTCACTTCACAATTAACAATTCATTTTACTGATATATTGCAGAATGATTTACTATACTTATTAATATGTTTGAGATAGTTAAACCATACTCCCTCTTTGGATTCGTCCTTCACCTCTTAACATAACCCCCTATTTTCTCTTTTTTTCTATTTGATATGATTGTGGCAAAAAATGAACTGTCAATTTTGATTTTGATTTTGATTTTAATACCTGGGACCTGAGATGAGCTAAATGATTTTTTATAAAAGAAAACCACTCACAGTATTTAAGATGGCTTCAGCGATCACCTGAATAGACTGAGCCAAGTTCATGAAATGGTCAATATGAAAAATTATTCTGGACTGAAATTAACATCATTATAAAAAGATCTGTATCTCCTGTTAATGAATGTCTTTCTGGAAGATTCACATAATGGGGTAAAAATCATATGCAGACTATGAAGCTTGGAAGAACATTGAAATCACATATGAGAATACACAAAGGGACAAAAAATTTTAGGCAACAGCTTTTTGAGAGAGAAAGAAAGATGGATTTGTAACAACAGAGCTGGAAGGCTAGTGATCTCTGTCTCATTGATTCACTGTAACTCTTGAAAACTGCATATAGTGAAAAAAGTAAATTGGAAAATTATCCAATCACTGAGAACTCAGATATCTACAAATTTTGCATCCTGTGCAGGATACAATCATCAATTAAACACCGTGCTCTCAGGTGAAACCCAAACCCTCTAGGACTCGACAGACTTTTTAAAACTGGACGTTTGTGACCTTCCTTTTTGCTATAGATACTGTTCTATTCTCGTACTTTATATCTGTGTTTGTGTGTGTTTGATATCACAAGAAAGCCTTGTAATTGGCTCTTTAATTTTAACCAGTACTATATTTCAATAGAACACTGAAATAGCAGCATGCAAGAAATAATTGAAATTCTTTGTTGTAGCCAACCAAGAGGATTGAAAAGCAGAAAGCCAATTCCCATAAGAGTTGGAGTGAGGAAATTAAATTGTTCATTCAGAAGCTATTTAAAAATTTGCAAACAAGTTATCTGGAGTGTGTAGTATTAAAATGCTTTGACAGGGAAAGCTCACAAAGTTTACATCATTTCTTTACTTTTCTACTTTATACTAAGAAGGACGTTAATGTTGAACTTTTAGCTATACTTCCTTATTTTTCTACTTTGTACTCAAAGTTTTGTACCTAGGTACTTTTGTACCTAAGATGGTGCTGTGAATGGTGACATTGCACACTTTTCACTGTACTCTTGTATCCCTGTACTTGAGTACACGTGACAATAAAATCTAATTCTAATTCTAATTCTAATTCCCTCTTGCCTGTTGACAATGTCACTGATTATGAGGCACCAGTAAGGGTGATTTTAAGCACATACCATTTTATGTCAGAGGCATATCGGAAAAGTTCCATTCTCTCAGAAAGCAGCCTGAGCAGACAAATCTGGAACTTGTGCAGCTTTTTGGTCAGTGGGTGTGGACACTTAAAATTGAGGCCATCTATGAAAACCTGGGAACGTATTTCTAAGTTCTCAAAAATTCAATAGCCTTTCCAATCTGGATGCTTGTAGAGAGACAGAGACTCAGACAAGCAGCTATTCTGGCTGACAATAAGTTAAAACACCAATCCATGAATGTTGTCTG
>NC_063342.1:40252441-40270817 GCF_021869965.1 Rhincodon typus | reverse complement strand
TAAAGGAACCAGCAGACTAGCAAAAATAAAGTACCATACTGAATCTAATAAGCTCTACAGTAATTGAATTTAATTAACAAATGCAGGAATATAAGCTTAAAGAACAGTAGATTACAAGCAGTATTGAAATGATACATGCTTTAAAATGACTTTACAATAATAAAAATCAATAAGCACAGTGAGATAAAATAAATAATACTTCCTCAAAGTTTCAAAGTCAGAGATGGGCCGTACAAAATGCAAGATTGAAGGGGATAGTTCTTAAAATACAGAATTACTTCAAAATCAAATGTGATGTTGAACAATTTAATACATTATTATATTCAGTACACAAAACAGCAGATGCTAAGACAAATCTGTGCGATTTGAATAGTAAATACTTAGCCATAGCAAAAGAATACTATATCTGTAGGAATGTAGATCACATTCAGAAGATGTGCAGAAATAGTTAGAGCTGCAAAGGCCTAACTTTTTCTAAGTCCAAACAGAATTCCTTCTGGGAAAATTGTGAAATGTCCAAACCACCTACATTTGTGAAGTCAGAGTCTTCTGCAGAGATTGGGTTATGGTAAATGTTATATAGTTACATACATGAATGAATAATGGTTAACCATGGGGATAAAGAAAATGTTGTTATCAGGCATTAATTCTGAAAGAGTTAATGATGTTGTTGCATTAGCTCCACCTAATCTGATGATGTCACACAGTCTTTGGGTAGCGTCAGCCTTTGCCGGGAACAGACATAATTTGTACAGCTTCTGAGGATTATGCCTAAAGTAAGTCTCACTTGTTGGTATCATGTAATAGATCCTCATGTTAACAACAATCTGTTCTGTTTATACTCACCAGTGTTCCAACATCTATGATGAACAATTAGACAAGCCCTAGCCACAGTATGGACAAAGAAGGATTGGTGGCAACGAACTACGTACCCTATGCAACATAATGGCAGAGATGGTGGATATCATGAGGTACCAGCAGTGGCAATCAGGACAAATACCACAGAATGAGTGGTAATGCTCTGCTAGGCCCCAAAATGTTAGCCAACAGATGCCCCTCCCATTGCCCCGCACCACTGTTTCCCACCTATTTAGGTTCCTTCTACCCAGGAGTCACCTAATATTGTAGCAGCATGGAGACAGCAGATTGCATCAGTGATTTTCATTTCTGGTTGTAACCTGTAACACCAATGGAGGAGTAATTGGGAATGGGGTGGCATTTTGCAAACCAGTTTTGATAAAGTCTCAGTACAATATACTAATGAAGCCAGGCCCTTAAAGTATACCACTGCTCATATTTCAGGAGAATACCCAACCCACACTTCTCAAATAAGGTTCAACACTCAAGTAATATTAAAATGAGATCAATTGAAAATAGTCTGTTGTTTTTTAAAGCAGATAGTGAAACAAGTACACAAAAAGCAAACTGGGATTTATATTAAAAATCATATAGAAAAAATATATAACAGCTTTTATGTGAATTACTAATGTCGCTTTTAAGGGAAGTGTAATACAAGATTAAAAATATTATCTGGCACTGTGTAGTTGGTGACTCATCCATTTGAAATCTTGACACCTACACAAGGGAAGCAAACAATTATGGAACATCTTGTGCAAATAATTATATTTATTTGAAGTTAAGGGTGTGATGTTGGTATTCAAGCACGTTCAAAACTACACATGTAAACATACCACAAATAGATTGAAGTAATTTCTGAATCAAACAATTATTTACTCTAAATCACTGAGGCAAATTAATAATTTGGTGAATAAACATTAATTAGTATTATAAAACTAAAATATAACCAATTTTTGCTACTTGAGTAATCAAATATGTAAAACAACATTTATATAGTCCATTATTAAATCTCAGAAAAGACTAATATGTTTAATATAGGCAAGTTAATGAAGAAATGGAGGAGTAAATGGCAATGGGGTAGCATTTTGCAGGCCGGTTTTGATAAAGACTCAGTACAACAGAAACCTTTTCTATATTAATATTTCTTTCTGAAGATTTCAATTTTCTTGTGAATTTCTATATTTTTCTTCCTGAGACTGCAAGGAGAAGCATGTAGCACAGCTCATAGATACTGCTTATATTAACTTAGTGTCAGGAAATGGATGATAACTGTCAACACAGGTTTCTTCACCAAACTTGAGCTCTCATGGGATGCCTATCCTTCACTCATAATCAACGTGCAGACTACATTTTCACAATTATCTTTGGAATTCTGACAACTTTTTCTCAAGTGCCCGAACTGATTACTGCAACAGGTGAAGCTAATATATCAGCCACTACCACTTCTGTTTCTGCAATATGGAGTTAATTATTAGGATCCAGTTAGGTCTGACTCTTCCTTCTGATATTCCTTCCTCCCATTCCCTGCTAGGAGACATTGCAATGATTACTAACCAGGTTTCAATTCATGACAACTCAGAGAGAGTTGAGTGCAGTAAAACTTGAAAATGAATTGGTTTCCTCAGTAACAAATATAAACATTGCTTCTTCCTATACTTTGTTTAATATTTGGCCTTTTACAGCAAACCAGTGGGGTTTGGTATATGATTGTGTAACTTCCCAGAAGCACGAGTCAGAAATCACAATGTTATGAAAAATTAGGATTGGTTGTGCTATAGCTGCTCCTCAGAGCATTTTTAGGAGCTCCTCAGAGCTCCAGTATGGTACTGTGGCATGCACACACTTTTGGGAGGATTAGCACCTAAACCAGTACAAGAAATAGTTTAAATACACAAACCTTCCATTACATGACCATTATCATTTCTACACCACTTGGATATACAGACTTTCAGCTAAAGCATTATCAATGTGAAAGAATTTCAATAGTGTGAGGCTACGTAAGGAGACACTGTGCAGCACACTTTTGGCAGGGATTTCTGATTGCCAACTTTACCTTTGGCAAAAATCAGGGTAAGTTGGCATAAATGATGTTTATACTGTTTCTCAAGGATGACCATCATGCTCTGATCAAAGTTAAGGTGGTGAGAATCCTTATAAAATGTAGCTACAGATACATTCTAAGAAATATTGTCTGCTTCC
The DNA here is from genome assembly GCF_021869965.1 of Rhincodon typus. Lineage (NCBI taxonomy): Eukaryota > Metazoa > Chordata > Chondrichthyes > Orectolobiformes > Rhincodontidae > Rhincodon > Rhincodon typus. The sequence continues at coordinate 40,267,760 of NC_063342.1, read as the reverse complement.
AAAAAGGAAGATCTGGGAGCATTTTAGGAAGTATGTCAAGCAGGATGCAGCTTTCTAATTATTAATTGAATGGTGGGAAAATGAGATGCAGCGCATACCTGCATTTCAAAAATATGTTCCTGTTAGCCAAGACGTCTATCTGTGAGCAGAAAATATTTTTTGATATATACTCTCTTGGCACTGTCCACTATAATACTACGTTTATGTAGTTTAACATTTTTAAATTCATTCAGGGAATGTGGACTTCATTGGTTAGATCAACGTTAATTCCCCATTCCAAATTACCCTGGAGAAGGCACCAGTGAGCTTCCTTCTTGAACTGCTGCAATCTATTTGGCGTAGATGCACCCACAATGATGTTAGGGAGAGAATTCCAGGGTTTTGACCCAGTAACAGGGGCAAAATGAGGCTGACTTTTATTAGAAACTGGGTTTGCGTTAATTTTGGTGAATTTCAGGGAAAATTTCCCTCTGTGATCCCGAGCAATCTCCAATCTCTGTGATTTCTTACACTATTCTCCAAAACCCACATTGTGAGCTCTGCTCTCTACCTCAATGTGCCTGTTGAGAGCTCCCAGGGTTCCCACTTTATTGAAAGACCAGCTGTGCAATTGGTCAAATGGTGCCAGCCAGGAGTCACCCTTCATTGTGCATGTAGTGGGAGGGGCACCAAAAGTGAAATGCCTCTGATGACATAGGTGGCCTGGCTGACACTTCATTGCAGATACAAGCACACATTCATAAATGGACTGCTACTTAAGAACCAAGCTATATAGATTATCCATCCTCAGCATCATCCCATCTTCGAATCCTGACTAAGGTTGTGTCACTCTTTCTCCAATGCCCAGTGTAGCCTAACATCTTCTCATTGCTCAATGTGGGGCCATTACATTCTAGAAAACCTTCAAATGGTTAAAAACCTTCACGTTTATTCAGCAACAGCAAAACCAAACGAAAAATAAATATAAGCTGCATTTGCAATGCCTGCCTTTCAAACAGCGACATGCTTACAGTCAATAAGTGATCACTGTAAAGAGATCACATCTATTGGAACCAGCTGCCAATTATATCCTGTTGGGCTTGTTACACATGTACTGCTTCACTCTATTGTACTGAAGATGACATTCCCCTCCTCAATGTCCTCATCTTCCTCCTTGGAAGACAGCTGCTGCTGTTTCAGCTCTTCAGAGTCCATCAGATCCCCTGTTTGCCAGCTCCAGTTGCAGGCAGCATTGCCCACAGGGGTCATGCAGCACACTCTGTCTGGGTTGTACTGCAAGGCCCCTCCCCAGACCTATGCAAATATCAATCCCATCGTCAGGAAGCTTCTCTTCTCCACAATGGCCCTGGTGGAAGAATGGCCTGCTTTGTATCTACACTCAGCCACTGTCAGGGGATTATGTGATGGAGTCATCGGCCATGGTGACAGAGGGTAGACTTTGTCTCCCAGTAACCATGTTTGTTCAGCATCTGGCCCTTGGGATAAAGTGGGAATCTGAGAGTACTGAAGGATGTAAACATCACGGCAGCTCCCATGGTAGCTGGTGCAGATGTCTAAAGCGTGGTACTGATGGTCACAGGTGACTTGCGTGTTGATGGAAGGATGCTTTTCTGTTGATGAAGTCCGCTGCATTAGTATACAGAGTTCGCAACCTGATGTGTGTATAGTCTGTGGTGCCTGACCCTGGGGGAAGCCAGCAATATTGTCAAAGCCTCCTGTCCCAGCCACAGCACAGCACAGCCACAGGGAACAGAATGAAGAGAGTGATTCGTTACAACTGCATCGGTAACAGCCCTGATACATCTGCAGGTCAAGGATTGTGAGATTCCACACAGCTCCACACAGATCCTTGAAAGCAACCAGATAAATGAAAGTTTAGCATAACATCCACCGTGACCAACACCAGGATAGGATGATGCCCACTCCTCCATGTGTTGGTCTGAATTCAGAACCTGGCATCATTTTGTGACATTGTCCCAGGACATCCTCAGTCTGCACCAACAATGTGCCTCACTCACATGGAGGAAATGACATTGAGGATGATTTCCTCTGGGCTTCCTGTACCTCTTCTGTATCCAGAGGCAGCTTCATTTACAACATCTTCAGGTGGAGGCTGTTTAGCAGCTACTAGAAGTTGGTGTTGGTCCTGAGATTTCTATTCCTCCTCCATTTCTCTGCGAGTATAACCATAGTTGTGGCTAGACCCATTGGTCACACTTACAGTAAAGCTGTGTGGGGAATAGGATAAAACAAACAGGTCCTCAGTAATGTGAGTAGTCAGCATTAACATCACACTCACACGACTGTTTAGCATAGACCTCCATACAGTGGCTCATAGAGGACTCTGACATGGAGGACCAGGGAATGCTTCTACATGGACTTATGACATGTGGTGATTTTATTACAATGATTGCAGTAGAGGCTATGTCATGCAAAGTCAATAGGAGATTGATTGTAAGTGCTATATAATTACTGATATCTTTGCTCTCCATCCCACCCCCAACACCACCAAAGAAAAGCAGCATTGCACATAAGAGCATGTTGTGAACCTACAGTTCACTTTTCTGTGTTCCAAGGTTCTTTACTGCTGTATCTCCAGCACTGAAGAAGAGTGACAACAGAAAGCAACTTTGCGCCCCTGCGCAGCCAATGAGACCCTGGATTGTCTTTGTGCACTGTGACTTGCAGGTGACACTTTAAGATCACCTGTGATCACTTTTGCTTCACAGAGATGACTACCTTCAATCTGCAATGATCAACAACATGGTGAAGATTGCTTGTGACCAGGATTTGTATCCCACACAGGTGGACACTGTATGCGTTTCACTGGCAGGATACTATGATTACAGATGTCTTTAATCTGTACTGTGTAAGTGCCAGATTACTGCAATAGCCCCTTGGATAAGCCTAAGGTACAGGCTGATGGTCCTGATCACTGGCAAAGTCAGCATTTTTTGCCTGTCACTAACTGTCCATAGGTAGGTGATAGCGAGATGTGTTCTTGAACTGCTGCAGTTAGGAAGGGAATTCCAGGATTTTGACCTAACAATGTTGAGGCAGGGTGATTCACTTCCAATCAGCATGGTGTGTAGCTTGGAAGGGCACTTTCAGATGCTGGTGTTTCTGTGCACCTAAAAACTTTGTTCTTCCAGGTGGTAGAGGTTGGATGTTTGGAGATTGTTGTGGAAGGAGATTTGGTGAGTTACTGAATGTTTCTCCTTAGAATATACATTCTGTTGTCACTCTTCTTCAGTGCTGGAGATACAGCAGTAAAGAACCTTGGAACACAGAAAAGTGATAGGGTGCAGCATCCAGCACCATCAAAAGTTCATGATCGGTTAGTAAGGGAGATGTCGCGGGCTGTCTAGAGAATCTAACCAGCTTTTCACCTGGCTGCTGCCTTCAATTGCATTTGGATTGCATTTCATTTCAGTGTAAGTGGCCTGATTCCTAACTGGAAACTGATGTTAAGCATGAAACAGATTTTTATAATAGACTGAACACATTCTATGGCAAGCATCAATAGAATTAATCAGAATGTTTACAATTCATAACACAATGTTAATTAACTTCTCAAATTCAAAGCTTACAGCACGAATAATGCAATAACCATAATCTGTGTAACTGAAACAAATTACAAAGTTAACTTTATTTAAAAGCATTTGGAGACCGGATCTCTTTAATAAGGCGTTAATTTTGGAAAAGAATATCTATTTTTAAATTTTGTGATTAAATCTAGCACCTGTATTTTCAAAAATGACTATAACTGTTCCCCTTTCTCTCTTATGGTCAAAAACATCTAAAGGTTAGGCATTTGGTAGTTTTTAATAGAAAAAATTACCTGACTTTGAAGTTAGGAAATTTTACTGTTCAAGTTTTCAAGTTCCAGTATTCTCAAATACAATTAAACGTATAGATATTAACTTGGGATAGAATTACCTAGTTTGCACTTAGAAAAAGTCAGGAAGAATCTTAGATGTGCATTCTGGAATGCTCAGCAAACAGCACAGGCTCAGATTGAACAGATATGGTTCACAATTCCTTTTGATTGTTCTGATGGCAGAATTGTCCAGTTTTTTGGGTAGGTTCAGACTGAGAAATTCAAATGCATTGCACTCATTTTTGTGTTATAATGAAGGATTAAAATATATTATTATTGTTTAGAAACCTGGGTTCTAAAGTAGAGGTAAATGGGTTTTGATTCTTAATTCTGCGAACACGACATTTCTGTAGCTCAGAAACTCAGTTTATTTTAGCGATAGAGCATTTCCAAGAAATTATGTGACTCCACTAAATGACTAGACAAGCTATCTGGTGAGATAATTAACAAGTGTTTACTTGGTTGAGCATTTATGTCCCAGGTGGAGAACCCAGAGACTAGAAGCAGGTTCAGTTCAGAAAAAAAAATGTACCAGCAAACATGCTGTTTAGCAGTCCAAAGCAGTCAAAGAACCTGAAAAAAAAACCCCTGAGCATTTTTCCTTAGAGTTCAGTGAGAAAAGTCAATGAGTTAGCCTGTGATTGTGTCTCTCACAAAGTTACAGTAATAGTGACACTCATATCTGATGAACGAGCAGAAATTTGCCGAAAGGAAAGGCTTGTCATCTCATCAGCAGATTAAGTAATCATAAAATAAATATAGGAGTGATAATTCACTGGAGTTGAGTGTAAAGGATATCGCTAGAAAAAGGGTTGTATCTTTCTTTTTCTGTTTAAGAGCTTTCCAAATTGTGTAGTGAAGTAGTGGTTATGTCACTTGATTGGTAATCTCAAGCCCAAAGCTAGTTCTGGGGATTGGGTTCAGATCCCATCATGGCAGATAGTGAACTTTGAATTCAATTAAATCTGAAATCAAAAGATGCTAGTCTGTTGATAATGGCTGAAAACCCATCTGGTTTACTAATGTCGTTTAAGGAAGGATATCTGTTGACTTATCTGGTCAGGTTTATTTATGAGTTTAGATTTGTTGACTGTTAAATGGCCAAGAAAGCAACTCAGTTCAAGGCTAATTGAGGATAGGTAACAAATGCTGGCCTTATCAGCAATGCCCACAGCCTATATAAGAATAATATTGCTTTTCCCCTATTGTTTTGTGTAGTAAACTTGTGTTCTTTTGCTAAATTACATTGACGGCCTCTTGTGAATATGTTCAGTGATTGACCAGCATGGCAACCAAATTTCAAAAATAAAGCTTATGGCCTAGTAAGACAGGTCATACTGTGGAATTTGACCTATCCTGTATTTCCATCATCTGTGATTAGGAATACCTCGCATGCTTTTGCCAGGTAATTTACAAGTAGTGATGCACATGTATTTTGTCCATCGAAGAAGGATGCATCTTACAGCTCAGGGCTCTTGTGGCTCAGTGGTAGTGTCCTGCCTGCAAACCAGATAATCGGAGTTCAAGCCCTACCTGTGTTGGAAATGTCTTACACGTCTGAACAGCTTGATTCAAAATACTTGCAATTTTTGGCTTTTAGCTTGATTTCATAGTACCCAATTACTTTGTACTTTCTTGAAATCTGACAGCCTCTATGGCTTGCATTGTCTTTTAGTAAAGAGAGAGAGACAAGCAACTTGTCACAGTGAAAGCATTGAATAGTCAAGGGGGTGGACATGCTGTTATACAGTACCTTGTTATGTCAATGTCACATCCATTGTAACCAAGACTGTCAATGGGCTCAGGAGCTGAGTGGCCCTAGTGGAAACCAAATTGAACATCAGTAAGCAGGCAATGAAAGCACTGTTGATGACCTCTTCCATTACTTTACTGATAATTAAAAGTATACTTAGGTATTGCAGTTATAGACTGAGTTTGAGAGAGCCAGTCTAAAGTTCACTAGTCCTGACTATTGTCAAGACCTATCCCTGTTAAAAATGTGTTTTAACAAATTTTATAAAATTTATTAAGTTCATTGTATCAAGTACAAAACAAATTATACTTAATCAAGGCAATGGTTTTTATCCTATCCACTTTGTGATGCCAGTTTATGGCATTAGTTGACTGGGCACAGTTCTATTGTTCTTTTCTATTGCCTGATGTTCTGCTGTATTCACTCTTCCTCTTTGTGGCTTAAACCAATAAAACCCACATATTATTAGCACTTACTGGCCATTGCATTATCAGAGGTATCTTGAACTTTGTTTAGCTATTTAGTGCATGAACAGTTAATGGTCCAACTTTGACAGTCTAAGTCATCAATGTCCAAATCCTGTTTGGTTTCTTTAGCAATAACGGCCATCTTAGTGATATCATTTTCTACTGTCTCCTGATTCATTCTTTCACACAAAGATTTTGTAAGATCATCCCACTTATGACAATTTATCCCTCTTAGTTTATCAACTCTATAGCTTATTGTCAGATAGGATGGCACCAGTGAGGCCATTCATACATCAGCCTATAGAATGTAACCTCCCTCCTAGTAATTAACTATCAACCCAAATGTCTCAATCAATATATCTGAAAAGATCAAAATATCCACATACCTACATATCTGACTGCAAATCCTAATTCTAAAGTTGTATATATGTATATACAATGCAGATGTAAAAACCTATCTTTCTATGTAAAATGTATATACAGAGGCCAGTTACGTACATTATTACAAAACAAAGGACTGCAAAACATAGCTGCATCTTTGAGTAAAAGAGTGTTTTACCTCAAGCAGATTCACATCTGTTAACCAAAATTATGCTTGAAGCATAAAAAAGCTTCCACAAAATCATAAACCAATGCTCTCATGTTTGACCTGACCATATGGCTTTCTTCCTGACAGAAAAAAAATTACAACTGACAACAATTAAACAGAATTGCTTAGTTGTTTAATATGGTAAAATGATTAATTATTGAAAAATACAGTAACTTAATTCTACCTGGGAAGCCTCCATGCCATACTGCATAGCATGAGGCTTCATTGTGATTGATGTGAGGACAAGGGGAGAACTGTTAATGAAATGATGTTCTTCTCCTAATGTTCCCCACAGATTATCTGTTCACATGGACATTAATGTGGCTGGGGTCCTTGTGGCCTTGCTTTAAAACATGAAAACAATGTAGATGGAGAGTCTAATGTTATCAGGAAGACCAACAAGAACAGCATTCACAAGCAGCTAGTGTACAGCCCAGGGAAAGCGCTAGGTGAAGATCCCCGAAGGGGACAGAGAAGGATGGTGTCACCCTGCATCTTACAAGCATCACTCTCATTTTCCACTGCCCTTGAAAAGACAGTATATGTGCCAATTAAGGACATCCTGGGCCACCTTCACTAAAATGTATCACCTGCTCGAGAAGGATGTATGCTCAGAAGGACTGGTGGCCATCCCATCCATAAATCCACCAAAAAACTGAATTTCATGCTCATTTCTAAAAGCAACCCAGGGTTCCTTCAAAAAACTGATAGAATGATCATTTGCTTCTAGAGATGTGTGGAATCATCACTGATTCCAAGCCCTTATACATCAAGATGGTGTACGTTGGAACATTTATGTATGGCAGGCCTTATCACAATCCCTGCACATACAGCTTTCGTGAAAGCAATGGCTGGAGTCAACAATGTTCAAGGTTCCCTTATGCCTGATGCTAACTGCTGTTGAGGAGTGGGCTGCTTGTTAGAGATAGCAATGCGTGGTGATTGCAACTCCTTTCGTGCTTGGGATATCTGAAGAGGCTGTTCCTATTTCAAATGGGTCCCACTTCATCAGGTCCAACATCAACAAAGACACGAAAGCAGGTACTTTAAGAGTGCAAATCAACATTCATTTACAAAAGTGCAAAGAACTTTACAATAATGTGTCACCATTCTACTTTTGTGCCCTCAGCAACTTTTTTTCTTCCTATCCCTTTCACTATATCTCAGTGTGGACTTGACTTCTGTGGCTAAGGTAGAAGGAGTTTGCTCTGTGCTTGTCCATGTTGGATTGTATGTAACACTGGGCCTAGGTAACCCAGGCTGACTGAGAGTCTCCTGCCCAGATGCAGGCTTACAGTCCTTGACTTGACTTCTGCAGGCTTTGGCATCACAATGCACAAGGGAAGTGGAGGAACTGCGCACCACTAGAGTCTCATTAGAAGAAGCATCTATGGATCCTCTGTGTGGTTCCTTCTCACAATTGATGCCTGTTGGCACCAGCTTGAATCCCTGAGGTGCATTGGAACCTAAATGACGTCAAGTGTCCTCAACCCGCTCACACCTTGACATTAATGTTGAGTATCTATGAGTATCTTGAGTGATAGAGTGCAGCAGCACCATGTGCACATCCGGCAGACACTGAATGTGCCAGACCTGGCTTTCCATGGCAATAACAGCCTGTACATGGAAACAGGCAGACATACATGACAGACCAGCACTGAGAACGTTAGTGGACACCTCCATCCTTACATCCAGTTTAGCAACTGCCTCTGTCAATCCTGCCTTTTGTTGCTGGGCCTCTTTGTGCACTTTCACAGAGTCATGGATGGCCATTGCCATGGGATCATCATCTACTAGGGACTGAGCAGATGCCTGGTCTCTGGTACTTAGACCTCCAAATGTCAGTGACCTGGAGAATTTCTTCCTCAGCCAGTTGCAGAGGCATGTTAATGATGTGCTCACCAGATTGTGCTCCCAAGTCTAATTTAGTTAGAGAAATCGTTGAGGTAAACATCTCTAAATTGGTGAAGGGTGTAGGTGAAATCCTTGCGAGTGTACTCTCTGAGGGTAGAGTGGATTCGTCTTTATAGGTAGAGCTGAGGGTCTCTGGTGCTGGCACCTTCTTGGCAGCTGTTTACTTGCTGCATGACAGAAAGGAAATTAGTTATGTGAAAGGGATAGCTTGTGTGGGTTAAGAATGAGTTAGTGTTGGTGGTAACGGAAAGCAGCACAGCACTGCATGAGGAAACTCATTGGGCTGGTTGCCCATTGAAGGCTCTGCATCTCCAAATTAGCAGTTGTGCTCTTATCTAGCCTAGGCAACCCATCTTCTCCTCATATGGAGTAAGGAGTATTATTGCTACCAACCATCACTGCTGGTCTTTCCCCAATCTGTTTGTAAGACAATTTGTTTTCCTGCTATGAGATAAGGGGAGGAATTGAGTATGACGATAGTGGTGATGATGCAGGAGCAGCAGAAGTGATAAGGTATCTGCAATAAGTGTGTAAGAAGTGCAGAGGGTTGGAAGTGTGAGTAGCTTTGGAACATAAGGTGCATGGAAGCTGTTGAGTGGGCATGGTGTATCCAAAAGTGAGTGTTACGGTCCATAAAGAGGGAGTCATGTGCAGTAGTAGAGTGGTGGCGATAGTTCAGCCCTGCAGAGTACAGATCATTCACCATCATCCTGCGCAGCTGGACATCTCTCTTAACCTCAGACACGGCACTGACCTTGGCTGCTATCACAGGCCAGCTGTCTGAGTCTGGTGACATGGCCTCCATTGGTGGTTACTATGAGAAAGGATGGTTTTCCTTTCTACCACCCCATCCACCATCGCCTCAGGTCCTTGGCCATGAAGCAAGGAGTTAACTTTCCTTTCTTATCTTTTCCTTCAGGATAACTTTGAACTTCGCAATATGAAGGGCCATTCCTGGCATGCAGCATCTGCACTGGGCTTCAAATATTGTGTTAGTGTGATCTACATTACAAATTCCCAGTGGTAGTGACCATTTCTGCTACTCCTGCCAGATAATTCCATGGGATAGATGCTGAAGAGCCAGTTCCAAAACTATTGAGCTGAAGAGTAGAGGTTTGCGTGAGAAAAGTCAAAAGGGATGATGGCAGACCAGCCAACATGAATCTTCCCAAAAAAACACAGTCAACGAATGGAAATCTCAGCTTAATGTAGGGAGGATAGAACAGAAGTGTACTTATAGAAGTGGTAGAAACATGGAGTGAAATAAACATCTCAGAATGATTTAAGAATCAAACAAAATTTGCAGTAATCAGATTAGGGGGAGGTGATGGCCTAGTGGTATTATCACTAGACTGTTAATCCAGATAACATTCTGGGGACCCAGGTTCAAATCCCACCATGGCAGATGGTGGAATTTGAATTCAATAAATATTTGGAATTAAGAATCTAATGATGACCATTTGTAGGTTGTCAGGAAAAACCCATTTGGTTCACTAATGTCCTTTAGGGAAGGAAACTGCTATCCTTACCTGGTATAGCCTACACGTGACTCCAGACCCACAGCAATGTGGTTGACTCTTAACTGTCATCTGGGCAATTAGGGATGGGTGATAAATGCTGCCTGGCCAGCAACACCCACATCCTGTGAATGAATAAAGAAAAAAAAATTGGCTAATACAAAGATGCTTAAAAATTAGATGAAATATTTTGTTATATGCCAGCAAACTATCAAAGTGACTTCCAAATTCTATTACAGACAAATAAATCAATTTGTCTAAATACGCCAGAAGGAAAAAAATGACATTTTACCTACACATGATGTTAAAGTAGGGAGTGTTACCCATAAAACATCCTTAAAGACTCAACCTAGAAATGTTAGCTGAAATAAGGGAAGAGATCAAGTTCATGATGGATGATGACATTATTGAATCAAGTCATAGTAGCCAGAGCTCATCTATCGTGATGCTGCCGAGGTCAGTTTGATCACACCAATTATGTGTTAATTATTGTAAGGTAACACAGTAACAAAGATGGATTCACACCTAATTCCAAGGTTTGTTACAAAACTCATTCAAAGGATATTGGCAAACTCCATTCACTGATGCATCCAAAGAAACATCATCTTTTGTAACATCTGATGCAGCCATTTAAAGATTATGCGACAGTTCAATGATTAATCACCATATTAACAAATTTAATAAATTAAGGTTATGATCTATCGAGTCATCTGACCTGTTCAATACTACTTAACGCTATGATTCTACAAGAAGTTGGTGTTTTCAGTAGCTGCTTCAAATTTCACCCATTAGTAGGTAGTAGTGTGGAATTTGCAGAATACTTTTTGGTGATGAAACTTTCCCCATAGACCATTTGCTTCCAGATGTGGCATTAATAGGCCATATATCAGGAATTGGAGAATGAATAGAGGCTATGGAGATGCTGCAGGGGAGATGAGAGAGAGAGATGAGAAGGGTTTCTTGCAAACAATCAACAGAAGGTGTTCAGAGAGCAACGCTCTTACCTAAGCTTCTGTGATGAACCATGCATGAATGTATGTACATCTGTGATAACATCCTCAGTGAAATCTGGCACATACTACTGCCAGAGCTGTAGTACCAGAGCACAACATGAAAGTGAGCACAGCCAGGAATATTCAGCTCCTTCAAGGCTAGAATTGTAAATATCTGTAAGATCTCACCATTTACCTCACTGTTGTGTAAGGGAAGTTATGTGGCTCCCTACTGAATTAGAATGAATTCACTGTCTCTAACAGAGGGAACCAGGAGAAATGAGCAAGGTGTAGTGAACAGCAAAGAAGGTTACCTCAGAGTACAACAGGACTTTGATCAGATGGGCCAATGGGCTAAGGCGTGGCAGATGGAGTTTAATTTAGATAAATGTGAGGTGCTGCATTTTGGAAAGGCAAATCAGGACAGGACTTATACGCTTAATGGTAAGGTCCTGGGACTGTTGCTGAACAAAGAGACCTTGGGGTACAGGTTGATAGTTCCTTCAAAGTGGTCTCCCAGGATGGTGAAGAAGGTGTTAGGTAAGATTGCCTTTATTATTCAGTGCATTGAGTAGAGGAGCTAGGAGGTCATGTTGCTGCCGTACAGGAAATTGGTTAGGCGACTTTTGGAATACAGTGTGCAATTCTGGCCTCCCTGCTACAGGAAGGACATTATGAAACTTGAAAGGGTTCAGAAAAGATTTACAAGCATGTTGCCAGGGTTGGAGGGTTTGAGCTATAGGGAGAGGCTGAATAGACTGGGGCTATTTTCCCTGAAGCATCGGAGGCTGAGGGGTGACCTTATAGAGGGTTATAAAATCATGAGGGGCATGGATAGGGTGAATAGCCAAAGTCTTTTCCCTGGAATGGAAGAGTCTACAATTAGGGGACATAGTTTTAAGTTGAGAGGGGAAAGATTTAATAGGGACCTAAAGGGCAACTTTTTTCACACAGAGGGTGGTGCATGTCTGGATTGAGCTGCCAGATAAAGTGGTGGAGTCTGGTACAATATTTAAAAGGCATCTGGATGGCTGTATGAATAGGAAAGTTTTAGAGGGATATGGGCCAAATGCTGGCAAATAGGACTAAATTAATTTACGATATCTGGTCGGCACGGACGAGTTGGACTGAAGTGTCTGTTTCCATGCTGTACAGCTCTATGACTCTGACTGTAAGTGTATGCCTGTGATTTAATTCTTTGTCATGACATAGAGTGCCATTGAGTGTGAATACATTGCTTTACTGGAGCTACAATATTCAGCTGATGCTATGACCATAGACAGTGAATCATGTTGGTTGGTATCCTGTAATTGTCATGATTTTTTCATTCCATGCCTGTCCATTGTGTTTGCTGCCATTCAGCTATTACAATAAAAGAGAGGGTATTTCTTGAGCAAAGAGGACTATCCCTTGATCACCTGGCTGTCAACTCTGATTCGGGTGGACAACCCATACATACATTAGCAGCATGGATATAATGAAAGGTGATGGAGCAAATCATTATGTTTCTAATCGAGTACTCCCACTGCCTGGACTACTCTGGAGAAACCTGGAGTACTCATAAGAGCAGGGAGCATGGTGCTGCTCATCGTGATAGCACAACCTGTTCCACAAGCTAAATGGTGATCAGCTGAGGAGAAGGGAGGGCGTCTTTCTTGATCGGCATGCTTGTCATTAACTTAAGAACTGTGATACCAGAGAACACCACTCTGAATTTTCTGCTCGTTAATAATGTCACATGTTACCTTCTCTTTGTCTCTGAACATCACAGTATTCTCTTGGCTGCAAAGCTAGAGAAAAGTCCAGCGCAAATCAAATATTTCTAACCAGACTCAGAAAGAGAACATTGCCATGTTCCAAAAGTCAATTTATCACCTCTGTACATTTGCTTCTTGCCAGTCTTGTGGGTCCCTTCCCCAATGCTCCTGGGTTGGGAGGGTGGAGGAAGGGTATTTGCTAAAGTTGAGACAGGAGGGCTTTTCTAATGGACATGGAGTAGCCACAAAGGTATCCACCTCTCTTTGGCCTGGCACTAGCCTATGCTGCAGGTAAAATAGTGGAAGGTAAGAGAATGAGCACTTGCGAGCCTTGATAAGTTCTACCAATGCCCCCACAAAATTTCAAACAGTTTGGAGCAGGCAGGTAAGTGTTAGAAAGTCCATGTACAGGGTTTTACAAACAGCCCCATGCCCTGAAACTCATCTTGAGGAAGTATAAAATGAACAGAAACAGGAGAGAACCTAAAAGGCCAGTACTTTACTTCCTAAAAGTAATACTTTAGGAAATCCAAGTCTTCCCACAGATATCAGCCAGCCAAATGTATAGTTCCCAAAAATCATGCCTGAGTAATCAGGTGGAATAAAAAGTCTGGTTAAACCCAGAGACTACAGAAGAACTTTAAATTTATAGAAAGATCAGCAAGTTTCTGAACCAAGGAGGAGAGTCTTTAGAGTGACTGAGAAAATCACTACTGCAGTTAATTTCTTGGCTAATGCTTCATTTCAAGCAACTTCTGCCAAATAAGTCAGTTCATTCTTACAGAAGGCAATTCACTAAGGATTGATAAGAAACAAGGCTTGTATTTATATAGTGCCATGCACATCACAAGATATCCCAAACAGCTTTGCAGCCAACGGACTGGTTCTGAATTGTAATCACTGTTGCTAACCAGCCCAATTCATTATATAACGCAGGTGCAAACAATTGAGTGAGCAGCCCATTAATTCTCATTATATTGTTTCATTTTTATGATGCTGGAAGCAGTTCACTGTAATTAGATAGCCATAAGAGCCTCTAGTGTCAATTCATGCCATTGTATCAACTGGCAAAATCTCAGTCCCTTAATGAGCAACTAGTGTGCAACTATAGGTAAGGGTTTTTGCATGATAATGCCTGATGGACACAAAGTACATTTAAGAGATTTACAACAGACTACAGGAGACAAAAACAAAGTTGCTGGAAAAGCTCAGCAGGTCTGGCAGCATCTGTGAAGGAAAAAAAGAGTTAACTTTTTGGGTCCAGTGACCCTTCCTCAGAACATAGGAGACTACAGGAGAAATGTCTTTACCTAGAGAATTGTGAGCCTATGGAATTTACCTCCATCATCCAAAACTTGACTACCCTCATTCAAAACTTGACTTCTGTGTCATTAAAAACAGAAACCTCTGCAGTTGCTATGTGTTCTTGGACACTGCGTTGTTGCAAAGTCCTTTCTGATATAGATGGGGATAGACTCTGCCACCTGACGTATTCTTTCAAGGAGGGGTCATTGGCATTTCCTACCTTCCACTCCGGGAATATTCTATACTACTTCTATCATATTGTCCTCTGCCTGCCTTTAGTAGCATTTATTGTTCTCCCTCATTTGCCTACCAATTTATTTGTCAATAACTCTGTCTAAGCTGAAGATTACAAGTAATGTGATGAATGACAGTGTGGAGACATTTCTGAAGATTTCCCATATTGAATAGTCAATCATAAAGTCAGCTTTTTAATTCTCCATTTCTTCATTGCTTAAATATTATATGGACAGAGAAAGTGGGGATGTTTGCTGTTACCTATTATTTCCTTACTGTTCTGTTTCATTAAATTCACCTGGGGATCTAGTCATCCCTGGAAAGACCAGCACTTGTTGCTCATTCTTAATTGCCTTTAGTACTGAGCTAATGGATAGAAGTAGGTTGTTCTTCTTCTGTAGCTTGTTCTTCCTTCAATTTATGGTAGTCCAAGATGGCAGCAGAGTAGGATTCTCCCAACGGAGCTCCTCTGCTCTGCCTGTTCTTTTTCTTTTACTTTCTTTTCTTTTTGTTCTCTTTACTTTGTCCCTCCCATCATCTCCCCTCAGCATCGGAGGTGAATACCAGCAGGATCAGGCAGCAGCAAGTCCTGGAGTGCGAGCCTGGGGAATTAGCTGGAACACCGGGTGGGCTGCATGCCCTGGAGCACCACAGGGAATGGGCCAGTACTGTGTGTCCTGGAGTAACACGGGGAATGGGCCAGTACACCGCATGGGCTGTGTGTACTGGAGCAAGACGGGGAATGGGCCAGTACAGCGCGTGGGCTGTGTGTACTCTAGCAGCACGGGGAATGAGCAAGTACAGCGCATGGGCTGTGTGTACTGGAGCAGCACAGGGAATGGGCCAGTACAACATGTGGGCTGAGTGTACTGGAGCAGCACGGGGAATGGGCCAGTACAGTGTGTGGGCTG
>NC_063342.1:40243425-40252431 GCF_021869965.1 Rhincodon typus | reverse complement strand
GTGTGGGCTGTGTGTACTGGAGCAGCACGGGAAATGGGCCAGTACAGTGTGTGGGCTGTGAGCCCCGGAACATGACGTGGGGATTCCCAAGTCCTGGAGTACCATGAGGGAGGCGAATCCTAGTAAAGCGTGACTTACTTTGTTGCTGCTGAGGGCCGGTGAGGAGTGGACTGGAGGCTGGTGTGATGCAGGACAGTTGTTGGAGTTATTCCTCGTGCCAGGTACTGAGCTGTTGTGGTTTGGCACTGTTACCGGACTGTCATGTAAGTCCTTACCTTTTAATCGTCTTTTGTATAACAACGTTATATTTTTACTCTGTATGATTTGTACCCAGGTACTTGTGCCTAAGATGGCGCCAATAAAAGGCAGCCATTGTAAAAAACTTTTCACTGGACCCGAAAGGTAACTGTGTTTTTTCCTTCACAGATGCTGCCTGACCTGCTGAGCTTTTCCAGCAACTTTGTTTATGTTCCTGATTCACAGTATCCACACTTCTTTCGGTTTTTATCTATTATATACAACATGAGCAGATTCAGAATGTAGATCTCTTTTATTTGAAAAACTGATCTTAAGCCAAGAAAAGAAAATCATTTTTTCTGGACCTTTGTGACATTTCTGTTTCCTACATTATTTTTCCTTATGCTTTTTCCTAATTGCATGCCAGTTTGGTGGCAATTTGTACGAATTTATGGATAACACTGTATTCCAGATTTACTGCAACTTGGAACTGAGTTGAAATTAACTAAATTTCAGTTCACTCTTTACATCAGGCAAGAGGGAAGACTCTCATCCATTCAATGTGAATTGGAATTAACCCAGGTCCATGAGTGAAGAACAATATGGTAATCCATTGTAGCATCCAGCCCCCAAGCTGTTTTGATTTTGAACATAAAACAAGTAGCAGAGATTAAGCTGTTGAGTTATTATTACTGATTTATTTATTTATCACTTTCACCTTCACTTGTTTTCTATTGGCATCAGGATTCCATCATTATGCCAGCAATAACACTGGCACCCATTCTTCAATTATAACGGCATGGCTATTTTGGCTTTAATCCTAGTTTTGATATAATGACTGTAAACTCACATTGTAGGAAGTTAATTAATCATAAATTTAATGGATTCGTGCACAGTTGTAAATCACTATTTTAAATAATTATTAATAGATGGAACCAACTACCGCTAATGGTGACTGTGGCACCACTTTTCTGTATTAACAATGGACATTATGAAGACCATTTGAAGCGGGCCTTAATATTTCACCTTTCTAATAGACATGCCACATCACAAATCTGTCTTGTACAGGGAAGTTGGACTACTGGGTAGGGAGATGTCTGGACAAATAGAAAATTTGGCTGCTTTCAACAACCAGCCTATCTGCTGGCCAGTTGTTTGAAACTAGTCAAGTAGTTCAGAAAGCACTGAGGTAAATTACAGGGATGGGATGGAAGTATTCAGTAGCATTTTATGGGCAGGAGAGATAAGATTATGTTATCAGACGGTGGTACGATCTGAAAGAGCAGACCAATCACACCTTCATAACCACTGCCCACTTTATTCATTAATCACAGCGCGCCCCCACGCTCCGAACACACCCACCTTAATCTCATATCTTCTCATTTCACCCTAACACCCTTTCCCCGGCTCTTTACTTGTTTCAAAACTGTTGATCATCTCCCAGTCTTTCCATTTCTGTTACAAGGCAATCAATCTGAACATATATTGAAAAGGCTGTGGGCATTCCAGCAATAGTACAGACAATTTGTGCTCCAATACTTGCAGCTTTCCAAGCCAAGCTCTTCCAGTCAGGTAGATGCCAGTGTTCTAACTGTACAACGTGGGAAATAGCCCAGGTATGTCCTGCACCCAAAAAGCAGGACAAATCCAACTTGGCCAATTTTTGATCCATTAGTCTACACTGGATCATCAGTAAAGTGATGGAAGGTACCATCAACAGTGCTATCAAGCAGCACCTGCTCAGCGATACCCAGTTTGGGTTCTGCCAGGGCCACTCAACTCCTGACCTTATTACAGCCTTGGTTCAAAGGTGGACAAAACAGCTAAATTCCAAAGGTGAGGTGAGAATGACAGTCCTTGATATCAAGGCTGCATTCGACTGACTGTGGCATCACAGAGCCCGAGCAAAACTGGAATCAATGGAATCATACTATGGGGCAAACTCTCTGCTGGTTGGAGTCATACTTGGCACATTAGGAAGATAGTTGTTGTTGTTGGAGGTCAATCATCTCACCTCCAGGACATCTCTACTGGAGTTCCTCAGGGGACAGTCCTAGGCCTAACCAACTTCAGCTGCTGTATCAATGACCTTCCCTCCATCATAAAGTCAGAAGTGGGAATGTTCACTGATGTTTGCACAATGTTCAGCACCATTCACAGCTCTTCAGATGCTGAATCAGTTCATGTTCAAATGCAACAAGACCTGGACAATATCCAGGCTTGGGCTGACAAGTGGCAAGCAACATTTGCACGACACATATGCCAGGCAATGACCATTCCTGATAAGAGACAATCTAACCACTACCCCTTGATATTCAATGGTGTTACCATCACTGAATTGCCAACCATCAACATACTTTGCCATTGACCAGAAACTCAGTTTTGTTTTTTTCATTCACAGGATGAGGGTTTCACTGCCCAGGCAGCATTCATTGCCCATCCCTAATTGCCCAGAGGGTAGTTAAGAGTCAACCACATTGCTGTCTGTCTGGAGTCACATGTAGGCCCGGCCAGGTAAGGATAGCAGTTTCCTTCCCTAACGGACATTAGTAAACCAGATGGGTTTTCTCGACAATTGTTAATGGTTTTGTTGTTATCATTAGATTCCTAATTCCAGATATTTATTGAATTCAAATTCCACCATCTGCCTTGGCAAACCCAGTCCCCAGAACATCACCTGGGTCTCTGGATTAATAGACTAGTGATAATATCACTAGGCCATCATCTCCACTAAAGACTTGTGGCATTGGACAAGGTGATCGAGATATGAAAGCAATGGATTTCTCAATTGGACTCACCACATAAACACAGTGGCTACAAGAGCAGGTCAGAGGCAAGTAACTCACCACTTGACTTCCCAAAGCCTGTCCACCTTCTACAAGGCACAAGTAAGGAGTATAATGGAATATTCCTCCCTTTCCTGGATGAGAACATCTCCAACAACACTCAAGAAGCTCGGTACCACCCAGGATAAAGCAGCCACTTTACTGGCGCTACATCCACAAGCATCCACTCCCTCACCATCAATACTCAGTAGCAGCAGTGTGTACTATCTACAAGATGCACTGCAGAAATTCACCAGAGATCTTTAGACAGCACCTTCCAAACCCATAACCATTTCCATATAGAAGGACAAGGGCAGCAGATACATGGAAACAACCACCATCTGCAAGTCCGTCTTCAAGCCACTCACTATCCTGACTTGGAAATATGTTACCATCGCTTCACTGTTGCTGAGTCAAAATCCTGAAATTCCCTCTCTAACAGAATTGTGGGTCTATCTACAGCATGTGGACTGCAGAGATTCAAGAAGGTAACTCACTACCACCTTCTCAAGGACAACTAGGGACAGGCAATAAATGTTACCCAGCCAGTGATGCCTATGTCCCATGAGTGAATGAAAAAAAAACTACATTCCCTCTCCCTAGTTACTACAGTGATTACCTTCCTGGTTCCACATAGATAAGTTTGGTATCCACAAAGATCTTTCATTTATGCCTCATATTTGTCACTCAGTGAGATCATCAGAAAACTGCATCAGGTTCCAAACATACATAGATGACACTCAGCTCTCACTCATGATCACTTCCCTTGAACGTGCTCCTGCCTTCAATATTCAATACCAGATGAACTTCAATATGCTTCAACTACAGATTGGAAAGACAGAAGCCATTGCATTGGTCCAGTCCACAAAATCCATTGCTTAAATATCAACTGCATTTCACCTTCCTGGTAACTGTCTGAGGCATCATTTAGATTCTGGCCACAGCTCAGCTGTTGTTGAAACCCTCATCTATGCCTTTAGTTATCTCTAGACTTATTTTAATTCATTTCTGGCCAGCCTTCCATATTGCATCCTCTGTAAACTTGAAATTATCCAAACTCTGCATGGTGTGACATGCACCCTTTCATCCATCAACCCTGTGTGCACTGATCTGCAATGATTCTTGGGTATGAAATCACTTGACTTTTCAAATTCTCACCTTTATTTTCAAATCACTCCATGGTTCTGTGCCTCCTTATCTCTGTTCCCTCCTCTGGCTCGACAATCTTCTAAGATATCTGTGACCCCATCTGCCTGTTTGAGCAGGACTGGTTTTAATCAATCATTGGCAGGGTTTTTACATGTTGGTTGTGGAAGCACATACCTCTTCAAATATGTAACATAGCTCAACAGGAATTCCTTAACCAGTTTAGTTTGCTACTGTATGAGCAAAATTCAAGTTTATTCCACAATTATAACTAATTGGCATCACATGATTTAAACAGAGGGCCAAGAAAGGAGAGCTCATAATGCATCCAAACAGTTGTCAGCTTGTAAATCCTTCCACCACATTCCAATACATGGCGGGCAGTAAGAATGGGAGAGAGATTCCTGGTCAACCATGTGATGGAAAGAAATCAAAGACTCATCTATCATCATAGTTTTAGGCTGCAACATACATATGTTGTCACAGCAACTTGGACTCTTTGGTGCTGATTAATGCCAATAGTGTGGGGTTGAATCCTTGTTCCATCTGGAGTGGATTTAAGTTCTAACGCTTTTCTACATTCACAGTGGAATCATAGTGATTGGACCTGCCCTTGGGCTACGATCTGAAGAAGAAGAAGACTGGTAATAGACAAGATAATTCCCCTAGGAACGGTGTGCTGTTTCATTGGTACCAATTCCATGATATTTGTTTTTGAGGTGCATGAAACCCATTGATTGGAAAAAAAACAATCACACATGATGATTTTATCCATTTTGTGTAACTAAGATGTTCATTATAATTGAAGCTTAGATTTCTTTGAAAATATTTTTCAACTTTTGTTTTTTTGCAACTTTTCTTGTCCTCCCGATCTGCAATAAGACATTCCACAATTTTATTTATATTTGTTTCAATACAAAACCTACACACACTTAAAAGATTCCAGAATTATAAAAAAAGATAGCAAATCCAATCATTCACCATCTTAATTAAAGCTATTTATCCTGTTGTTTTAGTGTGGAATAGATTAATAGCTTGAAGGCACTTTATCACTGTTCTAATTGAAAATGTGCAGTAAGCTAGTTCCACAAAAAAGGTATATGTTTTTTCCTTCTGCTGCAGCACTGGATTTGAACCTGTTTCAGAGATTAAGTTGATTTTTAAAAACGTGCCTACTCGCATTAGATGTGGGGGTCAAAGCTAAAGATTGAAAATTATAAAGATCACATCAAAATTGAGACTTTAAAAAATAAGACTCAATTTGAATTGTAAATAAATTAGTGTTTTTCTAAAACTTGATTAGTACATTGGGGTGGAATGTATCTTTGTCTGACCTCATTGATGATTTTGTTTAGTACGGTTCAACATTTTTAGGGTTTTGTTTTCTCTAACCGAGTTGAGATTGAGAGAATGCTTTCAGTTTCTCTGCATCCTAATGATGGAGAAAAGCTGCATGCCACGTTTGTAACAAGCTAGGAGTTGCATGACCAGTCAGGGCTCAAAATCTGAGCTATGTAATATTCCAATTCAGCATATAATGGTATTTGGTAGTCTTAAATATTCTGAATTCATTTGTTCATGATCCAAAACTAAATTTAGCTTACATCTGCATGCTACACCACCTAATTCTTAGAATAAATCAATATCTGTTTTTACCATTGTGCATTGGCACTGTATACTTTCCAAGAAGACAGCATTGGTGTCTGATAATTTCAAAAGCCATGTCATACAGTAAAAGTCAATGACTAGGTGTTTTGTTAAGGGAAACATCTACCTAACTGAATGCAGACTTTATTGAGAAAAGTTTTTTGACCAAGGAGAAAGAGAAAGATTGGGAGAATCCAAATCATTTTCAGCATTCTTACAACATATCCAATTTTTAAAATTATGTTCACATCATTTGGGAGATGATTTTAAAAACTTCCAAGCATAAGATAATGGCGCCCACATGTCCAAAATAGTAGAAGCATTTTCAACTTCCTGTGCCAGGTGTGTGCCACTCACCTTATTGGTCTGAGCTCCATTGTAGGTGTCCAGAACATACGTAGAATGTTTCAGGAAGCTCATTGTAATACTTAAATTTGGGCCCAGTGCTGGTTATAAGATGCTTTTGTGAAATTGATTTACCATAGCATCTTGCTCAGGATGTGATAAACTTTATTTAAAGGATTTGTAACCTGCCAACAGGTTAGCTGCTGGCTTGTTGTTTTTGACTGCTGGTTAACTTCTGTGTACTTTCTGCCTCTTTTCAGGTTTCTACTTCATAACTCTAACTGGAGTCTTGAGATTTGGAATTCAGTCACACATCAGTTGCAAAGCAATAATTGAGATACTATTAATTCTGTCACTGCTCTAGTGTTCTAGTGCACTGTGGTTATCCTCCCTAAACAGACCTCTAAGTAAGCACTTGCGGTAGTTCTTTTACAGCTGCCTGGCTAAATGGGGTTGTTCTGCCTCCAGCAATGATAACGTTCACCCACATGAGGAGAGCTTTAAAGATTTGGATAACCTGACATT
Source organism: Rhincodon typus (assembly GCF_021869965.1). Taxonomy (NCBI): domain Eukaryota; kingdom Metazoa; phylum Chordata; class Chondrichthyes; order Orectolobiformes; family Rhincodontidae; genus Rhincodon; species Rhincodon typus. The sequence goes on along the minus strand of NC_063342.1, from coordinate 40,245,706 downwards.
GACCTTTCAGTATGTGGTGCACTAAATGATTTTTTAAAAATTTGTATTAGCTGAACTGGTGGTATAGCCCGAGATCAGCACTTTGTCCCAAAGAGCAGCACCTAATTTGTTACATTTTAGGAGTATCTGTGCCAGAAATGCTGATCTCCCCTCCTTGGCGTGGCACAGGTAATGGTGAGAAAAGTGACAAAATACCAAAAGAAAGAAAAATTTAGAATGTCAATGTTGAGAATTGCTTTGCAATTTTCCCCTGATTAAATGGAAACTTCAGCATCTTGCAATTAAGCAGTGACCACTTTATTTCCGTGCATTTGCATCTTGTTAAAACCTCAACTCAGCTTATTTATATGCCATTTATAATTCTTCTGTCCTTCCCTAAGAAACTAAATGGTGTGAGTCCCCTCCGAGTAAAACAGAGCTACAGTTCACACTATTTATTTTGGCAATCAACCAACTGCTTCTTCACAATAATGTCCCTATTTGTTCCAAGCACCATCCTTCTCGACCCTTCATCAACACCAGTCAGAACTGACAAATCACTGTATCATCATATTTGTTCTCTGACCAATTCAGACACCACTTACCTCCTCAGTACTTTGAAGCTCAGGGAAACCTCAGGGTTACTTTGTGCACAGGACACATTTTATGGATCTTGGCTTGCATTTCTAATGCAGGCTCATTTGCAGTTCTTTAGAATCATAGAATCCCTATAGTGTAGAAGCAGGCCATTCAGCCCATTGAGACCACACTGACCCTCCAAAGTGCATACCACCCAGACTAACCCCTCACCCCTCCTATCCCTGTAACCCGACATTTTCCATGGCTATTCCACCTAGCCTGCACATTCCTGGTCGCTATGGGCAATTTAGAATGGCCAATCCATCTGACGTGCACACATCTGGACTGTGGGAGGAAATCAGAGTACTCAAAGGAAAGCAACACAGACACGGGGAGAAAATGCAAACTCCACACAGATAGTCACTGAAGAGTGGAATTGTACCTGGGTCTCTGCCGCTGTGAGGCAGCAATACTAACTGCTGAGCCATTGTGCCAACCTCTATTGGTTTACATTGCTTTATTTTAGCACCATTCACTGACTTCAGCACTGACTTAAAGCCTCTCTGTGGTTCAAGTTACTTTCTTGTTGCTTAGATTCTTCAGTGCCCAATTACAGGCTGCCGAATTCTGTGACTTGCACTGCTTTTTAGCACAGAGGTAAAGCCAGGCAGCTTGTCATGATGATGAGCCTTGAACAGTCAAGGAGGGTGGATATGTCACTGTACAGCACCTGCAGCATGCGTCAGCAGTTTACATGGCAGCCACACTGAATGTACTTCAAGTAAAGAGGCTGTATCCTTAGCAGGTGAAGAGGGACTACAGTCAGTAGGGGGCTAATGTCACAATTCATGAAGGCACTCATTTTATTCCAGTTCAGGGATTTGGCCACAGTCAATCAGGTATTTGGTCCTGCCAGAGCCCAGCAATCCATGTAGTTACACTCTGAGTCACAGCCACTTCTGTAGGTCAAGTACGACCAGTTCTGGGATTACAGTAGGTCAGTCAGAGTGCTGTCGTTGGGGGTGGAGGGAGGGTAGGGTCATTTTTTTTTATCCTGCAATGAGTCACAGGAGGGATTGAGCATGATGGAATTGCATGGAAGAGCAATTAGTTTTGATGCATGAGGTGGTGACGTGTGCCACTGAGTGACTAGGAAGTGCACAGGGCAAGAAGTGGTAGTAGCCTGGGAAGGCGAGATGGTTCAGAGCTGCTGAGCAGAAACAATGTCTACAATAGAGTGAGCTGTAGTTCATGAGTCTTGATGAGAGGTGTATGCAGTGGCAGAGTTAGAGCAAATGGTGGCCCCTTTCTGCGGTAGCAGGAAGAAGATTGTGTCACTTAACCTTGCAGACCTCAGAAGATTATTGACTTTCTTCTTGGTACCACTGGGCATCCAACTTCACTGGCGACACAGCATTAACCCAGGCTGCAACTCATGCGCAGTCTGGCATGGCCTCTTGTGATAAAGAACTGCACTGCTCTCCATCACCCTGTCCACCAAGACCTCCAGGTTCCTGTCTGCAAAGAGGAGACCAAGCTTTCCTTTCCTCGAGGCCATGTCCTCAATGATAAAGGTCAAGGACCACAGTGTGAGAGTCCAATTCTGGCTTGCAACATCAGAAGTCGTTTGCAGCTGGGCTTTTAGTATGATGTCAGTGGCTTGAACATTGGAAGGTTGCAGCACCTCCATTTCCAGGTGCATATTCCCTGAGAAAGGAGCCTA
>NC_063342.1:40217925-40242925 GCF_021869965.1 Rhincodon typus | reverse complement strand
AATCTCTTTTTTGCATAAAGCTAATCTTCCTGAAAACTGTTTACTCTCCTCAATCAAAATTGCCCACTTCTCTTTTCCAGCACATTACATTCCTCTTACATAAATATTATAAGCAAATATGATACTTTCTTATGCAACACTGAGTCTGAACCCCTGAACAGGTCCAGAAATTTTTTATTCCTCTAGACATTTACTGTCCTAGCATGTAGGATCAGCAAGCTGGAAGCAAGTGTCAGTTGTGGCTCAGCTGGTAGCTCACTTATGTCTGAGTCACAGATTCTGGTTTTAAGTCCCATGCCAGGACTTGAGCTTCAAAATCAAGGCTAATAGTGCTGTACTTCGGGTGGTTTCCTTGAAGCTGCAAGTTCTGTCTTTCTGATGAAATATTTAACTGAGGCCATTCAATGCTCTCAGATGGGTACAAAGGATCCCATTATTGTATCCTGAACTAGAGATAGGTTGGTGGCCTGGTTGCTACTTATCTCTCAATCAACATCATAATACAGATGATCTGCCCTTTATTAAATTTATTCTGTATTTCCTCATTCCAAGAGTGACAACAGTTCAAAGGTACATCATTGGCTATAAAGTACCTTGAGATAATCAGTGTTTGTGAAAGGCACAATAAAATGCAAAGCTTTGGTTTTAAAAACGAATCTATACATTAACACTTATTATATCAAAGCCTTCTGATGGTATTTTACAGCAGGATTCCTGCAGCAATCAGAAATATTGCCTTGTCAGCATATAAATATGGCTTTCAGGCATATACAAAAGTTAATTTTGCACAAAGATTTTTCAGAGTTTGGGCTGTGCAAATGTACAATTCAATTAAAAATTGTATTTACTTTTTGGAGACAGTAAGGACTGCAGATGCTGGCTATTTTTATCTTTCCATCTTTGTGATGTTATGTCATTTATAAATAAGTATGATAATGATTTACTCTGAATGTGACAGTTTGACAGCACATTATTTTATCAGTTTTTAGAGTGGGTAGGATATGGGTAGCCTATAAGTATTCTGATGTAATACACCATAGTCAGGTGGCAGTTGTGAGTTATGTGAGAAGCAAAGTTTCAGTTTGCCAAGTTCTTGCAGACACTTATCCAAATACAGAAATTTCCAGGAATGTCAAACTACCAAGAATATCAAATGCTATGGGTGCCTACAGTTAAATGAATGGGGAAATGAGCTGTTACAACCTGAAACATACCAGATCAGGAAGACAAAATAGAATGGCTACAGAACTATTGAGTAAGATTGGTAACCATTAGATAATTTCAAAATTACAAAGGCAAAATCACATACAAATAATGTTTTTCTTCATTTACTTAGAACAATAAACAGAAGTAACTTGCAAAACCTTTGGTATAGAGTCAATTTCCTTCTTGGTTAAAACATGCTCAAGCACCATTTTCTTAAAGGAACATGTCCATAGAAAGCTGACTTGTTTATTTTTTCACTCTGCTTCAGTAAAGCACCCTTAGTGAACATGTGGGAAAATATTCGACTGGACATTCTTAGTTAAGTTATTCACCACAATTAATCCTTCAGTTGTTAGAAGAAAAGTCACCTGACTGAAGCAAGGCACCTTTTCCACACTCTACATCAGCAATGCACATCCAAAAATAGCTGAAAAATTTCTCCATTCTTACTTATCAATCTTTTCAAACATGTACTGAAACAAGCAAGTCAGGAAAGTAATGTTTAAAATGTTTGCTCACCTGTCCACCATTGGTTGTTGAAAAAATCCGTGTTGTTCCACCACACTGCTTGACGTACCACAGGAACCAGAGAGCAGAGACTTCATGTGGTTCAGAGGTGACATTTATATTCACAAAGAGAGTGGCAAAACGCCTGGCAACCCTACAGGTTGAAAATTAAAAGGATATTCTCTAGGAAAAACTCTTCATACCTTCACAGTAAACGGAATAGCTGATATTTGGGACAATTGTGGAATTATGTAGATTAAGCAAACTCAACTATTAATAGTCAAAAAGTTAGACCAATAAAATATTTGAAATTAACCAACAACAAATCTGCTAAGAGAATGCGACAAATCCAACTAGTATTCCATGAAATTGAAGTTCTGATTGGTTAAGTCCACACTCTTACAGACAACATTATGTCTCATTTTCTAGAAGATGTTAAAGTATTTAATAGCCGTGGAAAACCGTGAAAGCAGAGATATTCGAATGCTTTAAGTGTACCTTTATGAACTTGTGTTTGAGAGCTTCTACAGTGCAGTGGGTCATGGAAGTAGAACAAACATATGTCCTGTTATTAACAAGAAGGGCTAAACACATTGCAAAGATAGCTACATATCTTGTCCCTTTGCTTTATTAAGAACAATATTGGCAATTCACAAATTACTTTAACAGCAAAATTCTCTAACACCCCAATTTACTGGGTGAACAAGACCAACTGTAATCTCAATGACAGGCTCAAACTTACGGTGAGCTCAAATCCTAGCCACCACCAAGAGTGAAATCTGCCTATACACTAAACATCGTTGATATCGGCGAGAAAGTAATGAACATTGCATGCAATGGTCAGTGAGGAGCTTCTCGACATCAAAAGGAAAAAGTCACATCTTTTAACCAAGTGTTGATCTGCAAGAAGAGATTCTTGCTAATGAGCAGTGAGCAACCTATTTCATTATTTTCTAATCTCACTTCATTGATCTGAAGTTTCACATTCTCTCACCCACAGACAGAAAGTAGACAATGACAATCCCTGACACAAAAGTCACAGTGGTTGGATTCATGTGTGGAATGAACTTCGAGAAGAAGTGGTGGATGTGGGCACGGTTACAATGTTTAAAAGTCATTTAGGTAAGTACATGAATAAGAAGTATTTGAAAGGATATGGGCCAAGCACAGGTAGGTGGGATTAGTTTATTTTGGACTAGGGTCAGCATGGTCTGGAAGGGTCTGTTTCCGTGCTATATGGCTTTATGACCTGCTCCTCCAGTCCTCCCTTTGGACACCAGGTACCAACATCATAGGGCATGCTTTACGGGCATTGACTGCACACACCTCTCTTCTATGAACATTGGGATACAATGGGCACCAACCTCTCTGCACCATCATAGCACATCTCAGATCTACTTTCAAGACAGTTCTGCACTTCTGTGCTGTACTTTGCATGTACTGGCTGCTTTCCTTGTAATGCTGCTGGCAGGACACTTTTCACACAGTAACACCTGATCTCATGAATGCAATCAGGCTGCATCTCAGGGATTCTCGCCTGGTCTCATTATGCTCATTCACTTTTTACCTACTCAGATGTTCACACCATCCCTGCCTTGCCTTCAACCCCAAAGCTCGAGCTTACACGATCATGGTATTTTTATCTTGCCTTGACTTTTACCACATACACAAAGCCAGATAGTTTGCCATGTTTGCCAGTAGTAATTAGTCAACTGGGTGGAAACGTTGCTGTATGTCACCATGTTATGTCAATCTGAGGTTCTAAGGAAAGATGACAGCTGTCCTGTCCACTACCCCATCCACCAGCACCTCCAGCTTCCTATCAGCAAAGCAGGGTGCCAATTTACCTCGTGGCTATCTACAGAGTAATTCTTCATACACTGCAAATGTAAAAGGCTATTCATGACTTGCAGCATTTGATCTGTCATACAACTGAGCTTTAAACAGTGGCTGGAACTCCAGAAGGTTTCAACAACACTGAGCTCTTCTGCTTCTGATAAGTGCAGGACAGTGTGAGCGCAGCACTGTAGAAGTATGATGCAGGCTTAATGAGACGAATAGTGTAAAATTGTACAAGAAAACATAGTACAGCTCACAGAGATAAACTCTCTTAACTCTCCCTGAAATGACACTCGACCAAGTTCTGTGACGATCCAGGCCTCTGTTATCACCACCTTTTCAGGAAGAAGCCTCCAAAAACTCATGAGCCAGTGGGAGTGAAAAAAAAATTCATCTCATCGCTGTTTAAAATGGGCAACTCTTTATTTTAACAGTGACCCCTAATGCTAGCTTTTTCCACAATAAAAAAAAACATATCTCCACATCTACCCTGTCAAGACCCCCCCACGATCTTGTGTGTTACAATCAAATCACCTCTTACTCTCCTAAACACCAGTGGATACAAACCTAGGTGTGTCCAACCTTTCCTCATAAGACAACACCATCCTTCCAGGTATATGACTGATAGATCTTCTAATGAACAGCTACTAATACATTTATGTCTTTCCTAAGGAGACCAATATTGTGCATGGTACACCTACCAATGCCCTGTATAACTCAAGCACAACCTCCCTACTTTGGTATTCAATTTCCTTCTCAATAAATGATAACATTCTATTAGTTTTCCTTATCACTTGCTGTATGTGAGCACTAACTTTTTAAAATTCGTACGTTGAGGCAATCAGATCCATTTGCATCTCAGAACTCTGCAACCTCTCACCATTTAGACTTTATGTTTCTTTATTTTTATTCTTCCCACCAAAGTGGAAAATTTCAGTTTCCCTATTCCTTACCTGTCATCTATTTAACACATCTTTGTCATATAACCTTTCAGTATCTTTTTTGTAGCCTCCTATGTCCTCTTTTCAATTTGCTTTCTAACCTATTTTAGTGTCATCAATAAATTTAGCAACTATACCTTCTATCCCTTCACCCAAGTAATTTCTACAAATTGTAAATGTTGAAGTCCCAACACTCATTCCTATGGCACACCACTTGAGTTTATTCCTAATGGCCGCTTCCTGTTAATCAGCCAAATGCTACCAAGTTTGTCTTATCTCCTTATAGTTAGTGCTCTCCAAATGTGGCCTAACTAAAATTCTACACAGATCAAATGAACTTTTATTTTCTGCAATTTTTAACCTTTGATGTGGTATTTTCACAAATGCCTTCTGGAAATTCATGTACAATACATCCACACCGAGTCCATGCAGCACTTATAGATCCTTATTCACACCTTTAAATCAGTCCACAGAGCCTGGACCCATCTTGTCACTATAATATCCTCCAAGTAAAGTACGGAACATTTCTTTAAATGACCTTCTCTGCATCTACACCCAATTCTCTGGGCCCTCGAAGGCATGCTTTTTAACATGCATACAGGCTGGTGACCTTTCTCACTTTCAGCAAAGAACAAGAACATCTATAAGATAGCAACTCACTTCTTATAGCACGTTGCATGAATCAATTGTTTAGAATGCTGTATACCTGAAAAAAAAAAGTTAAAGCCAAAGCATTTTTTAAAAACTAATTCATAGTCATGGAATCATGTACAATAATTTACGGCTTCTCAATCTCTAACAATATGCTTGAAGCATTTGAATCCTAGCACAAGGAAAGCAACAGACCTTCCTAAATTTATGCTACTGCCCAGAATCTCCTGTTTCTGTCCCTGACAGGAGAGTCCCCTATAACAACTATTCTTTTAAATTTTGTCAAATGCTGCCTTACATAAAAATCATTCCTAGTGTCCAATAACTGATTGCCTCTTTCATTTTCCTCAGAGAAACTATCCCTTTCAACAGTACACAAAACTAAATATACTTATTTGATAGAGGAACAGCCACCATAGATTTTTGAACTACTTTCTTGGCTTTCCTGACAGTCACCCATCATCTGACTGACCCTGCTGTGTAATCACGTTTCTAAATCTACTAGCCATCTTACTCTGTGCTTATTATATGCCCTCAATAACAATAAGCCTTTAAAAAAGCAACATTCACTAACATTTTATATATAAAATAAAGTACCTTCAATTATCTACAGGAAACAATGGTAAAATGCAAAATAAATTGTAAAAATTCATTAAATTAATTTGGTCCCCATCAGGTAAATGAACAGAAAGTCCATAAATAATAGGAACTGCTTGTGACAATACTGTAAATGTCAATAAATCTATGAGAGCCAAGGCTGTGCGAATACAGAACGTAGTTTTACCTTATCTAGTACTGTGATGGGATTCAGCATCAGAGTTGCTTGGACTGGAATGTCACAATGTAATATTGTGCTCAGTTCTCAGTCTGAGGTGTGCCAAGCAGGGAGATTCTGTATCTCAATGTAAAGATGGATAAAGTCAAGATTGGATACTCCATATAGGACAGTAATTCATATCTCTTGATTGTTGGCAAAGGCTGTGTTGGCACAAGCGTAAAGTCTGGCCATCCAACCATTCTGTCCGAAAAAGGGCAAGGACCCAGCTGGACTGAAGAATGTGTATAAGGAACTTGAAATATAGTAAACTATCTAAACAGGATAATTTTAAAGAAAACATACGTAGTCCAGCAAAGTCTGTCAATCAGTTCTTTCATTGTTATTTTATCCCATTCTTCAGCATGGGGCGCAGTCCATGGTGCATCGGCAGGTATCTGGAAAGAAAAGGTTCATAATACTTTCTGTATACTCATTAATTGCAGTGCAGTTGTGAAACTTGCATGAAAGTGCTTTTCTGCCAATAATACTGTAAAATTGTAATTTGTAAGAGAAAAATTTGAAATTTTGGGATCAGAGAAATAGTTATGTTTTCTGTAGGTTTTGTCCACATGCATCATGCTGATTGTTACACTCATCATTTTTACTGCTTCCTAATTCATTCCACAGCTCCACACCTGCTCCTTCTCATTTTGGCATGCATGCCCCAATTTTCGTCCATAATTTCATATCCTCCCTGTTACTCCTTAATCTATATAGTTTCATTTTCTCCTACACAATACACTCTTTGAACTACATTATTCTAAGCATATAAGTTGGGAGCAAAATTAGTCTCTTTAGTCCTTCAAGCCCAGTTTACTATTCAATAAGATTGTGGTTGGTCTGGTTGTATTCCGAATTTCACATTTTCACAAAGCCCTGCTAACCTTTGACAGATTTTTGTTAGCGAAGCGTTATCTATCTCTTATATTATACCTGTACAATATTATTATAGAACATTCACTGACTCAGTAATCACTGTTAGCTAAGCCATCAGTTTATTCAATATCACTTCATAGTGATTATAACCTCACCAAGTTTATCTCCTCTTTCAACCCCCTGATTTTCAGGGATGACTGGGATGATTTGTGTCACCAATAGTAAAGACAGAAGGAAATATTTCTTTCCATTCATTAAATCTTGTTATCGACTTATACCTCCCCATTCTCATCCTCTAGACACAAACACACGCTTTATTTATTCTTTACCTTTTCAGGAATGCTTTTAGACAACTTGATGTGTTTATACATTTCATGCTCTAATTTATTTCTCCTTATTAATCTTTTCATGATTCTTTGTCATTCTTTGTATTCTGATGAGGCATCTGACCTGTCATTCAGCTTTGCACAGTTATATATTTCCTAAGTCATAGAGTCACACAGCATAGAAACAGACTTTTCAGTCCAACTAGTCCATGCCGACAATGCTCCCAAACCAAGCTAGTCCTACTTGCCTGTGTTTGGCCCATATTCCTTCAAATCTTTGCTATTCATGAACTTATTCAAACATCTTTAAAATGTTGTAACTGGACCTGCATCATTGCTTCCTCTGGCAGTCCATTTCACATACAAACTACTGTGTATAAAAAAAGTTGCCCCTCATGTCCATTTTGAATCTTTCTGCTCTCACTTTAAAAATATGCCCCTAGCTTTGAACTCCCCGACCTTAAGGAAAAGGACCTTGCTAAAGTTTAATGCTTTCCTTCTCTTCTTTAGTTAAGAACAGATGGTGGGCTCACCCCTTAGATTTTTACTTATAGTAGGAATGTACTTATTCATAATATTCTGAAATATCCCCTAAATGCCTGGCACTGCATCACTACTGATCCATTTCCAAGCCTAAGATCCCAGTTCACATTCATATTCCCCAAGTTACTCTATTTAAGTTTAAAATACTAGTCTTGGACTCACTATTCTTTTGATACAGAATGCATAGTTCAAATCATGTTATGGTTGTATTACCTAGAGGATAGCCTACTCTCTGGTTGGTTCCAGAGTGCACTCTCTAAGAAACGATCCTGAAATTAATCTATGAACTCCTCATTGAGACTACTGCTACTAGCATTGATCTGATTTTTCCAGCATATATGTAGATTAAAATCACACATGATTATTGCTGTAGATTATCACAGCGCACAAAATTTCTTCTTGTACACTTTTCACTATATTGTGGTTACTGTTCAGGACCCTGTGGACCACTCCCACTAGTGATTTCTTTTCTCAACTATTCCTGATTCCAACCAAATCCTGATCTCCTGAATCAAAGCCGTATTTAATTATTGCACCAATACTATTTTTGATTATGAGTGCCACCCCTCTGCCATGTGCTAACTTCCTACTCTTCTGGAATATCATATATCGCTCAACATATAGGGCTCTATTTTTGTGATTCTACAGCCATGGCTCCATGTAACCATCAGATCATATTTAGTCACTGAGGTGTATTATTAGTTCATTTACTTTGTTGTGAATGCTATGCACATTTAGTTATTGAGCCTTTAGTTGTTTTATTTTGGTATCTTTTTAGCAGATATACCAGCAGTCAGGTCTATTTTTTAAGGCTTTTCTTCTGTCCCTTATTGCCATTCTCTAACCTTCACTTTCCATTCTAATCCACCTAACTTACACACCACCCCGAACTTACACACTCTTGCTCACCTGCTTTGACTGTATCCCTTGTTTTCTGACATTTATTCAAGCTTGATCCCTCAACTCCTTGTTTAGTTTAAAGTCTAGGAACAAATTATTGCAGATGTTGGAATCTGTACTGAAAACAACAAATGCTGGAGATCACAAAAGGTCAGACAGCATTCATGGAAAGTCAGCAAGCTAATATTTCGAGTCTTGATGACTTTTCATCAGAGCTGAAGTAAAGTCTTCTCTACTTCTCTAGTTATGCAGCTCCCAACGTTTGAGTGTAGATGATCCCAAAGGTACAGATCCAGCTTTCCTCCAATGATGTCAATCCCCCATGAACCAAAACTCACTTCTCCAATAGCAGTCTTTCAGCCATGCATTCACTTTTCCAATCTCTTTCATTCTAATTCAATATTCAATTACCTTCAATGCCGGAATTGTAGGAAACAGTCCCCATTATTGTTTGTGTTCAGAAAGGAACAGAAAGCTGTACATTATTATATGTAAGCTTTATCACCAGGATAATTCTCAAAATAACAGGACTTTGTTTGCTAAATATTTAATAAAGACCTTTAAAATTACTCTACCTCCTTTCCCATGTCATCCAGCGTTCTCCACAAGTTGTTGTAATCCAGGTACACAAATGGATTCCACATAGATGGAAGAGGAGCCTTGAAAGGATAAGATTTTCCCTGAAAATAGAAATAAAATTAAAAATGAATTGGTTTAGCTCAAAAACATTTGCGAAGGGCTGTCTACATAAGTTGACCATTTAATGTATTACTGATTGGTGAAATTAATTACCACATCAAACATTATAAGAAGCTTATGTACAAAGGCCAAACAAAGATCCTAATGTTCCAAGAGGATTTCATAGAAAGCATCCAAAGTGTACATAGCGAAATCAAACCCTCTCAATTAAATATTTGAAAATTCTACTATCAATCGTAGTAAGTTAATTTAAAATTAACTATCAAATCTACATGAACGTGAGTTAAATATGAAGGCCAAGGTTTCCAGCTAGTGTCACTTCCTCACTTCCGCAAAGTAAAATTTATGATTTAAGATGAATAGCACAAAGAATTAAATGCATAAATACCGGCACCTGATTATGCAATTAATACTTTCTACTTAGTAGCCTCCAGATTACAGTAATTAGCCTGAAGTAAGTTTTCATTTATTCATTCATATAATGTGTATTTTGCTGGTTGGTGGAGCACTTATTGCCCATCTTTAATTGCTGTTGGAAAGGTTGTGGTGAACTGCCTTCTTGAACCTCTGCAAACCACTTATGTCCATGATGACCCAGTGGTATTGTCACTGGACTAGTAATCCAGACATCCACGTAATGTTCTGGTGACCCAGGTTCAATTTTGAGGAGGAACACCCAAAATGCTGTTATGAAGGGAGTTCTAGGAATTTGACCCAGTGACACTGAAGGGGTTGCAACATATTTCCAAGTCAGGATGGTGAGTGTCTCGATGGAGAACTTGGCAGTTAGTGGTGTTCCCTTGTATCTGCTGCCCTTGTTCTCCCAGATGGAAACTGTCATGGGTTTAGTAATTGCTGTATATGAAGAATTAGTGAATTTCTTAAGGCATGGCAGGATAGTTCAGATGCATGGAATGCCCATGCTGTGCCATGTGGGGAGCCATGTACATTTCACATGGCCCAGGCAATCTCAAGCTTCCAATCATTGAGATCTGGATTTTGAAACTTGCATGGAGGTCAGAGTCACTGCGACTCATACACAAAACAGGGACATGTGATTAGAGCATTCAACAAAGTGGTCACACTGCAGATTAAGAGCATTCAGGCAGAGATTGAATGGGTCTCTTCATAGCAATGTAGAAAGACCAGGAAGGCAGTAATGGAGATAAAATATAAGTGAATAGAATCTGAATACAGTATAAAGTAGCAAGAAACATAAAAATGGATTGAAAACGCTTCTATAGGTAAGTAAAATGAAAAGTATGAGCAAAGAGAGATATAGAGGAAGAGGCAGGCGAATTCATGATAGGAAATAGAGAATGGCAGAGAAGCTAAATAAATACACAGAAGACACAGAAATCTCCCAAAATAATTAAGATTCAAGAGTCTAGGGAGAGTGTGCATCTGAGGGAAATGAGTATCGGTAAAAAAAGTAGCACCAGAGATGTTAAAAGTGGACAATCCCCACAACCTGACATTTTTCACACTAGAGTGTTGAAAGAAATGGCTGGAGAGTTGCAGATGCATTCATGATCATCTTTCAAAATTCTGTTAATTCTGCAACAGTGCCTCCGCACTGTTTAAGAAAGGAAGAAGAGAGAAAATGCAGACCTGCAGAACTGTTAGCTTAATGTCAGAAGTAGATAAGATACTAGAATCTATTATAAGTAATATGATTACTGGATATTTAGTAATAATCGCCTGTGTGGGATGCGTCAACAGGATTTATGAAGGGAAAATCATGTTTGACAAACCCAATATAGTTTGTTTGAACAGAGTGGATAAGGGGAAACCAGTGAATGTGTTTTTGGATTTCTGGATTTTTGTTAAAGCCTCACACGGGAGGTTGGTAAACAACATCAAAGTGCATTGGGCTGGCAGTAGAATATTAGCATGGATTGAAGATTAGTCAACAGGCAGAAAGCAAAGAGGAGAAATAAATGGATCATTCTTAGGTTGACAGGCTGCGACTAGTCAAATACCACAAAGATCAGTCCCAGCTGTTCATAATTCACATCAATGATTCGGACATAGGGACCCAAATGGATTGATTAGAAAATATTGGGATGTGGGCACCAAACGTAATTTTTGCAAGTTTGCGCACGATACAAAACTTGGTAGGAATGAGTTAAGGAGGGTCTACTGAGGCTTCAAGAAGATTTAGACAGGCAAGAGTTGAACAGGTAAACTGAAAAGAAAACCATTTGTATTAGAAGTAAATCTTTAGAATTCTCTACCCCAACGGGCTATGAAAGCTCTTTACATCCAAGAGCAAAGATTGATAGACTTCTAGTTACTGATGACATCAAGGGGTATAGAGATAGCATACAGCATTGAGGTAAATGGTCAATGTGATCCAGAAGGGCAGGGCAGAATCTAAGGGCTGAATGGCCTACTTTGGTCCATTGTACTCTTTTCAAGAAAGGCTTCGTGCTGGGGACCTTGCCTCAAGAAATGTAATACCTGGTTGCAAATTCCTAGATCTAACAGCAGTGGAAGATAAAGTATGAATAACAATCTGCAAGCTAACTTTCTTTTGGATGCTGTATTGAGGTTTCTGATCCTATTGCAGATTTCAGTTACTTCTTGTGAAAACCAAGATCTTTACTGAAGCAGGCCTGAATTGGGATACCAAAAGTATGAATAAACAGACCATCAGTCCTGGGCTGTGGGTTTGATTTTGACTCCGTCAGATCAACAACAGTGGTACAGGTTGTCAGCTGGAGCAATGCATTCCAATTTACAGAATTCCTTCGAGCAGGAGCTGCACCTGTTTGCAACCCTGGGCAGAGCACATTCCTTACATGAAATATAGGTAAAATTAATTATGACCATAAGATCGTCTCCTGGGATCATGAGGATTGCTTGAAGGGGTAAGGGGGATATTATTCAGATTTATTCTTCAAAATTGTTTGGTAATTACCTGTTTTGTCATCTCTCTAAGGAGATTACATGGCTCTGGATAAAGAAAGGAGAACCACATGGGATAGACTGGACTGATCACTAGGGCTTTCTTCGTTAACTTATTATGTTTTAATCAACACATTTAGACATATTATGAACCTGCAGGGTGGTGGGACATGAACATGGACATTTTGGTCCTGAGCAAGGAACACTAACACTGCACCACAAAATGCTGCAATTAACTAAAGTCAAAAGGAACACAAGGGGGCAGCAGAGAATTAGCACTGCAGAAGGATGAAAAATAGTACATTGCAGCAAATTAATATTTATATTTTTAAATTGAGCGCAAAGCTACAGCTTATATTTTTGATTTGGGGAATCTAGCATAGAATGTAGCCAAAACTAATTACATTTGCTCTTTACAAGTGGCCTCAGTCTTCAAATCTGTACACATATTTTTCACAGAGAGGACTATGCCTGCATTGAAACTGTAATCAAGATGTAATCAGCAGAAGAAGCCACAAAATGGCAGCAAGTTACTTGAGATACACAGTGGAACCCTATTATTACCACACTCTATTTATAGCCTATATTGTTCTAAAATATTTTTCAGCATTATGCAGGCTTATAAAATACAGGGGAAATAAATGTCTTCTGGAAGCACAAACTGAAAAATGAAAACATTGGCAACCATTTTGATTCTGACTTTTGGTTTGGGGCAGGGGAGCAGAGACAGCTCAAAATCAGAGCAGAACTGTCCGCCCTGTTCTTCTGGTCATTTCCACTCACTGCTCTTTCAATCTGGGCCTACAGATTGGCATTAAATGTTGGTTAAAAGTAGGTCTATTACACAAGGAAAAGAATCAGGGTCCCAACATCGATAGATTCCCATCTGATGTTCTAGTGGAAGGAGCAGGTACTCTGTAAAATGGTCCCACTTAAATGGATGGTTGGAGGGTTTTGTTTTTGTAGCTTCTGCAGTTGCAGGAGAAATATTAATGGTCATGTAAGTGAAATTGGTTACAAATTAGGGGCAGAAATTTAATGAGAATCTGAAAATTTATGTTGAAAGACTTGTAATTTTCCACAGGGTAGCTCTTAGGGAGGGGAATAGGCGGTCAAGATTAGAAGAAGCTTGTTTACTGATGCTGCCCAGGGAGATTTTTAGACATGTACAGCTGTTTTCCATTTTAAGGGGAATCCCACCCCAGGAAACTGTTACAGCCCTGTGAGTGAATGCAGATGTTCACTTTATGAGGAAGATATATTCCAGTTTGTAAAATAATGTAACAGTTGCCCCACAGGATTCCCAATGTTTGACCCAGACATGGCAGAGAGGGGGGAATCATTGAGCTACTTTCCGGGCAGAGACCTGGAACTCCTGCTAAATGAGGTAGGTGCAGGGGTGAGACTTCACTCTCCCTGCTACGGTACTCACCTCCCACCAAAGCTCATGCTCCACCACTCTCATTACCTGCAGCATCTTGCCTCACTCACTGCATCCCAGCCCAATCCCAACAACACAAACCCTGTATGCCCTCTGTGCTGCCTACTCACTCGCTCGGAGCACCTCACCAGCTAATACCAACAGTAACAGCTATGCCACTCATCTCCCTTAAAGCCCAGCACTCTCTCATTCCAGGAAGAAATTCTGCCCTATTTCCAAGCCCCAGTGCTGGGACCCCCTGACTAAAGAGTATCCACATTAATGAGACCTGCTGATGGCCATGACAAGCTTCCTGCCTTCCCATGGCAAGGCAAGGCAGAAACAACATGAACCTGGCTGACTGGGCAAAGCACAAGAGAGCTGGAAACCCAGTGAGGGTTAAAGTGAGTGATCGTTATGACAGTGAGTGAAAAGCCCAGAGCTGTGGTCTGGTCCAGCCTGTGAGCTGGGAGTGTGCCCCTAAGAACACACAGTCCTTACTGCAGCATTGCAATGATTGTGGTCAGTGCAGTAAGAGGTGCAGCACTGAAATGCAGAAGCATCCTGTAAGTGTGTCAGAGATGTACCATGAGAGGTCTTAGAGGCTGGCACATGTCGGATACCAAGGTCCATGAACATGGGTGCTTGTGGCCGGTGCCTAGGGAGCATGCTCTGAGATACTGGTACCTCGTGTCCAACATGGAGGACCTTCAGAATAAGCAGCTAGCTGAGTTCAGCAGGCACCCATTCCATTTTCCACAGCAAACTTTCTTAACATTGAGCTTATTTGATGTATTTGGTAAGATAGGAAGCTGAATATTAATAAGGCAAGGTGAGCGATTAACAAGGCAATGATGTCCCTAAATTGACAACCTGCCACTGTCTAATGAGAAACTTGCCATGTTGCTTGTCAAAATCATGCAGTGAGCCCATATGAAGCAATGCCATGGTAACCTCACTGGAAAAGTAATCCAGAGGCTCAGACTAAACGAATGAACTAAAGATACAGTGATAGCCTGTTTGACTGCAGGTTAGAAGGCTGTGTGTTCAAAATCACAAATTCCTAAAGCTTTAAAAATGTGATCCTGTAGCACAGTGGTAAAGCACCTACCTCTGAACCAGCAGATCCAGGTTCAAGTCCCACCTGTTTCCTATGCCACAATTAGCCTCATTCAACTCTCACTACTGCAGACATCCACCATATTGTTTCTATCTGTCATTTTACAATTAACAAGTGTTTTTCAACAAATCTATTTAACAACACACCATCTCAAATCCCAGATTATGAATAGTTCTATATCAGGGGTGGCATGGTGGCTCAGTGGTTAGCACTGCCGCCTCACAGTGCCAGGGACCCAAGTTCAATTCCAGCCTTAGGTGACTGTCTATCTGGAACAGACAACAGTACAGTACAGGCCCTTTAGCCCATAATGTTGTGCTGGACTTTTACCCTAAAGAGTTGCACATTCTCCCCATGTCTGCGTAGGTTTCCTCCCACAGTCCAAAGATATGCAGGCTAGGTGGACTGGCTGTGGTAAATTGCTCATAGTGGCCAGGGTGGGGAAATGCAGGGATAGGATGGAGTGGGTCTGGGTGGGATGCTTTTCAGAGGTGCAGTGTGGACTCAATGGGCCAAATGGCCTGCTTCCACCTTGCAGGGATTCAATGGAATTTCTATATCAACCACCATCTGCAATACCAGATATACCTATAGGTGACACTGTGAGACAGGATTTTCAACAGTAAATTTTGACATGTTAGCTGTCAAAACAACAACTGAGAGCAGAGTGAAAGTTTTGTCGTAAAATAATCAATTTGGCCACCATCTTTCCAGGGAGGTAGGGAGGATAGGAGGAGATTGTAAAGCCAGAAATATGCAGAGTTTCTAAACTTACCAGCAAGACCTCACTGTACTATTTTCTTCTTATTTCCTGCTTAACGGCAGGTCAGAGGGACTGAGGGCCTGGGGGGGTTGGGGGGTGGAAACCAGTTTTTCTTGAGGACACAGCTAGGGACTCTTGAGGTCATGCTCTGCCATTAGGGCTGGTAAGAAGCACAGCATTGGGATAGGAAGGGAGAGGAGTCATCAGGACCAGAAGGGGGTTTGTGGGGGATGGGAACTAGGTCACCAGTCGCAGTGTGGGCAGAGAGGTGGTATTCATGGGTGGGACGTTAAAGTTACTTCAAAGGTTTAGGTTAGTACTTGTAATTTGGATGTAATTCAACAGTTTAGAGTAGCTACTCTTGCCAGCCTGGTAATAAACTGAGTGCAAGATAAACATTAGTGGTGTCGCAAGTTCACCTTCAAACCACTCACCATCCAGATTGGAAATATACCACTGTTTCCTCGCTGTCACTGGGGCAAAATTCTGGAATTCCTTCCCAACAGCATTGTGGGTCTGCCTACAGCAGGGGGACTGCAGCAGTTCAAGAAGGCAGCTCACCACCACCTTCTCAAGGGCAACTAGGGATGGGCAATAAATGCTGGCTCAGCCAGCGACACCCACATCCTATGAATGTCTTTTTTTCAAAACCATTATGAAGTAATCAATATCAGAACACAATCTGGTCAGTAACAGTTTACAGTTTGTGGGTATTTGCTGTGGTTTCCTGCATCTCAACATTCACAGTCAGGTGAATCTCACAGTTTTTTTGGCAAAGTGTGAGTCGTGTCAGTTTTGATGGAGTGATTCTCACTACAAGGCCAAACAAGTGCTTTCACTGTATCTTTCCTGCCAGTTATGGCATTTCAATCCTTGTGGCAAACGTCACATCCAATTTCCACTCTCTCTTACCATCCACCACTCCTGGATCAACTCGTCTCTCATTGGAGATCACAGAAATTGCCGACACCGTAATTGAAAGGCTGTTGTGCATTAGATAGGCAGTGTCAGTCTGGAGCTGCCCTGCACAGTTGCTGACATTTGCCCCCAGAAATGGCAGACAGGGGGAAATCAGTGCTCCACTTTGAGGGGCAAGCACCTGAAGCTCCTGCTGAACACAGTAGTGCACAGGTGGCATATCCTCTTGCCCTAGGACCAGGAGTTAGGGTTGTGAGACCAGACCATACCAGCCTGGTCCAAGGTTACCACCCACTTTACAGCAGTCACAGCTATACAATCACAGAATCCTGACAGTGTGGAAAGAGGCTGATTGGCCCATTGAGTCTGCATCGACCCTCCAAGGAGCATCCAGCCCAAACCCATTCCCTATAACCCCACATTTCCCATGGCTAATCCAGCTAGCCAGCACATCCCTAGACTGTGTGCTACCATCTTCTCTCTGATGCTACACACTCAATTTAATCACTGCTGCAGCACCCGTCTTCTACATCTCACACTCTAACACCCTCACAAATTCCTGCAACATCCCTCACTCACTGTCACCTATTCCAAAGGCAAAAATGCTCCATGTCCTCTCTGCTTCCTTTTCACTCACTTGGGTTTCCTCTCCAACTGCACCAAGAGTAATAACTGTGTCACCCACTTTCATCTTCTATAATACCTGCCTCTCTCTCAATAGAGGAGCAAAACAGCCCATGACTGGGCAGAAAGACTGAAGCAGGTGGTGTGCTGCCTGGCATTCATCTCCAGGAGCAGAGGATCCTGATTCCTACCATCACAAGCAGGGCCTCGACTAGTATCGGAAGCTGCCCTGGCTTTGTTGGGGTCCCGAGTGAAAACTATTCCTCTTAACTGGACTAAGTCCTGCTGACACCTGTGGCAAGCTTCCTGCCATTCAGCATGGAAGACATTCCAGTTTTGCTTCATATTCCCTGTAATTTGAACAGGAGCTAATAGGGGAAAATGTAGCTGTTTTCTCTTAGCCAATGTTTTAACTGTGGGTAACTTCTTTATTTTTATATTACAGCTCTGCACATACCCATGTCTCCCTATCAGAGACTGTGTTTTCCTACAGCTCTGTAGCAATCACCCAATGTCAGATGGGACATCATATTTCAAAGCTTCTTATTAGTGTCGTTAAAGAGATACCATATGGATGTGACATACAAGCAAAGAAGTGGGTAGCACAGTGGCTCAGTAGCTCAGTGGCTAGCACTGCTGCCTCACAGTGTCAGGGACCTGGGTTCAATTCCCTCCTCAGGTGACTGTCTGTGTGGAGTTTGCATGTTCTTCCCTATGTCTGTGTGGGTTTCCTCCCACAGTCCAAAGATGTGCAGGTTAAGTAGATTGGCCGTGCTAAATTGCTCATAGTGTTCAGGGATGTGTGGGTTACAGGGGAATGGGATGCACCAAGGGCCAGTATGGACTTGTTGGGCCAAAGGGCCTGTTTCCACATTGCAACGATTCTATGTTCAAACATGTATTGTAGAAATGCTGTCAAGAGCAGCATTCCCAATAAAGGATGCTACAACAGTGTCAAATCTTTAAGATTCAATATGAAGTGGCAGCTCATCACACCCTATTCTTTTTTTTAAATTCATTTGTGGGATGTGGGCATCACTGGCTGGCCAGCATTTATTGCCCATCGCTAGTTGCCCTTGAGAAGGTGGTGGTGAGCTGCCTTCTTGAACCACTGCAGTCCACCTGCAGTGGGTTGACCCACAATGCCATTAGAGAGGGGATTCCAGCAAAGATATTGAATATAACACAAAACCACCCTGCTCAAATCAAGAAAACTACCCAAAAAGTAGCAAATCTCAAAATGTTGCAAGACGGTCCAAGAGTATTAAGGATATATTTACTGCTTTAAGAGCACAGTGGGCAGATAGAGATGATTATTATCTGAGCCACTCACAAACAGGTATACAATCAAATAGATTAAGGAGTACAATGAATGACTGAATGGGCAGATTGTAATGACTGTCAACATGGTAAAATTAGATATCACAGATTGGTTTGATGCATAAATGAATGCTATCTGTAAGTTCACTGACAACACCGCCATAGTGAGATGAATATCTAACAACAATGAGTCAAACTACAGAAGGGAGATAGAGGCCTTGGTGACGTGGTGCAATGAAAACAATTTGTCTCTCAACATCGGCAAAACTAAAGAACTGATCATCGACTTCTGAAAGAAAGGAGGATAACACGCCCCCATCTACAATCAACGGAACCAAGGTTGAGAGGGTGAAAAGTATCAAGTTGCTCGGAGTAACGATAACCAACAACCTGTCCTGGACTTCCCACGTAAATGCGACAGTCAAAAAGGCACAACAACGCCTCTTTATCCTCAGGTGGCTAAGGAAATTTGGCATGTCCATAAGGTCCCTCACCAACTTCTACAGATGCGCCATTGAAAGCATACTGTCTGGGTATATAATGGCCTGGTACGGCAACTGCTCTGCCCAGGTGGTGTGCATGGCCCAGACCATCATGGAAGCCAACCTTCCATCCATGGACTCTATTTACACGGCTCTCTGCCACGGAAAGGCTGCCAACATCATCAAAGACCCTGGTAATGATCTCCGAAAACCTCTTCCATCAGGCAGAAGATACAGAAGCCTGAACACACACATCAGCAGGTTCAGCAGCAGCTTCTTTCTGGCTGTTATCAGACTGTTGAATGGACTGTAGCCCCAAATAATATAACCTGTATGTCTCTAAGTCTTTTTGATCTGTACATCCTTTGCTTGCAGAGATCTGCCTATACTGCTCATAAACAAAGTTTTTCAATGTATTTCAGTACAAGTCGCAATAAAATCAATCAATATTGGACCTAGCCCTATTTGTTGATGCCTTCTCTTAAATAGATACAGCTGAACATGCATTCAGCTTCATGAGGGACACCACCTGACCAGCACTATCCAAATAGATCAGCATTCAACTTTCAGGTGCCCCCCCGACAACCGCCGTGACTACATATTGTTGCCTTGGGATTAGTGAAACAAATATGTTGTTTTAGGAGCTCATAAAAGTTCTTTCAATTGGGCAGGAGTTCTGCTGGATCTTTGGAAGGATTTTCTTTGGTGTGAAAGGCCTCAAGGATCCACTCCACTTGGGCCTTGTCAACACAAATCCTCGCCATTTACTCTTACCTGGGACAAATGGCACCGCAGGAAGGCCAGACTTGGATCATAGGCTGGAAAGCCAAATTTGGGACCATGCCAGAAGATCCATGTGGATGGTTGATAACCCCGCTGCAGGTTCAGAGAGAGAGATGGAGCAGAGAATAGATGTTGTACTCAGTGTGAAGAGAAGCAGCACTTCCAGCAGGAGGCCATACCAACTTCAGGGTCTTCAGACAGTATTTCTCCTGCGTACACTTAGCCATGAGCTATCTGGTGAGTAACTGCCCTTCACCAAGAGGGTAAACACAGGTAAGTGTCACCTCCTTAAGCTGGATCTGCAATCTTGGAACAGGGTAAAGATAGGAAAAGGTTGTCATGATGCATTGAGATTGGATCCAGTGACATTGCTATCCATCTGGACATCTGGGAAGTCACACAGACTGAAGAACATGCTTTTTTGTCTTCACCACAAAAAACACAAAAAGTGGTCATTGGCCTTGCCAGGATATTAGAGACTTTCCCCATAAAGCATGTTAGGAGAATAGTCTCAAGATAATGGGGTCAATCATTTAGGACTGAAATGAGGAGAAATTTCTACAATCAATGCATTGAGAATTCTCCAGCCCAGACTGTCATGCATGCTCAGTCATTGAGCATATCCCAGGGACCGTGGGACCAACAGTTTTTTGGACTCAAAAGGAATTGGGTAGAAAAGTGATTTGAGATTGAAGGTCAGAAATTACCTTACTGCATGCTGGTAAGGTATGAGGGACTATAGAGTCTAGACATTCTACACTTCCCTCTGTTTAAAAATAGGGATTTAAATAACAGGTGCCTCATGGAAGTAACAAGCTCTCACCTTTCTTTCACTGCCAGGTTACTGATCATGGGGAAATCTGAACTGTACCTGCAGAGTTGCCGAGCAGAGGCTGATAGCTAAGTTTGGTACTCATGAGGATGGCCTCAACCACGATCTTGGGTTCCTCTCTCTTTCTCCCTCACACGCACAAACACATACACACACACACACACACACAAATCTATGGGGTGAATTTGCATTTGCAGATTTGTAATTGCAGATACATTCTATTTTGTTCATAAAGCACACAATTTGTAGATAGTCAATGTGGCATTTTATAAACTCCTACTTTGGAAATAAAACCAGTCTGACTCCAAGTTGATACACAGTCAGATTCTAAACAAGGCCTCACACCTAAAAGGCATTGTCTGACCTGGGATGTCACCTGTGGCGTACTGAGGGAACGGATAAAACCTTTAGTTATCTTAGGGCAGTGATTTGAAAGAAATTCTGGAATTTGCATATTAATCCTTTCTAACTGATTAAAAGTTTAACAGCCATCTTAGGTTTGTTCAACACATTTGCGTCACTTCTATGACCATTTGACCCTTTGCTTATAAATTCTGTGTCTGATGCCACCTCTCTGACTGACACCTGGAGGAGGAGTGGGTCTCCAAAAGCTTGTATCTTCAGATAAACCTGTTGAACTATAACCTGGTGTTGTGTAATTTTTGACCTTGTGAAATTTAAGTAAGGCTGGCATTCAATTTTATACATTTCACATTGTAGCAATTTTCTTCAGAGAAACTTTGCCTGGGGAAAGATAGACTGCCTTTAGGATCAACAGACTGGCTATACCTGAGGCTTATAGACAATGCTACTTGGCTCTCCTGGTGGGTACAGAGGAAAACAACAGCACCAGAAGGGGAAGTATTGAACCCTCACTTAGACAGGCTCTACAATCAAGCAGATCAGGTCAATACACCAACAACTACCCTGCATAGACGGGCCATGCCTAAAAAAGGAATAGAACAATGTTTCGCCTCTGCTGTTTTAAATTGAATTTAAATTAAATTACAGGATAGTGTCTCTTTCGATCAGACAGAATTGCAGCATAATTTTCTGCTCAAATTTTTCCTAACACCTTTTGCTTTACGTGCAAATTTCAGTGAGCTATTGATTTTAACAGTATAAAGTCTATTAAAAACAAAATGGAATTTATGATTTATATCAGCCAATCTGAAATCTTGATTTTAGTCTTATAGCGCAGGTACCTTAGATGCGCAATAAAAGTTTACAAGTGATCTAGATTAGATAGAGAGTAAAATTACCATTTATCAGCATCCACATAAAAAAGAGTTTATCCAAATCAATCTTTAACAGCAAAAAAAAATCAATCGTGCTCTCTCAACATTTTAAAGAGGTAAAATGCAGTTCTTAGTGACTAGGCTAAAATGTTTTTGCAAGGTGACAGTGCATGTAGAAAATCTATATAAATGGTCAATTTAATTGTGACTTGGTATCAAAGAAGCATTTGATTATACAGGCAAAGAAATGTTGAATTTGCACTGATTAGGATGCAACTGAAATAGTGGTCTTGATTTTAACTTCATCAACTAATGAGTGAGGAGTTCAGATATGAAAACAAGCATCCCAATACGATTCCAACAGTTATCACAATACAAGCAAGGCCATCAAAAAGTCGCATCATCCCATCCAACAACAATTCTGGACAAGACAGATTCCAGAGTGAAATCCAGCTTGATAGATCATACGTTTTTATTCTTATAATTTGTTTACCATGGTGGAAGTCTCTGAACATATTCATAAGAGGCTGCCAATGCACTTTGACGGAAAGAACAAAGTTTATTACACACAAAAGGAAAAAAAACTAATTTAGTCTACTTATTAATGACTTGATAAATTCTCATTACAATATCAGAAAATAATGATTTAAGACTTTTACCCTTGGCAACAACATTACAGATACTCAAACCACAGAGAACGGTTCTTCATTTCCACTTTAAGGCTCTGTTGGCATGGCTGTACTTAGTTTCTTTCTGGCAAATGTCTGCATTTACTCAGTGTTATCTTCTTTAGTTAATGTCCTTACCTAAAATCCTTAAACAAACTGCTAACATAGCCACTTGTGTCATAATATAGATTCCTTAAACTTCTCTTCCACAACCTTCTGTTTCTGGGGTTTCTGTCTTAGTAACTTTTAAACCACCTATGACTTCTATTCAGCCCCAAACTGTTTTAGAGATTGCTAAGTGAACAACACATTGGCTGATATATTCTCCCTGATGGAAACCTGCAAACTCTCTAATCTTCTGGGTGGGTCTCTGTTTCAAAAAGGAAACTTGTTTCTGTCATTTTCTCCATGTGTCATAGGCTACCTTAATTCCCTCACTTCCACCACTGTTTACAAAGCACGGGCAGTACAGACATACAAGTCAAACTTGGTGATATACATAGAAAAGTGTTAATCCAGGCAAGAGAAAATTATTCCATCACACTCTTGATTTGTGCAGGCTTCAGGGAGTCAGGAGGTGGGATACCAATCACAGGTTTCCCAGTCTCTGACCTGCTCATGTAGCCACAGCTTATGAAGTTTGTCCTTGACAATGTTCAGGAGGTTGTAAGTGTAATGCATTTTTCCAACATCCAGATAATGTGAAAAATTTTAAATAAATGTTAGTTAATTTCCTCAGCAGTGAACTCACTGCTCTGCCTTGCACCCAAATTCTCCTAGTTAGTTCTTACTTCACTAAGCCAATTTTATTCACAATCAAGCATCCATAATTAATCAATTTATATCGTTTAGCATCTGTAATCTTACTCTGGTTTGATAACTTGGAACAGTGTCACAACCCATTTGGGAAAGCACACTGATTCTCGAGCTCCACTACTAACGGGGTCATCACGAAAGTTAAAGATTTAATCCAAATACTCAAAGCCCCAAATTTTCCTACCAGGTCTACCCAGGTTAACAGAAAACATTGACTAGGAATCCGCACTTAACAAGAAACTACTATTTATACTGAATAAATCACTTCTAACCACTGGCAAGGTATGAATTATCAATTTATAACTCAACTCCTTCCTAAACCCCTCCAAACACATACAGACAGATATAGACATACAAACAAAAACATAGACATTGTCAGTGAAAAAAACAAATGAGGGAAACAGGTCAATAGCATCAGTCGACAGGATTGTACGAGGTTTCCTTCTGCTTCATCAAGTCCTTCTGATCTCCAATCATCTTCTTTCTAAGTTCTTTCAGTTTTTTATTACATACACGCAGCAGTTTGGCAAAGTTTTTGAAAGTATTTGTACAGTGTCTCAGTCACTGGCTAGAGACAACAGCTTATATGCAAATAATGAGAGAGAATAGCTAGCTATCTTCCGATTCTGTGTTACTTCTCTGCAAGGAGAGAGAGAGATCTTTAATTTGTTTAAAGAGACTGGAGGATTTATGTTCTTGTTTTGTTCATACGTCGTCTGTTTGGCGAGGAGCTAAATGAAAAGTTGATTTTATGCTGAGTATTCCTGACCCGCACAACTAGTGCTGACTGAGAAACCAATCACAGGCTCTCTGAGCAAAACTGTCTTGAATGCACACCCACAAAGAGGTAGAATAAACTTTAGGTCATTGTCATTCAAGGGTCCAGGGCTAGGGCTGCCCACTGGTTGGAGATGTACCTACCATAAAGAAACAGGGATATGGCTGTGGGAGGTTAACCATCTCATCTTAAGGATGCCACTATATGATTTCCTCAAGGTAGTGTCCTAGGCTCAACCAACTGCAGCTGCTTCATCAATGACCTTTCCTTTATCATAATGTCAGAAGTAGGAATGTTTGCAGATAATTGCATAATATTCAGCATCATTCACACCTCCTCAGATACTCAAGCTGTCCGTATCAATACGCAGCGACTTGAACAACATTGAGGCTTGGGCTCTACCTCCTGGAAGAATAAAGATAGAAGATATAACACCAACAAGTTCCTTTCCAAGCTGCACACCGTCCTGATTTGAAACTATATTGTTGTTCCTTAATCATCACAGGGTCAAAGTCCTAGAATGTCCTTCTCAACAGCACTGTGAGTCTACCTACACTACATGGACTATAGTGGGTCATCAGTAGCTTATGGACAATTAGAAATGGACAACAAATACAGAGCTGACCAAAAATGCTCACATTCCTTTGAAGAATAAAATGACAAGTAGCATTCACAGATATACAAGTTCTTCAAACAAATTTTAAACATTCATATACCCGCTCTACTATTATGGGGCATCATAATGATACAGTTCAATTTGTGCAGCCTCCCACTATTTTCTAGAACTCACATCAGCGCCTACACAATTCAAGTCTTTCAGAGAAAGCAAAAACTGCAGATTTTGGAGTCACAGACAACACAGCATGGAACTGGAGGAGCACAACAGGTCAGGCAGCATCAGAGGAGCAGGAAATTTGACATTTCAGGTTTCACTCCTTTACTGCTGCCCTAAACATTTCAGTTTGGGCATAACAATGTCCAGATACATATCACGGGTTTCGCTTGCTGCATATCCTTTGACAC
>NC_063342.1:40202117-40217425 GCF_021869965.1 Rhincodon typus | reverse complement strand
CCATAGCTAGCAAAATGTACCTCAAAGATCTAATTATTATTCACAAAGTTTAGTGGAAAGAATTACAAATTCCAACCACCCTTGGCAGAAGAACTGCCTTTATTAAGAAAACGCTATTATTTGTGCCAATTTGACTCTGGTCTGTGCAGCTGTCTTGCTTCTCAGCCCAATCCTGTCCTGTCATTGCAGTTTAGTACTCCTGACCAGTCGCGCACTAAGAACACAGAAATTGAGGAGATCAGAAGCGTAAGATGTGCGAGTTAGTGTAACAAGAATGATGTAGGGATGATTGCTTGCAGTCAAATGAAAACACAGGAAAAACTGAACAAGTTAAAATATAAGAAGCATAATAAGAGATAATTGAGAATATAAGTACTCGCCTTCAAATACCAAAGTATGGGGCCACAGATCTGTGAATGAGTTTCTATTGAGTTCCAACTTAACTCCACCCTCCTCCATCAAAATAGATATGCAGCATTCTTGCTCAAAATTAGCAGTAACCTCTTAGAAATATTTAAAACAGGACAGTATGCCATTTTTATATATGAATCTCGTCTTTATTTTCATGAAAGGATAGAAAAGAATTGGAGAAAGTACAAAGTTTATGAATGATAGCACCAGAAGAGAGAGGTTATATCAACAGGAAAACTGCATATTAGAAAGGGAAGGTTGAGGGGTTACCTAATAAAGGCTTAACAAAGTAATGAGTTTTATAAAGTTGACATCAAGAAAATGTTTCTGCTTGAAGTCATAATAGGACGTCTAGAGGTCATAAATATAAGAGAGTCAGATTCCAAATGGCAGTTCTGGAGTAACTGTTTTATCCAGGGAATGGTTAGAATGTGTAACTGCTGCATCAACTAGCTGAGGTCAGTCACACAGATACATTTAAAGGGGGAGCTAGATGATGTAAAGTGGAGTGATGCATGAATGAACAATAAACAAGAGCAGAGATTAACTGAACCTAATGGCAAGAATTAACACCAAGGTCTTTGTGTGGTACACCATAAGAAAACCCATTAAAATTTGCACTGAACTTCTCACACCTCAACTTCATCCCTCCATTCATCCCTACTGGTATGTATGTCTGCCATATGTATGAAATAAAAGGAGAGCTTGCTTTGACAGAGACAGCAGTAGAATCAGCAACGTAGCCGATTCCTTCTGTGCTGCACTATGACAGCACATCATATTCAAGTATTTTTTGTGCAAGTGGTATGTAGCCTGCTGTGTTACAGGTTGGTGGCTCACATTCTAATGGTTACCAGCAACAGAAACAGAATAGAAACTATTTTTGGCCAAGCAATGTGAAAGGAATAAGAAAGATGAGATGAAAGCACCGGAGATGAGTCACCTCAATTTGCTGCAAAGCCTAACAAAAAAAATTCCAGAGGTTGAGGAGCCAGTTTCCCACAACCTCCACCTACCCAAGCAATGAGCAAAACTAAAAATAAAGTAGAGGCTAAACAAGGTTGCCTGCGAATTGTTATGTTTAAGCATTCTCATTATTGGTTGTATGGTTTTCATATAGAGATTGGAAAGTACAGACCCAATATTTATGAAGAGGCATAGAAAGCAGGAACACATCTGAGCCAGGAAAGCCAGAAATTCCAAGTGTTCAAGTGCCCTGTAAAGATTAACAACTAGATCCTAGTTGATTATGTTTTTTAATATGTATCCAGATTGAAAGGCTGATTGGTTATTGGGCTGGAAAACCTACAGCGGAAAGTGGGTGGAGTAGGGGAGATATTGAATGGTGGGTAAATATTGCAGGTGCTTGGGGCCCAATGGAAGGATTGTGTGAATGGGAGTATGTCAATTGCAAGGAACAACAAATTGCAGCAGAATTGCCTGAAGACCTGGGGACAACATTTTGCTACTCCTGCCCCACAAACAGGGCTGAAATAGTACTGAACTGGCATTTCCTCATTCCCTCCAGCTGCCAGATTTGCCCATCTCTGGGGAACGCAGCCACAGCCTCAGAATTTAAATGACTGTCTTAGTCTAAACAACAGAGGCTCCTAATTATAGACCTTCCTCTCTGGGGTCCTGCTCAGCCCACCCATCCTTGGCGAGCTGGCATCAGGTTTCACATTATCAATGCAATGTCCCATCAAATCCTCTCCCATCTATAGTGATAGAAATGTTCAATATTGGTATTAATTTTTCTTTTAGTTCTACTCTTTATTTATATAACATTCCACTTCTATAGGTGTAATAGTTTTACCTTTATTTAATACAGATTGTTTGACGTGTTTGAGACTTTTTTTTATTCTATTTCCCTCCCTTTTCATTTTAAAACAGATGTGAAAATACTATTTACAAAATTGTATTGTTAAAATAATGAGTCAGTCAGTGTTATTATTTTGTGCTTTGTGTGCATAGCAGTTTCTGAATGGAACCACTTGATATAATGTCAGTTTAGTGAGACTCTGGAATTTGGTTTGACAGTTGAATGTTTGATTTCTCACACACATAACCACAATCCCGCATCACATTTGTTTGCCATTCAGATGTTCCCATGGATTATAATAGTTTAGTGTGATGGAGGTGATTTAATTATTTGTACAACTGATGCAAATGTTTGGTTTCAACTTATGCGCTTTGTAAAAGAGGCCAGACTTCACTAAAACTCTCTCCTGCCATCATTGTGGTTGACAGCAGGTTAAAGCAATAAATTGATGCTGACACCTTGACTTCAGCTGAATTATCAATCGGAAATGTGACAAGTACGCAGCCAGAAGGAAAGAGTACATCTAGACATAATGTCACAAGCAAACTGGCAGAGGTTAAAACTGTGTAAGGATGGTGCCTTACACAGGAAGACTCTCTTAACAACTAAATCATGGTTCAATCACTGAAAGCAGGTGCATAATAGCCTAACTGTTGGTGCTTAACAGGGAAAGCGCAAGGCCACCTAGAAAGGGCCAAGGGCGGCTCTTTATGTTTTTTTTTGGTGCAGTCAAGTCCAGATCAGCCACTGAAGCTCATACTCATTCCCTGAACAGCAAAGTGCCTCTGAGCAGTCACAGCTCACTGGGGCTATGCAATTCAGATCCAACTCTCAAAATGATTCAAAACTGTCCATGGAGATTTCTCTGGATACCTGCAGTTAAAAGCTCTCTGATAAATTTTCAATAATTCACATAACAACACTGAATTTGGATTAGAGTCTGTAAAACAAACCTTGTGCATGAGATCAGGTCGTTGAAAAGGTTTTGTTCTGCATCAATAGAAAATCAAAGAACTGATCAAAACTGCTAAATATCTTTTCTGTTTGAACAAGGATTGATTGATCTGACCAATAGGCAAAATGTACAAAGATAGCAAGAACTGCAGATGCTGGAGTCAGAGTCAATACAGTGTGGAGCTGGAGGAACACAGCAGGTCAGGCAGCATCAGAGGAACAGGAAAGTTGACACTTCAGGTTGACATCCTTCATCAGGGCTGGGGAGGGGGAGGGCTATCTCTGAGTGACTGAAAACCCCACTGCGAAGCTTCTTCCAAGGATGCACACTTTGAAGAAGTTGTCCTCCTCCCTCTGAAAAGATCTCAGTGGATTTCCCTCCCACTGCAACCCACTGATCTCCTCCACCCTGAAGCTCCACCTTTCACCATCCCACTTACCTTCCCTCAGCTCCAACTCCCTCCCTCTATTTATTTCCAAGCTCCCTTCCCCCTCCCCAATCCTGTTGAAGGGTGTAAACCCGAAATGTCGACTTTCCTGCTCCTCTGATGCTGCCTGACCTGCTGTGTTCCTCCAGCTCCATGCTGTGTTGAAAATGCACAAAAAATTGTGACATGAACTCTGCCTCTAGCAATAGGTTTTCAAAAACAAGTTCTTTAGTCAAGTAAGTGACACATTCTCCTTTGGTATTGCGAGCAGCTGTAAGATTTGTAAGAATTTACTCCTCAACTCTAAAAGCATGATTTCTGAGACTATAGCAACTACTGGAAAATACAATCGTTATTATGTATGAACAATAGCAACTTATACACAGAAATGTGCAAACAGCAAAGCACAGAAGTATTGGTCAGGCAGTGAGAGGACTTCCCTCTACTGCATGTCAAGACAGTACCATGGAATACTGAACCTAAACTGATGGACTGAACCTTGGTTTTAAAACTCACCTGAAATAGTGCAACATGCTCCCAAGCTCTGCAAAGGGCCTTGGTTTAAGATCTTGGTTTAAGGGTAGTCGATGGCCTAGCGATTTTATTGCTGGACTGTTAATCCAGAGACTCAGGTAATGTTCTGGGGACAGGGGTTCAAATCCCGCCATGGCAGGTGATAGAATTTGAATTCAATAAAAATCTGGAATTAAGAGTCTGATGATGACCACAAATCAATTGTCAATTGTCAGGAAAAACCCATCTGGTTCACTAATGCCCTTCAGGGAAGGAAACTGCCATCCTTACCTGGTCTGGCCTACATGTGACTCCAGACCCACAGCAATGTGTTTGACTCTTAACTGCCCTCTGGGATGGGCATTAAAATGTTGGCCTAGTCAGTGGCACCCTCATTCCATGAACTTATCCAAAAGTTTATTTCTGGTCCATCAAAGTCTGTACTTTGCTGCAGTGTTATCCTGGGTTACGTGCTCAAACTTCTGCAGTGGGATTTTGTGTGGGACACTTACCAACTGCAACTTCGTAAAACAACAGGCAAGATTATAGGTAGACTCACAGTTTGCCAGGCAAAGACGATTAATGATATCCTTTACTTTGCGTAATCCATTACTGCTACAAACTCTGGCTGTATCTATTCCTGCTGCTGGTCAGCTCCATTGTATTTCAATTGGTGGGTGGCAAACTAAGAATGTAGTTAACTGTTTAATTTAGTGGTGGAAAGCATAGCCCCCAGAAGCCAGCAATGTACAGTCATAGAGTCATAAAGACATACAGCACAGAAACAGAACATTTGGTCCAGCATGTCCGTGCCGACCAGATATCCAAAATTAATCTAGTCACATTTGTCAGCATTTGGTCCATATCCCTCTAAACCCTTCCCATTCATGCGCCCATCCAGATGCCTTTTAAATATTGTAATTGTACCAGCCTCTACCACTTCCTCTGGCAGCTCATTCCATACATGCACCACCCTCTGCGTGAAAACGTTACCCCCAGGTCCCTTTTAAATCTTTCCCCTCTCACCTTAAACTTATGCCCTCTTGTTTTGGACTCCCCCACCCTGGGTAGATAAAAAAACCTTATCTATTTACCCTATCCATGCTCTTCATGATTTCATGAACCTCTATAAGGTCACCCCTCAGCCTCTGACGCTCCAGCAAAAATCGCCCCAGCCAATTCAGCCTCTCCCTCTCAAACCCTCCAACCCTGGCAACATCCTTGTAAATCTTTTCTGAATGCTTTCAAGTTTTACAACATCCTTCCTACAGCAGAGAGACAAGAATTGCACACAGTATTCACCAATGTCCTGATATCCCAGGTATTTATGTAGCATGTAAGCAAAGGAGCAATTTATTGGGGAGTTCATATTCAAAAGAACTTTGAGCATGTTAGTCTGGAGAAGCTACATACTATGAAATTGATTTCATGAAATTCTAATACAGTCTTGAATTCTGTGTACAAAAAAAAATCACTGGATAGATTTTGGTCTTCACCAAGTGGCTAGTAAACTGCACAAGTGAATCATTCAACATTCTTTTTAGAATCCATCTGTGATCAACCCCTCATTTCAGATAAAATATTTGCTGATTCTTTGGATTGTACATCCTAAAATGAAATTAAGGCTGATAACATCAGTCATTTTATAAAGAATCATTTCACAGGTGGTCACCAAGAAACTTGAAAGAAATTATGGATATAAATACAATATAGTGAATTCTGCTTACAATCATCAGGGTTGGTCATTCCTGTGTTGCCATGAAACCACTTGAATTTGCAGAAGTACTCTGAGAAACTGCCTGCCTTCCACAAATCTGAGCTCTGTGATCAGCAGGAAAGGATTGCACGAGTACTTAAAATTAAACCACTCATTTCATGCGGAGTTCCCATTTAAATTCCATTGGTCATGTTGATGGAGGAGCCTCCTGTCGAACTCTGGTGCAGGACGGCTGGCAACGAGGGATGGGCAATAAATGCTGCCTAGCCAGCAACATCCTCATCTCGTGAATGAATAAAATGAAATGCTGTAGTGAGCTCAGGGTGTTTATTCTGAATCTGATCCAGCTTGTTTCATGCTTGAGATTATTGTTTTCCCAACGTGTTCAAAATGGGTCAAACTGTTCTTGCATGTTTATGGGACAAAAAGTGTCACCCACAAATAGAAGGCAGTCACTATGCCTAAATAGATCATAATTATTTACAAGTATATGCTTCCGTTTGCTTTCCAAAATAGGATGTTGTATTTGCATAGGTTAGAATGGATCTTGCCCAATAATTTACTAAAACTTTCTAAGTTCTAATAAATATTAACAATTGGCCATTTTTATTCATAGACTTTACACTTGGCTGGCTCAATCCACAAGCACTTTAAATGCAATTATAAACTGATACCTACAATTTTCAGTAAATCTAGAAAGAACATTTTTAAAAAATATACTATCACAATAAACGTTCAGTCTCAAAATAGACAACAATGAACACTGGTTTATTAAAACAAAACATGACACGAGACCGTTCCACCCCCCCCCCCCCCCCCACTAACACCCCCAAAGCATCAGGTTTGTTGTTTCCATAGAGCACACATTCTAATTTAGCTATTAATCTCCCAATGATGTCCCTATTGTCTAGCCCATGATAAACTGGATAATTGACCTTCTTGTAATGATAGAAGTGCACCATTTATGCACCTGAGAAACCAATTTATGTAAATAAACAATCTAACTGCTGTTTTATTCACAAAACGTTGCAGTTCCAAAATAGCTAAGATTTTAGGCTCATTTTTCATCTGTAATAAAATGTGATATCTTACATATCACACACTTAGGATCAGTTTTCTGGTAGACAGGAAGATCTCCAAACACACTGCTTCACATGGACAGAAGTGTTATACAAAGAATAGTAAAGTACAGGAACATGCCCTTCAGCCACCAAGTGTGCACGGACACATGATGCCTTTCTAAATTAAAAACTTTTCGCTTCTACATAGTCTGATCCTTCTATGCCCTGTTTATTCATATATCTGTCAGGAAGCCTCTCAAACATTGCTATTGTATCTGCTTCTACCACCTCCTCTGGCAGCACATTCCAGGCACTTACCACCCTCTGTGTAAAAAAACCTGCCTCTCACAACTTCTTTAAACTTACCCCCTTTTACCTTAAACCTATGTCCCCTCATCATTGACATTTCCACCCTCGGAAAAAGACTATGACTATCCATTCGATTCATGTTTCTCATAATTTTGTAAACTTCTATCAAGTAGCCTCTCATCCTTTGATGTTCAAGTGAAAACAAACCAAGTTCGTCCAATCTCTCCTCATAGCTAATACCCTCTAAACTGGGCAACATTCTGATAAACCACTTCTGTAACCTCTCCAAAGCCTCCACATCCATCTGGTAGTGTAGCAACCAGAACTGTACACAATATTCCAAATGTGGTCAAACTACAGTTCTATATATCTGCAACATGATTTGCCAATTTTTAAACTCCATGGACTGAATGATGAAGGCTATATGCCATATGCTTTCTTGACCACCTTATCTACTTGTGTTGCCCACTCAGAACTGTGGACCTGAACACCCAGATCCCTCTATGTTAATGCTTCTAAGGGTTCTGCCATTTACGGTATATTTCCGTCCTGCATTAAATCTTCTAAAACGCATCACCTCACATTTGTCTGGAATAAATTCCATTTGCCATTTCTCTGCCCAAGTGTCCAGCCCATCTATATCCTGCTGTATCCTCTGGCAATCCTCCTCACTGATCTACAGCACCCCCATTTCTTTGAGTTGTTTGCAAACTTACTAATCAGGCCGTATACATTATCCTCCAAATCATTTTATAATTATTACAAACAACAGGGGTCTGAGCACTGATCCCTGTGAAATACAACTGGTCACAGAACTCCAGTCAGAAAAACATCCTTCAAGTGCTACTCTCTGTCTATGACGAAGCCAAGTCTGTGTCCAGCTTACCAGCTCACAGCGCATTCCATGTGACTTCACCTTTTGTATCAGCCTGTCTTGAGATTATTTGTAGGAATACGAATTAACTCAGACCCTAACATTACTTTACCTTTCTGTAATATATAAGACGTTCCACTTCGTTCACTTTGTAAGTCTCCAGGCCCAATTCCTTTGACAGGCGTAAGATTCGGTTTTGAGTTGGACCCACATAAGCTCCACCCAGATCCACATATTTTACATGGGTATTCTGGAAAAAAAAATAAGAAATACAATAAATGTTCAGCTGAAGATGCAGTGAATGTGTTCATGAGCACCACGTTGGTGTGTACGACTAAGTTACTGTTAAGCACTGAAGGCCGTTGTGAGCTAGAATTGCAATTCCCATGAAACAACCTGTCAGTGTATGAAGTAACACGTTCAGAAGCGCCAAACATGGTTATAACTTAATTTCAGTTCTGGAAGGATACACACCCAAATTATTAACTTAACCACTGCTTTTATTTAGGAATCATCAATAATTGTCAATTTGGCATCCCAATATCTGGGTACCCATGAGAGCGCCAAAGAAAGTATGAATCTGGCACCAGAATTTTGAAAGATTCACAACTTTAATCAGTAAAAATCTCCAATCACAGTAAAGCAAAATCTAGTTATACACAGTACATCTGTCGAGTCATTTCAAGACGATAACTGGGAGATACAAAGTGATTTCCAAAGATATCCAGTCAGCCAACTCAGATAATCGGTTTTCCGCATCTGAGATACGTACTAAAATCTGATATTGATGTACTCTGTAATATTGATTGTGATCAGAATGACTGCAGTACTAGATTACAATACCTCAAGACCCCAGCGCATTCTGCTGATTGATTTTTTGTTTAATTCATTTGTAAGGTAAGGGCTTTGCTGACTCTGACGGCATACATTGGCCATTCCTAATCATCCTTCAGAAGGTGGCGCTGAGCTGCCTTCTTGAACTTCTGCAGTCCATTTTGTGTGGGTACATTCACAATGCTTTTAGGCAGGGAATTCCAGAATTTTGACTAAACAACAGGGAAGGAATGGCGACATCGTTCCAAGTCTGTGCACAGACTGTTGAGGGTCACGTCAGGGTTTCAATCATTCAAGCTGCTTTGGATAATGTTAAATCCAAGTGTTGTTGAAGCTGCACATTAAGACAGGTGGACAGTATTAAGCCATCACATTCCTACCTTGTGTACTGTAGATGGTGAACAGGTACTGGGGAGTCAGGATGCAAGATACTCGCTTTAGAATTCCTAGTCTCTGACCTGTTCTTGTAGGGACAGTATTCATATGGCTTGTCCAGTTCAGTTTTTCTGGTCAACAGTTATCCCCAGAAGTGATAATGTAATTGAATGTCAAAGGGTGATGGTTAGATACTCTCTTGTTGGAGATGGTCAGTGTGTAGTATGAATCTCACTTGTCATTTATCTGCTGAAGCCTGGATATTGCTCAAGTCTTGCTGCATATTGATGTGGACTGCTTCAGTATCTGAGGATTGATGAATAGTGCTGAACGTTGTGAAGACACAGTGAAACATCCTGTCCCTGAGCTTATGATGGAATAAGGTCGGGGTTGGGGGGGGGGTTCATTGATGAAGCAACTGAAGACACTTGGACTGAGAACATTACCCTGAAGAGCTCTTGCAGAGATGTTCTTGGACTGAGATGACTGACATTTGACAACAACCACCCTTTGTGCTAGGTGTGACTAAAAGCAATAGCGTTTTCTTCCTAACCCCCATTGACTCCAGTTTATCATTGAGCTCCTTAAAGCCATACTTGGTCAAGTGTTGCCTTGATGTCAAAGGCCGTCACTCAAACCTCACCCCTGGGGTTTAGCTGTTTTGTCCAGTATTGGACCAAAGCTGTATATTTAAGGCTGAGACAGATAGATTACTGATCAGTAGAGGAAATCAAGGGTTATGGGGAAAATACAGGAATTTGGATATGAGAAATGTCAGATCAGCCATCCTATTGAATGACAGAACAGGCTGAGGGCTGAACGGCCTATTCCTGTTTCTGTTTCCTATGGTCTTATGGTCTTAATGTCCTAGAGAATGCTCAAGCATTGCAAGGCACCTTAGCAGTCTACACTCACTCTGAAACAGTCAAGGTTTACTGACAATGGAAGGGTGAAGAGGATTCCTCAAAATTCCTATTAATGGATAGGAATTCTGATTATGATGAGAAACTCTACTTGGATACGGTAAACTAACTAAAGCCTTTACAACTACCTCACCTTATGTCTGTGTGGATATTGTAAAAGGTACTTTAAAGCGGGATCACCCAAAGATATCCAGTGTGCAAAGAAAATGGAGAATGAGATATTTATTCAGTGGCAGAAAAAACTCAATGACTGCAAAAATCACACATCCTTTACACAAAGTGGGGGTTGCTTGCCAGATTACCAACAGAATTTGAAACAATTTCATCCTGAGAGTGGGTTTAAAACTGGTTATCTCAGTCTCTTCATGTTCCATGATGCATTGCTGTGTCATGGTCTCTAGGACGGCCCTCCTGGTGAGTGCTCTGATCCTCATCCTCAGAAAATTGCCGTGAATCCCCCATTTCCTCTGCAATCAGAATATTCTTCCTTTGTCAGCTCCAGTTGTGAAGGGCACAGCACACCACTATGATGCGACGTTGCCTTTCTGGACTACATGGCAAGACTACATGGAGCAGTCGAGGCATCGAGGACTCACCTTAAGGATGCTTATGCTCTGCTCCACTATGGTCTTGGTGGAAGTGTGAGCAGTGTTGTATCTTCATTCTGTGTCAGTCTGAGGGCTTCGTAAAAGGTATCATGAGTCTTGTTTTGTGGCAATACGTCTTGTCTCCCAGCAGCCATCCCTATAATGCCTGAGGACTTTGAAGACAGCAGTAATCTGAGAGTTCTTTAGTATATAGGAATCAGGATACCTTTCAGAGTATCTGGCACAGCTAACAATCACCACCCTAAACAAAGAAAAAGTTCCCTTCTACATGGCAGACCACGACCTTGCACACTTACAGTTTAGTTGTAAATGCGGCATTGCAAATGCATTGTCCCCTGGTGCTAGGTATGGAATGTGTTTGTAAAATGGAAAGCTCAGGTCCTAGTTATAAGTGCTGTTGTCTGATTACTTTGCTTAGCTGACATGACAAGGAGGCAACTGGTGCATACAACGTCATGTTGGCTGGAAACCATAATTCTTAAATGTGCTTTCTTGGACAATGAATGACCAGTTGATGAGGTGCAAATTGAATCCTGCTGAGTGGCATTACTAAACCGGTGGAGGCATGATTATTTCAATTTCCCTGAGCAGGCCTTCCAATTCCAAAACTTTTACACCGGCTCAGAAGATAAAATAGCAACATACTCTGGCCACTTTGCCTACAGCATCAGACATTGTGTATTATTTTGTGCATTTCTTGTGTATTTTTTGTACAAAAAAAAATTTGTAATATTTTTGATCCAAAACAGCAAGGTTCCAACCTTGTTTCATTGTAAGTGACCTACAGGATCCACCTACAACACGGAGTCCTGATTGTGGTAGGCCCAGATCGGGAACTCTAGGTAGCGGCAGCAGGGCATCAGTTGCTATGGTGACCGTGCCCAGAGTGGGAATTCTTGAGGATTGAGACCAAATCAATCTGTGCCGACATCCTGTTTGTCCTCCAGTATCAGTGAACCATCCCCAATTGTCAAGGTTGTATACTTTATTTATCTAACTAACTGATGTATCATGGGAGTAACAGTTTAATTGGCTTTACGTTTGAGAAGCTGTAAGAAGCTGCACTCTTTAATTGAAGTCGTGTCACTGGCGTATTCAAAAATGCAATTTGTAGATAGTTTAATGGAAAAGTTAGGGTCATTGGCAATGGGAGCTGTACTGAAAATTGTAGAAATATGCAATGGTAATCATGAGAGTATCCCTGACAGACTTTCGAAAGAGGTTATGAAAGGAACGATTGAGTTAGAAACTGTCCATAATAAGTTTGTCGATGGTGCCCATTTGTGTGCTTTACGGTTGGATAAAGAAAATAGAAAGCTGCAGGAACTGGTAAAAAGAGGTGCAAGATAAAAATGATTGCCAACACAAAAGCACTTTACCCACTACAAGGTAAAAACTGTGGGTAGACCCAACATTGCGAATGGATAAACTGGACATTGATGCTGAAACTGATGATGAAATTTACTTCTCCCTTGATATACCAAAAATAAACACAGACAGAAATCTGTAAACAGACAGCAGTTGCAAGACAAGGCAGATTTCCTTGAGAATATAACTAACAATGTTTCACTAACTGTTCCTTTCCTGTGTAGTGAGACAAACCAAGTACGTTTGAGTTTGAGTTTGATTTATTGTTGTCACATGTACCGAGATACAGTGAAAAGTGTTGTTTTGCGTGCCGTACAGGCAGATCATATGAAACAAAATGCATCAGAGTAGCAGAACAGAGTGCAGAATACAGTGTTACAGTCGCACAGAAGGTATAGTGAGGGATATCAATATTAACATAGAGAGGTTCGTTCGTTAACAGCAGGCAAAAAGCTGTTCTTGAATCTATTCTTATGTGTATTCAAACTTTTAGATATTCTGCCCGACGGAATAGAATGTAAAAGAGTATAACTGGAGTAGGACGGGTTCTTTTATTATGTCAGTTGCTTTTCCTGAGGGAATGAGAGGTATAGATGGAGTCAACGGATGGAAGGCTGGTTTGCATGATGGACTGTGGGAGGCAGATATGATAGGGGCATTTAAGGGACTTCTAGATAAGCATATTAATACATAAGAAATGGAGGGATAGGGACCCAGGGCAGGCAGAAGGGATTAGTTTAATTTGGTGTCATGTTCAGCACAACATCATAGGCCGAAGGGCCCGTTCCTGTGCTGTACAGTTCTATGTTCTATGTTCTATGACTGGGCTGTGTTCACAACTCTCCATAGTTTCTTACTGTTTGGGAAGAGCAGTTGTCATACTAAGCTGTGATGTATCCAGATAGAAAGCATCCTATAGTGTATCTGTAAAAATTGGAAACAGTCTTTGTGGACATGCCAAATTTCCTCAGCCTCCTGAGAAAGTAGAGGTGGTGTTGTGCCTACTTAACCATCACATCAACGTAGATGGACCAAGACAGATTGTTGGTGATCACCAAACCCAGAAACCTGACATTCTCGACCATCTCTGTCTCAGCACCATTGATGTAGCCGGAAGTCAATGACCAGCTCCTTCATTTTGCTGATGTTGATAGAGAGATTGTTGTTTGTACACCATACCACTAAGCACTCAATCTCTTTCCTGTACTCTGTATTGTGGTTGTGTGAGATCCGATCTACAACAGTGGTGTCATCAGCAAACTTGTAGATGGCATTGGGGTGGAATTTGCCACAGTCGAGAGTCTATAAAGGAGTATAGTAGGGGGTAAGCGATAGAATGTGGAGCTGGAGGAACACAGCAGGTCAGGCAGCAGAGGAGCAGGAGAGTCAACATTTCAGTCCATGACCAAATGTCATCCTGGTGAAAGGTCTGGGCCTGAAACGTCGACTCTCCCGCTCCTCTGATGCTGCCTGGCCTGCTGCGTTCCTCCAGCTCCACACTGGATTGACTCTGACTCCAGCATCTGCAGTTCTTGCTATCTCTGTGTGGCTATGTACACAGCCTTGCAGGGCACCTGTGGTGAGGAATATTGTGGAGAGGGTGTTGTCACCTATTCTTACTGATTGCGGTCTGTGGGTCAGAAAGTCGAGGATCCAGTTACAGAGGAGGAGCTGAGACCTAGGTCTCAGAGTTTAGAGAAGAGTTTGTTTGGAATTATGGTGTTGAAGACTGAGCTGTAGTCAATAATAGGAGCCTGATGTAGTTATCCTTTTTATCCAGTTGTTCCAGGGATGAGTGTAGGGCCAGGGAGAAGGCATCTGCTGCGGACCTGTTGCAACGGTAGGCAAATTGCAAAGGAGCAAGGCAATCTGGTCGGAGTTGATGTGAGCCATGACTAACCTCTCGAAACACTTCATAATTATGGAGGTCAGAGCCACCGGCCGGTATCATTGAGGCCCATGCATGATTTTTTCTTTGGCACTAGGATGATGGTGCTCTTCTTGAAGCAGGTGGGGACTTCAGATCATAGTAAGGAGAGGTTAAAGATGTCAGCGAATAAATCTGCCAGCTGGTTGTACAGGGTTTGAGTGCATGGCTGGAGACTCCATCTGGACCAGTATGTAATGTCACCCAGGAGGCAAAAGGGGCTGGACAAAGGAGTAGGACCATCAGGCACAGTTGGAGAAGAGTTCAATAAGTCCTTTCCCCCAGGGAAGTTAACAAAGCGCTCTGTGAAAATTGTATTCACAGAGAGTTCCTGTCGCAGTTACAGAGAGCATCCCTTAGATTCAACTGAAATCGGAACTAAAACAAGGAGGAGTAATCCAAAAGCATTCTAAGTTCAAGGCTTCCAAACCTTGTTTCATTTAAAATGCTTTTTAAACTTTTCAAAGTTTTTTTTTGACTGCTGTAGAAAGATGTGACAAAAATGATTTAGCTTGTTCTCAAAGCATAGATAAACCTTTTTGGAGGATCACCAATGTAACATGATGTCACCTAGTGACTCAGGCCCTGCCCCTTCGGAAATCAGCAAAGTTAACTGTTTCTGCTGACAGTTTTAAATCTTCTCACACACCTTCTATGTGGTGAGATGTGTGATTTTGGACATTAACACACTGGGCTTCGTCCTGACCCATAGTGGACTTTATTTGTTTTTTTTTTGAACAGACTTCAAGAACATAGAGACGTAGCTGGAAGTCTTATGGACACAAAGTTTTTGATAACAGAAGAACCCTGAACTGACCACATCACTGGAATCTCCAATATAAGAGCACTATTTAAAATCACCAAGGCTGAATGTAACTGTTTCTGAGATTGGAATTGATAAAATTGCGTGATATAAGTTGCTAGTTCAAGCACACAATGGGAAATCCAATTGAATTTTAAAGGGCAAATAAATTTGAATCTTTAAGTTTTAAAATTTAAAACAAGAGCCAATGGAAACAATCTAAGTGATTTTAATTTGCACCAGGAGAAAATGCAATGAATTGTTGGGAAAAAATAAGTTGACCACTATTGAAACCTACTAGCCCAACAACACTGCAAGGTCGGCACATGAAAGAAACACTAGTCTATTATTGATAGAGATAACAAGGTGTAGAGCTGGATGA
>NC_063342.1:40140779-40187117 GCF_021869965.1 Rhincodon typus | reverse complement strand
GGGGGGGCGGCACTGAAAAGGATTGCAGGCAGGGGAGATGCGGAACTGAAAGGGAGTGCAAGGGGTGAGAGAGCTTGCGCATGAGAGAGCACTTGACAGAGGGTACACAGGAAAGTATGCACGAGAGATAGTGTTAGAGAGAGAAGTGAGAGAGAGAGCAAGAGAGAGAAGTGAGTGAGAGTGAGAAAGTGAGCAAGCGAGAGAGAGACAACGTGCAGAGAGAATGCACCAGAGAAAGCCCGAGAGACAGCATGAGTATGAATGAAAAAGAGACCGAGAGCACGAGTACAAGAGAGTGCAAGTGAGAGAATGCGCCAGAGAAAGCACGAGAGCGCAAGAATGTGAGAGAGACAGCAAGAAAATAGACAATGCAGTAGTTAGAACATGAGAAAGAGAGACAGACAGTGAGCATGGGAAAGCAAGAGAGCAGATATAACGTGCGAAAGCATGAGGGTTGGGGAAGAGAGTGTATGGGAGAGATTGTGAGAAAGCACAGGAAATCTTAGGCATAACGTTTGGTGGTCTGAACAACTTGGGCTGGGCTGAGATTTGTAGTGGAATTGGTCAAGAAGCTGGCGAGGCTGATCTCAGGAGCATCTCGCTGTATCTTTTATGCATTTGCTGAGTAGCAAGGCATTTCTCACTAGGCAGCAGTGAGTAACTAATGAAGGGGGATTGTAACGTTTAATGGTGCAATTCACCCATTAAGATAAGCCATCTTGCCAAACAAGGCTGACGTTGAGAGTTCACAACGTGAACACAGAGTGGGTACCTGACACATTCAGCTTGTGGCTTGCTACATTGGACTTCCAACTGGTCACTGGGCATCAAGGCATGCTCCATAGGCACCAAACCCACACACACCCCACACCCACAGACATTGTCATCTGATGTGTGCCAATCCTCTAAGGCCTCTCAAGGCACATGTGACCCACTAACAGCACATTTCTGTACCTCAATGCTGCATTGGCAATGATCACTAACACTGCAGTAGGGACAGTATACCTTCAAGGACACACTCCCAGCTCACGGCTCCTCACACCGTCATTTCTCTCCCTCTCAGCCTACCTGGGTGTTCTCATCATCCCTGCCTTGTGTTGCTTTATCACATTTGCATTCTACCCTTCCCCAGAGATACCAGATTCACAATTACTGTTGGATTACCTTACTGGTTAGCACAGACACTGAGCCAGAAGCTTGTCATGGTTG
Organism: Rhincodon typus; assembly: GCF_021869965.1. Lineage (NCBI taxonomy): Eukaryota > Metazoa > Chordata > Chondrichthyes > Orectolobiformes > Rhincodontidae > Rhincodon > Rhincodon typus. The sequence goes on along the minus strand of NC_063342.1, from coordinate 40,185,908 downwards.
TTAGCTGACCTCAGAAAGGTCAAGGGGATATCCTTCAGTCGGAGTGAATGAAAGACAGCGTCTGATACCAGTCCAGGGGCTTGGTCACAGTAAGTCAGGCATTCAGGGCAGTCAGAAGTCAGGGTCCTCTCCATATAAAAGGCTAAGGAGCCTCCTGTCAGGCAACCTGCCACTCATCTTGATTCTGACCATCTGTCCTGCTAGGGACTGTTTTCCTTTAGGAATGAGGAATGTAGGAATTAAAGGGAGGTAAAAACAGACGGCACAACATGTGGAGAGGTGTCCCAACTGAATGAGTAGGCAGTGCAGAAGGCAAAAGAGAGGGCATGGAGAGTTGGTGATTTGGGATTGGGGAGTGAGAACAACTGGGTAAGTTGCTGCAGGTAATAGTGATAGTGGTAGAATACAAGCCTTGGTTTGAGGAGGGTACAGTAGCAGAGATATTGGGCGAGAGGTTTCAGAGTGAAGATGGTGGCACTTAGGCTAGCAGAGTGAAGACGGATGTTGACCTTGTTAATACAATGCTGTGCATTATTGCAGATGGCTGAGACTACACTAATCTGAGTGGCAACCTCAGACCAGGCTAGAATGGTCTGGTGTCATAGTCTCCATTGCTGGCCCTGGGGGAAGGAGGAAATCTCGTGGGCACCTGGACACTTTCACAATTGGTGGCCTCTGACCTACTGTTGTGAAAATTACTAGCCTGTCTCCCTATAACTATTGTCTGTCTTCTTCTTGTGCTTTCCATCACCCTGTGAATCTCTGTCATCTCCTGCACAATGACTTGATCTCAAATCCCACTGCCCAACATCCGTCGCACTTCCATTAACAAAATGGGAAACTTTTAAAACAAAAAAAAGGTTTCAGTGTGAAACTACTTGTTTAGCATTAAATATCAATAGAATGTAAGAAGTCAAATCAAATTGCTGGCTCAGTTTAGTTCTGGGAATCCAGTGAAGTGAACCAGGGACAAAGAAACAGGCAGGTGTTCAGACACCCTAAAGCTGGAAGAACTACTCCTATCTGCTGCAGGGTGAGTCCTACAAATTATAACATTTAAGTTTTAATGTGACATTTATTTTTAAAATTGTTCTTAAAACTCTTGTTCTTAAGCTGTCGGAGGACTATTGGTTAATTAGACATTCTTTAAAACTTAATTTTAACATTCCCACCAATGTATACATCCTAATCTGGACTAGAAATAAATGCTCATTATTATTATCAGTTCATTAGTCCCTTTGCTTCACTATTTAAAGCTGGTGAAGGTGGATTTCGTTCATACATTATTGATTGCAATAATGAAAGTCAAAAATGGATGCAACTAATGTTTTGAACTGTGACCAACATTTCTTACAACAAAGATTACTTTCAACAGGGTCAGCAGCACATTGAGAGAGGGAATCTTTCAAGTAAGAACCGGTGCCTTGCATTTCAAAACCTGTTTTTCACTCTTGTCCTTTCCTAAAATCATCAGTCACGGCAAATTACATTAAGAGCCTGGTAATCATTATAAAATAACAGATTTGTCATTGCATTTATCATTCTAGTAAAAGAAAATGCCATTATCATCACAGAATTGAAAAATTAATCCTGACAGTAGTCACCATCTTATCATTATTTATTAATTCTTCACATAACTCTGGCCTGGATTTTAGCTTTGAATGAGAAATTAATGCAGATGCTTGGGCATGCACTGTATAATTCCACAATGTGAATTAATTGTGTGAATTGAATACATTCAGCAGGCATTACTCTTATCTGATTTTGAACAGGATTTCTTTACATTAGAACTCCATTATTAACGGGTGTCTGCTGCTCACATGTAGCTTTAATCAAAGAAATGGCAGCTTATCTTTGATTTAATACAATGAGGAGGATATTGACTCAGACCAGGATTCACAATATTGTGTGTATACCTACACTTAGTCTGCTGGGGTTTGGCAATGCAATTCAACACCTTCTCAAAAGGCATTTTGAGATGGGAAACAAAATTTTGCCTTGCCAGTAACATCCAAATCAAAAAAATTCCAGCCGAAGGGAGAAAACCACAGTTGTTCAATTCACCATCCAAAAATAGGTATGAAGGAGCTACATAACTGCCATTGTCAAAACAAAATCCTTCACCACCCACTGGTGGAGACATTTCATGTCAGCTAGCTTCAGGAACAAGAAGAGAATCCTGACCATGGCTATACATTATTTGTTTCAGTGATGCGCTTCTGGTCTCACAAAAAAAAGTTTTGGCCTTGCCTGAAAGGCTGCCTAGTGTGTGTACATCAAATGCAGATTTGTATCCAGCTTAATTCTAATTATCTTACTAATGGTTCTATTATTTCCATCCTCTGCCATTATGTCATTGCTAAGAAGTGCAGCTACTCCATCTCCCCTCTTCTCTCACAACCCCTCTTCTCTCCATCTTTTCTCTACAGGTGAAATCTGCATTGTTCAATTTCCAGTCCTGATTTCCCTGTAGCCATCTCTCAGTAATTCCAACTGTATCTGATTCTTCACAATGTTTTGTCCCAGGATATCATGTTTAATACAGACACTGTGCATTGTTCATAATTTAACTCATTTTAATAAGAGGTCCTTTCATTTTTAATCCTGTTGTTACACCCCTTTATTATTCTTAGCAATTTGTATCCTCCTTTAGTTTAATCTGTCCTATTCTCTCATTTCCTGTTTCAATTATATTTAGGTTTGGTTAGTTGTATTTTTGATCCCTTCACCCACTTTAATTTAACAACATTGTCACTTCCCTTTTTAAACTTTTCTTTCAGCTAATTCTATGTGGTTCAGTTTCTGTTCAGCTGGAGCCAAGCCTATCAGTACAGCTCCTTCAGTCCTAACATTGGTGCCAGTGTCTCATAAGAAACCTCACTTTTCCAATACTAGTCCTTGACATGCCCATCTCTATACATATTTGCAAGACACTTGGTCTATAATTCAGAGATTAGGTTTAAGGTTCTGCTTTTTAATTGTACTCCTAACTTCTGAAAGCACGTCAGCATGACCTCCTTATATCATTTGTTCCAGCATGGATAATACAACTGGACACTCCCAATCACTTTTGAAATGCTACTCCAGCTGTCTCGAAATGTTAATTGTATATTAGTTGTACTATCAAGCTTTAAGATTCACAGGTAGATGGCAAACTCTATGCTGACAGTTGCCCAAGGTTGGAATCCAACTCCAGTCCCTGGCGCTGTGAGGCAGCAGTGCAAGCCACTGTGTTGCCCAGACGAGATTCAGATGGCAACGTGTTGCTGATGGTTTGTGGAGTTGAGATCAGTTGTGGATGCCAAAGACCATCAGCCTGACATTAACTCTGGCTCTTGAGTAATTTTTTTGGATGTAAACAATAGAGGGCAAAAGGCTTCAGGCTGCTGCAAGGGCAGATGGTCTATCTTCCTTTCCAATTAAATACCTAAAGCCTGAAGAAAACCTGCTTATTTTCTCTCACCAGTTGCTATAAACTGTGGTTTTAATCAGTAACTAAGAGATTTTGCAGTTAATATACCAATCACACAAGCGTCCTGCAAAGGAGTGAAAAAATCCTGGAGAATAAAGATTGACTGTGTAGTTCCGATACGGATACATTTAAAATGATTCTGGAACTGTATGCAAGAAATTTCTTACACAAATTAATGAGTTCCATCCTGCACTCAAATTCACCTTTGAAAATGGAGCAGACTACTGAGCTTCTTTACCTCAACATGCTAATTCAGAAGTCAACTAATGTGTTCTCTTCTCCTGTAGCCCCACCTTCACTGGTCAAAGTAAGCACTGGGGACTCAACAAATCATAAAACTGGCCTCTTGGCAACATCACAAATAGAATCCAAGCCTCTTGCTGATGCATCAGACTTGATGCCAAAGCTGTCTTGTGTGATAACAGCTACCCCAATCAGATCATTGCTCGCTGTGTATCATGTAAATTCATGAATGGGCCAAAGGCCACCTCATTTCAGTCCTGAAAAGGTGCTCAGACTACCTCAGGTCATCTCAGAACGGGAAGACATCTCAAATACCTGAACAACAGGTGAAGCTAGTTGTCTCATGAATTCTATGCAGTAGACAGTGATATGCTCCACTAACAGGATACTGCTATCACATTGAAAGACATTCTTCCTATCACATGAACAAACAATATAGTTTATGAATTTCAGTGCTGGTGCAATGCCAGGTATGTAGGCTGTACATCTCAGTGGCTGATGGATTCTCAAACAAAACATTCCTTTAGCTGTTCATAACAGACAGAGTACCCACTGCACTCTGACATTTAACATTTTCCTAGCTCCCATCAGTTTGGCAGAAGGGTCACCGGACCCGAAACGTTAACTCCGATTTCTCTTCACAGATGCTGCCAGACCTGCTGAGCTTTCCCAGCAATTTATTTTCGTTACTGACTGGTTGAGTAAACAGTTAGTGCTGGCAAAAATAATGCCCAACAATAAATGCAGTTTCATTATTGGACAAAATTTGTTGAACAACGTTAAGAATTACGCCAATAACAAACTTAAGATCATATGTAGTATAGCTCGCTTATACATGCTGAAAGTGATTTTTATTCACATATAAGCCATGTCCTTTGGAACAGAAAGAACAGGTCTATGCATTGCGCTTCTGTGTTGACCAGAGATGACCTGCTTGGTTTGAATTTGAATAAAGGTTTGCCAGTTAATATTTCATTCTGTATTCTCCATGGAAACACCTCTACCAATCAATCAGCACCCTCTTTGTTTGTGATATAAATTGTTGTTCCTTTTAAGAGCCACAGCTTTAATAACATGGTGCTCAGCCCTGATAGACTCATTGTGTCAAAGTGACTCCGGCATGTGGAACACTATTGTCCAAACCGACCCCATTCATACAGAATTTCTCAGTGGCCCCACATTTCAAAAATGCCCGTGAGCCTCAACCCCAAATAATTTATACAAATACCCTTTGTGCAGAGACGTTTAGCATATAGGCTGCTGCACACCTTCTGCTTCCTTACCCTCGCTGCTGTCTGAACACTCCATGAGTCATAAAGTCAGACTCACAGATATCTACAGCACAAAGAAAAGCCCATTAAGTCTGCCTGCAAAAATAACCATCTAACTATTCTAATGCCATTTTCCAGGACTGTGCCCTAACCTTGTATACCTTGGCATCACAAGTGTATATCTAAATACGTCCTAAATGGTAGGAGGGTTTCTACCTCTCTCACCCTAACAGGCAGAGTTCCAGTTTAGCCATACCATTCCATCCTGCTATCTGCAGGCAGTGGAAACTTTGTGTCAGGCTGTCAATACAGGAGTCCTCCCTTTTACCATCAGGGGTTGGCCATGGAGAGTGTTGCACATGGTGGTCCCATGCAGGCATCAGTTGTGTCAATTCGCAACCTCTCAGGCAGCATGTAATTTCTGCAGCCTTGAGGAGTCAAGATTGATAAAGTACCACACAAGGCTCCTTAATAGGATTAAGAGCCCATGGTGTTGGGGGTAATATATTAGCATGGTTAGAGGACTGGCTATCTATTAGAAGGCAGAGAATTGGGATAAACGGGGTAGTTTCAAGATAGCAACCTTTAACTAGCAGAGTGCCACAGGGATCAGTACTGGGCTCTGTTTATTTACAATATATATGAATGACTTTAATGAGAAAAGTCAATGTACTATTGTTAAGTTTGCTGATGACACAAAGATAGGTGAGCAGACAAATGGTGAAGATTACACAATGGGTCTAAAGAGGAATATTGACAGATTAAGTAAGTGAGCAAAACTTGGCAAATGGAATATAATGAGGTGATGCACTTCGACAGGACGAAAAGAGAAGCTGAATATTTAAATGGAAAAAGACACGAAAAGCTGCAGTACAGGGGGATTTCAGAGTTCTTGTGCACAAAATCACAAAACGCAAACACACAAGTTCAGCAGATAATATGGAAGGCAAATAGAACGTTGGCCTTTATTTCAAATGGAATAGAGTATAAAAGCAGGAGATTTTGCCACATCACAAGACACTAGTCAAACCACACCTAGAATACAGTGACAAAAACAGAAGTCGCTGGAAAAGCTCAGCAGGTTTGGCAGCTTCTGTGAAGAAAAGAGATCAGAGTTACATTTCGGGTCTGGTGGCCCTTCCCAGAATACAGAGAACAGTTTTGGTCCTCTTATCTAAGAGAAGATTTAATGGCATTGAACCACAGAAGGTTCACCATGTTGATCCCAGGTATGAAGGGATCTGCTTATGACGGGAGGTTGACTAGGTTGGACCTGTACTTGGTGTTAGAAGAATAAGAAGTGACTTTGTTGAAACATAAGATTTTTAGGAGGCTTGACAGGGTAGATGCAGAGAGATTGTTTCTTGTGGGATTGTCTAGGATCAGAGGACATAATCTTACTGTAAGGGGTTGCCCAGTTTGGACAGAGATGAGGAGGAATTTCTTCTTTCAGAGAGAAGCATATCTGTGGAATTCTTTACCACAAAAGGCTGGTGAGGGTGGGTCATTAAGTATAACCAAGGCTGTAATTGACATATTTTTAAGGGAATAAGGGGTTATTGGAGAAAAGCAAGAAAATGGAGTTGGAGTTGAAGATTATCACATCAGCCACAATCTCACTGAATGGTGCAGTGGATTCGATGGGCTGAATGGCCTATTTCTGTTCTGGCGAAGTCTATCTCAACATTGAGCTGTCAGGGAGATAGCAATGAAAACACTGTGAAATGAAGGTCCACACAAGCATTTGGCCAACTGCAGCCCCCAGGTCCCTGCTCTAGTTCAGATGTTGGGAATTTGCACCATCTTCTTTCTCAGGGAAGGACAAAATTGGAAGTGGTTCATAAATAAGGTAAATTAGGGTTTTAGTGAAATAGAAAATATGGCAAAGTGATTGGCTATTCAGACCTTTGAGCCTGATCCACCATTCGCTTTGATCATGGCTGATCATCCATTTCAGTATCCTGTTCCTGATTTCTTACTACCCTTCAATCCCTTTACCTCCAACAACTATAACCATAGCCAACTCCTACTTGAAAACATTCATCTTGTTTAATTCAATTTAATACCTCGAAATAAGGTAGTTATTGCTCTCTAGCAAGATTTTGAAGGAGAATCTGTAAGTACATTAAAGGCAAAAGAGTAACCAGGGAGCGAGTACGGCCCCTTAAAAAGGTAACATAGCCATCTTATGTGTGGAACCACAGGAGATGGGGGAAAGATACTGAAAAAATTTAGTATCAGTATTTACTGTGGAGAAGGGCATGGAAGCAAGGGAACTTGGAGAAATAAATAGTGATGTCTTGAAAAGAGTTCATTCGACAAGAGGAGGTGGTGGAGATCTTAAAATACTTCAAGGTCGATGAATTCCCAAGACCTGATTAGGTGCTTCCCATAACTTTGTGGGGAAGCTACAGAAGAGATTGCTGGGCCCTTAGCAGAGATATTTGTATCCGCGACAGCCACAGGTGCCATTATTTAAAAAAGGCCATAAGGAACAACCAGGGAACTGTAGACTAGTGAGCTTTATGTCAGTGGTGGGTAAGTTGTTGGAAGAGATTCTGAGAGACAGGATTTACATGCATTTGCAAAGGCAAGGACGGATTAGGAATATTCAATATGGCTTTGTGCATGGGAAATTCTATCTCACTAACGTGATTGAGTTTTTAAGAAGAGGTGAAAAAGCAGATTGAAGAAGTCAGAGCAGTAGATGTTGTCTACGGACTTTAGCAAGGCAGTCGACAAGGTTCCACATGGACTGTTTAGCAACATTAGATCACATGAGATCCAGAGGGAACTGGCCAATTGGATACAAAATTGGCTTGAAGGTAGGAGACAAAGTGGTGGTAGAGAGTTGATTTTCAGACTGGAGGCTGTGACCAGTGGTATGGCAGGAGGATCAGTGCTGGGTCCAGTACTTTTCAATATTTATATTAATGATTTGGATGTGAATACAGGAGGCATGGTTAGGAAGTCTGCAGGTGACACTAAAATAGGTGGTGTAAATGGACAGTGAAGATTACCTCAGAGTACAATAAATTTAATTTAGATAAATGTGAGGTGTTTTTGGTAAGGCAAATCAGGGCAGAACTTATACAGTTAATGGCAGGGCCCTGCGGATTGTTGCCAAACAAAGAGACCTAGGGGTGCAAGTTCATAGTTCCTTGAAAGTGGACTTACAGGTCAACAGGGTGGTGAAGGCGGTGTTTGGCACACTTGCCTTTATTGGTCAGAACATTCAGTATAGGAATTAGGATGCCATGTTACAGCTGTACAGGACATTGGTAAGGTAACAAGGTGTAGAGCTGGATGAACACAGCAGACCAAGCAGCATCAGAGGAGCAGGAAAGCTGACGTTTTGGGTCTAGACCCTTCTTCAGAAATGGGGGAGAGGAAAGGGATTCTAAAACAAATAGGGAGAGAGGGGGTGGCGGATAGAAGATGGATAGAGGAGAAGATAGGTGGAGAGGAGACAGACAGGTCAAAGAGGCGGGGGTGGAGCCAGTAAAGGTGAGTGTAGGTGTGGAATTAGTGGGGGGACAGGTCAGTCCAGGAAGGATGGACAGGTCAAGGGGGCGGGATGAGGCTGGTAGGTGGGAGATGGGGGTGGGGCTTGAGGTGGGAGGAGGGGATAGGTGGGAGGAAGGACAGGTTAGGGAGGCGGGGACGAGCTGGGCTGGTTTGGGATGCGATCGGGGGAGGGGAGATTTTGAAGCTTGTGAAGTCCACATTGATACCATTGGGCTGCAGGGTTTTAACTCCCCCTCCCACTCCTCAGACGACATGTCCTTCTGGGCCTCCTGCAGTGCCACAATGATGCCACCCGAAGGTTGCAGAAACAGCACCTCATATTTCGCTTGGGAACCCTCCAGATTCTCCAGCATCTGCAGTTCCTACTATCTCAGGACATTGGTGAGGCCACTTTTAGAATATTGCGTACAATTCTGTTTACTCTTCTATTGGAAGGACGTTATTAAACTGGAGAGGGTGCAGAAAACTTTTACAAGGATGTTGCCAGGGTTGGAGGGTTTGAGCTATAGCGGAAGACTGAATACGCTAGGGCTATTTTACCTGGAACATTGGAGGCTGAGGGGTAACCTTATAGAGGTTTATAAAATCATGAGGGGCATAGATAGGGTGAATAGTCAAGGTCTTTTTGCACAGCATGGGGGAAGTTCAAAACCAGAGGGTATAGGTTAAAGGTGAGAGGGGAAAAGATTTTAAAAAGGCCCTGAGTGATAACTTTTTAATGCAGGGGGTGGTGCATGTATGGAATGAGCTGCCAGAGGAAGTGGAGGAGGCTGGTACAATTACAACATTTAAAAAGGCAGCTAGGTGGGTGTATGAATAGGAAGGGTTTAAGAGGGATGTCGGCTGAATGTTGGCAAATGGGACTAGATCAGATTGGGATGTCTGGTCAGCATGGATGAAATGGACTGAAGGGTCTGTTTCTGTGATGTATTACTATGACATTTAAAGCTAAAGGGGAAATCAGAAAAATATTTCTCAAGAAACTGAGTTTTTTCCATTCTCACCATTGTTTCCCCATCTTTCTTGCCATTTTGCCGTCGTATCAGGAAGGGTTTAATTTCACCCATTGACTAACACAATCAAGTACTACAACATGATGTGAAGGTGCTGGTGTTGGACTGGGGTGGATAAAGTCAGAAATCACATGACACCAGGTTATAGCACTTCAGGTTTATTTGAAATCACAAGCTTAAATCAATAAAATATAGAGCTGTAAAAGTACAGCCGGTCACACAGTGTCCGAGGAACAGGAAAGTCAACGTTTTGGGCTGAAACCCTTCATCAGGACTGGGGACAGGGTGGGGAGCCCAGAAATAAATAGAGAGGGGGGTGGGGCTGGGGAGAGGGTAGGTGGGATGGAGATGGGTGGATGCAGGTAGGGGGTTATTGTGATTGGCCCGTGGGAAGGATGGAGTGGATAGGTGAGAGTCGGAAAATGGACTGGTTGGGGGACGAGAGATTTTGAAACTTGTGAAGTCAATGTTCAGGCTGTTGAGCTGTAAGCCCCCAAGGCAAAATATCAGGTGCTGTTGTTCTAGTTTACGTCTGACCTCACTCTGACAGAGGAGGAGGCCAAGGATGGACATGTCACCAGGGGAGTGGGAGGGGGAGTTAAAGTGGATAGCAACAGGAAAGTCAGGTTGGTTGATACATACAGAGCACAGGTGCTCCACGAACCGGTCCCTGAGTCTGCGTTTGGTCTCCGCGATACAGAGGAGACCACATCGGGAGCAACGGATACAGCAGATGAGGTTAGATGAAGTGCAGGTGAATCTCTGCCAGATTTGGAAGGATTGTTTGGGGCCTTGGATGGAGGTGAGAGGGGAGGTGTATCACCTCCTGCGCTTGCAGGGAAAGGTACCGGGTGGGGTGGAGGGGTTGGTGGGGAGTGTGGAACTGACGAGGGAGTCACGGAGTGAATGGTCCCTGTGGAAAGCAGACAGGGATGAGTAGGAAAATATCTTTTTGGTGGTGGGGTCTGATTGTAGATGGTGGAAATGTCAGAAGATGACGTGTTGTATTTGGAGGATGGTGGGGTGAACAATCACTCATTTGCTTTTATTTTAAACATAGTCTTCGGGTTGGATCAGTCAGCACCACCCAGGCATTTATTGTCTGTCCCTAGTTGCCCTGAAGATGGCGGTGAGCTGCCTTTTTGAACCACTGCAGTCCATGGGCTGCAGGTAGACCCACAATTCTATTAGGGAGGGAATTCCAGGATTTTGACCCAGTGACAGTGAAGGAACAACAATACATTTTCAAGTTAGGATGGTGACTGGCTTGCAGGGGGACTTGTAGGTGGTGATGTTCCCATGTATTTGCTGCTCTTGTCCTTCTTGACAGAAGTAGTCAAGAATTTGGAAGATGCTGCCTGAGGATCTCTGGAGAATTTCTGCAGCGCAGCTTGTAGATAGTACACACTGCTGCTACTGAGCATGGGTGCTGAAGGGAAATGGATGTCTGTGGACGTGGTGCCAATCTAGCAGACTGCTTTGTCCTGAATGCTGTCAAATTTCTTCAGTGTTGCTGGAGCTGCACTCATCCAGGTAAGTGGGGAGTATTCCATCACATTCCTGACTTGTGCCTTGTAGATGGTGAACAGGCTCTGTGGGAGTCGAGGCGAGTTATTTGCTGCAGTATTCTTAGCCTCCGACCTGCTCTTGTAGCCACACTGTTTGTGGTTAATCCACAGTTTCTATCCAACTGTAACCCCTCCAGAATGTTGATGGTGGGGGTTCAGTGATAGTAATGCCATTGAATATTAAGGGGCAGTGGTTAGATTGTCTTTTATTCAAGAAATCGATCATTTTTTGGCAAAGCCCCTTCATTGTATATTACACTGTTGGAAATAATACAGCTCTTTTAATCTCTAGGTTTTACTCACTAAAGAGAACAGCAGCAGATCATGATATGGGACTTCATTTAAATAAATGCCAGTTAAATCATTAGGTCATAAATTTTACTGGGTCCAGCTGTGGCACCTGCTGTATTCTTCATGTGGATTGGAATCTGGACCTTCTTAAAATTCTACTTCAATAACTGTTTTAAAAAGCACTCTAAAGAACATCAAGCGAGATGCAAATTTGCTGCATAGTCACACAGTGTTACATAGTCAGAATATGTTTATGCGAACAGTTCCCATTATTAATAATAGATACCTGAAATGCATAAGAGAAAAGAAAAATGCCAACATGACAAGAAAGACAAAGGCTGAGGACAGGAAATGCAGATGTGAGATTTTTTTAAAATGTAACAAATATATAGTTTCATCCAGAAATAAGAAAATTCAGAATGGGCTGAAGAAGCAGAGGGATTTGAGAGTATATGTCCACTTTTCATTCAAGCAGCTAAGTCAGGTTATGAAAGTGGTTAGTACCCTGTCAGGCATAGAGATCCAGGGCTTTCGAAACAAGAAATAATGTACAAAAGCAAGGGGTTTGCAGTGAACTTTTAGAAGACACTTGTTTAAGAGTAGAGTATTGTGTACAATTCTGGGTCCATGGAGTTAAGGTGGCAGTAGCAGTACAGAATTGGCCAAGGGATGGAAAATAAGAGGTGGAATTTTCTCAATCCCTGAACAATTTGGCAATGTTAGGAAAATATGGCGAGAACAAAAAAAATGAGACTCCGTGTCGAGAAAATTATCCACCAAGGTTTTAATGGTAAGATAAGAATCTCAGTCATGAACAACAAGATGTCTAATTGCAAGGTGCTATTTTCCCAGGCAGTAGAGAGAAAGTAGACCACAACAATTTTGACATGAGGTCTGATGTCAGCGGTTTCTTCAGGCCTCCATCTTTGCCAGAATTACTCAATATTCCACAGCATGACTCAGGGGCAGAGACGACCTGGCACAACTTCACCTCCCACTTTCCTTCAGAGGTTGGCATTGGACACATACTAACCTGACCACATCATCATGGCACATCTCCAACTCATTTATAATACAGTTCACCAACCTCGTACTACACCGGGGAGCTCACTGATACTTGCAACACTGCTGCCTGGCCTCTTCACTAGGAGGAGCATGTTGCATTTCATGCATCGGAAAGAAAGCACTGGAGGTCACGGTTATGCTGGGGGAAGGGGGCATTGACTATTAGCACGATCCTGGCTTCAATAAGGGCACGGGAGACATTTCCAATACAGCTGGCCTCCCTCGGGATCACTGAGGCTATAAGACTACACACATCACATTGAAAACATCACTTCATCATGTTCGAGATCTGGACCAGGTAACCTGGAAGATGCAATGATGCTTATATTCTTGAGAATTCTTTGGTTTCTGCCTCATTTCAAGGGCCGTATGTATCTATATACATTCGTAAGGATGATTACTGGGAGACAAGAACTACTTTCTGTAACTATGATTAATAACTCCATTCCACAAACCCCTATCTGAGGTTGACTGTAGACACAGTCTACATTCATCCACCAGGGTTATCATGGAGTAGACAATAAGCCTCCTGAAGAGGAGGTTCTGATGTGTGGAGAGATCTGGGGAGAGGCCTTGCAGTACAGTCCAGTCTGTGCTGCATAACCCTTGCGTGTTGTGTACTACTGGAGCTGGCAAAGAGGGGATACGATGAATGCTGAAGAGCTGGGAGATTGGCAGTAGTCTTCCAAGGAGGAAGATGAGAACATTGACCTTCCTCATGATAGAGCTGTGCAGCATCAGGCACAAACTAATAAGACAGGACTTAACTGACATGTGCTTCCGCTTGACTGACTGTAATTGTAGTTGCAATTACAAAAAAGATATAGAAGCTCGTCACCCTTGGCATCACTACTCTTTCCCTAAAATCCATTGTGGCGTAACATTTTGTCCCTGCTGAATGTGGGAGAATCACATGGTCTAATTCTTTCAATTCAAGCTAGTATTTCCAAAGATGTACAGTAAAAAAAAGGTGGAAGGAGAAAAGTGTGGATCTTGCAGTCACTCCTGAGTCGCAGGCTTTTCTTGTGCATTTTGTATCATTATTATATAGCAGAAGCAGAATTTTTTTTATTTTACATCATTTTTGGAACTTTTATTGTCCAAAAACAAATGCAAAAAGAAACGCGAAGGAGGGGGTTTCGCTCCACCCCCCGCCCACATGGAGTTTGTGGGAGAGGCCTCTGTGTGTGTTTGTCAAGTGTCAGTCTGGAGAGGGATTTTTTTTCCTGTTTGAGACTTTTATAGTTTTAAAAAAATGTGGAAACAAAATTAAACAACTGCAAAGAAGGACAGATTGTTTTCTACACGGAGCTTGTGGGAAGGGTCTGTCCAAGTGTTTGTTTGTTCAACGACTCTAGAGACATTTTCTCCGCTATCCGGAGATTTGAAAGCTGACTGATTGAGGACTTGAGGAGGAGGCTATTTTTCAGTTATTGAGAGTTTCAGCTAAGTCCTTGATTTTGTTTTAGAATTTTAAATGTTTTTTTTAATCTTTTGCATGCTTAGGATTAAAATCTGCGGGCAAGGAAGGATAGTTTTTATATGTAAAAGGTGTTAAGAGCTTTTTAGGGTAATGTCACTGACGGCATTCAAGACACAGTGTATAATTGATAGTAGATTTAGAGAGATGGTTACACAGCAGGATCCATCAGATAGATGGCTGACTGTCAGGAGTGGAAGAAAGTAGTTCAGAAGTCTCCTGTGGCTGTACCTCTCTCAAACAGATATTCCAGTTTGGGCACTGTTGAAGGGGATAGTCTTTCAGAAAGAAATAGAAGTGGCAGTCAGATCTTGGGCACTAAAGAATGAATCTTGTGTTAAGTGGAACTTTTCAAGATTTAAAAGGATAATTGTTCTAGGGGACTATCCTGTCACAGGCACAGCCAGCAGATTCTGCGGCCATAAGCATGAATCTAGGATGGTATGTTGCCATCCTGATGCCAGAGGTTAAGGATGTCTCAAAAAAAAACAGTTGAAGCATATTGTTAAAGGGAAGAGTGAGAAGCTGGAAGTTATTGTACACATTAGTAGAAACAACATAGTTAGGGAAAGGGCTAGGCTTTTCAGAATGAACATAGGAGGTTAGGTAAAAGGTTAAAAAGCAGAACTGCTAAAAGGTAGTAATCTCTGGTTTATTCCTGGAGTCACTGTCTAATGAGAGTAGGAATAAATTGATACATTATGGCTGAAGAAATGATGCAATGTGCAAGGATTTTCAGATTTTTGGATCACCGGGATCTCTTCTGGGGCAGAAAAGACCTGTCCAAAAGGGATGGGTTTCAGCTGAACTGGAAAGGGGCCAATTTCCTGGCAGAGACTTTTACTAGTTCTATTTTGGGAGCCTTTAAACTAGTAGGGAGGCGGGAGAGTTTCCTAAGTAGCAGTAAAAATAGAAAGGCAGGCGAGGATGGTTCTGAATCAAAAAAGAGCAAGTTAATTAGAAAAGGCAGGCAAGAGCAAGTCAGAACAAAGTAACTCTGAAGAATTAAACTGCATTTATTTCAATGCAAGGGGTCTTACAGGTAAGGCTGATGAAGTCAGGACATGTATGGTAACATGGGACTGGGACATCATAGCTATTACAGAAACCTGGCTGAGGGAAGGACAGGATTGGTAGCTCAGTGCTCTGGATTTTAGATCCTATCACCTTGATGGGATTCTACTGTAGGTTCCCTAGTAGAGCGAAATTGAGGAGCAAATACGTAGAGACATCTCAGATATATGTGAAAACAACAGGTTTGTAAAAGTAGGGGATTTTAATTTTCCAAACATTGACTAGGACTGCCATTGTGTTAAAGGTTTGGATGGTGAGGCATTTGTTAGATGTGTTCAAGAAAATTTTCTGGATCAATACGTAAAAGTGCTTACTAGAGAAGGAGCAAAATCTAATCTTCTCTTGGGAAATAAGGCAGGGCAGTACTAAGTCCACTTTTGTCAGTCATTTATATAAAATGAAGTGGCTAAGAATATAGGAGGCATGGTTAGTAAGTTTGTGGATGACACCAAAACATTGGTGGCATAGTGGACAGTGAAGAAGGTTTTCTAAGATATCAATCAATTGGGTCAATGGGTTGAGGAGTTGCCTTTTACTCTTTATTCATTCATGGGATGAGGGCATCACTGGCTGGGCAGCACTTATTGCCCATAAGGCAATTTAGAGTCAACCATATTGCTGTGGATCAGGAGTCACATGTAGGTCAGTTTCCTTCCCTAAAGGGCATTAGTGAACCAGATGAGGTTTTTTCCCCCAACAAGTGACAATGGATTCATGGTCATCATTAGACTCTTAATTCCAGATATTTATTGAATTCAAATTCCGTCATCTGCTGTGGCAGGATTTGAACCTGGGTCCCCAGAATGTTATTCAGGTCTCTGGATTAACAGTCCTGTGTGTGTGTGTGCGTGTGTGTGTGCGTGCGTGTGTGTGTGCGTGCGTGCGTGCGTGTGCGCGCATGCATTGAACTGCCAGAGGAAGTGGTGGATGCAGGTACAGTTACAAGGTTTAAAAGAAATTTGGATAAGTATATGAAAAGGAAAAGGTTAGAGGGATATGGGCCAAGGGCAGGCAAGTGGGACTGGTTAGGTTGGGGACATGGTTAGCATGGACTAGTTGGACTGAAGGGTCTGTTTCCATGCTGTATGATTCTAAGACTCCTGTGCACTCTGAGAAGATTTTCTTTTCTCTTTTTCCTTCCACAACCTTGTGTCTGCCCGGTGCACAGCCAGCCATTCTTTAAATATGTTGTTGGCAACAGGAAACACCGAGGATCCCGGAAACAGTAAGCAATTCACTGCTGGTGAGGGCAAGATATCACAAGAGCAGTGCTATGGTGATGCATACATGAAGAAGTGAACAGCGAAGAACTATGTGAGATAACCCACTGGAGCTTACACAGAGGGAAACCCTCCATGAACCTCCCTGAATCAGACACAGCTGATTTTTGGGAAAATGCAGCCCAAGCGAATTCTGGGGAATGGCTGTTATTTTGGACTGGGAGAAACAAAATGAAAATTTTCCAAACTTTAGTTACAGGACCATTGCTATTTTTGAGATTAGTTATTGTCTTTTTCTGTGGTATATTATTCTACGGTTGTCTGCAACAGCTATCTAGTGTGATTGGGCAGCACATACACAAGTGGACATTTGAGGTAAAGATTTAAATGGGAGTTGCATACACCTTTTGAATTCATTTATTTATCATTCTGAGCTCTTTAATGCTATTTTCAAATTCAGCATACTTTAACTGACTGTTAACTTTTTTTGTCTTACTTTCCTCCTCCAAAACATATTTGTTCATTTCCAGCACAGTGTACACTTTCATGACAGCCCGATAAAGTATCGAGATATTGCGCAAGCAAACAGCTCTTAAAGCCAAGGTCTTAAGCAAACAGTAGATTACATTTTAATCACTATGTTGTAACAAATTACATTTGTAATAGTACCTTCAGAGTCAGAGTCGTGCAGCACAGAAGAGATCTTTGGGACTATCAAGTCTGTGCTCACCTATCTACACTAGTCCCACTTTCCCGCACTTAGCCTATAGCCTTGAATGTTGAAATTTTAAGAGTTCATCCACATACTTTTCAAAAAAGTTTCCCACCTCAACTGCCCTTCCAAGCAGTTCATTCCATATTCCCATCACCCTCTGCATTTAAAAAAAAGTCCTCAAATCCTCTCAAACTTCCTTCCCTTGACCTTAAAATTATGCCTTTTGTTATTGACCTTTAAACTAAGGAGAACAGCTGCTACCTATCCACTCTGTCCATGTCCCTCAGTCTTGTATACCTCAATCAGGTTCCCTCTCTTGTTCTAAAGAAAACTACCTGAGCCTCTCCAGCCTCCCTTCATGGTTGAAATGCTCCATGCCAGGCAACATCCTGGTAAATCTCCTCTTCAACCCCTCCAGTGCAATCACATTCTTCCTATAGCGCAGTGACCAAAACTGTACAATTCTCCAGCTGCGACCTAATCAAAGTCCTGTACAGTTCCAAAGATAACCTCCCTGCTCTTGTAATCTGTGCCACAATTGATAAGCGCAAGTGTCCTGTAAGTCTTCTCCAACACTCTAAGTTGGTCTGCCACCTTTAAGGATTTGTGGGCAAGCACCCCAACATCCCTCTGTCCTTCTGGAGTTTCCAAATGTCCTGCCATTCATTGAAGTAGTAAAGAGACAAAGGAGTATACAAAATACATCACCTCACACTAAGTTAAATTCTATCCATATTTTCCTGTAACCCAAAATCTTCGTTCTCAATCTTAACTGCCCGACCAATCTTCATGACATCCACAAACATGCTTATCATTCCCCCACGCATTCTCATTTACATTGTTCATGATTTATATGTATAGGCATGACCTCCCTCTGACAAAACCATGCTGACCATCCCTGATCAGATCTTGTCTTTTCCAAGTGGAAATTAATTTTCTCCTTTAGAATTTTCTCTAATAGTTTCCCTATCACTGACGCAAAACTCATTGGTCTTTAATTCACTGGTTTAAATCTACCACCCTTCTTGAAAAGTGGAACTACACTAGCTATTTCCAGTCCTCTGGTACCTTCCCTGTGGCCAGAGAGTTAAAAATTTAGGTCAGAGCCCTTGTCATTTCCTTGCCTCCCATAGCATTCTTGGATGCAACTCATCCAAGAGCTGGGGATTTGTCCAATTCTAGTACCTCCTCACTCCCCGTGTCAATCTGCTCAAGGACACAGTCCTTTTCCCGAATTTTGCACCTACATCCTGCTTTGAGTGAAGACAAAATTGAAGTACTCATTTAACACCGTACCAATGCTTGTCTCCACGAACAGATAACCCCTTAGTTTCTAATGGGACCTACTCTTACCCTGGCTATCTTCTTACTTTTAATATACTTACAAATTATGTTGGGATTCTCCCTAATATTACCCACTAGTGTTTTTCATATTCCCTCTATAACTGCCCCCTAATTTGCTCTCCTAATTACTTTAAGTTCTTTCCTGCACTTTCTATATAACTCTCGAGTACCTCCATTAATTTGCTCCCTTTGTAAAAGCCTCTGTTTTCCTTCTTATCCAGTCTCAGACATCCAGGGTTTTCTGGGCTTAATGTTCCTATACTTCACCGTAGAGGGATACATACGGGGCCTGTACTCTCTCCATTCCCTTTTTGAAGGCCTTCCACTGTTCTGCTGTAGATTTTCCTACAAGTATTTGTTCCTACTTAATGTAAAAAAATGCCCCAAATATTTCAGACATGTCAACAAGACAGATGTTTCGAACCAAAGAATGATACATTCAGAGAGATGGTCAAAAGCTTTGTTAAAGATGTGCATTATGGAAGGTCTTGGAAGAGGTGAACAGCTAGAAGTGGATAAGATGCAAATTCCAGAGTTTAGATGACTAAAGGCATAGTTAAGTGAAGGAAGCGGGAATGCTGAAGAGGCCAAAGTAGGAGAAACAAAGAGTTCTTGGAAGTCGAAGTGCTGGAGAGAGTTAGAGATCAACTTATAAGACAGTTTGCTTCAAAAAAGGCACTGAGTACAGCAGCAACATGTTGTACCTGCACCTGGACAGAATCCTGGAGAACTGTTAGCAAGAAATCACACAGCTGAATAAGACTACTGCATTTTTGAACAGAGAGAGAGGTAGAGAGAAAATTCAAGACCAGCCTCAGGGGCAACTGCCTATTGCTCGCACTTTCTTGCGACTCCTCTCTGCAAAATGAGAGAGCTGAAACCCCACCAGAAGTCAAAATTACCACTCAGGGAACGTTTCTGAAGAGGATTTTCTTGGAATCAACCCCATTATCCGAAATAAAAGGAATTCAACCACCTACAAAAGTGTTCTAGTAAGAGACGCTAGTACCAGCAGCTTATATGTGCACAAAAGGACTTTGAAATCATAACACTATTTGCGATAATCTGTTTCAAACCCATAAACTATTACTGAGCCAAAGTTAACACTGCAAAGTTTGCAATATTTTTGTATCTCATCAGACTGTGTGCACATGCATGTGTGTGCGCATTTGTGTGTCAATAACCTCTACATCTTTGATTAAGTTTGTTTTGCGAAAGAAAACAGTTATCTTTTGTTGACTAAACAAATCTAACTGATGCATTCTTAATAATGAAATCACACTTAGATCTCTAGCCTATAAAACTGAGTTCTGACAAAGGGTGACTGGACTTGAAATGTTAACACTATTTTCTATCCACAGATGCTGCCTTACTTGAGGAGTTTCTCCAGCAATGTCTGTGTTTGTGTTGGATCTTCAGCATTCATAGTTCTTTGTTTAATTTTAGCCCTTTCTAAAAGTTTGCAAACAATCAACTTGCTGAGTTATGTTATGACACACCTCTGGAGTATGTGGGTCTCGGAAACAGGCTTTCTGGCTCACTCTACCATTGCACCACAACAAGTCATTCTGGGACCTACATTATAGGCCTAATCACCAATCTTGTTAAAATGTAATATTTGTGGTGACCAGTGGGAGAGTAGGACCAGAAAAAGGAAATCTCAGTCATTACTTCAAAAACAAGAATCTAAATGTTGGCAGAGGAACTAAAAGGAGTGCAAACATATAAACCAGTAGAAGTTGAAACACATACTAACAAGACCATAAATAAATACAAAATCATGCTCTAGGGATTATTTCCGGAAGGAACTGACTATAAAGGAATAACGCTAAACTTATATTAAACATTAATTAAACTACTGTGGGGTGCTGACAAATTTTTGGTCTCCAAACTATATTATAAAAGATGTTTCAGATACCGGAGAAATAAAGATTTACAAAGTTGAAACCAGACAATGTGGGTATAGCTATTAAGTGAGGACAAACAGGCTGGGTCACGTCTCACGAAGAGAAGAAATGAAATAATGATTTTATATAATTTTATAAAATTATAAAAGATTTTAATAGAATTGACACAGCAATATTGTTTCTATTCATGGGGATGACCAGAACTTGAGACTGTCAAGTTTGTCGTCAAGAAATCAAATAAGCAATCCAGGAGAAAAATGTGTAAGTGGCAGATGTGCACTAAATTTATGCCTCTAATGGGAGGTTAGATAGCCAAATGAGGGAGAAGGGAATAGGAAGTTATGTTGATATAGTTAAAAGAAGAAAAACACAAGGATAGGATGCAGCAGAGGGAATTTTAAATGAGTTGAAAGTTTGAAGGGGCTTCAAAGGAGAGGGTAAATGAAGCCTTTCTAGCCATGATAGGGAGACATCATTGTGTGCTTCTGCAGTAGTGATGATAAGATTGAAACAACAGCAAGCTGTATTTAATTTTTAATCACTTTTAACATTAAATGTCTTGTTCAAAGTGTTAATAATTTATTCGCTACACCTTACCTAAAACTTGGCAGTTTCATTTGCAAGCAACAGTTGATCCAAGAATCAATTGCAGACCCAAATGTGCTGGGAAAAGTGCTACAATTTACATTTTATTGAGAAATAAGCTGCCAATAAGTCACCTAGAGCGCCCATGTACTTATGTGAATGGAGGAGCAGATCCGGTGGGTTGAATAGCTTACTCTTTGTTCCCACATTTTATCAGCTATGCTCTCGATCTTACGGTAAAAGAAAATTCGGGTATGTCTACAACTTCAATTACAACAAAACCATGAACAAAAACAAAGTTGCTGGAAAAGCTCAGCAGGTCTGGCAGCATCTGTGATGGAAAAAACAGAGTTAACGTTTCGGGTCCGGTGAACCTTCCTCAGAGCAGTTCTGAGGAAGGGTCACCAGACCCGAAGCGTTAACTCTGTTTTTTCCTTCACAGATGCTGCCAGACTTGCTGAGCTTTTCCAGCAACTTTGTTTTTGCTCCTGATTTACAGCATCCGCAGTTCTTTCGGTTTTTACAACAAAACCACATTTCATTACATTTGCCAGGTGTTGACATTGTTGATTTAATCACAGATTCCTGGGTATGTTTGAGTCTGCAATTCTTCTGTGATTGTCAAATTATTTCAAGTCCTTGATCAAATTCTAGGTATCTGAAAGTATCTGAACCATTCAGAAAGGAATGTCCTAATTTGATTCTTGGACACAATTCTTACTTAAGTGGTCTCCAGCACAACCTGCTGAAATGTAGGATTAAAAAATTGCTGCAATTTTAAAAAAACACTTGCATAATTCTTCACATCACAAACTATAGACTTTAAGGGCTGTCTGAGTCTCAAGATAAATTGACTGTTTGGAAACCAGACTCTTTGAGACATTTCGGAGATTGGAGAACTTGGTCAGCATGGTCTAGTTGCACCGAAGGGTCCACTTCCAAGCTGTATGACTCTACATGAATACAAGACTAGGTGGGTGCCTGGAATGCACTGCCAGGGAAGGTAGTGGAAAGTTTAGCAAAGTTTAAGAGGTATTTAAACAGAATAGGCAGAGAATGGAAGCATACGGTCACGTGCAAGCAGGTGGGATTAGGTCAGAATGGTGTCATGGTTGGCACAGACATAATGGCCGTAGGGCCTGATCCTGTGCTGAACTGTTCTATGTTACACTATGGTGAAGATGAAGAATCATTTTATTTTTCATTTCTCTCTTCCCTCTGACACCTGGAAAAAAAAGCAGCAAAATGGCTGCTGGTTCTGAATATGACTGATGCATAACACCACTGTAGTTAAGAATTAATGATAACAACCCAACTAATAGGAAGTTTAAGGCGATTATATGAATAGCTAATCACCAGAAAATGATAAGAAATTATCTTAGTGTAGTAAGTACACTAAAATATACAGAGATATGCAGAATACTGAGCTTTCTCTCAAGTGTTACACACACTGACCATGATATTTGGTCGAAGACAATGTCACCATATCTGGTAACAATGACTACATCCTTAAAAACATGCTCTATTACAAGCTTGCTACCATCATAAGACTAACAGGTCACCCACGTTTGTGATACAAGGATGCCTGTAAGTGAAGCCTCAAACTGATAGAGTTCAGAGTTGATGTTGCATTTCTTGTTAATGATTAGAATGCATGACGTCAAGAGTCAAGGAGGGTTTGGAAATCACGTATGACAAGAGAAATTACCCATTGGCAGAACACGGAGCCTGGCGAATGGAAAAATAAATCAGTCAACACAGACCAACTCAGTTCATCTGGGCTGGCTGCTAAAAGGTCTGCCACTCACAAGTCAACCTCTATAGCCAAAGCAAACAATATTGAATCGGATTCAATAAACAGTAACAATGAGAAAGTCTGATGTTCAACACCAGAAAAAGGTGATTTTCCTGATTTTCTCCTTAAGCCATAAATGGTGAATTATTGAGCAGCAACTAGGTTATTTGCATTTCAATAAGGACCCAACTTACTTTGTTAATATGCAACTTACAATTCTCCTTTCCAGCACCAAGAAACTAAATTGCACAAATTCCTGGCATATTAATCAGAGCAAGTACTGAATGCTGGTCCCAGCTATCATCCAACTGCTTCTTCAGAACATCTCTGCCTGCTCCATGGATACTCCACCTTCCTCAACTCTCATCCACGCAAGTTGGCATCAACAATTCACAAACTTCATCGCATCATGGCTCCTGCTCTCAGAATAAATCAAATACCACTTAGAGCTTCCAACACCTTACTTTAGCTCAGGGACACCTAGGCCTTGTGTGCTTTTGCTGTATCACTTGAGCACAGGGACAGACACATCTCTCATGTAGCTCACACAAGATATTAAATGATAAATGATAAGCTCATTTGCTTTACCATTTACTTGGAGTTTGCCAGCCTCTGTATACATCACATTGCTTACTTAGTGCATTCCTACTGACTTACAGGCTGCTTGCCTCTGTGTGGCTTGCATTATTTCTTACTGTACAGCCCATCAGCCAGGTTTTTGAGTTGAGGAAGTGACAGGCAGCTTGTTCCAGTGGGTAATACTGAACAGTCATTATTTGTTCATAAAGGGGGTGGATGGACCTCTTGCTGTACGGTACCATGCTATGTCAATATCACACCTGCAGCTTACACAGCAAACACACTGCAGGGGCTTCAAGCAAATAGCCATGTGTGAAAGTCAAAGGGGACTAGACTTACTCAGGTGAGGAGGAACAACAGTGAGTTTGACTGTGCAGCCAACACCTGTCAGTCAGGCACTTGGTGCTACCAGAGTCCAGAGATTCATGACCTTGCAGTCCAGGGATTGGACCATGGTTAGTCCTGCAGCTCCAATGCAATCAGTTCAGGGAATACTGCTCAGACAGCTGGGCTACTATGGAGAATGTCTGGGCTCTGAGCCAATTTGCCCTCCAATGACAGGAAAAGGGAAGGACTGAGTATGTCGGAAGAGCAGTTAATGATAATTGCAGGCAAGTGTGTGAGCAAGAAATGCAGAAGGCAGGAATAGGGCTAATAGTTTGGGAAGATGAGGTGGATGTGAGAATTGCTGAATAGATATGATGAATGCAATAATAAGAGTTATGATGCAACCGTTGTTGTGAAATAAGTGTGCAGTGACAGAGTTACAGTGAATGCTGGCCTTGAGAGTGTGAAGTAGCATGGAGAAGATGGTGGCACTTACCCTTGCAACAGCTTCAGGGCCTTGGAATTGCAAATCTTGAAGTATAAGTAACAATGTGGGCAGAATTAGAGCACAAGATGAGACTCTACATAAGGAAGAGTCTGCAACTCTAGACCAAAAAGAGAATCTTGAGAGCACATGAACATGAAAGCACAAAAGAAGATGAAGTGTAACTAGAAGTCAAAGCTGGTATATCCATGATTACCAGATATGTCGATATGTAGCATCAATGTATAGTAAATCACATTACTCTGAAGTCTAAGCCTGACAACCATTCTTGACTTTGCCTTCTCCTGAAGGTTTTTGTAAATAGCCCAAACTCCTGGTAAATAGCCCAAACTAGTATCAATCGCATAATAAAACAAAAAGAATGCCATGCTGTCAAGGGCAGTCAGTCTTGTCCCATCTCTGGAGTTCAGCTCTTTTGTCCATGATTGGGACAAGGCTTCAATGAATGGCACTCATGGACCCCATATTGTATGTCAGCTATAATCTGCTCTTTGACATACAAGTACCACTCACCAACACTTCCATCACTTTGCTGATGACCAAGAGTAGACAGATGGGACAGCAACTGGCCATGTTAGATTTGTTTTGTGAACAAGGAGATACTTGGGTAAATTTTTACATTTCCAAGTCAGGCAGATGCTTGTCTTGTTGCTGTACTGGACCAAATTGTCCAGGGACATGGTTACTTCTGGAGCACAAGTCTTCAGTACATTGGCGGATGTTGTCAGAACACATACCCTTTGCAGTATTCAATGCCTTCAGTCACTCTTGGTATCACACAGAGAATCAAATTGGTTAAAGACTGACATCTATGATGCTGTGTACCTCAGGTAGAGATTGAGATGAGTCATCCACTTGGTACTTTTGGGTGAAAATGGTTGCAAAAGCTTCATGCTTTTCTTTTGCATTGATGTGCTAGACTCCCAAAATTGAGGATGTGGATATTAGTTGTTTAATTGTCCATCACTATTCATTACTTGATGTCGCAAAACTGCCGAGCTTGGATCTGATCTAATGGTTGTGGGGTTGCTTAGCATCTATTTCATGGTGCTTCCATTGTTTCATATTCAGATGTATTGTAGCCTATGCTGTGGTTTGACCAATTCTTTTTTGGGTATGCTGCTCCTGGCATACCCTCCTATATTCTTCACTGTACAGAGTTGACACCCTGGCTTCCTGATAATGGTGGAGTGTGGATGTGCTGATCCATGACGTTACAGATTGTGGTTAAATAACTTGATTGCTGATGACCCAAAGCACATCACAGATGTCCAGTTTTGAGCTGCTAGATCGGTTAGAAATCCTATTTAGTACAGTGGTAGTGTTGCATATTATAGTGGGAAGGGGAAGAACCTCAGTGTGAAACAGGGCTTAAACTCCACAACTGTGTAGTGGTCACTCTTACCAATTCCACTGTGGCCATCAGCATGTGTATCCATCTGGAGCAGGTCATTCAGTGAAAAAGGAGGTCATTAGGATTTTACCTCTTGTTGGTTTCCTCACCACTTGCTGCAGACCAAGTCTAGCTTCTAAGTCCTTTCGGTCTTGACCAGCTTAGTCAATAGTGATGATATTTTTCATGATAGAAATTAAAATTCCCAACCTCAAGAACATTCTTTGCATCTTCCAAGAGATGTTCAACACGGAGTAATACTTATTCATCAGTTTGTTTTGGGGGTTGGGGAGGTAAGGTGGTAATCAGCAGCACATTTTCACGTCCACGTTTGACCCGATGCCATCACAGTTCATGATTCTGTCAGTCAATGCTGAGAACTCCCTGTATACTACTATGCAGCCAACTCTGATGGGTCTGTCCTACTAGGGGACAGAGTGTAGATGGTGGTATCTAAATAATTGTTTGGAAGCTATGATTCAGCTGGCATGACTAAGTCACATTATTGCCTGACTAATCTATGCGACAGATCTCCCAAATTTGGCACAACACCCGCCCACCTCCCCCTCAGATGTTAAGAGGGAATTAGCAGCGCAAGAGGGCTGGGTCTGCCAATGTCATTTCTAATGTCCGGGTCAATGTCGGGTTGCCAGTTCAGTTTCATTCTTGTAGACTTACTTGATCGGAAACAACAGAACGGCTTGGCCATTTGAGAGTCAGATTGCTGTGAGTTGGGAGTTGCACAAAAGTAAGAATTCCAGATTTCTTTCCGTGAAGGACCAGATGGATTTTTAACGACAATCAGCAATGATTTCATGGCCGCCATTAAACTCACTTAATTCCAGATTTATTAATTAAATTTAAGTTTAAATTCCACCAGTTGCCATGATGAAATTATTTAAACTTATCATAATGCAAACCCCTCTTCCTAAGTATGAGATTTGTTGGTCTGGACTTCCAGATTATTCCCATGCCCCTTTTAAAAACAAAAATATAATAGCTACTTTTGAATTCCTTGCATATCCCATTTCCAAAGATCCCAAAAGTATATTGGACAAAACATGCTCAATTTTGTAAGAATTCTTGTCTAATATTTTCTGATTATTCTCTCTTTCTCATGTATCTAATAGCTCTACCTGAAATTTCTATTTTACATTAGTGCTCCAGCCCCAGAAGTCTCAACGTTTTATGCCGGGAAAACTAGCTGTATTTCCTCAATTATCACAGAAAATTAGTCATTTAGAGTTTTTACTATCTGATTACTTGATATCATTTCACCTCTAGAATCTGTAATGTCACCACCATTTTGTAAACATTGCTGCTGCAAAATATATTTATTGAAGTGTTTGATTTTGTTCACTATCCTAATATCGTTTTTTTTATTTTAGCTCCTCACCAACTTCTTAGCCTGCTGTGTCTTTTTTCTTAATTTGTCGTAGTTCTTTGTTCCTGAAGTATGAAGCTGGAGGCAACACAATCTCTTTTCACCCTTATTTCCCACATTTCCATTGTTGCTGTCCTATTTAATGCATAATTTATAAGAATTTGACCTCAAGGAAGTCACTTCTGGCCTGACAGGTTGTTTAAAATCAGTACTCTTTTGACGATACTGTACTGTTTACACATGTATCTGGTTTTTAATCTGCTCCTCATGTTTGAGGAACTCATTTGGCAGATTACCAATATCAGAGGAATGGAAAATGACCATGAATGGTTTTAAGTGATATCCAGCTGGAGCAGTAAACTTGCCAAATTGTCAGCTGCATTATATTCTAGCATGGATCTGCTTTATGCCAGTACAGTTTGTATGCATGATAGTGACCAAGGTCACAATATTTACATTTGTGCAGGTGGGAGCCAGAATAAAAATTTATTACTATCCAGTCATGTTTCCCAGGATTTGGAAACTCAGTAGCAAACTGAATCATCGAACAGAATAGAATCCCAACAATACAAAAAGAAGCTATTCAGCCCACTGAGTCGGCACTAAATGTCTGAAGATCATCTCACCCATACCCAGGCTCCCACCCTATCCCTGTAACCCCATATTTCCCATGGCTAATCCACCTAGCCTGCACATTCCTGGACACTATGGGGCAATTTATCGTGGCCAATCCACCTAACCTGCACATCTTTGGACTGTGGGAGGAAACCCACGCGGACATGAGGAGAATGTGCAAACTGCACACAGACAGTTGCCAGAGGCTAGAATCAAACCTGGGTCCCTGGCACTGCGAAGCAGCAGTGCTAACCACTGAGCCACCATGCCATCCAAACTGAAGATAGGAACTATTAGATTACATAGTCAAGTGCTTTTTGTAGCAATGCTCTCAAATTAGTTGGAGAAGGAAATGCTTACACCAGTCCTCAAACAGCTTCTGCTGTCCTGATTTCTCCTTGATATCATGGGGCGGCACGGAGACTCAGTGGTTAGCACTGCTGCCTCACAGCACCAGGGACCCGGGTACAATTCCACCCTCGGACGACTGTCTGTGTGGAGTTTGCACATTCTCCCCGTGTCTGCGTGGGTTTCCTCCGGGTGCTCCGGTTTCCTCCCACAATCCAAAAATGTGCAGGTTAGGTGGATTGGCCATGCTAAATTGCCCATAGTGTTGAAGGATGTGTAGGTTAGGGGGATGGGTCTAGGTGGAATGCTCTGAGTATTGGTGTGGACTCGTTGGGCCGAAGGGCCTGTTTCCACACTGTAGGGATTCTATGAAAAACAAGGCCTCCCAACTCCCACCATTTGCAATGTTGGTTAACAGGAGGTCATAAAAAATGGAAACTATGTAGCCAAGAGGCCAGGAAGGCATAGGCAAGAAAAGTCTGGCAGGCATGAAGGAAAAATACATACAAAAATTCAGAAGAGACAGTTCTTAACTTGGACCCTATCTTGAAGTTAAGGTGTCAGTGATGAGAGTTCCGTTGTTTGATTTTTCTGGGTATTTGCTCCAATTTGCAGAGTGGAACCTGGCAGTCTGCAGCTCACTGCCAGAAGAAGGTCAAAGCTGATAGGTTTTATTCTGGTCAGCAATAAAGCTGAGAAAATTCGAGCTTCACCATTCCACATGGAATGTGGGTGTGGGCTTAATCCCAAATTGGAATTTGGAAAGAAGAGCAGCTGGGAGATTCATGCTGGCTCATAGCTAGTGAAAGAAATTGCAGAGCTGTGTAGCAAAGAATGCATGATGTGCAGGTGCTGGTGTTGGACTGGGGTGGACAAAGTCAAAAATCACACAACACCAGGTGATTTTTGGCAAAGAATACAATTAGCAAAGTTAACAATCAGCAGTCAGAACAAGGAACGGAGGCATCCAGAGTCAAGAGGTATTAACTGAAACAGTCCAAGTCCAAAACACAGCAAGACCTGGACAATATCAGGTTTGGGATGACAAGTGGCAAGTAACATTCACACCATACAAGTGTTGGGCAATAACCATCTCCAACAAAACAGAATCCGACCATCAATCATGACATTCTACCATTACTGAATCCCTCACTATCAGTATCCTTGGGGTTACCAGAAACTGAACTGGACTAGCCTTAAATCATTGTGATTATTGGGAACAGCTTAGAGCTAGGAATACTGCAAATAACTTACCTCCTGACTCCCCAAAGCTGTTCAACATCTACAAGTCCCAATACAGAGACACTCCCCACTTGCCTGGATGAGTGCAGCTCCAACACTCAAGAAGCTTGACACTGTCCAGGACAGAACAACCTGCTTGATGGTGTGTGAATGTGGCGCCATTCAGTTTCTCCACCATTGATGCTCAGTAGCAGCTGTGTGTATTATCTACAAGATGTATTGCAGAAATTCACCAAGTCTCCTTAGACAGCACCTTCCAAACCCACATAAGTACCATTGAGAAAGAGAAAGGCAACACCATCACCTGCAAGTTCCCTTCAAGCCATTCACCATCCTGACTTGAAAATATTGCCGTTCCTTCGATACTGCTTCGTCAAAATCCAGGAGCTCTCTCCCCAGTGGCTTTAGGGTCTGCCCCTAGCAAATGGGCTGACGTAGGTTATTTATAACCTACTGATGATGCGTTGTTGCAATAGTAATCCTGCTCAGTATGAGATGAACGCTGTTTCAGACTTTTAGTGACTTGGCTGAGGAGCTAATGGTGCAAAGCCACTTTCTCTGGGATAATGACTGAATACCCCTAAATCAGAATCTCCCTAAACTTAAAACAGTTCAAGAAGGCAGCTCATCACTGCCTTCTCAGGGCGACTGAAGAATGGGCAATTAAACGCTGGCCCAGTCAACGGAACCCAATCCCACTTTTTTCTCCCCCCCAATGAAGAGTCTTATCATGGATAAAATTAAATTCCAGAAGAACGTGCGATACATTTGGGTGATGCAAACAGATGTAAGTGACAAAGTTGAAGAGGTTTTTTTTGGCAGAGGAGTTGGAGGATAAATAAAATTAGAAGAGAAGATTAAAGGATCATAACAGTTTAATTCCTTCCGTTTTCTTTTGAATTAACTTAAAGGAAAGCAAGCTGCATGACCAAAGCATAACACATTATTACAAAATAAAATACCACAACTGCTGAAAATTCTGAAATAAAAACAGAAGATAATGGAAACACAGTACTCACTAGTCTGACAACATGTGGAGAGAGAAACTTCTCTCAGTTCTGAAAACTGAACCTTTGACACTATTTTTCTCTCTCCATGGTTGATGTCGGACCTGCTGATATTTCCAGAGGTGGGTGGATGTAATTTTTTTTTGCCCCTACTTGCTAGTTTGTCTGGTAATAGTATATCAGAAAAGCAGATGCATGGATTTCAATGGAACTCAGTACACATTATTATAGCCCAAAGAAGAATGGATTTATTTTTGGTGAAAATGCAGATCCAGATCCTGTGGGTGGTCTGCTCGCCGAGCTTGTTCATTGTTCTGCAGATGTTTCATTGCCCTGCTGGGTAACATCATCAGTGCAGCCTCCGATAAAGCGCCATTGTGTTTTCCTGCCTGGTATTTGCAGGGTAATGAAACGTCTGCGGAACAACAAACCAGCTCAGCGAGCCAACCAACCACAACATCCACAACCCAAGCTACAAATCTATTCTAAAACCTTAGAGATCCAGATCTTGTACATGCATGTGTTTTTTTTAAATTTGGATCAACATGAACGTCCTCAGTAAGATGGAAGCTCTTAATAGAAATATTCCTTTTTTAGACTTGTAGTTACACAGCATCGACTGACAAGGAAAACCTTGAGGAAGGAACTCTGTAATTGTAATAACATTGAGTTAGCACAACATTGCAAAGCTATGTATTGTACTAAGTGTCCTAACCACTTGTTTTGTATTACATTATAATTTGTGTTATGGGCTAGTCAATTTTCCTGTCATCCTGTCTAGCCTTATTTGTCTTGGGCTTCAGCTAATCATGCAAATGGGAATAGCCTAGAATGTTCTTCATACAACATTTGTTTCTCTAATGAGAGAGTGTTGAAACTCTCAGATATGCAGAGAATTCCAAACTTACGAAATCTTTATCTAGTATGAAACAGCCTGGTCTGGTTTAGCCTGTGAACATTAAAAGGGATAACAGAAAATTGAATCTGCAAATATCTTTTAGATCAAGACACTCTCCTGTTACATATCAACAAAAATTAACCCAGAACTTTAAAGAAATAATTGTTCTCATTGTACATGCCCTGAGATGTCCTTCCCTCCTAGACTACTGCAGAGAAAATCAATTTGGAATGGATTTGAAAATTTGTCCAAAATAGCATAAATCCCATTGTCACTTGACTCTAGATGGATTCTCAGACACCATGAAAGAACTAAACTTTACATGTTTAATCTCTTGTACAAATATTCCAATATTGCAAATACAGTTTAGTGGGTCACAACAAATTTACATAACATTAAAAAAATTGCCTTTTATTCTGCAGCTATGAAAGTTGGTTCTTTAATGGTCAGTTTTCTTCGGTAGAGCCCAGTTCCTCATGCACATTCATATATCCCTGATATTAACTTCTCTTGGTTATGAACTAGTTAGTCAATCTTCCTGTCATTCTGTCTGGCCTTATGACCTTTGGCTCTGGCAACCAGGCAAATGGGAGGATGTAGCTCATGCAATATCTGTTTCCCTCACCTCAACTGGCTCTCCTGAAACTCGGAAATGCAAAGAACCTCAGGCTTGTCAAATCATTACTTATGGAAAGGGTATGTTTTATGCTAGGTAAACTGGGAAGGATTTCCTCAGTAACAATTCCATTTACTAAATATATTTGTAGATTATTTTTACATACGGGAACAGATTCATAAATCCCAAATTAACCCTTTTAATACATTATCTTACATCAAATTATGTCGAACACAAAAGTTGCATGATCAGCTAACATCATGACTGAACGTTCCCAGTGGCTCTGTCAATATTCCTTGGTTTACTTGCTTTGTTGGATGAGTAAGGGAATACGTCTCCATTGGAGACAAAACCTTGATGGCCTCAGGACCCTTCCAACAATTTGGTTCCACGTGGCCCCTCTTACATCGTCAGTCATACCGGTTTCTTTCCACTGTTATTCTCTGTACTGTAATTTCTATTGGCTGGAACAGCTTCTCTTCAATTTTGTAATGCAAGCTGTTCCTTCACAAGTTTTCTCTGCCTTTTAATTTCTCTTTCCTCCCTTGCTAACTTCTCTCTCTGATGTCATGTTCAAGCATTAGCATTTCTCTTCATTCAAAGGACTTTATTTCTTTTTCTTCCTCTAATTCATGTAACTTCATTTCTTTGTCCATTTCAAGCTATTTCACTTACAACCCAATTCTAACCAAATCAACAAAATTCCCATCTGAACTAACATTTCCTTCTTCCAATACCAAATACTGTGCTGTTACTTCAATTAAAAATCAGATCTTAGCTGCTGCACTTAATACTAACTCCAGATTTTCTGCTAATGCTTTTAGCTTAGCCTTGGTTAATTATTGCAATTCAGAGATTAATCTTTGCTCTCCAGATAAGTAAACTAACAAACCATTCTTTTTAATAATTACAGGAATATTCCAGTAACTTTTCTGTTTTAAGTAGAGAAGGTTTGGAAACCCAGATACTTTCTAACAGAATAAGGTCACAAGATTCCATGGTTTTGAACAAACCAAATAAACTTTACAAGTTTATAAAACTAAAACAATCCACAACATATATTTGAATATTCAGAATTATCATGAAATAGATATGGGTTAACAGGCAACTGTTATTGAACACCACAAATTCTGCACACTAAATGGTTGATGCAAGCAAGACAAATTCCACAACTTTCTCAGCAGCCCACCCAGATAAGAGTGATCACTGAATCACATTTTTTAAAATCCTGTTTCATAAAATCATATAGCACAGAAACAGACCCTTTGGTCCAACTAGTCCATTCTGACCCAAGTTTCCTAAACTAAACTAGTCCCATTTGCCTGCATTTGGCCCATATCCCTCTAAAACTTTCCTATTCATGTACCTATCCAAATGTCTTTCAGATGTTGTAACTGTACCTGCATCCAACACTTCCTCTGGCAGTTCATTCCACATACAAACCACCCTCAGTACGAAAACGTTGCCAGTTCATTCCCCATACAAACCACCCTCAGTATGAAAACGTTGCCCCTCAGATCCATTTTAATCCTTTTTCCTCTCATCTTAAAATTATGCCCCCTAGTTTTGAACTATACACAGTACTCCAATGAGGAATATTAAATATAAAGTTTCAAAACTGAATTCCCCCAATAGCTGCTCTAACTCAGACTATCTTAACAACTATTTGCTTCCTGCAATTTAATCATTTCCAAGACTGTGTTCCACTGGATTCCTGAAGCTCGTAGAAACAAATCCAGCTCATTCACAGACAGTAGTTCCAGTCTTCTGAGCTCTACCAAATAAATATTGCATCCTTAAGCTCCAACACTTAGTTGCACCAAACAGCCTGAACTCTGAAGCTCAACAGCAAACAGCATCTAGGAGCACCAACTACACAGATCTACCAACTGGCTTCAACAAGCCTCAGTTCCTTAGTGCCTACGGCAGCACTTGGAGCTGCGTGGCCCACCTTGTCTGACTCTCTTACTAATTAAAACACCCTTGAACTACTGTTCACCGATCCTTGAACAGCTTCGAGCTACTTAATAAAAGCCTGGCAACAAGCCCCACCATTATCTCTAGATTGGATCAAATGTCACCAGCCTGGGAACATATTGCCCAAAATGTCACATTCTGCTACCTTAGACCAGTCTCATTGTGCTTTATCACAATTGTCATAAGGCAGTTACACACCTGGATTAAGCTTGGAAGCTACATTAGTTTGTCCTGTTGAGGGGAGGTGGGACTGATGTGGCTCAATGCTATTGCCACTTTCAACAAGCCAGGAGGCTGGAGTTCAAGTTCTACTTGCTCAGAGGTGTGTTCTCACTTGGGTTCATGTGGTACACTGGTAGTGTCCCTACCTCCGGGTCAAGTTCAAATCCTACACTAAAGGACTGTGATACCACATCTGAACAGGTTGATTAGAAGACATCTAGTTTGTGCGGTTTCGACATCAGGAACCAAACTGCAGGGCAAGGGTTCCTTGTTATTTTTAAGGCACTCCCATGACTGAAGAGGTTATATTGCCGTGTTTTTACACAACCTGTTGATTGAGAGAGCTGGCTCCAAGTCGACAGTAAACTCAACATAACTAGATTAAAAAATGCAACTCAGCAATCAGCCAATTCGTCCCTATCCGCTCCCTCCGCTGAGTACATACAATGCAGGAAATCAATTCAAACACATTTACAAGGACGTACGGTTAAAAAAAGACGATGAATATCGACAAATGATTTTTGTGGTATTAAATTTAATCATGGTTTTGCGATTCAACACAAACCAAACCAAACTAGCAAACTGTGTAATATTATTGCTCACCTACTACTCTTAAGGCCTACATTATAAAGCCCAGAGCTAATAAAAACATAAAACAAATCGGAAATTATAAATCCTATTGTGACGACGAGTTAAATCTGACATCAGAAATTAGAGAACTACAGACTGCACATCACAACCAACGTTTGCTTGTAACAATATAATCAGCTTGTCTGTTGATTGTTCGATACATAAAAAACA
This sequence comes from Rhincodon typus, assembly GCF_021869965.1. Taxonomy (NCBI): domain Eukaryota; kingdom Metazoa; phylum Chordata; class Chondrichthyes; order Orectolobiformes; family Rhincodontidae; genus Rhincodon; species Rhincodon typus. The sequence goes on along the minus strand of NC_063342.1, from coordinate 40,151,423 downwards.
CTGGAGTCGGCGTGACCATATTGGGAAGATTAAAAACAAAACCTGAAATGTAAAAGCTGTCCTTAGTGTTGCAGGAAAACATCGGAGGCACGGACTACGGGTTTCTCGGCTAATTTCATACTTTCCGGCCAAGGCTTTCAGGAGGAATATCCACAGCTCAGCACTGACCTTAATCTCACTGCCCACAATAAACCCACAATACTGGAAAGTCAGTATTGACAACGACTGAAAGATGAATTTGGGACCGTTGCAGACCACTTCATTTTTCAATTAATTTCATAGAGCTCAACTAAATCATTTTTTCCCTTTTTTTCCCCCCACCTAATTGTTTTAATACCGAACTTGAGACTGACCGGAGATGCCACCGCCGATGACAATCACATCATATTTGTCGCTTGTCATGTTGTCGCTATTGCTGAAGCTCCGTCCTCACTTGTCAACACTGAACGAGTAGCTGCGCTAGGGGCAGTACACGGTTATAAGTGGTCCCACTGGTGGAGCTCCACCCCAGGGTGATTCATTGGGAGCTCAAGGTGGAACTCCGCCGCTGGGAGGGTGCTTCGGGCTCCTCAGTATGGAGCTCCGCCTCTGGGATCGTCACTGTGACCCCAGCGTACAGCTCCGCCCCTAAGCCTTACGCTGTGCTGTAAATGTTTACCTCTGTAATCAGTGTTTATCTTTCTGCAGCCTAGTCCGTCTCCTCCCTCAGGACTTTATATCTCTTTGATTCTTTACTAATGCACTTTGCTTTAACCATATGCATCTTTGAGAAGGATTTCTATGGAAAAATCAAAGTTTCATCACACGCATTTATTGACCGACATTGCAGACCCCAGTTTTCCCGTTGTCCGGCTTTTAAATGTCCTGAGGTGTGAGATTCTCTTATGTAGCTTCCATCTCTACCCTGCACCATCCTAACCCTTTTATTTGCAATAGCTGTCACAAAGTACTAATATCAACTCTCATTCCTTCTCTGGGCGTGCATTGTCTTATGCTTAATCCCTGTCCATTTCATTTATTTCTCACATAGACTCTTATAATATACTCCATATCTAACTTTGAATGCTGATTTTGTGGTGATGCTTTGGAAAGATAGTACTGATTGTGCATGTTCAGAAAGATTGTTTCTCCTTCATCTGTGCAGTTCCAGTTCCACAATCCAAGATGTAAACTTGAGTAAGCATTAAAGCAGCTGATTGGCAATACAGTCACTGGATTGTTCATGGGATATGCACATCACCGGCTATGCCAGCATTTCTTGCCCTTTCCTAATTGCCCAGATGAGTCACATGTAGGCCAGACCAGGTAAAGGTGGCAGATTTCAATCTCTAAAGGACATTAACCAACCAGATGGGCTTTCAGAACAATCAACAGTGGTTGAATTATCACTAACTGGCCTACCTTTTAATTCCAAATTTTATTGAACTCAAATTTCACAATTTACCTTGTGCGATTCAAACCCAAGTCCCCAGCAGATTAGTACAGTGATATTACCAGAGTGCGACCATCTTCCACTGTGTGAATAACAGCATCAAGTGAAAAATGAAATGGAATGTAAAATACTCAAAATACTACTTCAAACACTGCATGTCCTCCTTGTACCAATTATGTTAATGTAGTGTTCTTCAGTGAATTCAAAGCTCACAATGTTGCTGGACCTTCTATTGAGATCTGCCTCAATAATGTGCCTGTTTCTTGTATACAAAGATTGTGGTGGGTCTTATGTGTCCTGCTGAATGGTGTGAAGAGGTGTTTGGCACATTACCACTGAGACTGGACTCCAGACAGAATTGGGTGAGCTCATACAACGAGCAAAGGAAGTGAACAAGGAAGGCAAATGGCATGTTGGTCTTCATGCCAAGGGAACCTAATGTACAAGATAAAGAAAGTCTTGCTACAATTATATAAAGCTTTGGTGAGACCACATCTATGTAAAGTTTATTCTTCATATCTAATGAAGGGCATTCTTGCCTTGGAGATATTACAGTGAAGATCATTAGATTGTTTTTTTGGCATGAAAGGTTGTCTACTGATGAGAGGTTAAGCTATGCTGTCTGGAGTTTATAGGAATGAGAGGCGATCTCAATAAAACATTGAACATAGTGAAGGGGCTTGACAGGGTAGATACTGAGAGGTTGTTTTCCTCACTGGAGGTGACACAAATGGCCTAGTGGTATTGTCGCTGGACTGTTAATCTAGAGACACAGATAATATTCCAGGGATCTGGGTTCAAATCCTGCCACTGCAGATGGTGGAATTTGAATTCAATAAAATAACTGGAATTAAGAATCTAATGATCACCATGAATCTGTTGCCGATTGTTGGGGGGAAAAAAAACCCATCTGGTTCTTAATGTCCTTCAGGGAAGGAAGCTGCCATCCTTACCTGGTCCGGCCTACATGTGACTCCAGACCCACAGCAACGTGGTTGACTCTGAACTGCCATCTGGGCAATTAGGGATGGGCAATAAATGCTGCCTCATCCCATTAATGATCTATACCAAGGGAGCACAGTCACAGATTAAGGGGCTGATCATTTAGGACTGTGATGAGAAATTTATTCACTCAGAGTTTTATGACTCTTTGAAATTCTCTACCCCAAATGGTTATGGATTCTCCATTGCTGAGTATATTCAAGGTTGAGATAGATTTTATATTTCTCAAGAATTTGAGGGATAAGGGAAGTGATAGTAAAATAGTGTTGAGACAGAAGATCAGCTAAAATTATGTTAGTGATGGGGCAGGTTTGATAGACATTGTATTTTGCTTCTATTTTTATATTCTTATAGTCTGGTGTTGAGGAGATGGTTCATGTGATGGTGGTACAGACTGCTGTTAAATGTAAATTTGGCTGCTTTCAGAAAACTGTACTGTTAACCAACTACTTCATGAGGACACATCTGTGTACACCACATGAACAGCATTACCCTCATTAACACTTTCTGTTACATTTTCAAAAAAACTCCAGCAAGTTATTTAAATCTCTTCTTTAGATCTCCATGTTTACTCCTCCTAATCAATATACCTTTTTCCATGTGATTACTAAATCTCTCCTGAATAGTTATTTCTAGAGGTTTCCCAACCACTGAAGTTAAACCAACTGTTCTGTAATTGCTGGGATTTATCCTTAGAAACATGTTTCAACAAGGCCGTATGTTTGCAATGCTTCAGTCTTCTGGTACCTCACCAGGGTCCAGGAAATACAAAAAGATTATGGCCAGTGCCCCTACAATTTCTACCGTCAGTTCCTTCAAAATCCCTGGATGCATCTCATCCAGTCTTAATGCACTATCACATTTAAGTAGAAACAGCCTATCCAAGACTTCTTCCTTATTAATTTTGAGGCCGTCTAGTGATAGGGTTTCCTCCTCTGTCACCATGGCACTGGCAGCATCCTCCTCTTTTGTAAAGACAGATAAAAAATATTTATTTAACCCCTCAAACATGCCCTGCCTCCATGTGTAAATCCCTTTTTTGTCTCTGATTGGCCTTCCTCCTCATTTAACCACTCTCTTACTGTTTCTATAGCTACAGAATATGTTGGAACCTTCGTATTAGCTGCTAGTCTTTTCTCATACTTCCTCTTTGCTTCTATTATTTGCCTTTCTACCTCCCCCAAACCTTCCATATTTCTGTGATTCTCAATTATATTATCTGCCTTACATCTGTTATCAGCACATCTTTTTCTTTCTAATGTTAATTTCTACTTCCTTTGTCATCCATGAAGAAGGGTCACTGGACTAGAAACATTAACTCTACTTTCTGTTCACAGATGCTGCCATACCAGATGAGTTTCGCAGCAATTTGTTTGAATTTGTACTGGATTTATTTGTCTACCTTTTCTATTAGAAGGACTACACCTCGACTGTACTCAAATCATCTGCTCTTTGAAAGTGAGATAACAAGGTGTAGAGCTGGATGAACACAGCAGGCCAAGCAGCATCAGAGGAGCAGGAAAGCTGACGTTTCGGGCCTAGACCTTTCTTCAGAAATGGGGAGGGGAAGGGGATTCTGAAATTAATAGGAAGAGAAGGGGAGGCGGATAGAAGATGGATAAAGGAGAAGATAGGTGGAGAGGAGACAGACAGGTCAAAGAGGCAGGGGTGGAGCCAGTAAAAGTGAGTGTAGGTGGGGAGTTAGGGAGAGGAAGGGTCAGTCCAGGGAGGACGGACAGGTCAAGGGGGCGGGATGAGGTTAGTAGGTAGGAGATGGGGGTGGGGCTTGAGGTGGAAGGAGTGGATAGGTGGGAAGAAGGACAGGTTAGGGAGGCAGGGACAAGCTGGGCTGGTTTTGGGATGCGGTAGGGGGAGGGGAGAGTTTGAAGCTTGTGAAGTCCACGTTGATACCATTGGGTTGCAGGGTTCCCAAGCGAAATATGAGGTGCTGTTCCTGCAACCTTCGGGTGGCATCGTTGTGGCAATGCAGGAGGCCCAGGATGGACATGTCGTCTAAGGAATGGGAGGAGGAGTTGAAATGGTTCGCGACTGGGAGGTGCAGTCGTATAGTGCGAACCGAGCGTAGGTGTTCCGCAAAGTGGTCCCCAAGCCACCGCTTGGTTTCCCCGATGTAGAGGAGGCCACATCTGGAACAGCGGATGCAGTATACCACATTAGCAGATGTGCAGGTGAACATCTGCTTGATGTGGAAGGTCTTCTTAGGGCCTGTGATGGGGGTGAGGGAGGAGGTGTAGGGGCAGGTGTAGCACTTTTTGCGGTTGCAGGGAAAAGTGCCGGGTGTGGTGGGGCTGGAGGGGAGTGTGGAGCAGACAAGGGAGTCACAGAGAGAGTGGTCCCGCCGGAAAGCAGATAAGGGTGGGGAGGGAAAAATGTCTTTGGTGGTGGGGTCGGATTGCAGATGGTGGAAGTGTCGGAGGATGATGCGTTGGATCCAGAGGTTGGTGGGGTGGTACGTGAGGACGAGGGGTTTCTGTTTTGGTTGTTATTGCGGGGAAGGAGTGTCAGAGATGAGTTGTGGGAAATGCGGGAGACACGGTCGAGGGCGTTCTCGACCACTGAGGGGGGGAAATTGCGGTCCTTGAAAAACGAGGACATCTGAGATGTTCGGGAGTGGAATGCTTCATCCTGGAAGCAGATGCAGCGGAGGCGAAGGAATTGGGAATAGGGGATGGCATTTTTTAGGAAGGGGTGGGAGGAAGGTGGGTGGGAGGAGGTGTATTCTAGGTAGCTGTGGGAGTCGGTGGGCTTGAAACGGATATCGGTTTCTAGGTGGTTGCCAGAGATGGAAACAGAGAGGTCCAGGAAGGAGAGAGAGGTATCAGAGATGGTCCAGGTGAACTAAAGATTGGGGTGGAAGGTGTTGGTGAAGTGGATGATCTGTTCGAGCTCCTCGTGGGAGCACGAGGCGGCGCCGATACAGTCGTCGATGTAACGGAGGAAGAGGTGGGGTTTAGGGCCAATGTAGCTACAGAAGAGGGATTGTTCCACGTAATCTACAAAGAGGCAGGCATAGCTTGGGCCCATGCGGGTACCCATGGCCACCCCATTTGTCTGTAGGAAGTGGGAGGAATTGAAAGAGAAGTTGTTAAGGCTGAGGATGAGTTCAACTAAGCGGACGAGGGTGTCAGTGGAGGGGGACTGGTTGGGCCTGCGGGACAAGAAGAAGCGGAGGGCCTTTAGGCCATCTGTATGGGGAATGCAGGTGTATAGGGACTGGACGTCCATGGTAAAGATGAGGTGTTGGGGACCAGGGAATCGGAAGTTTTGGAGGAGGTGGAGGGCGTGGGTGGTGTCAAGGACGTAGGTAGGGAGTTGCTGGACCAAGGGGGAGAAAATGGAGTCGAGATAAGTGATAAGCTTATCGAGATAAGCTCTTTGAAAGTAGTCCATTGTTCAGTTACTGTTGTTCCTGCCAATCTCTTATTCCAATCAACCCTGCTCAGCTCTGTTCTTGCCCCATTAAAGTCAGCTCTACGCCAATTGATTTCTCTTACTCTGGATTGTTGTATGTCAGTGTATAACACCATCCCGAACCTTATGATACAATGGTCACTGTCTCTTAAATGTTCCCCCACTGTCACTTGATCCACTTGGCCACCCCATTTTCAAGGACGAAGTCTAACAGTGCATTGATTTGCTATTGGATTGGCCATACACTGCTGTCGGATACTCTCCTGAACACAGTCCAGAAACACTTTCCCCTTGCTGTCCCTTCCATAGCCAGTATCTCAGTCTGTATTTGGGTAGCTGAAGCCCTCACTGTAACCACTCTATAATGTTGGCATTTCTCTGTAATTTCCCTGCATATTTGTTCCTCTGCATCTCTCTGACAATTCTCTTAAAAGGTGTCGTACTATGCCCTCTTCCCCCAATGTTAGGTTGACTTGGGTTACATGTTGTTCCCTTGTTTGCAAAGGATGTAACCTTTGCAATTATCCACTCCTCAAAACATTATATCTGCAAGGATTGGAAGATCTGTTACCTATATTCAAACTTCCCTCAGCAACGTTAAATGTATTCCATCAGATCAGATAACATATCTAATGAGTGTTGCTATTTTTTATATATACATATGTAACGCATACTTTTAGTTTTATCTTCTTGCTACAATTTTCAATTTTCCTTGAACTTCTTCAATTACTGTGACATGGCCAGCATTACCTTTTGTGACATATAGGGGTCTGAGCCATGTTGGTCACGGCAGGATTTGTGACAGAATCACGAGATGAGAAGTCCAGTGAGGTCCATCCCCATGCCTGGAGCATCTCACTGTAATTTTTATGCTGTGACCAAATGGCAGGATGGGATTTGTTCCAAGCAGTGCTGACTTGTCAATTAAGGGGGATTAGAGTTTGTTAAACACCTTATTGATGCCTCATTAACGTTCAGTTTCTTATCTTACCAAAGAAGCTGAACAAGCAAGATATTGAAAATTCTTGACCTAGATGTCAAACCGGGTACCTGTCAATTTCAGCTCTCTGCTGGTTGCAGAGTGCCTCTGTGTAGTTTCGTTTCAAACAGCAGCTCAGGGCCTGATTCACCACCCACCCACAACCCCTGTCCATGGACATTGCTATCAGTTACAGGCACCCAGCTCATGGATTGGGACAATGCATCTCAGTGCTCCTCATCTGTTCTTTTACTGCTTGCTCACTAAGTGCCCACCTCCATGTTCACAGCATCCATGCCTTGCCTTGCTATGTCAGTTGGGGCTGTTACATAATCAGGCAGCACGCTTGCTGGTCAAGAGCCCTCAGTCAAGGGCCGTACATCTTACTGTACCTCAGTGTACTAGGTCAATCACACCCCTGCAGCATGTGCCAGCAGCTCTCAAAGCAAATACACTGCACGTGCAGCAAGCAAGAGGCCATGTCTCATAATGTTAGGGGAATAGTCCTTACCAAAGTCCATTGCACACATCAATCAGGGGTCCCAACACACTAAATCAAGGGCAGCTTCCATACCAGTCCAGGGGTTTGTCCATGGTTGGGGTATCCTCGGTCAGGGAACCTACGCCTCCCCAGTACAAGAAAAGGTTCACAATCAGTACCGTACCTCCATAATCCAGGGAATAGGGCTAATGTGGTCAGGCAAATGTACAGGCATCATTCAGGGGTCTGAGCACGTTCCATTTGAGGCTGTCTGTTTAGGTCGCTCATGAGGGTGGGCTACAGTCAGATCATCAGGCCATCCACAGAAATGTAAGGGAAAGAAGGATTGGGAGAAGAAAAGGACCCCACTGCTGCAGGATGGAGACTCAGGACTCTATTCTGGTAGGAATGGTAGGGAAGTCCTAGCGAATTAATTTACCAGTTCAGTATTTGAGAGGATGACGGAAAAGAATCTTGCATTGCAATATAATTAAAAGTAGAAATTGTGTAAGAAAATAAATCGCACCAAGTCGGATATCTTCTGTTTCCCTGGATTTGAATGTTCCTAATCTATTCATTTTGTTCTTTTTCCCATATTTTTATGATTGCAAGTGAATTATGAAATATTCCTCAGTGCTCATGCCTTGTGTTATGAGGTGATTTAACAGCCTTTCACTGTCAGTAAGACAGTTTACTGTATTAACCCACCATGCTGGTGCTGAATTTGTATGTTGTAACTTCTCATCATTTGCATTCTACACAGCTACATGATAATATTATCAGTAAGTGGCTGTCTGTCTTTTCTATTTGCATAATGCAACAGCATTGCCTTTAGCTTTGATGTTTTGGGTTTGAAACATTCACGTATAAACTTGAATGGTTGTCTCAGGACAGCACTCAATGAACTGAGGAAAAGATAATTTTCTTAATTAAGATAATGTCAATGATCTTTAATTCACAATTGATCTTTGCTGTTTAATGTTTGCACTGTTTCCAGAGCTAAATTTAAACCCAAGGAATCCAGCAATTGAAATTACCATGATTGATGCCAGGAATGTTAGAGAAGAGTGGCACTTACTAGCGCTGCAGTATTGCCTTGCTACCAGGTAGTACACACTTCCTGCTTTGTGCTAAGCACATCAAATAAACCTAAGCAAAGTAGCAGGCTTCAAGAAAAGAATGGCCTTAAAGCATGCAACAATCCCAGGACTAGATGGTTTCCATCTTGGGAGTTTTAAATGAAGTAGGTGAGAACACTGCAAATGCCCTAACTATAATCTTTCAGAGTCTCCCTGATTTTGGAGCCATTCCTTTAGATTGGAAAATTTTGCACATCCCTTCACTATTTAAAAAAGATGAGAGGAGAAGCAGGGGATTATACATGAGTTCCCCTAATATCTGTTGCCATGAAACTACTAGAGTCTTTAATGAAAAACTCATTAATTATAATGACAGAAAGCCTTGATCAGAGAGAGCAAACATGGACTTATAAAGGGTGGGCCGTGTCTCATGAATCTGAATGAATGTTTTGAAGTTTTGACTAAAGTAGCGAATGGAGGATCGTTTATGGATGTTATTTGAATGGACTTCCAGAGAGAATTTTAAAAGTCCCTCAAGAGACTGTTAACTGTTGAAAGTTATGAAATTGATGGCCTGGTTAGGAAATTGGCTGAGAGTGAGAAGAAATGGACAGGTTATTTAATTAGCAAACTGAGATCAGTGGTCATAGTCATAGTGGTGTCCCACATGGATTGGTACTGTGGGCCTAAACAGTTCTCCAAATCTCTAAAAACAGATCTGATGAGATAGAAAACTACATAAACAAATTTGCCAATGCAAAAAAGATAGATAAGCAGTATAGATGATAAGTACTTTCCAAAACAGATATTGATTGATTGAGTGAATGTATAAAACTGTGGCAAATGAATTTTATTCTATCCAAATGTGAGATCATCCGCTCTGCACCTAAAAAGGATAGAGCAGGGTATACGCTAAATTGAAAAATTCAAAATAGTGGAGGCCCATAGGGTACTGCTACTTTGCTTAGGTTTATTTGATGTGCTTAGCACAAAGCAGGAAGTTTGTGCTACCTAGTAGCAAGGCAATACTGCAGCACCAGTAAGTGCCACTCTTCTCTAACATTCCTGGCATCAATCATGGTAATTTCAATTGCTGGATTCCTTGGATTTAAATTTAGCTCTGGAAACAGTGCAAACGTTAAACAGCAAAGATCAATTGTGAATTAAAGATCATTTAAAATTAAAATGTCATGAACAGTTAGAGAAACAATCAAAAAGACTAATGGAAGTCTGACCATTACATCTAGAGAAATACAATACAAGGTGGTAGAAGCTGTGTTTAGCTACACCAGACCCAATTTAGAACCTGCCTAGAATTAGTGCAAGGAGTTTTAGCCACTGGACCTATCTATTTGTCTTGGACAGAGGGCAAATAATTTATTTGATGAGAGGGGAAAGATTTATAAAGGACCCAAGGGGTGACTTTTTCATGTAGAGGGTGTTGCATGTACACAATGAGCTGCCAGAGGAAGTTGTGGAGGTAGATACAATTACAACATTTAAAAGGTATTGGATGGGTACATGATTAGGAAGAATTTAGAGGTATATGGGCCAAATGCTGGCAAATGAGACTAGGTCAGATTGGAATAGCTGGCCGGTATGGACAAATTGGACTGAAGGGTCTCTTTCTATGCTGTACGACCATATGATTCAATGAGTTCAGTTCTTGAAGTGTGACTGCCATTTTTCACACTAGGTAGTGCAAAGCACCATCTGAAAGACATTTGATGAACAGAGTGTACTTCACTGTCTGTCTTCAAATCCCAATACTTGTGACTCCTTTAATTCACAGGGAGTAAATAGAAATTAAGAGACAAACAGTGGTGGTACACCACAGAGTACATCTAATTACAGATGCGGTCAAGACAGATCCCATGAATTTCGCTGCAATCTACCCAGGTGCTAGTGACACTGTAGTTACCAAATCTCATTAAAAGTATGCCTCCAATATGATGGATTTCAGTTCTTCAAATTTGACAGTCTAGCCTTAGAACTCCCTCAAAATGATACATTTCAGACTGCTCCACAAATGCCCACCTCCCAGTAATTCAATTGCTTCTCCTGTGACTGTTTCAGAGATAGTAGGAACTGCAGATGCTGGAGAATCTGAGATAACAAGGTGTAGAGCTGGATGAACACAGCAGGCCAAGCAGCATCAGAGGAGCAGGAAGGCTGACGTTTCGGGCCTAGACCCTTCTTCATTTTTTTCTGAAGAAGGGTCTAGGCCCGAAACGTCAGC
>NC_063342.1:40081109-40140379 GCF_021869965.1 Rhincodon typus | reverse complement strand
GCTGTGTTCATCCAGCTCTACACCTTGATATCTCCTGTGACTGTATTTATTTTAACTCATGGGATGTGTACACCACTGGCTGGGCCAACATTCATTGCCTTTTGTAAAGTGGTGATGAGCTACCTTCTTGAACAACTTCAGTCTATTCGGTATAAGTAGATCCATAATCATGGATCCTATGACAGTGAAAGAACAGCAATGTACTTTCAAGTCAGGATGATAAGTTGCTTGGAGGACAATTTGCAGTTGGTAGTGTTTCCATGTATCTGCTACCTTGTTGAATGAATAGATGGAAATAAGTTTGGAAGGTGTTATGTAGGGAACCTTATGAATTTCTGCAGTGCATCCTGTAGATGGTATATATGACTGCTACTGAGTGTCAATGGTGGGTGGGATGTGATATCAAACAGCTGGCAGTGTCAAACTTCTGCAGTGTCGTTGGGACTACACTCATTCAGGCCAGTGAGGAATATTCCACCACGCTCCTGACTTGTGACTTGTAGATGGTGGACAGGCTCTGGGGAGACAAGTGGTGAGTGACTGTCTGCAGTATTTCTTGTTCCTGTCGCTAGAGTATTTAATTTTGCTAGTCTAGTTCAGTTTCTGGTCAGTGGTATCGCCAGGATGTTAATAGTATATTCAGCAACGGTAATACCATTGAACGTCAAGGGACAATGGTTAAATTGTCTCTCGTTGGAAATGATTGTTGCCTGGCGCACATGTGAATGTTTCTTGCCACTTGTCAGCCCAAACCTGGATGTTATCAAGGTCTTGCTGCATTTGGACATGGATTACTTCAGTATCTGAGGTGTCGTGAATGGTGCTGACCACTTAGAGACCTCAAGTGGCAGAAAGGTGGGAAAAGTTTATGCCTTCCCGCCAGGCCTTAACTCAGATGAAGGAGGCAGGGTTCTGGGATGCCACTATCCAATGAAATTGAATTTCTGCCTCCAGGCCTGGTACCTCTGGAACTGGAAGATACCCTCCGTCTTCCCAGCATGTAAATTCATCCAACTAATCCAATCATATAAGAGCATCCAATAAATCAATGTTCCTATCCATCGAGTTCTCTGCCAGCAGTACAGCCTCACAAAATATGCCCATTGAGATTTTTGTCATGGTGTCAGACAAGAAGCAAATGCACAAAACTCTCCAAAAATAACTATTTCTTTTATAATTGTCAGCCTTTCTTTATCATTATTGCTTGATCCAATAATAGCAAATCAACTACCAATGTTTTTGTGATGCTGGTTTTTATTTTCCATTGACTTGGAAAATATTGCCAAGATTTTTAATATTGAAAGAAGTAGATATGACAAAGGAGACTAGTGGGAACTATAATTATGTAAAATTTGATGGAAAGGAGATCAGATGTGGTGAAAAATTGGATGCCAATTCTCTATAAGCACTGCTTGCAATGCTGGTATAAACCAATGATTGCAATATGATTGCAATATTGTGTACTCTTTCAGATATTTGGGACAATCTTCCTCCCCACAGGGATAGTCCCAGTCACAGAGATAAGCAGGACTTCCAGGTGCCAGTCTACAAAACAAGATGCCAATTTCCCCCTATTGGCCACATCTTGGGCAAATATCACAAACTGTACAGGACAACTCCATATGGACAGTGCTAGTCTAAGTGATAATAGCTTTTTAAAGATCAAGCAGGAACCAGGGATGCTGGTCTATTCCAGGATATCTCAGCAGTGGCGAGTTCTTCCAGGTACAGTGAACAGTAGATTCAGGCTAGCATCAGATGTGAGGGTCACCATAAGGATGAGGTAGTGATTAATAAGGCAAGTTTGGGACAGTAGTGCCATGCCTTGTGGAGAGTGACCTTCCATGAAACTTGACAAAATCGACACTTAGTCAAAAAGAATACAACATTTAGCCCTCACTTTTTTTTTGAGTAAATGTTTCAATCAAAATTTTAGCCTGACTGAAATGGTATCACAGTGTAATGTTTATCAACTTGTGCATGAAGTACCAACCATAGAATAAATGGATCGCAATCTTTGCTGCAAAATACTGCAATGTAAATGATCAATATCAGTCATATAACACATTGTCCAGACATATCATGCACAAAGTATTAAATTTAATTTGTAAGGGGTGTTTTGAAAATGGCTTGTGTGGGAGATACACCTTGCAATGGGTACATCATGTTTGTTATTATAAACAGATGAATTCCTCATTACAAGTGAGGAGTGCCTACCTTTAATGTTGAATTGTTACAATTAGAATAGTGTGTGGGAGATGATCATGTAACAAGTATATGATTTTAGCACGGTAGGAATACTAAGGCAAATTACAATATTAAAGCTGGACCTTTGTCAAATCAGATATTTCAGAATTGAACAAGGGTAAAACCTGAAATCTCTATGCTTCGTATGGCTTGATTATATACTGATATACAAAATATTTATCAGCAACTGTTAAAAGCTCATATGCAAAAGGTTTCCTTGCATATATTACAAATAATTTACGAAACAAGAGCCGGGTCAAATGACAGGCTAATTTTTTACTTAAACAATACAAATTTTCTTTAAACTTAGTATAATGTTATTACTTTTTAATGTGGTGTTTTGTCAAATTAGCATTTTTGGGCAGGATTCTTCCAGTTTAGTGAAATATAAAATACACTGGACTTGTGTTGCTCACAGTTAAAACAAGGAAACTGTTTATCTTTTTATTGTGTTTATTGAATAGGGCTAAGAAAATAGTTTTATAATATGTTGAAACAAACTATAACCTTGTTTCATTTTTTATTATATTAAAGAACTGCAATATCAACCGTGAAATGTGGGTGTGTTAGCATATTGGTTATGTTACTAGATTAGGAATCCAGAGGCCTGGACTAGTGTTTGGATATTTGAATGTAAACCTCACCAAAGCAATTGAGGAATTTCAGATCAATTAATAAAATAGATCTGGCAAAAATGACTACTATTGGCAATGATGACTATGAAACTAATTGATAGTTGTTCTAAAACGCCCATTCGATTTTCAGTAATGAATGTGCAGAATTTTTTAGATGTTCTTGTGCTGAATTACAAAAAAGTTAACATGCAGGAATAGCATGTAATCAAGAAGGCCACTGGGAATCTATCTTTTAGTGAATTAGGAATTAAACATAAAACTAAGGATGTTATGTTTCAGTTAGACGGAGTTCGGTTAACCACATCTCAAATACTCAACAACATACCAGATTCAAAGATGAGATTTTTTTCAAATTCTAGCTGTAATGTGGTAATTGACTATTTCAAGTTTCTAAGAAAATGTCATGTTTTAAATATATAGAAGAGTACATTTCCTCAGCTGAAGGACAGAGCTGGTGAGGAAAGTTGTGTTGGTATAGCGCCCGAATGTACTCCTGCCTCTGGAGGACTGTCCCAGGGATGGACTGGGAACATGTTCACCTGCCCACACCATGGAGGCAAGCAGCCAATGAAGGCTCCATTTTGCATGAGTGCTAGTATTGAACTGACATAAGAGAGGCCCTCCATTCTGTGCAGAAACTACCAGTTCAATTGTGGCATCCCCACAGCAATGTAGCCCAAGAGGAAAGAAGAGACCAGTCTAGGGCAAGACATAGGTCTTACATGCTACACAAGAAACCTGTACTTGCTAACCAATGGGCAGATGTAAATAAAAAGGGTGTTACATTACACAAGGAGTTGAAGAGCCTTACTTAGAGAGATAAAGTGCTGGATGTCACGTGCCCTCTTTTGGAAGTGCTTTTCAGTGGGAGGGCTTGTAAAATGTCAAGTAGCTAACGCATTACCTACCAACTCTACACTCGGATCACCCCACAGGAATTGGATAGGCTCTGAAATCAGCAGTCTGCCCACCATAGATAAGTAAATATTTAAGTGAGAATTTAGTTCGTTGAGGGCTCAGTTGATTGATATTGTCCTGCCCAAACCACAATATCATTTCTCTGGGCAGGCAGTTTTTTGGAATAAGTTTTAAAATGGTAAATACAGAACAGGTTCTTTTCAGAGGATGCCCTTTGCATGTTGGGATACCCATTGAGAAGGCAATACAAGTTGCACCTCTGTAATCCACCTCAGGACTTGGATCCTTGCCATCCAGAGAATTTGCAGGACCATGGGATGTCACTTGTTAGGGTTAGCACGGGAGATTTCAAACTCATTTGTAAAGTGCTGTGAAACCTATTGCTCACAATCCTTCTGCATTTTATTATTATATTCAATAAAATGCCCTTGCTGTAAAGCATATTTTGAGACGATAAATGTTCCTCAATATGGAAATACAGAACCTGGACAAGGATAAAGTTGTTTACACACCAACAGTACCCCAGGTATTTCTCATTTGAGGTTGAAGCATTTAATTGTTCATGCCTCCTACTGAGAGCAACAAAATCTTTATTACCAAAGGATTCAACAAGTATAACTTGAATCATTCTAGACAAAGGAAAAAAACACTTCATTAAAATAAATACAAGTGCAGACTGGGCATTGGCACACCATGACCATGACCTTGTGACCTAAACAACTTTAAATAAACCAGAACCAGAACTAGAACCATACTACAGGTGTTGGACCTGAGAGGTTGCTGGACCACAGACTGCCAGATTAGGGAGATACAACTGGTACGCCCTTCCTTTCCATCTATACATCAAGGTGCAGAAACACTCTCTATCCAAAGGCCCTGATTTATTTAGTCCTTGGTCCCACTGGGGCTTCTTTTCTGGCTAGTAGATCAACCTGTGACAATATAAACTTCTGAATTTTATTTTAAATTCAATCACAGGATGTGGGTGTCACTGGCCAGGCCAGCATTTATTGTCCATCCCTAATTGCCCAGCGAGCAGTTAAAAGTCAACCACATTGGTGTGGGCCTGGAATTACATGTAGGCCACACCAGGTAAGGATGACAGTTCCCTTCACTAAAGGACATAAGTGAACTTTGGTAACTTCAGATTGAAAGAATCAACAATAAGTCTTTCTGAAATAAACTGTCTCCTGAGATGAAAAGGCTGAGGACAAACTGTTACAAAAGAATTGAAAGCAATTAACCATCCCTGGGAAAAAGGAGTCAACATAACACAAACAAACTATTTTAACAACTGTGTGATAACTTGCAGCCTTGTGACAAATGGGCAATTAAGATTTTGTGCAGAAGGGATGTCCTGAGGTGAAGGAGTTATTGGCAGGACAGACTGTGTTTCAAACAGCCAGCTAACACCAAACATAACAAGGAACAGAGAAGCTAAGTTGAGAGAGCAGCAGGCTTTCACTTCTGGTAAGAAAGCAAGCTACAGACCGGATGACTCCAGAAGTATGATCAATGTTGTGGATGAATGGATCTAAAGATTCATCAATAATGTCACACCACAAACTTAACAAGACAGGAAAATCCTATAAGAATTCAACTGTGGGCTTTTTCTGGTGAACCACACCGTACGAGAGTGAACCCTGGACATTGAGAGGCAGCTGCCATTGACTAGAATTGTAGCTAAATTGCATCATTAATCAGGTAATAGTTAAGTTGGGTTGTGAGGCTTAAATTGTTTACCTGAGGGGTCTTACTTTGATTGCTTCATGCAATTAAGTTGAATTAGTTATTTCAGTATTTGATTGTCTTTGCAACGTCTTAATAAGTAGCGAAATTAAAGGTAGATTGTGGTGATTTACACACAACAAATCAGTAGCTCCAGGGGAGGGAACTCCTGGCACTGAGGGTGGGGAATCGGGAAGGTGGACATGGGGAGATGGAAATCCCACTCTACACTAATTTAACCCTCCTGCAACATTTTATGCCTTGTTCTCCATTTCTTGGCATGTCACTGACCTTCCTTCCGGGCAGGGAGAAGTTTAAGGGCTGAGTCAAAGTGACCTGCATGCTGCATTCCAGCTCCAAAACATCTGTACCTGAGGAGTAAGCAGCCTTAAGGACAATATGCAAACACACCGCTCAAGATACTTCTGACTAGTGAGTCAGCGTGTAGGCAGAAGATAAAGCATGGGAGCAGCATGGAAAACAACTCCACAGCCAGGACCTGAAATTAAAACAGTGTCCATGGGACTCAGATGTAAACAGAAGACTCTGAAGGCATGTCAAGATCTCAAAACATCCAAGTCTTCTCCTTATCCAACTTTTTCCTTAATGACAGGGAAAAGACCTCAAAGACTTTGATGACAGGGCTACACAAAAAATTCAGAGTGCTGAAAAAAAGCAGGATCTGACTGACTAGGAAAAGGGTAGGGGAATGGGTCTGGGTAGGATGCTATTTGGAGGGGTGGCGTGGACTTGTTGGGCCGAATGGCCTGTTTCCACCCTGTAGGGGTTCTATGACATGACTGACAAGGTGGGAGTAGGTGGTGTTGCAATTTGTCTAGGTTGAGGGAATGTGAATAAGTATGGGGTCTTTTTAACAGTTACTCAGGATTTAGGCTACAGATGTATTTGTCTAACATTTCCTAAGTAACTATTTTATATAATTTCATTGATACCATCTAAAGCTTTCAATTGTTATGGAGACTTTGTAGAGTTCCAAGTGCAATTTCCTGGGCAATTCCATGGGTGTCTGCTATGATGGGGATTCCACAGGATCCCGACTTGCAATTCCTACCTATGCTGGAATAACAACTGTCTGGCCAGCTGAAACTCTGCTGTCTGTGTATTGGATATATTGGATATTGACTTCCTTTGTGCTGTAAACCTCCTTGCCCCAGACAATGCTGACCACTTCAGTCACATCAACACTCTTGCAGATAGAGGCCAGGGAAAGACCGCGAAGATTAATGCTGTCAGTATTACCCAATACTCACCTTGTTCGTCTTGCTTCCTTATGCTGCAGCAGGCTCTCAACATAGAGATAAATCCATAGTACACACCATCTGTGAATGTGAAGTTAGGCATGATGCCGGCACAGTTAATCCAGTCAGAGACTGAAACAAACATGTAAAACCAACAACATGGACGCAAATGTGACATGATATATACAGTATGCTGTCACCCTTGCCACCAGATTCTAAGCTATTCCGCACCCAAGTCCATATGAAACCAACACAGTGTGTGCAGCTTATGGAACCCATCAATATTGATCCTTTCAGACCCATATACAAACAACTTTAAAAGTGGATAAATGCACAGGCCCACGTAAGATGCATTCTAGGCTATTGAGGGAAGCAAGAGAGGAGATATCAAAGACCATGGCAGTAATTCTCAAATCCTCTTTAGCTGTAGGTGAGGTGCAAAAGGACTGGCTGACTGTTGATATTGTCCTATTCATTTAAAAAAAGGAATATGGGATGTACCAAGAAATTACAGGCCATCAGGTTTTAACTTGGAGCGGAAGTTGTAAGAAAGAATTCTGAGGGATAGAATATATCTGCAGATGGAGAGACACTGGCTGTTTTTATGCCAAGAGACGGAATACCAGAGCAAGAAATGCTGTAACTATATAAAATATTGGTTATGCCACAACTTCTGTACTGTCTGCAGTGCTAGTCACCACATTATAGGGAGGATATGATTTCACAAGAAGAAGTTTACCAGAATGCTGCCTAAGCTAGAGGGTCTGAGCTAATAGGAAAGATTGGACAATCTGGGGTTGTTTTTCTTGGAGCAGTGAAGGTTCACAGGGCACCTGATAGGGGTGTATGAGGTTATGGGAGTCATAGAGAGAGTGGATAGGAATGCACCTTTTCCATTCGTAATGAGACTATAGATTTAAGGTAGGAGAAAAAGGCAAAGAAGGGATTTGAGGAAAATTTATTGTCACTCAGAGGCTGATGAGAGTCTGGATCTCACTACCTGAAACAGTGGTTGAGTCAGAAATTCTCATAACTTTTAAGCAGTATAATTACATTGCCATAGCTTCCAGAGCTATGGGCCAAGAACAGGAAAATGAGATAAGGGTATAGACGGTTTTTGTAGACTAACAGACACAATGGACAGACTGGCCTCATTTTGTGATGGGAGTGTCTGTGAGTCTATAAACAGATCCTAATGCAGCAGATATATATTCATCTTACATTTGAGTTACATTTGTATGATGGATGGCTGATAGTCTTCACAAAATGGTGCCTTCATGCACTCTGCAGATCAGTGCAGATCATTATTGCTTCACTGTTATCTTTACAATTTGTCTTTCAAACTGCTATCAGCAGAGGGAGCATTAGCAGCCAAACTATTAATTGGAGCTTCCTTACAAAGCTGGCATTTCTCATTATTTCCATGGGAATGAAAACGTCCTCTAAAAGCAGGTCAGCTACTTGCTACTAAGATCCACAAACAAATTCAAATGGCAGCTGTACAAAAAAGAAGGTTTAACATTTAATGTTTTATACAATCCCTTTTTAAAGCTGTACAGCCTGGTAAGAACATAGTGAGAAAAAAGTGTCACATTGAATTCCCAAAAAAGATGCACAATTTTCTGAATGGGCAGCTTTTGATTGAATTTTACAGCCTTGTGTGTAGAGAGGGGAAAACTGTACTTCTATAGGGTTTTATAGAGCAACAGAACATGAATTAACTTTGAGTTATTACCACCTTATTCACTTACATTTATTCACCTATTCAGAGCATATTTATCACATTTAAAATTGTTTCCATGCTTTTTGAATGTCCTCAGTAAATGTGGGCATTGCTGATGTTTTATGTTGATCAGGATCCAAGTTTATGCAATATTGAGTGACAGATTGTCAACACTTGATGAAGACTAGTGTTGCACAATAATAAAATTGAGCTGCATTATTTCAGAATCACTGGGACTCATGTTATCAGTGATTTAACATGAGGTTTGAACTCCCTGCCTGATTACAATAGAATTCTTACCAAGGTTAACAGAAAAGAGCCATGGAAAAGAAGACTTGGAGCAGATGTTGGCCATTTACCTATCAAGCCTGCTTCGCCATTCATGGAGATCATGGATGATCTGATAATCATCAATTCTACCTTATGTAGGGTATGCAGGGTAGTTTGATCTTACTAGGATAATAAGTTGGCACAACATTGTGGGCCGAAGGGCCTATACTGTGCTGTTCTATGTTCTATGTTCTATGTCCTATGTTCTGTGTTCTATGTACGTTCCTCCCTTTCTCCTGTAACCTTTGGTTTCTTTAGTGATTAAAAATCTGTTTAAGCCTTGATTGTACTTAACAACCCAGCCTTGTCAGCTCTCTGCAGATTCACCATCCTCTGAGAGAAGAAATTCCCCCTCACCTCTGTCTTAAATGTGAGAACCTTTATTCTGAGATTATGCCATCTGAAAAATCTCACAGCAACAACCCTGTCAAGCCCCCAAAGAATCTTATATATTTCAGCAAAATTGCCATTATTCTTCTAAACCCCAATAAGTACAGGCCCAAATATTCAACCTCTCCTTTTAAGAAAGTTTTTCCACACCTGGATCAACCTAGTGAAACTTCTTTGGACTGCCTCTAATGCCAGTCTATCTTTCCTTAGATAACAGGACCACTGTTATGCCTTGTACAGTTTTCGTAAGACTTGCCTATTTTTATATTCCATTAACTTTGAAGTAAAGGCCAACATTCCAATTCCCTTCCCTGCCACTTGCTGAACTTGTGTGCTGGCTTATTATGAATTATGCAGGAGGACCCCCAAATCCCTTTGTGCTGCAGTTTTCTGCAGTCTTTCTCCAGTCTTTCTCCATATAAATAACATTTAGGCCCTCTATTCTTCCTACCAGAGTGTATAACCCCAAATTTTCCCACATTAAGTTTCATCTGCCAAGATTGCAGACTCACTGTCTCTCTGTAGATTCTATGTCACCCTCACCACCTGGCATTCCACTTATTTTTGTGTTGCCTGCAAACTTGGTGATAATACATTCACGTTCCTCATCAAAGTCATTAATATATGTTGAAAATAACTGTGACCTCAGCACCAATCCCTGTGAAACACTGCCAAAAGATTTTGAAGTCTGTAGTCACGTGACATGCTATTTCCATAACACTTATTTCTGGACATGAACTAATTAAGATAACCTTATGGCCACGTTTAGCTTAGCATGATGAGTAGATAGATCAATACAAAGCAAAGAAAGCTCAGACTGAAAACTAGGCTTGGGACAGCTGTTTTGTTTTCCCTAATACTTAATGAAACTGTCCATAAATGGGACAGCTTCACAAGTAAAACGCTCATTGGTTTAAGTGTTCAAATTTTGATCTATTTGGCAGTGAATTATAAGACTGATTGGATGTTTGAAAAGTGAAAAAGTCATCTTCATCATTTTAAAATACTGCTCTCTATCAAAAGCAGCACCTGGACTTCTGGTACAGGGTAACACCAATGTGATAGCTGGATTATTTTAGATTTTGATAGGATTTTGTTTTTAATTAGTTCATGAGATGTGGGTATCACTGGCTGAAGTAGCATTTATTGCCCAAATCTACTTGGCCTTGAGAAGATTTTCATTAGGAATTAGGAAATCTCAAATTAGGAAAGTTTGCAAAGTTAGTGAATCTGAGCTAGAGACGTGCAGTGCTACTACAATGGTTTAGCAAAGGAAGTTGCAAAAGGTTTGTACTCATGATCAATACAAATGACATGAGGTGGGAGTAGGTTAACATGCTGCTTTCCAAAGTGAAGGCTCAGTCTTGAATAATAGTTGCTTGTGTGAGGTACTCTCGAGTGATTATTGCATATGAAACTGTAGCCTAGCAAGGAAGACACTGTTTCCAGGAAAGAAGATGATGGGAGAAGTTTAGATGAGGAAAAAAATGAAAAAAAAACACTCATATAATCTTTGCATGCATACAATTAAGATCAGGCCTCCATTCCTTGAAAAGAGACAATTATGAACTCTTCTCCTATAATTTGCATCCATAGTATGTTGTCATTATCCTATCATTCTGTGTAGTATCAACTGACAGAATACTCTGCAATATTATTGCCATTAGACTAATTCTGATCAAAATAAATTACCTTTGATTTTAACTACAGACATTTTATTTGGGTACACAAATATTTGGATATGCATGAGTAGTGTCGTTAAGAAATTCTTCCAAAAGGTACCAACAGTTCATTTTGATTTAACTGATAGTCCACTTGATGCTGCTGCGTCACAATGGTTTACTTTGTTATTCTACAGAGTATTGAATAAATAGTGGGATTTTATGGAGCTTTCAGAGCTGGAAATGCAGCATGCTGGGTCACTGAAGTAAGTGGGATTCAGAGTTTGAATTTCCTGATACCATGTTGAAATGCAGAGATTAAGTTGGCAGCATATCTGCAGTGTGTCAAGCTTCATGCCGTCCTGCAGTGAGTTTGTTCTTGGACTGCATTTGCATACCATGGATGTTCATTCATGTAAGTCTTATTTTAACTATGTTCCACTTCAACATTAAGTCAGAGATGTGCAAATATCTCGTGGCAGCCTGTTTGTGTTCCTTTAAAGGGGACATGCATCGTTTGGTATGAAGGAGTGAAGTAGCAAAGGCATGGGAGCCTTGGGTTGGTGGTGAGTACAGTCAGTCAAGGAAAGGAAATAAATGGCTTAAGGATGGGGACAATACTGCCAAATGTCCATCTTTGGGTTTTGGGTGGTAGAATCCTTACAGGACTTTGCCTTCACTTTCAACATTCCAATTACTGAGCATGGTCTTGGATAATGTCCTTTACAACAAAAACTAGAGGACACAGGTTTAAAGTGAGAGGGAAAAGATTTAAAAGGGACCTGAGGGGCAACTTTTCCATGCAGAGGGTGGTGCATGTATATGGAAAAGCTGCCAGAGGAAGTGGTATAAGTGGGTACAATTAAAAGGCATCTCTATATTTACATGAATAGGAAAGGTTTAAGAGGGATATGTGCCAAATGGGCTAGATCAGTTTAGGTTATCTGGTCAGCATGGACGGTTTGGACTAAAGGGTCTGTTTCCATGCTGTAAAACTCTCTGATAGTATGGCTCTATGATAGAAGAGAGGCCAGCTGAAGCTGGAAAACACTCTAAAGTATTCATAAACTAGCCTTAGGGCCCCAGCTGGGGTCTAGGCCTTGCCATCCCACCATGGCCCAGCGGTAGTGTCCCAGAGGTTTGTCATAACACAATTGAATGCTGAATCCTCTGTCATTTTACAGCCTCTGGTCCAACATTGCACCACCCTCCCGCAACCCTACCCCACAACATCTACAAACCCATTGCCAAGGGAACACCCAATTCTGCCACACAATTAATATTTATAACTGAAAGTACTTTTCATTCTAAAATCAAACTATTCAGACTTAAACAAAAGAAATGTTCTAGTTTATACTGCTACGTCTGCAATTCTTCTGTAAACTGGGATTTGTTTAAGAGACTATGGGCAGTGCAAATTTTTTATAATATTAATTTCATCATTATGAATAAATGTAAATTCTTGCATTCACAAGTTTAATTTGTCACAAAAAAGAGTTGTTACAAAACCTAAGACACCAGAACAGAAATTTATTAATAGCCTCTGCCAATCAGAGTTCACTTTCCAACAAATCAGCACTTTTCTCTCATACAGTATAAACATTATTTCCCCTTTATTTTGGTATTCTTGTGATGAGTTCAAGATAAAAAGCTTTGACAAACAGTGTCTTAGCTCAGCAATACTTAAATTTCTTTAAGATCAATCCTGTCAGGGTTATAATAAGTGTGCATCACTATTGCTCATTTTTCACTCCCATTTTATTTTTCCATTTTACTTTCTATATCATTTAAAATAGATTTAGATAGTTACTTGACAAAGATTAATCAAATAGAATAGAACAGATACAACAATAGCTTAGAGTGAACTGTAGCAGTTGGAGAGTTAGCTCTGGCAGAGGAACGATTACACAGCACATTTTCATAATTCCGAGCAACATCCTTCACTAATGTTTCCTCTGAAACAAAAAGTGCCTTCAGAGCCTCTTTGTGCCATCAACACTTGTGTTACAATTCCAAAAACTATGATCTGCCCTCAGTTTAAAATAATCTAGTTCATAATGCCTGTCAATTAAATGATTAATTTTGACAATAATATAAAGCCAAGAACTGTGGATGCTTGAGCTGTGAAACAAAATGAAAAGTCACCAGACTTGATCGTTGAACTCTGCTTTCTTCCCACAGATGCAACCAGGCCTGCTGAGTTTCTCCATTAATTTTGACAAATTGGAGGAATGACAATAAGATGCAAGTCAATTATGATTCTATAATTCTTCCTATCTTGTTAGCTTCAAAATGAAAATATATTTAAATTTTGGATCTTAAAACTCTTTTTCTTTATCAATAGGAAGAAGGCATGGATTTCTGCAACTTTAAAGACTGATTTGGATGTTCATGCAAAAAAAAACTTACAACTCTATTTACATTTTTAACTTCTCCTTATTTCTTTCACATCTAAATTTTTGAGGACATTTCTGAGATGGAAGCAAACAGAGAATCACGGTTTTCCTGCTCTCTTCTGTTGCTCTCAAGTAAGATTTAAAAAAGATACAGCACATACTTAACAAAATGCCTGGAGCTGTCCTCCAACTGTGAGTGAAATATATTTTTTGGATAGTCAGTTGTTATCTATCTTTGAAATACTGAATTTATTTTTAATCAATCTGTTCAGATGTGTCACGACACATTGCTGGAGCAGATGGGATTTGAACCTAAGGACTGCTGGACCATGACAGCTTTTTGAAATATCAAAAGCAGAATATTGATCAGTTTCTTGCATTTGATACATTAAGTTTGAAAAACACTTTGGCCACAATTACACTGTAGCCAAGATAGTTTCAGCAGGACAGAAGATTGGTGATCTTGCTATGAATGACAAAATGCCAAAATTCCCATGGTTATGCTATAGAATTCCAATCAGGATGGTAGAATGTAGCAGATTGCAGCTACACAAGATATGTGACAATAACACTGAACTAAAACCAGCAAATTGGATAAATATATTTGACAATTCTGTGAGAGACAACATGTTGAAAGGGATGAGAGTTAGGAACTGAGTCATAAAAATCCAGAAAAATAAGTCCAATAGACAAACATAATGAGAAGAAAATCATGAACTCGGTTTGTAAGTTATTGAAGTTTGCAATTTTGAACAAAATAAGAAAGCTGGTGCTTAACCCAAGAAAAGTTCATTATTTAAAATTAATGTTAATTTTGTGATATTTTTCAATGGATTGATCACCTTTTACCCATGATATGATGTACAAGCTTTACCAAACATTAAAGGGATATTTTTGATTTTATCCTTGTAATGTTACACTGCCTCAAGAATAAATGAGTGAAAAAGAATGCACACAGTGATGATGCCAGGCTGCACCGGAAGAGTATAAATGAGTATTAGGGGAATGTAGATACTGAACAAAATAATAACTGATTGCTTAGATCATCCTCTGTGCTTCTCCACTTACTTGGCTTGTTAGTAAGCTACATAGAGTGCAGATGTAGCAGGAGTGTACAACCTTAGCTGCATTTTCATATCCCATTCCATGAAGAAAAAAAGTGACATTCTTGTGATCATCAGAAAGCTGCAATTGCTGAATACCGTGACCTCACTGAACTCTGGTTTGGTTAACATTACTTATAATCCCACATATGGGGACACAGAACAAGTCTTCAAATCAGGAAGTGAAATAAGAAGCAGCAAGATCACAAGTAAGTTATGGTTAGCCACATTAGCGAAGGCAGTTATCATGTGATTTTTGCCAGTTATGACATTTTATTTAAATATTAATCATGATTTATTTAATTTAATCTTATCCTTAGGCGAATTAATCAATTACCTTTTAAATGGGGGGCGGGGGGGGAGGGAGAGTGGATTGAGGTATTAGGTGATGTGCCTGCTCCTTTTAGCTGCCTGCATTTAATTCTAACTTCTCTGGAAATGAGTGGATGATATTTTGAAAATTCCTGTAAACGAAGATTTAAGACAGTAGCCCTCAAAATTTCAAAATCATCCTCTTCCCTGTTGTCTTCATGATCTCTTTATATGTGACATGACATTATCTGCACTGTTTTGTCTTCCTGGGCTCCTCTCCAGTGACTGTCTGAGCATTGTCTCCAGTTCTTACGGTAAAGTCAATTTTTCTCCTTACATTCCTATCAGTCAATCACTGGTTTCAATTGTTAAAAACCTAAAGCTATCATATAGCATAGGGGCAGATTATTTACAAAATATATCCATTCTTCCAAGTAACGCCTTGCCTTGTAGCCTGTTTGCTAAGATTTGTGGTTCGATAGCATGTATTAAGACCCACAGGACATTCAAAAATACTTTTCAGCCAATCAAGTACTTTTGAAGTCTAGTCACAGTTGTCTGAAATGTGATAACCAATCAGCAATGTGATAACGACCAGTTAAAATGCCTCTGTGACATTGATTGAGGGATAAATATTAGCCCTGAGATTCCCTCAGCTGGAACAGGGTATAAACACATGTTCCACAAATTCACCACCCTCTGGCTCTAGAAATTCTTCATTATCTTAGTTCTTAAGGGTCATCCTTTCACTCTGAGACTGTGCTGTTGGATCGGAGTCTTTCCTGCTAATGGAAACATCTTCTCCACATCCACTCTATCCAGGCCTGTCAGTGTTCTGTAAGTTTCAATCAGATTCCCCACCTGCCTCATCCTTCTAAACTCCATTGAGGACAGAACCAGAATCCTCAACTGCTCCTGTGGGACAAGCCCTCAATCCCTGGGATCATTCATGTGACCTCCTCTGGAACGCCTCCAAGGCCAGCACATCCTTCCTACATGTGACTCCAGACCCACAGCAAAGTGGCTGACTCTTAACTGCCTTCTGGGCAATTAGGGATGGGCAATAAATGCTGCCTAGCCAGCGATGCCTCATCCTGTGAATGAATAAAACAAAAATACAGATCCAAAAACATTCTCTATTTTCCAAACATGATTCAGCCAGAGTCTTGTACTGCTGTGGCTGTATATCTTTGCTTTTGTATTCTAGCCCTCTTGAAATGAATGATGACATTGCATTTACCTTCCTAACTGCAATTTGAACATGTTAACTGCAAGACAATCCTGAACCAGGACGCCCAAGTCCCTCTGTGCATCAGATTTCTGAAGCCTTTCCCATTTGGAAAATTCTGTGTGTCTTCTTCCCACCAAAGAGCATAACCACACATTTTTGCACTTTGTATTCCATCAGCCAATTCTTTGCCTGCTCTCCTATTCTGTCCAAGTCCTTCTGCAGCCTCCCAGCTTTCTCAACACTATCTGTTCCTCCATCTATCTTGTGTCATCTGCAAACTTAGCAACAATGCCCTCAGTTTCTTCTTCCAGATTGTTAATGTATAACATGAATAGTTGTGGTCCCAACACAGACCCCTGTGGAACTCCAGTAGTCACTGACTGCCTCCTGCAACCCCAACCAGCTCAAATACTGACACTTTGGTGCGAATGTTCGTGTTAGACAGTGTTGTAAAACAATTTGTGAGCTCCCGTCTGCGATAACTCCGCAGCTGGCTGCGTAAGATCAGGCCAGGCCGCTGACACTCAGAGGATTGGTGAAAATGAGGCACTTGCTTAGGCCCTGACATCAATCAGGGAGTTCAACCATGTGCACTGGGAGCGACACAATGGCCCGCATGTGCCTCAGCCATCTAGACACAAATGCCCCAGATCACTGGACTAAACCTCCAGGGCCAATCGGCTCCATAGGGGAGCGGGCTGGCTTCACGCCAGCTCCAAAAGCAGGGACTACACTGATGCGTCATGAAAAGGAGAGAAAGGAGAAAAAATTTTGAGGGCCTTTTGGTGGCCCAGGTGACAATGCACCTTTAATAAATGATTATGTTTATATAATTTTAATTGCTTTTGTTCTAATCTGTTTGTTTGAGGCTCTGTGCAGCCCTGAATGTAATTATGCCAGCATGCTGCCTACCTTCATATCCATACAGGATGTACTATGGATCAATGTCTGTGTTAAGTGCCTGCTGCGACTTGTGGAGGCAAGAGGGACAGAGCAATGAGTCCTGCTAACACCATTGGCCTTAATCCTATTATTTCAATGACCTCTTGTTTAAAAGTGTTGTTGTGAATTAAATGGTCAGAGATGCCTGGGGCAGAGAGATATGCATCAGGGAGCCAATGCCTGGATTAGGGACAGTGTAGGTCTGGGTCCTATGCAGTGCATTGGACACAGATTGAGTCACTTACCCTGCCCACTCCAGTTGTAGACATAACCATTTCTTCCCCTTTGCATATCTTTGATTTCCAGAATGGCAGAAGACAAGTGTGAGTGCTTCTGGCTGGTGGCTTTTACATATTGGTGAAGTCCCAAACATCCAGGTATCTTTCCTGTAGTCTTTCCCCTTCCTGCTAGCCCTTCGGTTTGCAGGTCCCCATGTCCCTACCCAATCCATCTAAATGAGACTGCACCTGCCCACCTTTCCCCCAGTTCCTGGAATAGGAGCTGACCATGCCCAATTGGTCATACGCTCCTTCCTTTGAAGCTTGGATACTCCTGAGCATGAATGAACCTCCCATCTGCATGACTTCCTTCCCTACCATACTTTACTGTTGCCACCCCTTACAAATACTGTCGGCCCCCCTTCACAATTGTCATTTCAAATGTAACAATACTGCCATTTCCTTATTTTCAAATACAGCCTCATTAGTGTCTATCTTAAAGAACAGTTTTGCCAAGTTAAGCAAACATGATTACTACTGTGATAACAAGTTATGAATGTGATCTATTTACAAGTGATGAGATTTAGATGGAACCTTAAACCAGAGTCATGCTCACTATCATGAGCTGAGACCTACATATGTTACTCTTTCCAGCAATGCATTGGGAATGTGGTGAAAGTATGTGCTTTAGCAAATGTGACACGAATTGCAAACTGATGCCGCTGATATTTGGAAATAGTGGAGGCAAAGATAACCAGGACTATATACTGATTTTGGCAGCTGCACTATCGGCCACGGCAACTTTACAGACCCGATTGCATGAGGCAACATAAGTGCAAAGAGAACCACCTGAGCTCTTTATGTACACCTGCTCTGAGAATTACACGTTACTCTGAATCTATTATCCACATGAAGGAGGATAAAGATTTCCACAATCTCGTGTGATATAGGGTCTTATGCTTGTTGCTAATGCCCCTCTTCTTGAAATTAGAATAAATGATAAAAAAATCGTTCTCTGAAAAGAGAATTGCCAGTGCTTGTTCCTCACTTTAAACTTCCTGGATTTTGTCCGTCCAATGAAAACAAAGAATACTCAGCAATTCTGAACCAAAATCCAATTCAGAAATATCAGAAAATTGCCTCAACAAACACTATAGAGAGATAAATTAAAGTATGCTGTATTGTCTCACTTTAAATACCACTGGAACTGGTCCTTTTAATTAACAATGCATGAAAACTGGATCCTGGAACCAACGACATCAACGGACCCTAATGTAAATATATCTAGCAGCCCCCTACCTGTTTCAGCAGGAATGTTGATCGCCAATTTATTGCTGGAGGGCAGCCCCTTGTCGTTTCAGGCATTCTCTCCACCTATCTGCTCCTCTATCCACCTTCTATCATCGCCTCCACCCATCTCTATTTATTTCAGAGCCCCATGCCCCTCCCCCATATCTGAAGAAGGGTCCAGACCCGAAACGTCAGCTTTCCTGCTCCTCCGATGCTGCCTGGCCTGCTGTGTTCATCCAGCTCTACACCTTGAATTCGTCAATGTTTCCTTTAGTTTTCAGCCCATTCTCAATGTGTAGAAAATATCGAGGAGAAAGGAGATAGAAATCCACTTGAGAGCTCAGGTATTCCTCCACAAAGTTGCTTTGATGTGAAAAAAAAGTAATCCATAAAGCTATGTGGAGTTTTAAGTATGCTGATTTATTATCAGTTAATTATTTACTATATCCAAATTAATCACAGAAGAGACGATTGGTAAAGGTCTTTCATTTCATCATTTTCAGACCAATTTCTAACTGGAATTACATTACTGAGCTGCTGAAAGGTATTAATAGTTTCTTATCTATGCTAAAGTCCTGTAATAAAACAACTGCCTTAGTAGAATTATCAGAAAGTTATTTCTACAAAAGTTTTTTTTAAATAAGACCAATACAACGTCTCTTCACTCCTGTTTGCCAAATAAATCTTCAATGAAGGCTATATAGTTGATGCTCGTCACTTTCTTAACTGGAAACTCTCCACTCCCAGCTTTGTTAACCTGAAACAACAAACAGCAAGAAGAAAACTTCAATTCAAATTCTACACAAGTATCCAGAAATACAGCAGGAAGTTATACAATCTGTACTCACCTATCCTGATTTGACTTCTATTCTAAATCCTCTCAACTTTCTTTTAATTATAGGTGTTGGATTTGAATGAATCCACCAAGTCAGTGCAAGTGTAGCAGTCTAGAACTCCTCTTCAGTCAGTATGTAGGCTGCTGCAGTTCACATTTCAAATCTCACAGAGATGGTACTTTAAATCATTGGGGCAGGCTGCTCAAATATTCTTCCCTTTGTCTGAGAAACATAACCATTTGAAGGGCCTTAATAGAGTGCACACATGCCCTCAGCTGCTGACAGTTCCACTGAGCTTTATAAAAGCAGAGTGGACTCTTGGTAGCCTTGGAACCTATGTAGAAATACCTTCTTGACAAAGGGGAGCAGATAACAGACTCTCACTCACTCCCCTCCCCTGCTGAAATTTGTTACACACTTAACCTTAGGCAATCTGCTTACTCTTCACTGTGGAACTTGACAACTTTGTTTCCCAGCCAGTTTGGGCATTAGTTTCTTTTGTACAAAGTAACAAGAAAGAGAAGTTTTATTACAGGATATAGAACAAAGGTAGCGTCAGTTAGCTCAGTTGGCTGGGCTACCAAAAATGGGAGTCTTTTAAAAGTAGTTTACAGAGGATTCAGGGCCAGAATGTTCCTCTAAGAGTGACGGGCAAGGGGAGCAAATCTATAGGACTCTGAATGTCAAGGGATATCCAGAGTTTGATGAAGAAAAAGAAGGAAACATATGTTAGGTATAGTACATTAAAAACAGAGGAGGCCCTTCAAAAGTATAGAGAGAGTTAGGAAGTAGCTTGAAAAGGAAATTCGGCAGGTAAAGAGGGGCCGCAAGATATCTTTAGCAAATAGGACCGAGGAAAACCCCAAGGCGTTTTATAAGTATATTAAGAGGAAGAGGATTACCAAGGAAAGAGGGTGACCTATCAAAGACCAAAGGGGCAAACTGTTTATGGAGCCAGTGAACATGAAACATTTCTCATCTGTTCACAGAGAAGAATGACATTGTAGCCTGGGATTTTAATTGGGATGGTGAGGTTTTAGAACACATTATTATTAAACAGGAGAAGGTATTAGATGTTTTACAGGTACATATGGTGGCAGGGTAGAACGCTTTAGCCAGAGCTCATCCACTCCGTCTGTTTCTTTTTCTTTTTTTCTCTCTTTTTCTGTCTTTTGTGGTGTTTTCCCTCTTCTTTCGTCCTGAACTCCTGAGACTTGAAGTCCTGGCTTCAGCATGGACTTGGATGCTCTGCTTTGGCATGGACCTGGTGAGGCAGATTCTTGGCCTGGCACAGTCGTTTTCCTGCTTGGTGTGGTGGTCTCCCGGCCTAGCGCGACAGCCTTTCGGCCCATGGCCTGGTGTGGCGGTCTCCCGGCCTGGTGTGGCAGTTTCCTGGCCCAGTGTGGCGGTCTCTCGATGACACAGCATGGCAGTTTCTCTGCGACACATCTCCCAGCCGGGCATGGCAGTCTTCCAGCCTGGCCTGGTGGTCTCTCAGTGGCCCGAAGTGACAGTCTTTCAGGAGCCTGTGCCAAACTTTCAGCTCAGCGTGACCTCAGCATGGACTTATGGCCTTGAGGTGATTCTAGAGCCAACTCCCTGCCTTGAGAGCCTAGAGATGAAGCCCAGCGTGGTATGTAGTCAAGGCCTAACATGGAATGGAGCTTAGGTGCCAGCCTGGACTGGGTTGGAAGAACTATTATTTTGAACTTTTAATGCCTCTATTTTCTAATTTATTCCTACTGGCTGCAAGCTGGATTTCTTATTTCTTTATTTTCTAATTTTTGTTTTCCTAAGGACTTGTACTGAAGAATCTGTACCTAGGTACCTTGTACCTAAGATGGCGCCACAAATGGCAACTTGTAAATTTTTCACTGTACTCATTTGAGTACATGTGAGAATGAAACTAATTCAATGCAATTCAATAAATCCCCAGGCCTGATGAGATTATCCTAGGCAATTGCTGGGACCCTGCAAACATTTTTAATATTTCCCTGGTCACAGGTGAAATTCCAGGTGACTGGAGGACAGCTAATGTGGTTCCTTTGTTCAAGAAGGGCAGCAGGGATAGGCCAGGTAATTACAGACCAGTTAGTCTAACATCAGTGGTAGGAAAATTATTGAATAACATTTTGAAGGACAGTATTAAACAATACTTGGAAAGGCAGGCATTAATCAGAGATGGTCAGCACGGATTTGTTAGAGGGAAGTCTGATTACTTCAATTGAGTTTTTTGAAAAGGTGACTAAATATATTGATGAGGGTAGTGCATTTGATGTGGTTTACATGGACTTTAGTAAGACCTTTGACAAAGTCCGTTATGGAAAGTTTGTCCCAATGTAAAAGCCCATGGGATCCAAGGTAAATTGGCAAACCGGATCTAAAATTGACTTCCAAATAGGAGGCAAAGGGTGATGGTGGAGGGTTGCTTTTGTGAGTGGAAACCTGTGACCAGTGATATACTACAGGGATTGGTGCTGGGTCCCTGGCTGTTTGTTATACATGAGTGACTTGGATGTGAATGTAGAAAATATAATTAGTAAGTGTGCAGATGACATGAAAATTCATGGTGATGTTGATAGTGAGGAGGATGGTCTCAGTTAACAGTGTGATATTGATTAGCTGGTAAATTGGGCAGAGCAATGGCAGGTGGATTTTGATTCTGATAAGTGTGAGGTGATGCATTTTGGGAGGTCTAATAAGGGAAGGATATACTCAATAATTGGTAGATCCCTAGGAAATACTGAGGATCAAAGGGACCTTGGTGTACAATACCATAGATCCCTGAAGGTGTCAGCGCACGTAGACAGGGTGGTGAAAAAGGCATACAGGATGCTTGGCTTCATTAGCCAGGGTGTGGAATATAGGAGCAAGGAAATGTTGTTATAACTTTATAAAACATCGGTAGGCCATGGATGGAATACTGTGTGCAGTTCTGGTTGTCACACAATTGAAAGGACATTATTGCACTGGAGAGAATGCAGAGGAGATTCACCAGGATATTGCCCGAGAAGAAAAGTCTCAGTTATAAGGAGAGACTGAATAGGCTGGGATAACAAGGTGTAGAGCTGGATGAACACAACAGGCCAAGCAGCATCAGAGGAGCAGGAAAGCTGACGTTTCGGGCCTAGACCCTTCTTGGCCTGCTGTGTTCATCCAGCTCTACACCTTGTTATCTCAGATTCTCCAGCATCTGCAGTTCCTACTATCAATGAATAGGCTGGGTTTGTTTTCCTTGGAGCAGAGGAGGCTGAGGGGGTAACTAATTGAGGTATACAAAACAATGAGAGTCGATCATGAGAACCCATTCCCCATGGCAGACATGTCTAAGACCAGAGGACATAAGTTTAATGTGAGGAGAATGTGGTTTAGAGGAGATCTGAGGAAAAGCTTTTTATGCAGAGGGTGGTAGATATGGAACGTGCTGCCTGAGAGGGTGATGGAAGCAAGTACTCTTGCAACATCTAAGAAGCATCTAGATAAGTACTTAAAATGCCAAAGCATAGTAGGCTATGGACCAAGTGCAGGGACATGGGATTAGTGTAGTTTGGTGTTTGCTGGTTAGCATAAATATGCTGGGTTAGAGGGTCTGTTTCTAAGCTGTATGACTCTGTGACTCTAATTTTGTTGATAAACAAGACTTTTTTTTCCTTTTGGATATGGTCATTGCCTGGAGCTTGTGTGGTGAAAATGTCAAATATCATTTATCAGCCCAAGGCCAAAACCAGGTCATGCTGCATGAGGACATGGATTGGTTCAGTAACTGGGTAGTTAAGAATGGTACTGAACACTGTGTAATCATTTGCTAACATCCCCAGTTCTGATTTTTTTTTTCAAATGTATAGGTCTTCCATTAGTACAATATGTATCCTTAACACCTTTTTGGAACTTTGCTAACTGATAAATATGACTTTTAAAATAAAGCAAAATAGGCCAACAATCTAGTAATAACAATGTAACTTAATCAGTGTTTGAACACTGGGCTTTTGCAAAACAACTAGATACAGTGTATGTTACATTATGTGTCCTACCTCCAAAGGGTGTTTTACATCTACATGGGGTACAGGGTTTTCGCGCCAGTTCATGCCTAAGACAAGGTTCCGGTAAGCCACTTGTCCATCAGCACCTAGAAAACTTAAAATTGTTTTGAAATAATTGTGGTAAGACAATAAGAACAGAGTTGTATTCTTATAAATTGCTTAAGTAAACTCCCCAGCCTCACACCATCTATTTCCAACATTCTGAGTGACCTCAGAGAAATCTTTCCCTTAAATGATGAATGTGAATGCTACTTAGCAGTTCCCAGATTCAGGCAACATTGCAAGATATATTCTCGTAACTGCAATGCCTATCATGTATTCTTTGGAAAGCTGTGTTCTTATTTTAATACAGAATTTAAATCATTCAGATGGAGACCATAATTTCAGTTAGCATGGATTCTTAATTTGGAGAGAGGATTTAAAGTTAACGGAACTCCATTTAGCCACTGACAAGACTATTGCTTGGCTCTGTGTCTATGTTAATGCTAAATAAAATAAAATGAATAGGTACAATAATAGAATTTTGATTAGTTTCATAAACCTACTTTGAAATCATTTCATCAAGGATTTCATTTGGTATAGGTAGCTGGAAACCTTTCAGAATATTTCTACTTTCCTGGACTGGCAAAAATCCAGTTCTGTTTAAAAAAAATAAGAAGAAAGCAGCGTTACATTAAATGGGTCATAACTTCCACAAAGATGAGTATAATGGTTGTCTATTAATAGTTCAGTTAAACAGAAAAAAATCATCAAAACATTTGGCGCTGAATTTCTCATTTTCTTCAGAATTTGTAATCGTGTTACCTTTCCACTGAGAAAATATGCAAGAAATCTGCAATTTACTGCTGAACATAATTTTCCTTGATATTTTTAGCAATGCACATCTTGCACCTGCCATGTTCACTCAATGTGAAGTTGCACTGTTACGTGCACAGGAGCTTCCCAGATTACTGACGTTCCAATAATCTGTGTAACTTTCCAGAAAGAAAGGATCGAACAGCTCCTCCTACCAAGAATGGTACTGAACACTGTGTTATAATCTGCTAACATTCCCAGTTATGATTTTCTCAAAAATATAGGCCTTGCATTAGTAGACTATGTATCTTTTACATCCTTTTTGAGCTTTATTAACTGATAAATATGTTACAAGTGTAAGTGAAATGTTACTGAGTTGAAGAGAGCACTAGTCTTTTTGTATGTGTCTTCATTGATTTTATTAACTGACATTTGACTTCATTTTAACAGAGAGCTTTCATCTCTTCCAAGAATTTTGTTTTAACCCATCCAAAATCTACACTCAGATCAAATTGAGGTAAGAGAAAGTCATAGCATTATGACGAAGCAGGAGTTACAGAACACCGAAAATTAATTCTTCAAGGACCTGAGGAACTGTACACTAGTAATGAAAAAGATGGGAATGGACACTCTGTCAACTTCATCACAAATATTTACATATCATCCCATTGCCTCAAACTGCTTTGCTTGTGCCAATTGAAGTGACATAGGTTCTGCATTCTTCGGGGTAACTATCAGATGCTTGGACAGCTCATTTGTAACCTGTCTCCTCCCTTATTGGGGAAGGTAGAATCAGTGAGCTGTTGCCCTCAGCCATGCCACTCTCACTTGGCATGCTGTTTGAACTTCTATCCATTATGATGGTGTCTGAAATGGGTTACTCAGAGGGGCAACAGAATACTGTTGCAGACTTAAAATGATTTAATATTGTATTTATGTTATCTTTCAGACTTTCTTTATTAAATAAGATAGTATGGTTCTTAAATTGTAATGTCATGAACCGACAAACTGATGCCACAATTGTCTACTACCACAACAATTCTAAGTTGGTGGTTACTGAACTCTTGCGTTACTGTTGAACATTACAGCATTGCCAGGTTTAATATGCTTGCATATATTAACCAGCTGATATAGAACATGCATTAGAATGCCAGAAATAGTACTGCAGAGGAAAATGTGCATAAAATTAATCGCTCTGATATTTGGGTAAAGAGGACATGCTTAGTGGAATGCCAATGTCCATTCAGATCAAGGTGGGTAAGACACAAAATATACCTATTCACATGATTTGCATGAATATTTTGAAAGTTTCTGGAGATCTAGTGCTGGTCTCCTTTTTGCAGAATTGCTGGTAACTTCTGTACATAACAGGACACACCAGGGAGTGTTGATAAACTCTGTGTCACAGAGATAGCCTGGTTTTCTTAAATTCAGGCTGCGTTTTGAAAGGAAGCTGCACAGAAAAGACTGCTGGAATTGAAATTCTTTCAAACTAAACAGCAAGACTCACAGAGGATTCCCTTCAGAAGGGCATAGAAGTAGGTGGCCTGGAAGATAAACATCCAGAGTCTGGAACCAAGAATCTGGCAACTGTGTCACAAGGTTTAATGCACTCATGCGTGCAGTCAGTCAAAGCAACTTCATGCGACATCTTCTAACTATCACCATCATTTCACACTGCTCAATTCTTCTCAACTCATTCAACATTTTCTGATACTCAGGAGTGATGCCTCAAATCCAGATTCTTCACCTTGCTCCCACCTACTCCTCACTGCCTCCACAGAATTCCAGTTATTCATACATGGAGGAGCATAACTCAAAATTTGTACCACAAAATCACTGATATTCTGCCCCCTCACTTGCAAGACAAAGTGGCACATAATCAGATGGTACAGAACTGAAACAGCAAGGGGCGAAAATGCTTAATTTAAATCTCCTGAATTCTACCGAAGAGCTGCATCTCTACATCAAGATGTCAATTGCGAGTTCCAGAGCATCCAAAATTTTTGAGAAGTGTCAGAAAGATGACTGCCTCATATAGCTTCCTGCCTTATGTCACATCCCACTCCCAGAACCTCATAGAGGACAAGATGAATAAATTGCTGAGAGTGTGAACATGAATCTCCTGTTCTCCGTTCAGTTAATCTGCACCATCTATATGACATCAAGAAAAAAACTGCAGGTGCTGGATACT
Source organism: Rhincodon typus (assembly GCF_021869965.1). Lineage (NCBI taxonomy): Eukaryota > Metazoa > Chordata > Chondrichthyes > Orectolobiformes > Rhincodontidae > Rhincodon > Rhincodon typus. The sequence continues at coordinate 40,114,131 of NC_063342.1, read as the reverse complement.
GCAAAGGCTCTGCCTACTGCCAGTTCTATTTTGTTGCTTCATGCACCTTTCTGCTGGAGTGGACAACATGCATGTTTCAAGGATCTGTACTGTCTGAATGTAACTTCATGTTGTCACATCAACTAATTGGGATGTATAAGGTCAGAAGGCCAACCAGACATTTTTGCAGATTGTTTTTATATATTTATTCATGGGGTATGAGTATTACCAGTTAGGCCAGCTGGTATTGCCCATTTGTAGTTGCCCTTGAGAAGGTGATGGTGAGCTGCCTTCTTGAACTGCTGTAATTCATTTGGCATAGGGACACTCACAATGCCATTAAGAAAGGAGTTTCAGGACTCTGACTTCGTGAAGGAACAGTGATTTATTTCCAAATTTGGATGGCGAATGGATTCAAGGGAATGCGCAGGTGGTGGTGTTTCCACGCATCTGCTGTTCTTGTCCCCTTGTAGGCAGTGATGGTAATAATCGTGGGATAACAGTTCTGAGGAAAGATCATGCAGCCTGAAAGGTTAACTCTGATTTCCCTCCACGGATGCTGCCAGATCTGCTGAGTTTTTCCAGCGATTTCTGTTTTTCTTTCTGATTTCCAACATCTGCAGTTCTTTTGATTTTTATTTTGTAATAAAATGTGTGGGTTTGGAAGGTACTGTCTGAGGATTTTTGCAACTTATTCGTAGATTGTGCATCCTGCTGCTGTTGAGAATTGGTGGTGGAGGGAGTGAATGATTTTGGATGTAGTGCCAATCAAGTGGCCTGCTTTGTTCTTAATGATGTCAAACTTCTTGAGTATTGTTGGAACTGCACTCATGCAGTAAGTGGGGAATATCCATTACACTCCTCACATAGGCGATTATTCTAGCTGTGCTGGGCTCCCCCAACCATTCCCAAAAATGGGTATTTTTATGGTGCCTGCTCCTCCAGTCAGTTGTTTAGTTGTCAATCACCATTCACAACTGACAGAAACATAGAAGATAGGAGCAGGAGGAGGCCATTCGGCCCTTCGAACCTGTTCCGGCATTTTTCACAGTCATAGCTGATCGTCCAACTCAATAGCCTAATCCTGCTTTCTCCCCATAACCTTTGATCCCATTTCGCATGAAGTGCTATATCTAGTCGCATCTTGAATACATTCAATGTTTTGGCATCAAGTACTTCCTGTGGTAATTAATTCCACAGACTCACCACTCTTTGGGTGAAGAAATGTCTCCTCAACTCTGTCCTAAATGGTTTACTCCGAATCCTCAGACAATGACCCCTGGTTCTGGACACACTCACCATTGAGAACATCCGCCCTGCATCTACCCTGTCCAGTCCTGTTAGAATTTTATAAGTCTCTATGAACTCCCCCCGCCTCATTCGTCTGAACTCGTAAAAAAAATCCTAACTTAGTCAATCTCTCTTCATATGTCAGTCCCACCATCCTGGAGTCATCCTGGTAAACCTTCACTGCACACCCTCGAGAGCAAGAGCATCCTTCCTCAGAAAAGGAGACCAAAGCTGCACACAATATTCTAGGTGTGGCCTCACCAAGGCCCTGTACAACTGCAACAATACATCCCTGCTCCAGTACTCGAAACCTCTTGCAATGAAGGCACTACATCCAAAATCATTCACTCCCTCCACCACCAATTCTCAGTAGCGGTAGGGTGCACAATCTACAAACATATCATTTGCTTTCTTTACCGCCTGCAGCAACTGCACCTGCACCTTCAGCGACTGGTGCACAAGGACACCCAAGACCCGTTGCACACTTCACTCTCCCAATTTACAGCCATTCAGGTAGTAATCTGTCTTCTTGTTTTTGCTTCCAAAATGAATGATGTCACAGTTATCTAAATTGTACTGCATCTGCCATTGATTTGCCCACTCATCCAACCCGTCCCGATCATGCTGAAGGATCTCTGCATCCTTGTCACAGTTCACCCTCCCACTCAATTTGGTATCGTCTGAGATGTTACATTTTGTTCCCTCATCCAAATCATTAATATATATTGTGAATAGCTGAGGTCCCAACACCGATCCCTGTGGTACCCCACTAGTTACTGCCTCCTGATTTGAAAAGGAACCATTAATTCCTACTCTTTGTTTTCTCTCTGACTACCAGTTCTTTATCCATCTCAATATACTTCCCCCAATTCCATGCACTTTAATCTTGCACAGTAATCTCTTACGCAGGACTTTGTCAAACGCTTTCTAAAAGTCCAAATAAACCACATTGAATGGCTTCCCTTTGTCAACTCTAATAGTTACATCTTCATAGAATTCCAACAGATTTGTCAAGCATGATTTCCCCTTCATAAATCCATGCTGACTCTATCTGATCCTGCCATTGCTTTCTGAATGCTCTGCTATAAAGTCCTTGGTAATGGATTCGAAAATTTTCCCCATTACCGATGTTAGGCTTAATGATGTGGCAGGATTACACAGCTTAGACCTAATCTGTTGTTTGTAGAATTGCTTAGCTCTATTACTCTATTAGTCTATTACTCCAGTTTATGCTGGTTGACATATAAGAAGTCGTCTATTTACCAGTTTGCTTCACCAGGCTGGATCCTCATTTTTAGGTAAGCCTGATGCTGCACCAGATAGGTCTTCCTACACTGAATTGGAACAATGAACCAGAGTTGATTTTTTAGCTTAATGTTAATGGTAGTGTAGAGGATATGCCAGTCTATGAGGTTGCATATGGATTTTGAGGATGATTCTGCTGCTGATGGTCCAAAATGCCTTATCAGCACCAAGTCTTGAGTTTCATGATCTGCTTGAAGTCTACTCCACACAACACAATGGAAGGTATCCTTAATGTGAAACCCAGACTTTTGTCTCCACAAGCACTGTGTGGTGGTCACTCCTACTGAAACTGTGATGGACAAATACATCTGCGGCAAGCTGAATGGGGAGAATGAGGTCATACATGTTTTTTCTGCTTATTGGTTCCTTCATCACCTGTCATTGACCAAGTCCTTTAGGACTTACTGAGATATTTGTATCATTGACAGCCGCAGGCAAGGTGCCAGAAGTCTAGAGATTGGCTAACTTGGTGCCATTATTTAAGAAAGGTGATAAGGAAAAGCCAGGGAACTATAGGCCGGTGAGCCTGACATCCGTGGTGGGCAAGTTGTTGGAGGGAGTTCTGAGGGACATGATTTAAATGTATTTGAAAAGGACTGATTAGGGATAGCTAACATGGCTTTGTGCATGGGAAATCGTGTCTCATGGACTTGATTGAGGTTTTTTGAAGACATAACAAAGATGATTGATGAGGGTAGAGCGGTGGATGTGATTTAAATGGACTTCAGTAAGGCGTTCGATAAGGTTCCTCATGGTAGACTGGTTTGCAAGGTTAGATCACACAGAATAGAGGGAGAACTAGCCATTTGGTTACAGAACTGGCTCGAAGGTAGAAGACACAGGGTGGTGGTGGAGGGTTGCTTTTCAGACTGGAGGCCTGTGACCAGTGGTGTGCCACAAGAATCGGTGCTGGGTCCACTGCTTTTCGTCATTTATATAAATGATTTGTATTTGAACATAGGAGGTATGGTTAGCAAGTTTGCAGATGACGACAAAATTGGAGGAGTAATGGACAGTGAAGAAGATTAACTCAGAGTATAACAGGATCTGGATCAGATGGGCCAATGGACCGAGGATTGCGGATAGAGTTTAATTTAGATAAATGTGAGGTGCTGCATTTTGGAAAGGCAAATCAGGGCAGGACTTATACACTGAGATAACAAGGTGTAGAGCTGGATGAACACAGCAGGCCAAGCAGCATCAGAGGAGCAGGAAGGCTGATGTTTCGGGCCTAGACCCTTCCACAGACTAGGAATTCTGTGGCAAGCAACTCCCCTCTGCTCCCCCAAGTTTGTCTACGACATACAAGATTCAAGTCAGGAGTGTAATGGAATAACCCCCCACCCCACTTCTCTGGATGACTACAGCTCCAACAACATTCACGGAGCTTGACACCATCCAGAACAAAGCAGCTTGCTTGATTTGCACTCTATTCAGCACCTCAGTGTCCACTCTCTTCACCACCAATGCAGCAGTAAATACCATTTTCAAGCTACATTGCAGTAACTCACCCAGGTTTCTTTGACTAAATGTTCCAAACGGGCAAAGATTACCACATAGAAGGCCAAGGGCAGAAGATGCAAGGGAACACCATCGTATGCTTCCCTCAAGGTACACATCATCCTGACTTTGAACTATATTCCCATTGCTTTTCTGTTGCCAGGTCAAAATCCTGGAATTCCCCTCTTAACAGTACAATGGGTGCACCTGCATTGATGCAAGAAGGTGTTTCACCATTACCCTCAGAACGGCAATTAGGGATTGGCAATAAATGCTAGCCCAGCCAGTAATGCCCACATCACATGAACAAACAAGGAAGCTTTCCTGCTCCTCTGATGCTGCCTGGCCGGATGTGTTCATCCAGCTCTACACCTTGTTATCTCAGACTCCAGCATCGGCAGTTCCTACTATCTCTAAGGAAAAACCCTGACAGACATTGGCAGGAGTGAGATTAGTACTGCTGAGAATTGAAAGAATTTAAATTTTGCGTAAAAGCAGCATGAATATGTAAATTTCCTTAATCCTTTTAGCACCATGATGGCCTAACAATGGTCTGTGCACTAAAGATAATAAGAAAATTCAGGACCCAATGTTAATAGAAGTAAACAAACTGTATGAATATTTCTTCAAATTATATTCTTAAAGCAGATTACGTATTTTACATGAAATATTTAAACCATCAATTAATTTGATAATTCTTATGCTTTCTAGTAAAGTTTCAGCTCATCTAATATTTATAAATTGTTACTTCACATGATGTTGGAAATGAAAACCACAGAAAACTGAAAATAGATCTACTGGTGGGTAAGCTGATCAACTTATGGATAGAGTGGAGCAGTTCCACGTAAAATGGACACAAGAAACAAACAACTGCACCTCCCAGTCGCGAACCATTTCAACTCCCCCTCCCATTCCTCAGACGACATGTCCATCCTGGGCCTCCTGCAGTGCCACAACGATGCCACCCGAAGGTTGCAGGAACAGCAACTCATATTCCGCTTGGGAACCCTGCAGCCCAATGGTATCAATGTGGATTTCACAAGTTTCAAAATCTCCCCTCCCCCCACCGCATCCCAAAACCAGTCCAACTCGTCCCTGCCTCCCTAACCTGTTCTTCCTCCCACCTATCCCCTCCTCCCACCCCAAGCCGCACCTCCATCTCCTACCGACCAACCTCATCCCACCCCCTTGACCTGTCCGTCCTCCCTGGACTGACCTATCCCCTTCCTAACTCCCTACCTACACTCACCTTTCCTGGCCCCATCCCCGCCTCTTCGACCTGTTTGTTTCCTCTCCACCTATCCTCTCCTGTATCCCTCTTCTATCCGCCTCCCACTCTCTCCCTATTTATTTCAAAACCCCCTTCCCCTCCCCCTTTTCTGATGAAGGGTCTAGGCCCGAAACGTCAGCCTCTCTGCTCCTATGATGCTGCTTGGCCTGCTGTGTTCATCCAGCCCTGCACCTTGTTGTCTCGGATTCTCCAGCATCTGCAGTTCCTACTATCTCTGACAAGAAACAGCATATGGGTCACTCTAAATGATTCCTCCTGGGTACCAAACATCATTTTAATGGTAAATAATTCTAATACAAAAATATTAGAGAAACAAAGAAAGGAAAAATATCGTAATTAGATCTTAAGTGGATCTGTGGTGCTAGCAATCAAAATTTTCCTAGATAGCACAGAAGATGGTTTCCACAGTCTTAACCTATTAACTCACTTCTCTCTGCAGTACAAAACTGAAATGCAACAAAAGCTGGAAATCTGGAACAAGAAGTGTGACAGACGTATACACTCTACTGTGCTTTTCACCTAATAATTATATGTTGTTAGAATATGGCTAATGCTGGTAAAGTTGCATTTGTTGTGCACTCCCAGTAGCCCAGAGAAGGTGGAATAGGAGTCACAACTAAACAAGACCTGGTTAGCATTGCAAGCTCATTTTCCTGAAGATCGTTTGTGAACCAACTTTTATAGTTAGCTGTCATGCGCTTTGGTTAGGAACATTAAAATCAGACGAATTTTCCCCTCCTGGTGCTACCACCTGCTGGAAAATACTTGTCCATGATTTATTCTAATTGCTGTTGGTTGTGATGCTGTTTATGATCAAACAGCCCACCACACTCATAGGCTAATGCACAAAGAATGGCCATTTGGGTAAAGTACCAAAGTCAATTAGTACTCATGTACAATACCATAGCAGAAGAAAAAAAGGGAAAAAAATTGGCAAAATATGTATGATATTGTCCTATCCAGTGTGTTCATAAAGATATCTGATGCAATAAAATTCTCTTCTTTTTCTCTCTTTATTGGTTCTGTTTATTTATACTATTTTAGAGTCGTAAGTAAATTGTTGAGGAAGAGAAGAAAGGTTAGGTAATTAACAGATGAATTTCATGTAAAATTTTCTACGTTAAAATTGTACTTTGATATCAACGATCAAAGGTATGTATATGTTGATGCTTTAAGGAGCATTTTGATATGAGATGAAATCAAAACTAAAATTCTTAGACACCTTCTCAATTGTGGTTGCCTAAAGATCAATTTGAAAGAAAAACTTATTTCTACGAATCTAACTAATTGAATTCATAAACACAGGTGATTAGAGGCCAGTATTTTAAAACTGCAGGGCAAAGAGTATAAATTGAAAAACTTAGGTAAAATACATAAATATTACTTTCGAGAATCTCTGGAACTCTGGAAGAATACCATGGATTCGCTATGATAACCATTCATAATAACAACAGTTTTTTTGTTACCTTTGTCGATCCTCATACATAAAAGCCTCAGATATTTTGGTAAAATCCTCAAAGGTGCTCTTTCTCAATGCCTCTTGGACAAGATGTAGTATCAGACATATGTCTGTTTTTAGCTGTTCACGGATGCTATAGTAGCGTCCAATTGTCATGATTTCATGTTCAGTGAGCAGTCCTTCTCCAATCTGAATCACAATATTCCTGTTTACAAACAAAGATTAAATATATTCTTATAGGTAGTAGTAATAAGCAATATTTAAAAACGAAAATAAATTCAAACTACTAGAGATATTGTGTATGAAGTTGGTACTATAAATGTAATGTTACCTGATAACAAAAAGACAATACTGCAAATGTTGTTAATCTGAAATAAAACCAGAAAATACAGGAGAAACTCAACTCCAAAGAAAAGTCTTTGGACTCGAAATTTTAATTCTGTTTCTCTCTTCACAAATGCCTTCAGATCTGCTGAGTTTCTCCAGCAGTTTCTGTTATTATTTAAGTAAAATAACAAAAGGTCTGCTTGCTCAGCAGTCTGTAGCAGAAACATTCTCCTTTAAGAAAAGTTGCAAGACATAACCCTCAAGACAAGTGGAACCAAACATATAATTGCAATACATAGTCCTAATGTAAAAGAGGTGAAATTTCAAAAATTTAGGTAAAATGTCAAGGAACATTCACGTAATGTAAATGAGCAGCTAATCAGTCTAAGATATTAATATGAAAACTTGACAAAGACAGGAGAAATTTTCAAGTGATGGGAATTCTCTTCATTGTGTACCATCACCCCAGCTATTTGTTCAAAATTTCTGTAGCTCCTCTGCTGAAGTTAGGTCAGAAAAATGGGAGAATCTCCAAGGAATCTACTTTTACCCAATCAGTATCTAGTACAAAATATGACTGATACACAAATAAAAATTCAGTCTGTCTTGACTTTTAACATGCCTTCAGGTGCACACCTTTGGACTTTGAAAATTACATTTTAGTAAGACAAGGTCAGATACAGAATAAACTTTGAAATTTTACAAAAAGGACAATCTGCAGAGTGACAAATGTAAAATAATAAAAAATATGCATTGACTATGTTAGTGGGTTTTCTTAACTTTTACTGATCAGGGCACTGAGGATTTTGAATTAATACAAAAATGGTTTATCTAGAAGTCTGCAAGGCAATACCTCCTCAGATCACTGATTACAACTAGGGCATAACCTCCTCCAATCCTGAATCAAATTCATGTGTCAATCTCTAGTGTATTTTGGCAGCATTGATACATGTTTATTACTTGGCAGAATAAACAGTGAATTATTGAAACAAAATATCATTACAAACTCAGTGAAGACCAGGAATATTTTTTTCCAAGAATCTGAAAATCCAAATATTTACTAAAAAAAAATCACATAGTCACACTTTAAACAAACGAATTTTAGTCCTCAAAATAAAATAATAATTATAATAATTATACTCTTTTAAACAGTCAAATATAATAAAAATGAAATTAAGACAATTACTTATTTTAAATTGAATGTCTTAACTGAATTTTCCCTATACACCCATTAGAGTTGCAGCTGTAAATAGTCAAGACTTAGCAAAACTGGGAAGATTAACCACCTGGTCTAGTTATTCCGTCAATGATTTGTATACAACCTAAAATTTCTTGATCCTCTGTTCATTTCCAGCAAGGGTCATCCTTCAAATCTCCTCTATCATAAGGTAGCAAACTCCCTGCTGAATATAGACATCTCCGACAGCTTAAACCTAGCCATCTCAGAACAAAACTCTTTTGGTTCTAACATTCTTTAACTATGGAGTTTCATATTTAAAACTTCTGTCTCTCTCCTCAGTTTGTCAATACCAGAAATTCAACGTGTTTGTGAAGTCTTTCAATAATCTAGAGTTTAACTCTTTTAGCCAACAGCCAGAAGTTCAACTGAATTCTGCTGGCAGAAATGTTTCCTTTACTCCACTTGCTCCACTAAAAACCCACTGACTCGCACAGTTACCTGGACTATACATCCTCACACCCTGCTTACTGTAAAGACTCCATTCCATTCTCCCAGTTTCCCTTGCATCTGTTCTGACAATGCCAGCTTCTACAAGGGGGCCTCCGAAATGTGCACTTTCTTCCTTAATCGAAGATTCTCCACCACCTGTGATTGACAGGGCCCTCAGCCGTGTCCAACCCATCTCCCACATTTTTGCCCTCAACCCTTCTCTTCCCTCCCCCAACAGCAATAGGGTCCCCCGATCCTCACTTACCACCCTACCAGCATCCATATCCAAGGAGTCATTAGCCGCCATTTCTGCCACCTCCAGTAGGATACCACCAGCAGACAAATATTCCCCTCCCTTCCCTTGTCAGCCTCCTGCAGGGACACTTTGGTCCACTCTTCCTCCACTCCCAAAGCCTCCCCATGCAATTGCAAAAGTGTAGCAGCTGCCTTTTACTTCATCTCTCCTCCCTATCCAAGGTCCCAGACACACCTTCCAGGTGAAGTTGCAATTCATCTGCACTTCACCCAATCCGGTCTACTGTTTTCACTGCACACAATGTGGTCTCCTCTATATTGGAGAGATGAAACACATACTGCATGACTGCTTCGCAGAACACCTATGTTCTGTCCACAACTGAGCTTCCTGTTGCCTGCCATTTCAACATACCACCATGTTCCCTGGCCAGCATCTCTATCTCGGGCTTGCTGCAGTGGTTCAGCAAAGCTCAGTGCAAGCTGGAAGAACAGCATCTCATTTTCTACTTGGGGACCCTGCCGCCTCCTGGAGTCAATATCAAGTTCGATAATTTTATGGCCTATGCATCTTCTTCCATAGCCTTCCTCCAAACTAATGTTTCCCCATCAGCAGCTATTGATTGTCCCTGGCTGACCTTTACGCATGCCTTTGTCTGCCCAACTGTTGTTCTCTCTCTCTGAGCTCCATTTCCATCTATCGTTTACTCTTCCCATCACCCCACCCCATCTTAGGCATATATACCAATCTTTTCCTAGTTATACTCCAAGAAGGGTCACTTGACCTGAAAGGTTAACTCTGCTTTCTCTCCACAGATGTTGCCAGACCTGCTGATTTCTTCAGCAATTTCTGTATTTCTTTGTAACATTCAAACTAATCTGTTTGAAGAGATATCTACTCTGAGAACATACTCACTCCTATAATTAACTTGTTGACCTTCTTTTCCATTGTTCTGTTCTCGGACAATCTGGTCAGATGATCGTTTACTGAACACAGTTTTTTTTAAAAACAGAAATCAAATTCTAGCTATTAAAGAAACACCACCCCAAGAAAAGACACAGGTTTTCTCCCCAAAAACAGGTAGGTCATCACAATATATAAATTAATATTATGAGAAAACATTGTTAGTTAACGGCAAAACATATCAAACTCACCTGAAATCATCATAATTAATTATACCAATCCTTTTAGGATCATGAGCTGAAAGCATCCTTTTTATTTCAAGGGAATGTAATTCACCAGTTGTTTTGAGCTTCGTCAGAATTGTGCAAATATTAGCCTTTTGGTACTAATACAAGAGATGTTGAACAAAGATAGAGATTAAATCAGATTAAAACAAAACAATAAAAATACTGTAAACTGAACTGTTGTCAATAACGAAAAATTGAATACATTTGTTTTTTCTATCCATTAGCACACTGTGAAAGCAACAGCTAAAGTAATGAAATATATTCTTACACATTCCTCATTCTTTTTCAGTTACTATCACTGTCAAAAACTTTGAGACATAGGTTAATATCATTATATGCTTGTCATTCTTAACGCTTGTAATTATCATATAGACTTGTGTAAAAGTCAAATATCTGAGAACCAATCTTTAGCCAAAAGTAAAGGGTTGACTAATTCATGAATAATATTTTGGAGGTTGATATGTACCATCTCCCAATGTCACACCATCTACTTTTATCAGTAGAATTACCAAGACTGAATAGTTTTCAGTCATTACTGTCCTCAAACAGCTAAAAAGTATTTTTATTACATAATTTTTTTTCATGAACTAAGAACCTCCATGGAGACAGACACTAATTTGTGTACTGTTTGGTGATGCTGTGAAATCCGGGCCTTCATCGTGGTACAAAAATTGTTTCTCTTCATTAACCTGATGCACCATCCAATGTGATCTTTGAAATCTGCAATGACTAATTATTTTAAAGCAAAGTACTGTGGATCCTGGAAATCTGAAACAAATGCAAAAAATGCTGGAAAAACTCAGCAGGTCTGGCAGCATCTCAGAGTCATAGAGTCTCACAGCATGGAGACAGGCCCTTTGGCCCAAACTGGTCCATGCCAACCAAAATGTCCATCCACGCTAACCCCATTTCCCTGCACTTGGCCCATATCTTTCTAAGCCTTTCATATCCATGTATTCATCCAAATGACTTTTAAATGTTGTTCATGCTCCCCACCTTAAGCACTTCTGCTGGCAGCTCATTCCATATGCATACCACCCTCTGTGTAAAAAATGTTGCCCTGCAGGTTCCCATGTATTCTTTCCTCTCTTACCTTAAACTGATGCCCTCTAGTCCTTGATTCCCAAACCCTGGGAAAAAGACTGAATGTATTCACCTTATCCATGCCTCTCATGATCTTATACACTTCTATAAGATCACCCTCAGTCTCCTACACTCTAAAGAAAAAAGTCCTAGCTTATCCAACCTCTCCCTATCACTCAGTCCCTTGACTCTTGGCAACATCCTTGTAAATTTCTTCTGCACTCTTTCCAGTTTAATAACATCCTTCCTATAGCAAAGTGGCCAAAACTGAACACAATATTCCAAGTGCGGTCTCATCAATGTCCTGTACAACTGCAACATAACTACCCGATTTCTACATTAAATGCCCTGACTGATAAAGGCCAGTGTGCCAAAAGCTGCCATCACTGCTCTGTCTATCTGTGACTCTACTTTCAGAGAGCTGTGCACCTGAACTCCAAGGTCCCTCTGTTCCACTACATTCCTTACGGCCCCACCATTCACCATGAAACTCCTACCTTGATTTGACTTTCCAAAATGCAACACCTCACACTTATCTATATTAAATTCCATTTGCCATTTCTCAGCCCACTTCCCCAGCTGGTCAAGATCCTGCTGCAATTTCTGATAACCTTCCTTACTGTCCACGAGACAGCCTATTTTAGTGTCATTCACAAACTTACTAATCATGCCTTGTACATTCTTATTCAAATCATTGATACAGATAACAAACAGCAATGGGCCCAAGCCGACCCCTGAGGTACACCACTAGTCGTGAGTCTCCAGTCCAACAAGCATTCTTCCACTAATACTGTCTGCTTCTTACCATCAAACCAACTGTGTATCCAATTTGCCAGCTCTCCCTGGATTCCATGCTTCCAGAGTAGCTACCATGTGGAACCTTATCAAAGGCCTTACTGAAATCCATACAGACTATGGCTACCGCTCTGCCCTCATCAACCTTCCTGGTCTCTTCATCAAAGAGCTCGAACAAATTTGTGAGGCATGATCTCCCATGCATGAAGGCTTGCTGACTACTCCTAATCAAACCTTGTCTTTCCAAATGCATCTATATCTTATCCCTCAGAATTTTCTCAAGTAACTTACTTACCACAGATGTTAAGCTCAAAGGTCTACAATTCCCAGGTTTGTCTTTGCAGCCCTTCTTGAATAAGGGCTCAACACTCGTTACCCTCCAGTTTTCCGGAACCTGACTTGTGGCTAACAATGATGCAAATATATCAGCCAGGGCCCCCAGAATTTCTTCTCTTACCTCTTGCAGGGTTCTTGGATATATCTGATCAAGACCAGGAGATTTATCCACCTTCATACATTCAGGCCACTTTGTATGCAGAGACAGACACAGACACCCATAACATGCATGGGAACAGGGTGCATCTTGGGGAATTTAGTTTACTTTCTTAGTGCTCACTTAGTTTGCCCTTGAGGTGCTCACAGCATCTTTGCCTTCCCTTGCTTTTTTATGCATTGGACCTTCATTCAGAACTTACAGGCTCACAGTACTTTTGTTTTGCCTAGCCTTTTAACACAAGCCAGGCAGCTTGTCATACTTGCCAGCAATGATCAGTCAAGAAGGTGGGCTATTGCTGTACAGCACCTTGTTACATTAATGTTGTATCTGCAGCATGTGCCAAGCTTATGCAAGAAACACCAGGAATGTGCTTCAAGCAAACATCCCTGACTAAAATAACACAATGTGGAGCTGGAGGAACACAACAGGCCAGGCACGATCAGAGGAGCAGGAAAGCTGACGTTTCGGGTCGGGACCCTTTTTCAGAATTTCTCTGATGCTGCCTGGCCTGCTGTGTTCCTCCAGCTCCACACTGTGTTATGTCAGACTCCAGCATCGGCAGTTCTTACTATCCCTGACTAAAAGCCCAGCAAGTCCAGAATCCTCAGTTGTGGATGTTATCAGTCAGGTGATACTGGCACAGCCGGTCAATGGCATCATTCAATATCAGTTCAGGGGATAGGGCTCCATCAGTCAAGTGCTTAGGGTGGTCAGAGTCAGGGGGTCTGTGTCATTTTAGTCCGATGAGTGGGCCACAGTGAGTCCTGCAGGTCAGATGCAGCCAATCATAGAACATAGAACATAGAACATTACAGCGCAGTACAGGCCCTTCGGCCCTCGATGTTGCGCCGACCTGTGAAACCAATCTGAAGCCCATCTAACCTACACTATTCCATTATCATCCATATGTTTATCCAATGACCATTTAAATGCCCTTAAAGTTGGCGAGTCTACTATTTTTGCAGGCAGGGCATTCCACACTCTTACTACTCTCTGTGTAAAGAACCTACCTCTGACATCTGTCCTATATCTATCACCCTTCAATTTAAAGCTATGTCCCCTCGTGCTAGCCATCACTATCCGAGGAAAAAGGCTCCCACTGTCCACCCTATCTAATCCTCTGATCATCTTGTATGTCTCTATCAAGTCACCTCTTAACCTTCTTCTCTCTAACGAAAACAACCTCAAGACCCTCAGCCTTTCCTCATAAGACCTTCCCTCCATACCAGGCAACATCCTGGTAAATCTCCTCTGCACCCTTTCCAATGCTTCCACATCCTTCCTATAATGCGGCGACCAGAACTGTACGCAATACTCCAAGTGCGGCCGCACCAGAGTTTTGTACAGCTGCAACATGACCTCATGGTTCCAAAACTCAATCCCTCTACCAATAAAACCTAACATACTGTACGCCTTCTTAACGACGCTATCAACCTGGGTGGCAACTTTCAGTGATCTATGCACATGGACACAGAAATCTTTCTGCTCATCCACACTACCAAGAATCTTACAATTAGCCCAGTACTCTGTATTCCTGTTACTCCTTCCAAAGTGAATCACCTCACACTTTTCCGCATTAAACTCCATTTGCCACCTCTCAGCCCAGCTCTGCAGCTTATTTATGTCCCTCTGTAACCTGCAACATCCTTCCGCACTATCCACAACTCCACCAACTTTGGTGTCATCCGCAAATTTACTAACCCATCCTTCTATGCCCTCATCCAGGTCATTTATAAAAATGACAAACAGCAGTGGCCCCAAAACAGATCCTTGAGGTACACCACTAGTAACTGAACTCCAGGATGAACATTTCCCATCAACCACCACCCTCTGTCTTCTTACAGCTAGCCAATTTCTGATCCAAGGGGGAGTTGCGATAAGCCAGTAGGAAGCTGCATAGGTATCAGTCCGATTTTCGTCAAGTTAGTCAGAGGATGGCCACAGTCAGTCGTGGGGTCCGTTCACTGGAAGTCAAGGGGGATATAAGGGACCTGTTCTGGAGCTGAGTTAGTAAAGTGGGGAGGTGAAGAGTTAAATGACAGAGTTGGTGGGCATCATTCCCTCTAATCTGTTTTCCTTCTGCATGGACTTGCAGAACTGCACTGGCATGCCGATCACCATGCATAGAATCTGGGAGTGGTGAAAATGTGGGTGGATCAAACCTGCTGGGATTGACTGGGAGGGCAAGGCAGAAAGGATCATGAAGGTTTGAAGGGTCACCTAGATTGAGAGGTGAAGTGCTACTTGTATGCCTTCCATCCTTGTCCAAATTACAGGTGCACAATGGGTGGAATATGTATTTTTATTAAATTGTGAGAGATCAGGCTCCAGTGTAAACAATGTGAGGTTCCTCAAGAGGCAACAGCATTAATCAAACAATCACACATTACATGTTAAAGACATCTTGTGGGTGTTTGTCTCTGCATGAAAAATGGCCTGGCAGCAGCATGCAATGTAAGGTATTGGTGAGGTCCAAAGTAAAGTATTGAAGTGGTCATGTAATGTACTATGATACTGGTCTGAAGCTGGTGTTTAGCTGATGCCAACCTCTGTGGATGAAGAAAGTGGGCAGTTATAGCACATGGAGTGTACCCTGAGATGGTATGGAGTCTGGACAAGGTGAAAGCCCATTGTTAGTCACGAATCAGGTCCCGGAAAACTGGAGGGTAGCGAATGTTGATGAGCTGCAGTTATTTGGGCAGACTTTCATGTCAGGAATTATTGTGGTTTAGTTTCTGTCCACTTCCTGAGAAAGTAGCAAATTGCATATGAGTTGTGATTAGGTAATAGTGAGATGTTAATGCATGCAAATAGGCCCCTCACTGCCCACTAGCATGATTATTATCTAGCCATGAAAATTGTGGGTGGAAAATCAGACTTTTATTTCTTGAGATCAAAAATCTCATTTTTCTACTCTTACCATATTTTCCCAACTGGTTCGCCATTGCCCACGTTATGCAGGGGCTGGAAAATATTTCCAATAATTTTATCCTTTTCCTTGTTTATGCAAAGTTAACCTGTCTGGTTAAATTCTTCATAGCCTTAAAATATAAATAGTTTGACATTTACAGAATTTGCAAGGCACATCCGTCCTCAATTCTAAACAAAAGCCATGCTATGGTCAAATATGAAGTGAGATCACCTACAATCTGGTCGTAACAAACTTAATTATGCAGATGAAGCCAAATCTAGGTTTTATTCTGTGTGCATATTTATTCTTAATGATCAGAGGCGATTAAGGTAAATGTTTACCATTCTCCAGTGTTTTGAGTTCTCTAGCTGCTATAAAATTACTTGAGATGTGGAGGTGCTGGTGTTGGACTGGGGCGAACTAAGTCAGAAGTTACACAACACCAGATTATGGTCTAACAGATTTATTTGAAATCACAAGCTTTCGGAGCGCTGCTCCTTCATGAAGTCAAGTGGAGGGATGCTAACAGGCACAGAATTTATAGGCAGAGAGATCAGGGCAAGATAATTCCAGGTAATTAAATGAGTCATGACATAAGTACAAATAGTGTGCATGCAGTGTCGACAGGCTGAATAGTAAGTCTCTGCAGGTGATCAAAACTGTCAAACGGTGTGGGTAAAGTGTCAACAGTTGAATAGCAAGTGAAGGGATGACCTACTATCCAATTAATTGAGGCAGAGAGATAATTACAAAAAGTCAAAAATAAGATGGTGCTGGAGACAAACCAAATGGCTGGAATAACATGATAGGTATAAAAGTTGCACAACGAGGATCTAACCAAAGTAATAAGTAATCCAAAACTGTACAAACTAATTAAGGTAGAGAGATAATAACAAGTTATGACGATGATGGTGCCAAAACAGAACAGTAAGGAAGATTTTACAAACACAGAACAGTATGATGAGGTTACAGGTAGCATGAGTACGTACTATGTACATGGTGAATGGTGTTCGCATGTGTGAGGGTGGTGTTCTCTCAGCACCCACAGACCAGCCGAATCAAAAACATTCCTCAATACAATGGCCGTTTCAGCACTCTACACCAGCATACCTCACGATGATGGCCTCGCTGCAACAGCCTCAGTACTCAGAGACAGCAAAAACTGCAGATGCTAGAGTCAGAGATAATACTGTATGGAGCTGGAGGAACACAGCAGGCCAGGCAGCAAGAGAGGAGCAGGAAAGTTGACATTTTGGGTTGGGAAATTTCGTTTTTCTGAAGGGTTCCAACCCGAAACGTCAACTTTCCTGCTCCTCTCGTGCTGCCTGGCCTGCTTTGTTCCTCCAGCTCCACACTGTTATCTCAGCCTCAGCACTCAACACTGACAACTGTCAATTTCCAGATGCCATCTTACAACTCATCTGCTTCATCTTTGACCACAACATCTTCACTTTCGACAACCAGCTCTTCATCCAGATACATGGAACGGCCATGGGGACCAAATGTGACCCCAATACACCAATATTTTCATGCACAAGTTCAAGCAAGACTTTTTCACTGCACAGGTCCTCCAACCAATGTTAAACATGAGATACATTAACGACATTTTCTTCCTTTGGACTCATGGTGAGGAATCACTGAAACAACTAAATCGTGATAACAACAAGTTTCATCCCACCCTCGGAATTACCGTGGACTACTCTTCAGAATCAGGCTCATTCTTGGCCACACGATCTCCATCAAGTACAAACACCTCAGTACCTCACGCTACTGCAAGCCCACGGACAACCTCAAGATGCTGCACTTCTCTAGTTTCCACCCTAAACATGTTAAAAAACCATCCCCTACATACAACCCCTGCATATACACAGGATCTGCTTAGACGAGGAGGAACATTATAGACACTACATTTGCTGAAAGACTCCCTCATAAGAATGGGGTATGATACTCAACTCATCGATTGCCAGTTCCAACAGGCCACAGTGAAAACAATCTCCTCAGAAGACAGACATGGGGCATGACTGATAGGGAATCCTTTGTTGTCCAGTACTTCCCCGGAATGGATAAATTACGCTACGTTCTTCGCAGCCTTCAACATGTCATTGATGACGATGAACATCTCGCCAAGGCCATCCCTGCGCCTGCACTTCTCACCTTCAAACAGCCGCCTAACCTCAAACAAACCATCATACGCAGCAAACTACCCAGCTTTCAGGAGGACAGCGATCACAACACCACAATACCCTGCCACGGCAACCTCTGCAAGAAATGTCACATCATCCACATGTATATTACCATCACATGTGGGAACACCACATGCATGGTATGTACTCATGTGACTTGGCCAATGTTGTCTACCTCATACGCTGCAGGAAAGAATGCCCCAAGGCACGGTATGTCAGTGAGACCATGCAAACACTATGACAATATATGAATGGTCATGGTGCAAAGGTCAAGGACCTTCAGCCTCCAATCTTCAGATAAGTGTCCTCCAAGGCAGCCTTTGAGATACACAACAATGCAGAATCGCTGAGCAGAAACTGATGGCAAAGTTCCATATCCATCAGGACAGCTTCAACCGTGATCTAGGGTTCATGTCGCACTACCTGTAAGCTCACCATACTGTTCTGTGTTTGTAAAATCTTCCTTACTGTTCTGTTTTGACACCATCACCATCAGTTGATACTCCACTATTTGTACTCATCCTTTGACACTCTTAATGACCTGGAATTATCTTGCCATTATCCCTCTGCCTCTAAACTCTGTGACTGTGTGCTTCCCTCCACTTCACCTGAAGTGATCCGAAAGCTTGTGATTTCAAATAAACCATTGGACTATAATCTGGTGTCATGTGACTTCTGACTTTATACAATTACTTGTTTGCAATCTTGACAACTTTAATTTGAACAATGCTGTATACCTGCTGTTCTTTGTTGATGGCATATTGTCATATCAGAGGGCAGAATTGGTGGGAATGCCACACGCACCAGTGAGGTTGTAACCTTGATAGTTCGTGTTGATTTTGCACTGACACAAGGAGCTCAATCTTGGATAGTGTGCTATTCTATGATTCTATCAGTGAATAGGTTTGAACCAAAAATGGGTGATAAGTAAGACGACTTTGGATTTGGGAGACAAAATTGAGGGTGCAGTTATAGATGAGTTATATGAAAAATTAAAATGGCTCATGTTTATGACTACTGGACCCTGGCAGAGTTTGTTCACTGGTCACATCTCTGGAGTGTACTTTTGGATTATCCAATCCATATTCCACCACCAGGTGTTACAAAGCAAGGAGTCATAGACTTAATATGTGTTGCTTACCTGAGAAGAAACGAGTGTGCTTTACCTCCTGCATTAGGAACACCAATAAAGAAGTAGAAGAAAGATGTGTTTTTTCTCTTCAGGGCACAAGTGTTTAAATTCCAAAATGTATAGATTTTACCTTGCTTTAAATGATCTGTTCAATAGGTTGCATGTTACTACATAAATACTTTATACAAATTATTTGCGGGCAATGCCATACAATAAAGGTTACAATAATAAAAAAGAACCAAAGTGAGGTATAACCTACTTCATCTGCATTCTTTTCCATGTAACAGAAAGTATACTCGTCAGCATCTACCAGACAAAAATAGTTCCCAAAGAGGCAGAGCCTAGCTCCAATGAATAGATCCTGTTGAGTATAATACTTAGATGGTTCACTCTTAAAAAGTTCTTGGCCAGGTAGTTTTATTCGCCCTCTTTCTAAAAATTTACCACCAGAAATACCTGTAGAAATAATACATATCTTTAGAACACCACAATTTCAAATGCACTGGCCCTGATTTTCACCATGCTGAAGACTCTGTCTGATGTGGCAAATATTGCAGTGGGATTGGTGTCTGGAACTCAGAGTATGGAGATTAAGCCTAGTAGGAGCAACTCTGATCTTAGTGCAATTCTCATGGATAGCCAGGCATCCATCTGGAGAGCTGAGGTGCCTCTGAGGATGTTGTTCCAAGACACCTCAGAATTGGGGTCGAAGATCATTTTTGGGGAGCTGAAAGGGCCCCCTGTGATTGTTAACTGTGGAGAAAATTTTTTATGAAAGCTGTATAATCTCCATGTCAACATTACAATTTGTGAAGAATTTGCAACACCTGTCAACTTTTTTTATGAATCAAGGTGCTTTTCTCAATAGAGTACAGTCTGCAATAGAATCACATCATAGGATCCCAGCAGAGTGGAAGCAGGCCATTTGGCCCATCAAGTTCATTCCGATCCTCCGAAGAGCATCTACCCGGAGGAATATTGAACCTCAAGTAATAAAAAATAATTTGACAATAGGGTCCTTGTGGATATTAGGTAAGTCGGAACCATAAGTGATGGAGAAAGAGTGGTACATGGAAGTAGGCACTGTTGGCATAAGGAGTATAAAGGGGCATTAGTTGATGTGGATTAACATTGATGAAAGCTGGGAGTGTGGGTGAGGGAGAATAAGGGAGTGTGAGAACTGACGGCTAGAGGAATATTTCATATTTTAATATTTTATTTTAATTATTAGTCATAGTGCAGGAGCTCTGAGGCCAGCTTTCTGCACAACCTGCCTCAGGAACTGGCAACTTCCTCAGCTCTTCCTGGGCATCTGGCCTGACTTCCAATGCAGCCTACCACCCACAGACTGCAAAAATTCCTGTTTCGTGGAGTCAGGATTTCTCCCGTCTCTGTGTCTGATCCAGGAATTAAAATTGGGGAGAACGTGACAAGCTTTTAAAAACATAATATAGATTTTTAGTTACTAAATAACCTCGGGATATATTCATAGATATTGTGAACAAATAAATAGGGAATGAAACCAAATGGACCGCCTGGCATCGATTAAGGCACCGAAAATGACAATAGGAAACACTGTCCTGTTGATCCCGCAAAGTGCTTGTTACTAACATAGAGTCATACATAGAGGAGGCCCTTTGGCCCATTTGGTCTGTGCTGACCTATCTACATTAATCTCACTTTGCAGTGCCTGGCACATAGCTACAAATGTTATGGCATTTCAAGTACTCATCATTAACTTTTTAAAGGTTTCCTGTCTCAGTTCCCCTTCCAGGCAGTGCATGCTAGATTCTCACCACCCTCTGGTGAAAACATCTTTCCCCAAATCCCATCTAAACCTCCTGCCTTTCAATCTAAAATTTTGACCCTTGTTATTGATCCTTCCTATTTTTTGGAGCAGTGAAAATCGAGGGGGGACCTAATATCCACCCTGTCCATGCCCCTCATAATCTTATACACCTCAATCAGAATCCGTAACCTCCCCCTCAGCCATCTCTGCTGAAAAGAAAACAAGCAGAGCCTATCCAGACCCTCTTCATAGCTAAAATACTCCAACCCATGCCACACCCTGGTGAAAATCCTCTGCACCCCATTCAGTTCAATCCCATCCTTCCTATGGTGTGGTGATCAGAACTGCGCACAGTATCCCAGCTGTAGCCTAACCAAAGTTTTGTACTGGGGGCTAGTGCCAAAGTTACAAAAGTTATCACACAGACTTGTCAAGCAACAACCTGACTATCATACACCCAGAATCGTTCCTTACACGCAACATCACAGACAATACTATCACCATTCCTGGGTTTGTCCTATATGATCCGCAGGATAGACCTAGCATAGGTGGCAGAACTGTGATATACAGTCAGAAGGTAGCTGCCCTAATAGACATCAACATTGACTCCAGTACCCACAAAGTCTGAAGACATCAAGTAAAACATGGGTGAGGAAATCTCTTACTAATTACCATGTACTGCACACCTCGCTCCGTACCCAAATCAGTACTTCTCCATGTTGACCAACACTTGGAGGAAGCACTGAAGATGGCACAGCACGTCTTGTTCTCTGGGCGTGGGACTTCAAGGTCCACCACCAACAGTGACTTGGCAGTAGCACAACTGATCAAGCTGGTTGAGTCCGACAGGACATAGCTGGCAGACTGCACCTATGACAGGTGGTGATGGAACCAACAAGAAGGACAAACATACTTGACCTCATTCTCATCAATCTGCCAGCCACGGATACATCTGTTTATGACAGTACGGGTAAGAGCGACCACTGCCAAGAATTTGTAGGGCAAAGTCCTGCCTTCAACTTAAGAATAGCCTTCATTGTGTTATGTGATACTATCATCGTGCTAAATGGGACAGACTTTGAACAGATCTAGCAACTCAGGACTGGATAGCCATGAGGCACTTTGGGCCATCAACAGCAGCAGAATTGTACTGCAATACAATATGCAACTTCATGGGCACATATTCCCCACTCAACTATTACCATCAGACCAGGTGATCAATCATGGTTCAGCGTAGAGTGCAAGAAGGCAAACCAGGAGCAGCATCAGGCATACCTAAGAATGAGGTGTCGACTTTAATACAATGCAAATACGCCACACTATAGGAAGAGGAGGTGCCGAGGAGACTCACCAGGATGTTGCCTGGGATGCAGCACTTTAGCCATAAAGAGAGGCTGAATAGACTTGGGTTTTTTTTGGAGCAGTGAAAATCGAGGGGGGATCTAATAGAGGTGTATAATATTATGAGGAAAGGGTTAATTTGGAGCATGGGATCATGACCACCTCCAAATACCCCTCCAACTCGTACACCATTCTTAATGGGAACTTATGCCGTCACTCCTTCATTGTCATTAAGTCAAAATCCTGGAACTGTTCTCTTAAAGCACCATGGGACTATCTATACCACACAAATAGTGCTCATTCAAGAAGACAACCAACCACAATCTTCTCAAGGGAAACTAGCAAAGGGCAATAAATGCTGGTCTTGCTAGCACCACCCCCCCCTCACCCTCATTCCACCACCCCCCAACACATTTCATGAATAAGTAAGAAGTAGAGGAATCTACTCAGATTTATATTACTAGAGTGGACAATACAGCCTTACTACAGAATCCTCTGTATAAAACTACAGCAAAAGTTTACCTGAGTTTCGAATAGGAGGTTCAAAAACAGCAATGGTGTCATCACTCAGATAATATGAAATCACAAATTTTCGTTCACTGTTGATCGGATCATCTGTAATCAGAATGGCACTGAACCGGAGCACATTGCTTTCCAGTCCCTGTCTAAAAAGAGTAAATTCCAATCAGATACTTAAGTAATCATAACTGATGATATATTCTATAACATAAATTACATAGGATATATAAAAACACAAATATTGACTGCAGAAGTAATATCAATAAGAAATAAGCAAAACATAAAAATAAAAATGCGAGACTGTACATAAAAAAGAAAATTAGTAAAAGGAAACTGTAAAGGTTAATTTAAAAAAAAAGAATTGAAACATTTGAAATGAAGAGGGAAATCTATGAATGATGGAACATAAGATAAATTTTCAAAACACATTTGCTGCATTTTGCAGAGTGTGACAGTACAAATTGCAAAAGGAAAAGTGAATCAGTTCCACAAAATAACTCTAGGCAAGGATATACTTTGAAAAACTGGTGGAACACAAAATAGAAAAGACATTGGAGCCTGTTAGCCTGCATCCTGGAACTCATCAATGTTGTAGAGGAATAACATGAAATGCAAAAACTTTCTAAATATTTTAGAATATAGAAATGGTGTGGCAATTAAATGTTGTCTATGTAAACACCTTTATTCAGAAAAAGACAGATCTGCTATTGATAGACCACCCAACATAATGTCAGCCATGAACAAGTTCTGGAAGACCATTATATGGGTTAAAATTAATATTCTCCCAAATAGACATATACTATTTGAAGAGAGTCAGTATAGGTTTGTAAAAAAGCAGGTCTTGCCTGATAACTTTAAGAGAGTTCTTTGAGGAAGTGAGAGAGAATATTAATTAAGAAATGCAAAAATTCATAAATAGTGCATAAGAATATTTGAAAGTTGCTTGATAAGAAAGTGAAAGTGTTTTTTGATGAAATTAAGGTACAGCACATCAAAGGATATATGGTAGCTGGATAGAAAACTGGTTAATGAATAATAAAAAAGAGATATAGCTGATGTTTCTGAGAATAGATAAACACAAACAGTTAGAGCTAGAAGCCTGTCTTATAGGCATGAAGTGGATACCTAAGGGTCCAATATGGGGGTGTTTGCGCAAGGGGGCTGGTGGTGAAGGGCAGGCTGGATTTGGATTGTGTTTTTTGGAAACTGCCACTTTTCATATTGGTAAAGCTTTCTCCATAGAAATTCTACGATTCAGAAGTTCTGCCTGAAACAGGCTTACACAAATACAGGGCCTGATGACTATTATTGATTGTGCATAATGTCAGCATGTGCTAGGCATCAACATTATTCCCTAAACTTGTCCAATTGAACTTGTAAATCATAGTTTGTAGTACCTTAATTTTCACAATTAGGTTAGTTTGCTGTACATTCGTACATTTTTTATACACACATCACTCAGTAATGAACTTACAAGACCAGGAAGTAATCACAGACGCATAAAGCCATTTAATTTGATAAATGCTTATTCCATTCACCAGAGAACCCTGAAAACTCTACACTACTGCATAAAAATAATTCAAATGATTCTAGATGCTGACATTCCTGAAAAATAAATGGACCGTTCAAGTGTGCAATAAAATCCATAAAGAAGAACATAAAAATAAGAAAAATATGGGAGAAAATTTGTTTGCATCATGATATCATTGAAGAATAGTTTGTGAGCTGTGCAGATAGTGCTCTATGTGCTTTCTGTAGCATTGCTTTGAATACATTTTTCCACCTAGACGTTTAAGATTTATATGATTATTATATAATCCATCATCCACAGGAACTCAATATTCTGAGATCTGCCACTATTTTTCTATCGTTCAGTGATAGCAAAGAAAATACATGTTTGCACAAGCATAAGTTAAAAATTTGCAATATATTTCATAATAGAAACCAAAAGGATAGAAGTAATAAGCAGTAATTCAGTTGTGAGCTCCAAATGATGAAAGAAACATTTATTGTTCGTAAAGGCATTCACTTAGGAGAGGCAACAGCCTAGTGGTATTATTGCTGGACTGTTAATCCAGAGATCAACTAATGTTCTGGGGACCCGGGTTCAATAAAAATCTGGAATGAAGTGTTTAACGACAACCATAACTCCATTGGCAATTGTTGGAAAAACCCATCTGGTTCTCCTTTGTCCTTTAGAGAAAGAAAATGCCATCCTTACCCAGCCTGGCCTGCATGTGACTCCAGACCCACAGCAACGTTGATGACTCTTAACCACCCTCTTGGCTATTAGAGATGGGCAACACATGTCTTAGGTCCCACATTTACTTGTATAGCATTTTATCTTACCTGTCCTTCTCCATGAATTTTTTAATATTAGGTTGAGGCGCTTTGGGCACCAGGCCCAAGGTTGAATTGAGCGAGTCCTCCTCTGATCCAAAGCCATTGTATGGAGGGATTTGTCTTTCAATTTTAGTGGTTGGTTTTGACTTGTATTTGACTGGTGTGAAGTCCACTGTTAATTAATAAAACAAAAAAAAATTATAAAAGTAAAATACTGCAGATACTGAAAATCTGCAATTTTTCCAGTATTTTCTCTTTTTATTTCAAAAACTCATGTTTGCTTGATTATTACAATCTGAGAAACAATGATGTGGTTCATCTAATAATACTAAACATATAAAACATTGCACAACCAATACTACAGATTCTTTCAGTACAACAGATGGTTGAAACTTTATTCCTATTCACATTATGGTTACTTACAAAGTATATGAATGATTTATAGACACTAAAGTTCAATTTCCAACAAACTACAACAAACAATTGAGTCTTTAGACAGTGCTTTGAAGCACAGTTTCTTCCGTATTCTGATAAAGAATTCATACTGACTCTGACTGCATCCATTTCTTATTCTTGTAACGTGTACTAAAGGAGATCGCTGCATTTCTATTGTATTTTTCTTTTATTCACTCATGGGATGTGGGCATTGTTGACTGGCCAGCATTTATTACCAATTCCAGTTGTCTTTGAGAGGTTGGTGGTGAGCTGCCTTCATGAACTGCTGCAGTCCATCTGCTGCAGGTGGGCCCTCAATACCATTAGGGAGGAATGCCAGGATTTTGACCCAGTGACAGGGAAAGGATCGGCAATATATTTTCCAGTCAGATTAGTGAGTATCTTGGAGGGTTACTTGCAGGTGGGGTGTTCCAATATATCTTCTGCCCATTTCCTTCCAGATGAAAGTGGTTGTGGGTTTGGAAGGTGCTGTCTAAGGATTTTTGGTGAACTTATGCAGTGCCTCTTGTAGATAGTACACACTGGTGCTACTGAAATTTCATGGTGGAGAGAGTGGATGTTTGTTGATGAGGTGCTAATCAAGTGGACTTCTTTGTTCTGGATGGTGTCAAGCTTCTTGAGTGTTGTTGGGGCTGCACTCATCCAGGCAAGTGGGGAGTATTTCATCACATTCCTGACTTGTGCTTTGTAGATAATGAACAGGTTTTGGGAAGTCAGAAGGTGAATTACTCACTGCAGTGCTCCTAGCCTCTGACCTGCTTTTGTAGCCACTGCATTTATATGGTGAGTCCAGCTGAGTTTCAAGTCAATGGTAACCACACATCCCCCCTCCACCCTACCACTTCTTGCCATCCAGCATGTTGATAATATGGGATTCAATGATGGTAATGCCATTGAATGTGAAGGGGTGGAGGTCAGATTCTCTCTTCGTGGAGATGGTCATAGCCTGGTATTTGTGTGGGATGAATATTACTTGCCACTTTTCAGCCCAAGTCTGGATATTGTCCAGATCTTGTTGCTTTTGAATGTGGACTGCAATCAATATCTGACCAAAGTACCCTCAAGAAAAAATGCTGAACTTTACATTACAATATGTAATGGCTCCAAATCCCCTAGATTCTGCATAGCGGTTGACTGTGCAATCCGGCATTGACCCCAGCAGTGTTTATGAAATCAATAGAAGGTTATTCCACTTGAATACATGCATCATTCAGACTGCTGAAAACTCCTGTATCTTCTTGTGTAGGGACCAGAAGAGGGTAAGGAAGATAGATATACTGAAGTGAGAAAAGGGTTGTCTACTTGCTCTTCCTGCTCAACAATTGAGTTTCCACAGCCCATGCATGGGTGCATTCTTCAGAATATTGAAAATTCCAGTATCTATTTACAAAGGAGGAAGACCAACTGAAATGAGAAAAATGTTGTCCATTTGCCCTTCCAAATTCACCTAGAGTCTTAATAAACTCAATCAAGAGGAATCAACATAAAAAAAAACTTTTAAAACATTCTTAGCTTTCGGAGGTCCAGACTGATTGCCTGGCCTGGATTTCATCAGTGGGGTCCATAAGAACATAGAAATTGCAGCAGGCTATCAAGCTTAGCCACCATTCTAGATATTGCTAATCATCTTCTCAATGCCATTATCCCACACTATGTCCATATTTCTAATGTCATTAGTCTCCAGAAACCTATTGACTTCTGTTATGAGCATGCTCAATGATTGGGTTTACAGAGCCCTATGGGATAGAGAATTCCAAAGATTCAACACAATTCTTTCTTATCTCAGTCTTAAATGGCCTACACCTTATCTTGACATTATGTCCCCTCCTTGTATAGACACCCCCAGGTACAGGAAACATCCAATCTATATCTACCTGGTGTCAGACAAAGGGGAAGGGAGGTAAATTTAAATTATGATTGCCTCCCTACATGTGCAAGAGTCACTGAGCTTTTAGGAAGCTGAAACAGTTAGTTTAATCAACTGATTTTATCATGGTATGAATCACATCCAGGTCAGGTGGTACTTGAACACAGACATCCTAGCCTAGAGGCAGTGATACAAACACTGTGCCAAAAGACCTTCATTTGTTGAGGTTGGTTGGCTCGCCGAGCTTGGCGAGCCAACCAACCTCAACACCCACAACCCAAGCTACAGATCTACTCCAAAACCTTAGAAACCTACGGGCGCAACACGCTCAAACTGGCAAGGAAATGGGAAAACTACACCATCAGCTCGGCGAGCCAATCAACCTCAACACCCACAACCCGAGCTACAGATCTACTCCAAAACTTTAGAGACCTTCATTTGTATTTATAAGGTTTGGAGCTACAGTCCAAGAACAGGATTGAACTGGGATTACCTAACTAAGCAGCTGTACTCCAGCAGACATTGATTATCCTGTGTAAGGCTGGACAAATAGTTAGATGCTAGCTACAGACCATGCTTTTTGAAATATATTGATATTTAATAACTCACCACTCACCAAACCCACTGCTAACTAAGCCTTGACTCTTCCCCTTGGCTGTCATTTGTCTATTAATTGAAAGATGGAAATCCTAACAATTATATAGATCCCCCAATCCATAGCAATCCCAGCATCCCCACCAACTCCAAAAGCCTCATACATTCCATGCCAACCCAAGCACCTCAACCCACACTCAATTGTCCCTTATACTATCCATGTCTACCCATACCACTACCCATTGACTCCTACAGCTCATGCCAGCTTAGTAGCAACTAATGAACCCCACTCATTTCCATGATCACTTATAGACCCATACCAAATTTGTGTCAACTAATGCTAAACAATGCTCCTCTTCTCCAACAGCTGCTGATTTGTGGCAACTCATGCCAATCTAATCCTTGCCCACTACACTCTGCACTTACACATTCCACGCCAACTCACATTGTATCCACCACAGGCAGACCAAAGGCAGAATATGCCTTTGTGCTCACTAAATTTTCTATAATTTGGGCAAAATATCATTGGAATCAGTGAAAAATGAGGGATACCAAGCACTTGGTTCAAATGGAAGAAGATAAACAATATATCTCCCAATGGTTTGTGTTTGGTCCTTGAGAGTAGATCAGCTACCTACTTACAATCTAAATCAGACAAAATTATACGATGCAAAATAAACCACAGTGAGCAGAATAAACAGAATAAATCTAACCTAAGGTTTTCATGTCTTGTTTGGGAAGGTTCCATGGTGGAATTACTTATATATCAGAATTTACAGCAAATATTTTAATTCCAAAAAGACGTTCTGTGGGTTTCTTCAGTTATCTCTACTACATTCAGTATTATTCATCTGTACAAAAGTTATATTCGCAATTTATTCTGAACACTGAGAAGGCTATTCAACACTCAAATGACCTGCATTTGTCTGTTTCCTCTTCAAGGTGCCCTCCAAGATCAACAGCGCCACCAAGTGACTGCATGAATTGGAAAACGTTTTCGATACAAAACTATACAAATAGGCTTAATTTTGTCTCAATGGCATTATTGAATACCTCTCATCTCTCTACATAATTTGTCTAGATTATTTGAAGCTAATTCTAATCCATTTCTTTTCAAACAAGTAATCAAATAGGAATTTGTGCAAATGTGTGGCTGGGAGTTCGGTAGAGGTCATTCAACCAATTAAGGCTGTACTGCAAAAACTACATTAAATCTACACTAGCCCCACTTTCCCCCACTTGCCCCATAGCTTTGAACTTTATGAAACTTAAAGTGTTCATCCAAGTATTTTTTAAAGGTTGTGAGGTTACATGCCTCTATTGCTCTCCTAAGCATGCATTCCAGACCCAGACCACATGCTGAGTGAAATAATTTTTCTCCAAATCCCCTCTAAACCTTCTATCTTTCACCTTAAACGTGTGCCCCTTGTTAATGACCCTTCAACTAAGGGGAACCAGCTGCTTTCTATGTCCGTGCCCCTCAATCCTACACAGCTCAGTCAGGTCCCTCCTCACCCTTCCTTAATCCAAAGAAAACAAACTGATATTATCCAGCCTCTTGTCACAGCTAAAGTGCTCCATCCGAGGTAACATCCTGGGGAATTTCTGCTGTACCCCTCCAGTGCAATTGCATCCCATCTACAGTGCAGTGATCAGAAATGCGCACAGTGTTCCAGCTTTATGTAAATCAATGCCACTCCACCATCACAGTTTATTTTTCCCACTTTTGCTTCCAGTAGCTATGACTGCTGCTGTCATACTGCAATGGAATGCACTAGTCACTTTGTGGATGGTGCAAGCAAAGAACACAGTTTTGGAAAATAGGAAAGTGCTGCCCACTTTAACATCACATGCAGAATTTCATTCACCAAAAAATCAGTAATATATTGCTGAGAGTCTGGAGTTACATGTTGACCAGACCAGGCAGTAATAGCAGTTTCCTTCTCTAAAGGATATTTAATGAACCAGAGTTATTTTATCATGACAATTAACTGTGGTTTCATGGTTATCATTAATTGTTAATTCCAGACTTTTATTGGATTCAAATTCTACCATCTGCCTAGGTCCAAAGAACATTACTTGGGTTTCTGGATTATTGGTCTAGCATTAATTCCACTGGGCCATTTCCTTGTATTATACTGCAAACCGGTTAGGTACATCCAGGTTGTAAGACAAAGCAGCACAATTCCATTCTTGCTGACACAACTGAAGAGTCAGAGAAAAAAAAATGGCAGCCCAAACATTTCCAGCGACTTCTAGTATCCCTGACTGAAAAGGCACAAACCCAGGTGATCCTTGCATGCACAGAAAATATGTAGTGATGGCTGTTTTCACCCAGACAGATTCAGTTAACATCCTGTCTCACACACCCAGAAATGAACATACATTCCTGCCAGTGGTCAATAAAACCTACTCACTGCACACAATATCAAGGAACGATGGAAGGTACCGGATAGTACAAAGGTTATCTGGTCTGACATTATTCTAACAATAGTACTGAAGACTGGTGCTCCGGAACTAGTTGTGCCCGCAGCCAAGATTTTCCAGTACAGCTCTAACATTGCCATTTCAGTTGTTTCAGCGGCGGGAGACTGGGAAGAAGTGCGAGGGCACCCTGGGAAGGTAAGCTTTTCGATTATAAAAGTCTTACCTCGCGTGACTCCATTTTTGGAGTGAGTAAGTGAGGTAATATATTTGGGCAGTTGCTTTACCCGAAACACTGCCTAGGTAGTGTCTCCCACCCATCCTCCTCCGCTAACCAAAAAAAAAGGTTCTGAGCGCTGATTTGGTAAGGTTACTAGTTTTTTTTTCAATAGTCTGTTTGGGAATTCAGAACAGCGGGAATGGATGTTAGGGCAGTTGCATGCTCCTCCTGTAGAATGTGGGAGGTAAGGGTCACCACTATTGTCCCCACTGACTTCATCTGCGGGAAGTGCACCCAACTCCAGCTCCTCGGAAACCACGTTAGGGAACTGGAACTGGAGCTGGATGAACTTCGGATCATTCGGGAGGCTAAGGGGGTAATTGAGAGGAGTTACAGGGAGGTAGTCACATCTCAGGTACAGGAAAAAGGTAGATGGGTTACAGTCAGGGGATGGAAAGGGAACAGGCAGACAGTGCAGGGATCCCCTGTGGCCGTTCCCCTCAAAAACAAGTATACCGTTCTGGATACTGTTGGGGGGGATGACTTACCAGGGGTAAGCCATGGGGTACAGGTCTCTGGCACAGAGTCTGTCCCTGTTGCTCAGAATGGAAGGGGGGAGAGGAGGAGAGCATTAGTCACTGGGGACTCCATAGTTAGGGGGACAGATAGGAGATTCTGTGGGAACGAGAGAGACTTGCGCTTGGTGTGTTGCCTCCCAGGTGCCAGGGTCCGTGATGTCTCGGATCGTGTTTTCGGGATCCTTAAGGGGGAGGGGGAGCAGCCCCAAGTCGTGGTCCCCATAGGCACCAACGACATAGGTAGGAAAAGGGATGGGGATGTAAGGCAGAAATTCAAGGAGCTAGGGTGGAAGCTTAGAGCTAGAACAAACAGAGTTGTTATCTCTGGTTTGTTACCTGTGCCACGTGCTCGCGAGGCGAGGAATAGGGAGAGACAGCAGTTGAACACGTGGCTACAGGGATGGTGCAGGAGGGAGGGATTCAGATACCTGGATAATTGGGGCTCATTCTGGGGTAGCTGGGACCTCTACAAACGGGATGGTCTACACCTGAACCAGAGGGGTACCAATATCCTGTGGGGGGAAATTTGCTAATGCTCTTCGGGAGGGTTTAAACTAATTCAGCAGGGGGATGGGAACCTGAATTGTAGCTCCAGTGTACAGGAGGTTGAGAGTAGAGGGGTCATGAATAAGGTTTCAAGGTCGCAGGAGTGTACCGGCAGGCAGGGAGGTGGTTTGAAGTGTGTCGACTTCAATGCCAGGAGCATCCGGAATAAGGTGGGTGAACTTGCAGCATGGGTTGGTACCTGGGATTTCGATGTTGTGGCCATTTTGGAGACATGAATAGAGCAGGGACAGGAATGGTTGTTGCAGGTTCCGGGGTATAGATGTTTCAGTAAGATCAGGGAAGGTGGTAAAAGAGGGGGAGGTGTGGCATTGTTAGTCAAGGACAGTATAACGGTGGCAGAAAGGATGTTTGATGAGGACTTGTCTACTGAGATAGTATGGGCTGAGGTTAGAAACAGGAAAGGAGAGGTCACCCTGTTGGGAGTTTTCTATAGGCCTCCGTAAAGTTCCAGAGATGTAGAGGAAATGATTGCAAAGATGATTCTGGATAGGAGCGAAAGTAACAGGGTAGTTGTTATGGGGGACTTTAACTTTCCAAATATTGACTGGAAACGCTATAGTTCGAGTACTTTAGATGGGTCAGTTTTTGTCCAATGTGTGCAGGAGGGTTTCCTGACACAGTATGTAGATAGGCCAACAAGAGGCGAGACCTCATTGGATTTGATACTGGGTAATGAACCAGGACAGGTGTTAGATTTGGAGGTAGGTGAGCACTTTGGTGATAGTGACCACAATTCGGTTACGTTTACTTTATCGATGGAAAGGGATAGGTATATACTGCAGGGCAAGAGTTATAGCTGGGGGAAAGGCAATTATGAGGTGATTAGGCAAGATTTAGGATGCATAGGATGGAGAAGGAAACTGCAGGGGCTGGGCACAATCGAAATGTGGAGCTTGTTCAAGGAACAGCTACTGCGTGTCCTTGAGAAGCATGTACCTGTCAGGCAGGGAGGAAGTGGTCGAGCGAGGGAACCGTGGTTTACTAAAGAAGTTGAATCTCTTGTCAAGAGGAAGAAGGAGGCTTATGTAGAGATGAGGCGTGAAGGCTCAGTTAGGGCGCTTGAGAGTTACAAGTTAGCCAGGAAGGACCTAAAGAGAGAGCTAAGAAGAGCCAGGAGGGGACATGAGAAGTCTTTAGCAGGCATGATCAAGGAAAACCCTAAAGCTTTCTATAGGTATGTCAGGAATAAAAGAATGACTAGAGTAAGATTAGGGCCAGTCAAGGACAGTAGTGGGAAGTTGTGCGTGGAGTCCAAAGAGGTAGGAGAGGTGCTAAATGAATATTTTTCGTCAGTATTCACACAGAAAAAAGACAATGTAGTCGAGGAGAATACTGAGATACAGTCTATTAGACTAGACGCGATTGAGGTTCATAAGGAGGAGGTGTTAGCAATTCTGGAAGGCGTGAAAATAGCTAAGTCCCCTGGGCCGGATGGGATTTATCCTAGGATTCTCTGGGAAG
>NC_063342.1:39925457-40076109 GCF_021869965.1 Rhincodon typus | reverse complement strand
TTTCTGAAGAAGGGTCTAGGCCCGAAACGTCAGCCTTCCTGCTCCTCTGATGCTGCTTGGCCTGCTGTGTTCATCCAGCTCTACACCTTGTTATCTCAGATTCTCCAGCATCTGCAGTTCCTACTATATCTGATTTAGCATGGCAGCAAGGAGCCTTAGCAAAACTGAGTCAGTGGGAATCACAGTGAAATTATCCACTGTATCCATCAAGTAACCGAAATTTCTTAAAGAACTCAACATAGTGTTTCCACAAGATTTGTAAGAACAAAAGTAAATCAAAAGCATCTCACCTGCAACTTGACTGGCTACCCCTGTAAATAACTTCTTTTTAAAAAATTCATTCCTGGAATGCAGGCATCTCTGGTTAAACCAGCATTTATTGCCTATCCCTAAATGTGTCCGATAAAGCAGTGGCGAACTGCTTTCTTGAGACATTTTAGTCCATGTGGTATAGATACACCACCAATGCTATTTGGAAGCAAGCTCCAGAAATTTAACCTAGCAGCAGTGAAGGAACAGCAGTTTATTTCTAAGGCAGGATGGTATGTACCATGGATGGGAAATTGCAGTTGGTGGTGAACCCCTGTGTCCTACATGTTTGGGGATTCCCTTTTCAGAATGCAGTCATCATCTGTTACAATCCCAGTCAAGATTGCTAAATTTATGTCATGATCTTTTCAGGGATCAATAACATTTCAGTTTGAAGTTGACAAAATTTGAACCCAGAAAAAAAAGATATGAGTTTTAATGGCTTTGAACAAATAAAATAAACTTTATGATACAAAGTTGGAAAAGTAAAATAATCTAAATGTGTATGCAACTTGTATGTTAACATCCAGATATAACACAAGGATTAACAGACAAACTGGAAGCAAACATTCCATAGAAACATTAATCAGCATTAATGGTCAAGACAGATCCCATGGATTTCTCAGCAACCCACCTAGGTGTTAATGAGACTTTGAATCACCAAACTTCAGTACACTTTGTTTTCTTCATGCGGGATATTAAACAACCAAAAATATCCTGGTAGTTTAATCTATTCTCAAAGACTACATTCCCCAGGATTTTGGAGACTGCTTGCAAATGTGAACTGTTCTGAGGAAGGATCATTAGACCCAAAGATTTCTCTCCGTAGATGCTGCCAGACCGCTGAGCTTTTCCAGCGGTTTTGTTGACCTACTTCTGAGACTGGGTCCCACTGTTTCAGCCAAGCTATATTCCAGCATCTAAATAAAGCTCCTCAACCACATACTACTAACAACTGCTCACCTCCCAGCTACTCAAACTCTTCTAAGATTTCATCCAACTGGGCTTTACAAGACTACACTCCAGCATCTAATCAGTGGCACAGCAGAACCATACTACCCATGGGTCATTCTTTATCCCAACTGGATGCAGCCAACAAATAGCAACTCTTTAGCAACATGGAGAAATCTTCTTTGACTCTCTCACAAATTGAAATCTCCCTGATCGTTGATAACAAGGTGTTCTTCAGAAGGGTCTAGGCCCGAAACGTCAGCTTTCCTGCTCCTCTGATGCTGCTTGGCCTGCTGTATTCATCCAGCTCTACACCTTGTTATCTCAGATTCTCCAACATCTGCAGTTCCTACTATCTCCCTGATCGTTATTCATTTATCCTTGAATTGATCTGAGTTAACTGTTAAAACCTTGCAACAAGCCCCACATTGTACTTTGACAGGACCAAATCTAACCAGTATTCAAATATCTAATACTTGAATGTTAAAATTTCCAGGGGGCTGCTGGTTTACACAACAAAAATGGATATTAAATTTTTTTTAGATCAAGCCATGCTCAGCTACTTATAGCGTATAGAGTGATACAGCATAGAAACAGGCCCTTTGGTCCAACAAGTCCATGCCGAACATAATCCCAAAATAAACTAGTCCTACCTGCCTGCTCCTGGCCCATATCCATCCAAACCTTTCCTATTCATGTACCTATCCAAATGTCTCAAATGTAATTGTACCCGCATTCACCACTTCCCTAGGAAGTTCATTCCACTTGTGAACCACATTCTGTGTAAAAAATTTGCCCCTCATGTCTTTTTAAATCACTCTCCTCTCACCTTAAAAATGTGCCCCCTTGTCTTGAAGTTCCCCATCCTAGGGAAAAGACAACCACCATTAACTCTATCTATACCCCTCATTATTTTATAAACTTCTATCAGGTCACCTCTCGACCTCCAATGCTCCAATGAAAAAAGATCCAGCCTATCCAGCCTTTCTTTATAACTCAAACTTTCCATACCTGGCAACATCCTGGTAAATATCTTCTGAAGACTCTCCAGCTTAATAATATCCTTCCTATAACTGGGCGACCAGAACTGGACACAGTATTCCAGAAGAGGCCTCACCAATGGCCTGTAGAACCACAATATGAATTCCCAACCCCTATACTCAAAGGACTGAGCAAAGAAGGCAAATGTGCCAAACGTCTTTTAACCACCCTGTCTTTACGTGACACAAACTACAGAAAATGCACCCCTAGGTTCATCTGTTCTACAACAGTACCCAAGGCCCTACCATTAATCGTATAACCCTACCCTTGTTTGTTGTACTGAAATGCAATACATCACATTTATCCAGATTGAATTCCATCTGCCATTTTTCAGCCCATTGGCACATTTGATTAGGATCCCTTTGTGATCTTAGAAAATCTTCTTCAATGTCTACAATGCCACCAATTTTGATATCATCCGCAAACTTACTAACCATGTCTTCTATATTCTCATCCAAATCATTTATATAAATGACAAACAAAAGAGGACCCAGAACTGATCCCTGTGGAACACCGCTGGTGACAGGCCTCCAGTCCGAAAAGCAATATTCCACCACTCTCCGTGTTCTGCCGTTAAGGCAAATATGTATCTAACTGGTGAACTCACCCTGAATCCCACATGGCCTAACTTTACTTTACTAATTAGTTTACCTTGCAGAACCTTGTCAAAGGCTTTACTAAAATCGAAATTAACAATGTCTACTGCCATCATTAATCTTTTCGGTAACTTCCTCAAAAAACTTTTCAGAAATATCTTCTCTAATTACAGCAGTTATGATGTGCTCTCTTCACATTCAGAACTTTCCCCATCAATCCTTCTATTTATACTGCTACTTAGAATTCCTCCATTCCCCCTCTCTATCAGTATAAAATCTCCCTTAATGGAATGAGCAAATCTCCCTGCTGAGATATTGTTCCATTTCCAGTTCAGGTTAGATCCCATCCTTTTTGAACAGGTCTTTTCTATCCCAAAAGACATTCCAATTGTCCAAAAACCAGAATTCCTGGACAATACACCACCTCTTCTGCCATTGATTTATCTTCTTTATCCTTTTGTTCCTTCCCTCATTTGAGTTTGGCATTGGGAGTAAACTAGAAATTGCTACCTTTAAGGTTCTATTTTTTAATCTTCTACTAACCTCTTAAATTCACTTTGTACTGCTTTAATTTTTTCCTTAAAAATGTCATTCCTACCAACGTGTACTAAATTTCTGGCTTCTCAATCTACCTTTAACAATATGATTGAAATGTTTAGAAACATCCTTAATCCTAGCACCAGGAAAGCAACAAGCCATCCTAAATTTACGCTCACTGCTACAGAATCTCCTGTCTATGCCCCTGACAGGAGAGTTCCCCATAAAAATAGTTCTTTTAAATTTTGTGAAACGCTGCTTAACATAAGAATCATTCCAAGTGTCCAATAAATGACTGCCCCTTCCATTTTCCTCGGAGAGACCATCCCCTTCAATAATTCAAAAAACTGAATATCTATTTGGTAGAGGAATAGCCACTGGAGACTTTTGAACTATCTTTTTACCTTTTCTGACAGAGGCTCAGGGACCGCTTTGCAGAACACCTACGCTAGGTTCACAATAAACTCCTGCACCTCCCAGTCGCGAACCATTTCAACTCCCCCTCCCATTCCTCAGACGACATGTCCATCCTGGGCCTCCTGCAGTGCCACAACGATGCCACCCAAAGGTTGCAGGAACAGCAACTCATATTCCGCTTGGGAACCCTGCAGCCCAATGGTATCAATGTGGATTTCACAAGCTTCAAAATCTCCCCTCCCCCTACCGCATCCCAAAACCAGCCCAGCTCGTCCCCGCCTCCCTAACCTGTTCTTCCTCCCACCTATCCCCTCCTTCCACCTCAAGCCGCACCCCCATCTCCTACCTACTAACCTCATCCCGCCCCCTTCACCTGTCCATCCTCCCTGGACTGACCTATCCCCTCCCTAACTCCCCACCTACACTCACCTTTACTGGCTCCATCCCCGCCTCTTCGACCTGTCTGTTTCCTCTCCACCTATCCTCTCCTCTATCCATCTTCTATCCGCCTCCCCCTCTCTCCCTATTTATTTCAGAACCCCCTTCCCCTCCCCCATTTCTGATGAAGGGTCTAGGCCTGAAACGTCAGCCTTTCTGCTCCTATGATGCTGCTTGGCCTGCTGTGTTCATCCAGCTCTGCACCTTGTTGTCTCAACCATCATCTGACTGATCCTGCTATGTAATCACTTTTCTAAATCTACTAGCTAGCTCTCTCTATACCTCACATATACCCTTAATAACATTAAGCCTAAATAAAGGATTTTCAATAACAGCTGATAAATAAACTACCTTTCATTACCTACAGAAAATAATGTTAAAATGTAAAAAGTTAAAATATATATATGTCAAACATATAAAACTCTTCTTCAATAAATTCCTTAAAAATCTTCTCCACAGCTGACCACATGTAGAACTCCCCAAAACGAAAACACAACTCCTTATTTAAACAAAAACTGTTCATTTTTTAAAAAAAAACCTTTTAAAACAGATATAGTCATTTTTTAACTTTTGAATTTAGAATAAAAATGAACTCTCAGCTGCTCACTATATATCCTAAAAAACTTGTTTTAAAAAAAAGCCCATTTGTTTGGGTTTTTGGGTCTTTTTTAAATGTTAATGAAACAAAATTAATAAAAATCTGATATTAGTGAAATATAATAACTGTAAAAAAATCTATAATAAATCTTTAACTCAGCCTGCAATCCCAAAAGCAGCTGCAAAATCCACACTGCCTCCAAGCTGTTTGAATTGTGAATGCTATTTCAATTCTGATACAAGGTCACAAGCTTCAAATTTAACTCTAACTGTGACATATCTCCACATTTTCAGCTTTTTGTTCAGATTTCCAGTTCCTGCACTATTTTGTTTTTGTATTTACTTCTACGTCATTTAAACCTACCTGCATAATCCAAATTTTTCTTTTTTCTCTGACATACTTACTTTGTTTAGAAATATTTTTGATACTTCAGTTGCCAGTATGTGTGTGGGAGTTTACAATGAAGCAAAAATTAGATTAATATGATACACAAAGTGAAATAAAGATTGGGAAAGATAGGTGGATTTAAGAAAGATTGGTAAAAGACACATAGAAAGATAATTAAAACAGATCTAGCAGTAATTCGTGTCTGCAGGCATGAGACTCTATATTTATGTAACCAACAGTATTTGTCCCTTCCCACACAATCATAAATATATTTATTTCCAAATACAGAAGCCCTCATTTTTTGAGGTGTCTTTAGCAAAGAACTGTTGTGATCCAAGTATGGAAAGTTCATGTCATTTTTACCCAATACCAAGTTTATTGGCAAGGACTGTTACAATAAACATTGAAGAGGACCAGAGTAGCTCTGATGGCAAGAGTTTAATTGTGCATGTGTAATTCCCAATTTACTCAGTCACAATGGTGAGTGCGTCTATGCAATGTCCAGCACATGAAGTCTATAATTGAGTGTAGGAATTAGTAAATTCAGGAGGAAGAAAGCAGTACATAATTTATCCATAATAAATATAAAAATGATTTAACTTCAGGTATCAGTAGTTTCAGTGAGTGATTGATCAGTGATCTAATGCTTTGAGCTAATTACGATCTTAGACTAAATCTAAATGGACTTCAGTCATTTTTTGAACGGTCTTTGAAAGGTTGGGATCAATAAGACAGCAATTCAATACTAGAGTTTAATAATCTCTTCCAAAACTAACACGTGCTGCAATGATAAGTTTGCGCTGGACTTTACAACTCCCCTGCCTGATTGAAATCAGGTTGGCTTATTGATCTTGTACTAAATCCATTATAGTCTGACTTTTGTTCTTTAATCTTTCCTTCAACTCAATGCAGTTTGTTAGAAGCAGGACTTCCACACTAATTGCCAATTTTAGTCCACTTGACTATTAATTGCCTACAATCATCTGCTGACTCGTCAATACAAATAATCTTGGAACTATATTATAATCATATTAATTATTAATATAAGCCAATTGGAATAAGATCCATAGGTTCACAAAACATTTTAAAACCTATGTCCATCAATTACTTATACAATTTAAATTAAGCATAAAATAAATTGCTAACTAGTTCTAAGTCTCTGATCTTTTATAATGTAGTTGCTCTCTCATAGTTTTGCTCACAGCGAAAAAAAAATTCTTTTGTGAAAGACATTTATGTTCTACTTGGGTTCATTTGAATCTTCCAACCAAGTTAATCTTTGTGGGAAAGATAATATAAAGATAGATATACGATTGTTCTCACTCACGTTGCCAAATGCCAGACAGGGTCCTAGGTGAATTTCTGCAGTGCATCTTGTAGATTGTACACACTGCTGCTACTGAGCGTCAGTGGTGGAGTGGATGCTTGTGGATGTAGTGCCAATCAAGAGAACTGCTTTGTCCTAGATAGTGTCAAGCTTTTTAAATGTTAAAGCTGCACTAATCCATCACACTTCTGATTTGTGCCTTGTAGATGGAGGGCAGGCTTTGGGGAGTCAGCACGTGAGTTACTTGCTGCAGTATTTGTAGTGAGTCCAATTTAGTTTTCAATCCTAACCCCCAAGTTGTTGATAGTAGGGAACGCAGTGATGGTGATGTCATTGAATGTCAAAGGGAGGTGGTTAGATTGCCTCCCATTGGAAATGGTCATTATCTGGCATTTGCGTGGTGCGAATGTTACTTGCCGCTTGTCAGCCAAGTCTGAATAATTGTCCAGGTTTTGTTCATTTGAACATGGACTACTTCAGTATATGAGGAGCTGTGAATGGCACTGAACATTGTGCAATCATTGGCAAACATCCCCACTTCTGACCTTATGATGGAGGGATGGTCATTGATGAAACAGCTGAAGATGGGTGGGCCTTGGACACTACCCTGAGGAACTCCTGAAGAGATGTCCTGGAGCTGAGATGACTAACCTCCAACAACAAAAGCCATCTTCCTATGTGCTAGGTACGACTCTTGATGTCAAGGACTGTCAGTCTCACTTCACCCCAGGAATCCAGCTCTTTTGTTTATGTTTGAACCAAGACTGTAATGAAGTCAGGAGCAGAGTGACCCAAACTTGGCATTAGTAAGCATTATTGCTGATCAGTTGCTGGTTGATAGCACTGCTGATGACACCTTCCATCACTCTATTAATGACCCAGAGTAGACTGATGGGGCGGTAACTGGCTGGGTTGGATTTGTCCTGCTTTCTGCTTATAGGACATACCTGGGCAATCTTCCACTGTTGGGTAGATGCCAGTGTTGTACTTGCACTGGAACACCTTGTTTAGGGGTACAGAAAGTTCTGGAGCAGAAGTCTTCATTGCTATTGCTGGAATGTTAACAGGACTCATG
Source organism: Rhincodon typus (assembly GCF_021869965.1). Lineage (NCBI taxonomy): Eukaryota > Metazoa > Chordata > Chondrichthyes > Orectolobiformes > Rhincodontidae > Rhincodon > Rhincodon typus. Next base: position 40,068,433 of record NC_063342.1, on the reverse strand, counting down.
GCATTTGCAGTATCCAGTGCCTCCAACCATTTCTTGGTAGCTTGTTGAGTGAATTGAATTAGCTGAAGACTGGTACCTATGATGTTGGGGACCATTGGAGGAGGCGGAGATTCACTTGGCACTTCTGGCTGAAGATTGTTGTGAACTCTCCAGCCTTATCTTTTGCACTAATGTGTTGGGGTTTTCCATCATTGAGGATGGGGATATTTGTGGAGCCTCCTCCTCCTCCATTGAGATGTTTAATTGTCCACCACCAATCACAACTCAATGTGGCAGGACTGTAAGGTCAGATCCATTGGTTTTGGAATCAGTAAGCTCTGTCTATCACTTAGTGCTTATGCTGTTTGGCATACAAGTAGTTCTGTTTGATAGCTTCACCAGGTTGACACCTCATTTCCAGGTATGTCTGGTACTGCTCCAGACATGCTCTCCTGAACCCTCGATTGAACCAGGGTTGATCCCCTAGCTTGATGGTAATGGTTGAGTGAGGTATTTGCCGGGCCATGAGGCTGAAAATTGTATTGGAGTATTATTCTGCTGCTGTTGATGACCTCATAGATGACCAGTTTTGAGTTACTAGATCTGTTCAAATTCTGTCCCATTTAGCATGGTGATAGTGTCACACAACACAACGGATGGTTTTCTCAATGTGAAGGTGGAACTTCATCTTTACAAGGATTGTGTGGTAGTCATTCTTCCTAATATGGTCGTGGACAGATGCATCTGCAGCCAGCAGATTGATAAGGATGAAGTTAAGTATGTTTTTCCCTTTTATTATTTCCCTCACCACTTGCCGCAGACCCAGTCTAGCAGCTTTGTCCTTTATGACCTAACCAGCTCATTCAGTGGTGCCGCAGCTGAGCCAGTCTTGGTGGTAGACACTGAAATCCCCACCCAGAGTACATTTTGTGCCCTTGCCACCCTCAGTATTGTTCAACATGGAGGATTACTGATTTATCAACTGACAGAGGATGGTAGATGGTATCCAGCAGGAGGTTTCCTTGCCCATGTTTAACCAGATGACATGAGACTTCATGGGTTCCAGAGTCAAGGCTGAGGACTCCTAAGGCAGCTCACTCCCGACTGTATACCACTGTGCTGCCACTTCTGCTGAGTATGTCCTGTCAGTGGGACAGGAATATCCAGAGGTGGTGATGTGGTGTCTGGGACATTGTCTGCAAGGATTGATTCCATAAGTATGACTGTGTCAAGTCTTGCTTTAATAGTCTATGAGACAGCTTTCTGAAGTTTGACAGTAGCTCCCAAATGTTAGTTAGGAGGACTTTACAGGAACGTTTCATTTGTGGTGCCTAGATCAATGCTGGATGGTCTTTCCGGTTTCATTTCCTTGTTGAGGCTTTGAAGCGATTGATACAAATTAATGGCTTGCTAGGCCATTTCAAAGGGTGGTTGAGAATCAACCACATTGCTGTGACTTTGGAGTCACATGTAGGTTGGACCAGGTGAGGATGGCAGATTTCCTTCCCTGAAGGACATTTGTGAACCAGATGGGTTTTTCCAACAATCAACAATGGTGTTGTGGTCATTAGATTCTTAATTCCAGAGCTTTTTTTATATATGGAATTTAAATTCCACCATTTGATGTGATGGGATTCAAATCAATGCCCCCGGAATATTGCTGAATTTCTGGATTAGGAGCCTAGCAATAATAATACTAGGCCATCACCTTCCCATAATCCTTGTTTTCTACAACTTTGAGATTAGTTTTTAATGTAGCATTTATTTTGGGTTGAGTCAATGATGACGTTTGATTGTTGGACCATACATGCAGCTATTATAATTGCAACACTGGGTGACACAGATGTGTCTTCTACTTCTTTTCCACTTACTTAGTCTCTGCTGGCTAGACAACTCAAGTGTACCCTGCGCTCCTCCCACAATTGCTGTTGATTAGTTCACTAGTGAACCATCAGCAGCAAATATAGAACAGAAATAATCTTTTATTGGCAGAGGAAAGAGCGGGGCAAAATGAGCAGGTTTTCAGGAAGACCCCAGATCCTGCAAAATCTGGACACATGTGATTTAAAGTGGCGCATAGCACACATGTATCAGCATTAGCAAATGCAGCCTATAAGAAAATCTCCAGCTAATGCAAAACATAATGAGGGTGATCAGGTAACACAAGCTGCTGATATTGTGCTTGTAAAATGAGCAGCATGTGGTCAAAAATCCAAGGCCTCAGTTGTTTCTATGATGTCCAAAAACTTTCCTGATACAATTTACAAGTGGGCCTGCACAGGGGTAAGCATGCCTGCTGGAAACCAACTTCACCACTACATTTGTTGTTATCACCTTTCTCACCCACCACTGAAAACACTGTTATCATCTGCATTCAGTAAAAAATGGATAAGACAAAGAAAGAAACAGAAAAATTATCAAATGCTTTCAGGGAGCAAAACAGCAAAAAAGGTGCCATGGAAGCAGGACAGTGAAAAGCAGATCAGGAAGAAGTCAGAAAAGAAGAAGCAGGATGGGACAGAGATACAAATAATAATGTAACAGAGACAGAAAAGAAGGAGACATTATTCTGAATGACCACGCATAGCACCTCAGGAGGTCAATTAATGAGGTTAAAAGGAATTCTGCATTTTAGTATTTAAGTAAATGTTTTCTAATCTTTAGTAGCAGCAGTTTTTAAATTAAATTTCCTTTGCATGATATGTAAAGGAAATTATTTCCATTCAGTAGTGTTGTGGAAGTAAAGCACTGTGAAATTGGACTACCTTTGACAATTAATCACAAACACATGGATACAGACATTTCATTTCACTTCCTTCGGGAGTTTCATCGCATCTTCTCTATTCCAAGGACAATAGTCCTAATTTTTCCAACCTCTCTGAAACACCTCATTCCTGATAACACCTTCATAAACCTCCACTGTAATCTTTTGAAGGCAATTACATCATTCCTAAAGTGTGGTGTTGAAAATTGTTTAAAATATTCCAGCTGAGGCCTAACTAGTAACTTATAAAGTTCAATCATGACACATTGCTTTTATATTCTATGCCTCTTTTTCTAAATCTATAATCTTTTTTTTAACTGCCTTGTCAATTTGGCCATCTTTGCCAATTTGTTTCTGATGTCTCCTTATCTAGCCTTACGAAAATCATGCAGTTAACACTGTCTTTCTACTTTAATCCCCCCAGAGTCCATCACTTCATATTTCTCTCCACTGAACATCAGTTGCCATGCTTCTTCCCATTTTACCATCCCATTTGTTGTTGTGAAGTCTACAACAGCCATCATCATGATCTACTATTTTGTAAACCATTTCAATACTGTTGTAGTCAGGTCACAATGAAAACTGAAAATGGCACTTAAAACTTACCTGAAAAACATTATGTGCAATATACTTCACATAAAAATCATAATAGTTATGACATTAGTCTTTGTTCTATTTTTTCGTAGGATGAGCGTATTACTAGCTAGGTCAGCATTTATTCCACACCCCTGTCAGAAAGTGCTGCAGAGCTGCTTTCTTGAGCCACTATAATCAACAACATATAGGTTTACTCATAATGGTGTTAGGGAGGGAGTTCCAGGATTTTGACCCAGCAACAGTAGATGAAATTGTTCCAAGTCAGGGTGGCATGTGACTTGCAGTTGGTGGTGTTCCCAGGCATCTTCTGCCCTTGAATGTCTAAGTTGCCAAATCAAGCAGGTTGCTTTGGCCTGGATGGTACCGATCTTCTTGAATATTGCTGGAGCTGCACCCTTCCAGGCAAGTGGAGACTATTACATTGCACTCCTGACTAGTGCTTTGTAGATTTTGGATAGGTGATAGGAAGAGTTACTCACTACAGAATTCCTAACATCTGACTTGATCTTGTTGTCTTTGTATTTATTTGGCTGGTCAAGTTCAGTTTCTGGTCAATGTTAACCTTCCAGCTGTTACAGTCTGACCTTTGGAGGTAGTAATACATTGAGCATCAAGGACAGATGGTTATAGGGACTCTCACACTCAGTACTAGCAGTCAGCCAGCATGTAAGCCAGGCAAAAGGAAACAGGACAACAGAAGGACTCCTCTACCCTGAATGCTGGAGTTGGATTATGAATCAGAGTAACCGAACCTCAATCAACCTGCAAACTAAGAAGAGTGAAACCGACTGTTCAACTACCGATGTCAATGCTGCTGGTAACTGAATTAATTCTTCAAAGGCTGCTTTCCCATCTCCATTCACCCTTTATTTACAAATGCACAGCCTTTGACAATAGCATTGCCTCTCACTGAGTCAGGCATTCAGGAGCTCAATATCCCTAACATTCATTCTTTTAATCAGCTAGATCTCCTTGATTGGACGAGATTAATAGCCCAAATCAGGGAACTCATATTCTATGAGGTTCAGCTGGCTGACCTCGTTACAATCAGTACAGTAACATCCAGTGCAATGGTCACAATGTTCATCTATTTTCTCTTTGCTAATAAGGCAGAGTCTGATCCATTTATCTTTTTTAAAAATCTTTTTGGACTCACCTCATTTCTAATCTGTATTGTGTATTTTGTTACTGATTCTTCTTGCATCTAGCCATTAATAAAACTCACTCATTGTTAACTGAAGAAAGCCTGGTTAAATTGGTGTCTTTTAAAACATATGGGCCTAGAATAATGATACTCACAAGGGAACAGTTCCATTTTTAAGATGACCTTGTTGCAACCAACCAAAGCGCAGAATGAATAAAGAGGGGGAGTCAGTTCATGCCTACAGGCTTAACAATTTAGGGTTAGGATTGGGTATTGATATCCTTCCTGGAACCATAAAAAATTGAAGAAACTTCCTCAAGGTCTAGGATTAACAACAGAGACCCCTAGGTCTAGAATCCTCCTCAACAGAATACAGCGTTTCCACATACATGCTGTCAAGACCTCTCAGAATTGCAAATATTTCAATCAAGTCACCTCTTACTAGTTGGAGTTGTAGACAAGCCTAATCTGTTGAATCTTTCTCCATAAGGCAGTCAGGTATTTGTCTCGTAAGCTTTCTCCAAACTGCTTTCAGCACACTTACTTCCTTCCTTAAATGAGTATTCCAGTTGTGATCTCACCAATGTCTTGTATGGCTTGAGCACAAATCTTCCTTTTGTATTCAATCCCCTTTGTAAAAATTTCTTAATTACCTGCTGTACCAACGTACTAACCTTTGTGACTCATGAGTAAGGACACCCAGATCCCTCTGCATCTAAGCTCTGTAATCTCTCATCATTTAGATGATTTTTTAAAAAATTCTGTCTGCTAGAAATGAATAATTCCACATTTCTTCACATTGTACTCCATTTGCCAGACCTTTGCCCACACAATCCCTTTGCAGCCTCCTTATGTCCTTTCAGAATTTATTTTTCTACCTATCTTTGTGTCATGACAAATTTAGTAACCATACTCTTAGTCCCTTCATCCAAGTCATTTATATAATTTTTAATAAATTGAGGCCATAGCTCTGGTGCCTATGGCACACCAATTGTTATATCTTACCAACCAGAAAATGAGCCATTTACACCTGCACACTTTTCTGATAGCTAGCTAATCTTTTATAGAGTCATAGAATTGTATAGCACAGAAGCAGACCCTTCGGACCAACTTGCCCATGCCAAGAAGATATCCTAAATTAATCTGGTCCAACTTGCCAGTATTTGGCCCATATCCCTCTAAACCCTTCCTATTCATACACCCATCCAGATACCTTTTAAATGTTGTAATTGTACCAGCGTCCACCACTTCCTCTGGCAACTCATTCCATAAATTCCACGCACCATCCTCTGCATGAAAGAATTGCCCCTTAGATCCCTTTCAAATCTTTCTCCTCTCACTTTAAACCTATGCCCTCTAGTCTTGGACTCCCCTACCGAGGGAAAAAGACCTTGGCTATTCACCCTATCCACGCCACTCATGATTTTATAAACCTCTATAACGGTCACCTGTCAGCCTCTGACACTGCAGGGAAAATAGTCCCAGCCTATTCAGCCTCTCCCCGTAACTCAAAGCTTCCAATCCCGGCAACATCCTTGTAAATCTTTTCTGCACTCTTTCAAGTTTAACAACATCTTTCCTATAGCAGGGAGACCAGAACTGAATTCAGTATTCTGAAAGTATGCAGGCCAATTTGTCACCCCTGACTCTTTGACCTCTTATTTTTCACAATAATCTTTTCTAAAGCCTTCCGGAAATCTAAGTAAAAGTACATCCATCAGTTTCCCTTTATTCACAATATATATTACTTTTCTTCAAATAAAACAGCACAGTACAGGCCCTTCGGCCCACGATGTTGTGCTGACCTATTATCCTTCTCTAAAATCAAACTAACCTGCATACCCTTCATTTTATATCATCCATGTGCCTATCCAAGAGTTGCTTAAATGTCCCTAATGTATCTGACTCTACTACTATCGCTGGCAGTGCATTCCATGCACCCATCACTCTCTGTGTAAAGAACCTACCTCTCCTATACCTTCCTCCAATCACCTTAAAATTATGCCCCCTTGTAATAGTCATTTTCGCCCTGGGAAAATGTCTCTGGCTATCCACTCTATCTATGCCTCTCATCATCTTGTACACCTCAATCAAGTCACCTTTCATCGTTCTTCGCTCCAATCAGAAAAGCCCTAGCTCCCTCAACCTTTCCTCATGAGACCTGCCCTCCAGTCCAGGCAGCATCCTGGTAAATCTCCTCTGCACCCTCTCTAAAGCTTCCACATCCTTCCTGTAATGAGGCGACCAGGGCTGAAAACAATAGTCCAAGTGTGGTCTAACCAGGGTTTTGTAGAGCTGCAGCATAACCTCGCGGCTCTTAAATTCAATCCCCCTGCCAATGAAAGCCACACACCATATGCCTTCTTTACAACCCTATTAACTTGGGTGGCAACTTTGAGGGATCTATGGACGTGCACCCCAAGATCCCTCTGTTCCTGAACACTGCCAAGAATCCTGCCATTAACCCTGTAATCTGCATTCAAATTCAACCATCCAGAATTAATCACTTCACACTTTTCTGGGTTGAATTCCATCTGCCATTCTTTGCCCAGTTCTGCATCCTGTCAATGTCCCGTTGCAACCTACAATAGCCCTCCGCACTATCCACAACTCCACTAATCTTCATGTCGTCAGCAAACTTACTAACCCACCCTTCCACTTCCTCATCCAAGTCACTTATAAAGATCACAAACAGCAGAGGTCCCAGAACAGATCCCTGCAGAACACGACTGGTCACCGAGCTCCAGGCTGAATACTTTCCATCTGCTACCACCCTCTGTCTTCTATTGGACAGCTAATTCTGTATCTAGACAGCCAAATTTCCCTGAATCCCATGCCTCCTTACTTTCTGAATGAGCCTACCATGGGGAACCTTATCAAATGCCTTGCTAAAATCCATGTACACCACATCCACTACTCTGCCTTCATCAATGTGTTTTGTCACATCCTCAAATAATTCAATAAGGCTTGTCAGGCATGACCTCTCCTCACAAAGCCATGTTGATTATTTCTAATCAAACTATGCTTTTCCAAATAATAATAAATACTATCTTTCAGAATCCTCTCCAATAATTTACGCACCACAGAAGTAAGACTGACTGGTCTGTAATTCCCAGGATTATGCCTATTCCCTTTATTGAGCAAGGGAATGACATTTGTCACACTTCAGTCATCTGGTATTACTCCAGTAAAAATAACTCCAGCAAAGTAGTGAAATATGACTTCACTTTCACAAAACCATGTGTCACTGCCTGGTTACCTTGAACCTGTCTAATGTAATAACTTCTTTACTCAGAAATTCTAACATCTTCCCTAAGTCAGATGTTAAGATAATTGGCCTGCAGTTTCCTACTTTCTGTCACTCTCCCTTTTGAATAAAGAAACTACATACACTAGATGAAATTGATCAGACCCAGGGATGTGACAGCCTGCTGCTCAACAATTTGCTAAGCACCACTGCTCTGATGATTATAATTTTCTTCAGTTCCTCCATTCCTTCCATTTCCTGATTGTTACTTGCATCCTCCATAGTAAGGATTGATGTAAATTACTTGATCAATTAATCTACCATCCCCTTACTTTCTATTATTAATTCCACAGAGTCACCTTCAATGGGATCAATGCTCATTTTGTTAATGCTTTTCTTTTTTTAAATGTCTATAGAAACTTTTCCTACCTGGGTTCATACATCTAGCTAACTTTCTCCCCTGCTTGGATGGAATTTCAGATTGGCCCCAGGTTCCCGTACCTTCCCCGGGAGCCTGTACCCCACAACCTGAGCCACCTCCGGGATTTCAACTTTTATCTTTTAAAGATGGGAAACGGCAGGCCCTGTACAGACTGCTGCTGCACACCATCCACCTCTTCTCCTTCATCCACTGCCCAGACACACCTTGACATGCCCATTTACCACCGGGTGGTGGGGATCCCCAGTGGAGGGCCCTGTATGCGGGAGTCCTCCTCCTTTCTCTTGGGGATCTAGGGTGGAGGGTGTTGCATGCAGCAGTCCCATGTAATTGCAGATTGCGGTGTTTCACGGACTCCCAGCCCAACTGTTTGTTTTGTGGTGCTGCGGAGTCCATGGACCATGTATATGTTGGGTGTGGGTGCTTGCAAACATTTTTCAGTTATCTTAAGGACCTCCTTTTGTGTTTTTGCGTGCACTTCAGGCCCATGCTCCTGATCTTTAGGTACCGGGTGCGGAGGGGAGCGGGCAGGTTGGTGGATCTCCTCGTGGGTCTGCTTCTGGGCCTGGCCAAGCTGGCCATTAGTAGGCCAAGGCAATGGGCTGTGGAGGGGGTCAGTATGGCCGACTGCCTGTACCTTTCCTTGGCTATGTTTGTGCTCAGGTGTCCCTGGAAAAGGAGCACATAGTGTCCACCAATGCTCTCAATACGTTTCGAGAGAGGTGGGTACCGCGGGGGTGTGGAGTGTTTTATCTCCCCCTCCAATTCCATTTTGATTTGATCCCTAGCCTTCCCTTCATCTCTTTGTTCATATAAGCATTGCCCTAGGGGCTCTGCTTACTACTGGCTCCTTAGTCACATGGGTGTCTATCCTGTTGGTGGTATGTTAATAAAGTTATTTGCACACCTGGTGTTTTTACTGTGTCTCACACCTGCACATGCACAACAAGGGTGCTAAAAAAAAAAGAAGAAAAAAAATATAACCAGGAAATTGAGAATCTCCTCAGTTCAGGGGACTGACTCCAAGCTGGCTGGCTCCAATCTGTGTGGAGTTTGCACATTCTCCCTGCGTCCGTGTGGGTTTCCTCTGGGTGCTCTGATTTCCTCCCACAGTCCAAAAGATATGCAGGCTAGGTGGATTGACCATGCTAAATTGCCTGTAGTGTTCAGAGATGTGTAGATTAGGGGGATGGGTCTGGGTGGGATGCTCTGAAGGTCGATGTAGACTTGTTGGGCTGAAGGACCTGTTTCAACACCGTAGGGATTCTATGATCAAGTCTAGCTAGCTTTCTCTCATAATCTAATTCCTGCTCTCTATTCATCTTTTGCAGTTTTCATATATTTTGACCAGTCATCCACTTGCCACCTTTAATTTGCTCAATTATATGTTTTTTCTTTAAGTTTGATACCATTTCTAACTTTTTTAGTATACTACTGATGTTGGGTCCTCCCCTTAGTTGATCTTATCTAAGGGTGCATTCACCTAGCTTGCATATCCCAGGACATTATGGGTAATTTAGGATGGCCAATCCATCTAACCTACACATCTTTGGACTGTGGGAGGAAACGGAGCACCCAGCGGAAACCCATGCAGACGTGGGGAGAATGTGAAAACTCCACACAATCACCCAAGGCTGGAATCTGGTATTCTGAGGCAGCAGTGCTTAGCCCTGAATCACCCTATATATATATACCCTATATACACCCTATATACCCTATCTTGATGATTGGTTACTGTTAGGGGACATGTGCGTTACCACCATATGTGAATACTTGCTTTTACAGTCTCACCGCTACTCAAACAGCTCCAACATCCTGGTTTCCTGAAATTAAGTTACGCCTCTCTATTGTGCTAATATCATCATTAATTATTAGAGCAACCTTACTTAGATATCCATCCTGCCCAAATATCCTGTACCTTTAAGTATTCAGGTTCCAATCTCTGTCATTCTGCAGTCATCTCTCTGTAAGGCCTAACTTATTGCATTTATTATTTGTATTTGCACTATCTGTTCATCCATTTTTCAAATGCAACATGTGTTCAGATGCAGAATCTTTAGTTTTTATTATCTTATTATTTTTGAAATCGCCTTATCTATTGAGTCACTCTTGGGTTTGTTCTTTCGATATTTCTGTGACACAGTTTGTTTAACATTTTGCACGTTAATACCTTTCCCTTCTGTCTTATCTCTTCTCTTTGATTGACCATATCTTCCCAAGTTCGATCCCATGGCCCAGTATTTAATTTATGTAAGTTTCTCTATTTCCCTAGTTGGAGCTTACCCCAGCTAGGCTCAGGTGCAGACCATCCCAACAGTACAGTTCCCACTTTTTCCAAAACTGATGTCAGTGCTCCAAAAGCCAGAACCCATTTTTTCCCACACAGACTTTGAGTCACGCATTAGTTTATCCAATCTTAGTTGCCCTATGACAACTTGCATGTGGATCAGGTAATAGTCCAAAGTTTATTACTTTCAATTCTGTTTCTTAATTTGGTGCCCAGCATCTCATCCTCAACACTGCAGAATCTCTATCTGTGTCTGGCCCATGTCATTGGAACCTACATAGAACAATGGCAACTAGATCCTCCACTCCTATTGTAAGATACTCTGCACTGCTGAGCACCAGGTAGGTAACACAGTCTTTTGGATTCTCAGTGTTTCCTGCAGAAAGCAGTGTCAATCTCCCTATTACACTATTCTCTCCCACCATACCATTCTTTTTTCTTCTCACTTGAGTGACTTCCTGTACCATGGTTCTATAATCAGTTAGCTTATCCATGCTACCGCCCTCTTGCCCATCCAAACAATCACAAATTAGACAATTGCAAAGGCTAAGGTTCCTACACTACTGCCCTCTGGGTCCACTTGTCTACCTCACTTGCACTCACACCCTCCTTTCCCAGTCTAGTGACCAAATCAGAAGCCCCTTTCCCAAGATGGGTAATCACCCCCTGGAATAAAATGTCCTGGTAACTTTTCAACTTTCTGTTGAGTTGTAGGGTTTGCAGGCTCATAAATTCTGAACTGAAGCTGTTCAAACACGTATTGCAAATATTTTTACCCGGGATCATACTGGCATCCAAGAGTTCCCATATACCACAAACATTAAGGGAATTTCAGGATTTCAACCAAGCACTCATGATCGAATTGGGAAATAATTTCTAACACAGGGTGTTGTGTGATTTGGAGGGAAACTTACAGGTAGATGGTGGTGTTGCCACTGCTCTTGTTATTCTGTTGATAAAGGTCAGATCTTGGAAGATGCCACCACAGCAGCCTTGATGAGTTGCTGCAGTGCATCTTACAGATGGTACAAACATCTGCCACTGTGCCGTTTATCAAGGGAGTCCATGCTTAAGGTGTTTGGTGACATGTGAATCAAATGAGTTACTTTGTTCTGTATGGTCGTGAGTTTCTCCAGTATTGAGGGAGATTCTGTACTCAGTAAGACAAAAAGATACAGGAGAACAATTAGGCTATTTGGTTCATTGAGTCCGCCCCACCATTCGATCATGGTTTCTCAATCCTACTGTCCTGCCTTCTCACCGTAACCTTTGAACACCTTATTAATCAAGAAGCTATCTCTGTCTGAAATACACTCAATCACTTGGCCTCCACAGCCTTTTTTGGTAATAAGTTCCATAGATGCACCACCCTCTGGCTGAAGAAATTCCTCCTCATCTCAGTTCTAAAGGGTCATTCCTTTACTTTGAGGCTGTGCCCTTGGATCCTAGTCTCTCCTATAAGTGGAAACATCTTCTCCATGTCCACTATATCTGGACCTCTCAGTATTCTGTAATTTTCATGAGATCCCCCTTTATCTTTCTAAACTCCATTGAGTACAGACCCAGAGTCCTCATATGACAAGCCCTTCATCCCTGGGATCATTCTTGTGAAACTCCTCTGAACCCCCTTTGATGTCAGCACATCCTTCCTCAGATATCGGGCCCAAAATTGCTCACAATATTCCAAATGTGGTCTGACTAGATCCTTATACAGCCTCAGCAGTATATCTCTGCTGTTGTATTCTTAACCTTTCAAAATTAATTTCAACATTGCATTTGTCTTCTTAACTGCCAACTTAACCTGCAGTTTAACCTTAACAGATTCCTGAATTAGGATTCCTAAGTCCCTTTGTGCTTTAGATTTTTAAAACTTTCCCCATTTAGGAAATAGTCTACACCTGTAATCTTCCTACCAAAGTGCATAACCTCATACTTGCCCACACTGTATGCTATCTGCTACTTCTTTGCCCGCTCTCTGAGCCTGTTCAAGCCCTTCCTCACTTCGTCAACATATGTTCCTCCACCTATCTTTGTGTCGTCTGCAAACTTAGCAACAATGCCCTCAGTTCCTTCATCCAGATTGTTAATGTAATACACAAATAGTTGTGGTTCCAAGACTGATTCCTGCGGATATCCAGAGTCACCAGCTGCTATCCTGCAAAAGAACCTTTTATCCATTCTCTCTGCCTTTTACCAGAAAGCCAGTAGCTTGCACTCTACACCATGGACTTGTATCTTATTTAGCAGTGTCCTGTGCAGCATCTTGACAAAGGCCTTCTGGAAATCTAAATAGTTCACGGTCATTGGCTCTCTTTTCTCTCACTTGCTTTTTACCTTCTCAAAGAATTAAAACAGATTTTTCAGGCATGACCCTCATAGAATCATAGACTCCGTTAAGTGCAGAAAGAGGCCATTCAATCCAGTGAGTCTGCTCCAGGCATCTGAAGAGCATCCCACCAAGACACCCCCCCCAACCTATTCTCGTAACCCTGCATTTACCATGGCTAATCCACCTAAGCTGCACATTCTTGGACACTGCGGACAACTTAGCATGGCCAATCCACCTAGCCTGCACATCTTTGGACTCTGGGAGCACCTGGCGGAAACTCACAGACATGGTGAGAATGTGCAAACTCCACACAGTCACTCAAGGCTGGAATTGAACAGGGGTCCCTGGCACTGTGAGGCAGCAGTACTAACCACTGAGCCGCCACGCTGCTCCTTGACAAGCTGTGCTGACTCAGCCCTATTTTACTGAGTTTCAAAATACTCCACAATCTAATCACTAATAATGGACTCTAAAATCTTACCAATGAAGATATCAGAGGAACTGGCTTATAATTTCCCATCCTCTGTCTCCCGCCTTTCAAACAGGTGTTACATTAGCCATTTTCCAGTCCTTTGGGACTCTCCCTTAATCCAGTGACTTCTGAAAGGCCACCACCAATGCCTCAATCTCCTCAGCTATCTCCTTCAGAACTCTAGGGCGTAGTCATCCAGTCCGGATGATTTACCTACCTTCAAGTCTTTCAGCTTCACCAGCGCCTTCTCCTTAGTGATGGCAACTACACTGAGCTCTGATCCCCGACTCTCTTGAAGTTTGAGTGTGCTACTGGTGTCTTCTATGTGAATAGTGATGCAAAGTACCTATTCATTTCCTTTGCCATTTTTTCGTTCCCCACTACTACTTCCCCAGCCTCATTTTCCAGCAGTCCAAAGTCCACTGTTGCCTCTTTCTTTTTTTTTTAGATGTGTAAAAAGTCTTACAATCTTCTTCTATATTACTAGCAAGGTTACTCACACACTTCATCTAATTTCCGGGGAGGCGACGGCCTAGTGGTATTATCACTGGACCTATTAATCCAGAGACCCAGATAATGTTCCGGAGACCGGGGTTCGAATCCCACCACGGTAGATGGTGGAATTTGAATTTGGTAAATATGTGGAATTAGAAACCTAATGATGACCATGAATCCATTGTCGGGAAAACCCATCTGCTTCACTAATGTCCCTTTGGGAAGGAAACTACCATCCTTACCTGGTCTGGCCTACATGTGACTCCAGACCCACAGCAATGTGGTTGACTCTCAACTGCCCTCTGGGCAATAAATGCCACCTAGCCAGTGATGCCCTTATCTCATGAATGAATAAAGAAAAAGAAACTTCTTTAACTTATGCTTTTTTAGTTACCTTCTGCTGTTTTTTAACGGCTTTCCAATCCACTGGCTTCTCACTAATCTTCCCTTGTCAGCCATGGTTGCCTCATCCTCCCCTTTGTAAGTTTCTTCTTCCTTGGGATAAATTTCTGCTAAACTTTCCAAATTACCCCAAAAACTCCTGTCATTGCTGCTCCACTATTTTCCCTGCTAGGCTCCCCTTTCAATCAACTCTTGCCAGCTCCTCCCTCATGTCTTGTAGTTATCTTTATTCAATTGTAATACATTTATATCTGATTCTACCTTTTCCCTCTTAAACTGCTAGGTGAATTTTATCATATTATGGTCACTGCCCCTTAGGGATTCTTTCACCTTCAGCTCCCTAACTAAGTCTGGCATATTACACATCTGGAAATCCAGAATTACCAAAAGCTGCTCCAAAAAACCATCCCACAGACATTCCACAAATTCCTCTTCTTGGAATCAGTGACCAACCTGATTTTCCCAGTCCACCTGCATATTGAAGTCCCCCATGATTATACATGGCTTTTCTATCTTCTGATTTATTTTCTGTCCCATGTCCTGACTACTACTTGGGGGCCTGTAAATAGCTCCAATCAGAGTCTTTTCTCCTTTGCGGTTGCTCAACTCTGCCCCACAGCAGTGCCAGTATTTGGCCCATAACCCTCTAAACCCTTCCCATTCATATACCCAACCAGATGCTTTTTAAATGTTGTAATTGTTCCAGCCTCCATCACCTCCTCAGGCAGCTCATTCCATACACTCAATGCCCTCTGCTTGAAAAGGTTGCCCCCTAGGTCCCTTATAAATCTTTCCCCACTCACCTTAAACCTATGCCCTCTCAGGTTCTTGCGAAGAACCTTCATCGGAGGCCACACTGATGATGTTATCTAGCATGGTGACAAAACGTCTGAACTATAACCAGCCAGCTCTGCTAGCAAATCAACAACCAATGCCCTCAAGTTTTGGACTCCTCCTCTCTGGGGAAAAGATCTTGACTATTCACCCTATCCATGCTCTTCATGATTGTATAAACTTCTATAAAGGTCACCCTGCAGCCTCCAATGCTCCCTCTCCCTATAGCTCAAACCTTCCAACCCTGGCAACATCCTCGTAAATCTTTTCTGAACCTTTTCAAGTTCCACAATATCCTTCATAAAACTGGGAGACCAGAATTCAATGCAGTATTCCAAAAGTGGCCTAACCAATTCTTACTAAAAAGACAACCCCATTCCCTCTGCCACCTGCCTATTCTTTTATTAGAACACGCATCTTTTGATATTTACTTACCCGCCCAGATCCCCTTGCAGCCACGTCTCTGAGATGCCCACAACATCATGCCTGCCTATTTCAATCTGTGCTACAAGCTCTTTTATCTTGTTTCATATTCTCATTTAAATACAACATCCTCAAGTCCTGCATTGACTGTGCCACTTTCTCATAGTTGTCCCCTCATCTGCTGTGCTTCAAGTTAGTTTCCTTATCCTTTCTATAATCTCTGCTCTAATACTTATTCTGGAAACTTTAAGACCTCTCCTGAGCCCTCTCCCCATCTAACTAGTTTAAAGTCCACCCTAATTATCAATTCTGCTAGGATCCTGGGCCCAGATAGGTTCAGGTGGGACCTGTCCCAACGGTACAGTTCCCTCTTGTCCTAATACTGATGCTAGTGCCCCACGAAGTGGAATGTTGCTTTCCCATACCACTCCTTTAGCCACAAGTTTACTTCATTAGTCTTGTTATCTCTTTATCAGGCAAGTGGACACTGTTCCAATAATCTCATGATTTGAGCTGCATAGATTTGGCAGGCTTTGGGGAATCAGGAGAAGAATTACTTGACACAGAATTTTCCAGCTCTGGCCTGCTCTAATAGCCACATTATTTGAACAGGTGGTCCAGTTCAGTTTCTGGTCAAAGGTATCCCACAGAGTATGGTGCTTGGAGATTCAGTGACATTCATTAGTTGCCGTTTTTCTATCCAATCCAAAACATTGCCCAAGATTTGCTGCATATGGGCAAGGACTACTTCATTATCTGAGAAGTGATGAATAGTACTGAGCACTGACAAACCTTCAGCAAATATCCTTTCTGTTCATTTTATGATGGAGGGGAGATTAATGATGAAGCAGCTGAAGATGGCTTGTCCCAGGAATAGCCTGAAGAACACATACAGGAATGTCTTAGTCTTCAAAAACCCCAGCCATTGTCCTGTATTGAGTATGATGTGAAACAGTTACAAGTTTTCATTTTGTTTCCCTTGGTCTTCAATTCAGCCAGGACTCCTTGATGCCACATTTCATCAAATACTGCCTCAATAGCAATACAGTCACTTTCACCTCACCTTTAGAACTCAATTGACGGTGGAGTTGAAGGACTGCGTGTGGGTTCTTGATCGGAGCTCATCTGCTCCCGTGTGCTTTCTTTCCTTGTGTTTGTCTTTATTTAATCTCTGCTCTTTTTCTTTCGTTTTTTCCCTTTGTCTCTCTTTTCTCCGGAGTTTTTTGTGATGGGTTAGTTGGTGAAATCAGCTAGAGCAGGCCATGTGCAGAATGGCGGCTTCTCCCAACGTTCAGGTGGTGACGGACGCGGCTCCTGTGACTGGAGGTGGTGGCATTTGTGGTGATGGTAGCAGTGATGCCCTCCCAGCGTTTGGGGCTGGCGGTGGCAGCAGCAGCAGCAAAGCTCCTCCAGCAATCCGAGGCGGTGGTGGCAGTGGACTTTTCAAGGTGGCGGTGCTGGAGCATGACAGTGACGGCAGCCTGGCCTGGCAGCTGAGCCAGAGATTCTTGTTTGCAGTAGGCCCAGAGTAGAGACTCCTGGTATTAGTGTGGCAGCAGTGTGGCAGCAGCGTGGTGTGGCAGCAGCATGGTATGTCTGAAGCTGTGACTCCTAATTTCATCGAAGAGGCGGCAGAGCCAGGGACTCCTGGTTGTGGGTCCAGCGTGGGACCTGACATCGGTGGCAGCATTGGCCCAGCGGTGAAGAGATGGTGCCAAAAGAGTGGTAACTCCTATGTTGGTGGGTCCAACGCAGGCAGCGATGAAGTGATGGAGGTGCAGATGTCATTGGTGTGCCAGCTCAGGACTTTCTTTCAGTTATATCTTTCATCCTTTTTATTGTGAAATTATTCCCTTTCAGTCATATCTTTTATCCTTTTTATTCTTAAACTATTCAAAATGGCGCCAAAGTGTGGCAACTGTTCAAGCTTAAAATGCAAGTGACAATAAATAAATCATTTATTCAATTTGTTTATATGTTTGAAATGAGGTCTAGACCTGAACATCCCTGATAGAACCTAAATTGTACATAGGCAAGTTATTGCTCATTACATATGAATGAGGATAGACTGTTTGCAGCAATAATTGGTTGGATCTGTTGTTTTGCACATGAAACATAATTAGGCAATTTTCCACATTGCCAGGTAGATGCCATTGTTTTCGCTGCATTGAAACAGTGTGGCCAGGGCAAAACTAATTAGGAGGACAGGTCTATTGCCGGGATACTGTCAGGATCTATATCCCCTGCTGTATCTAACGCCTTCAGCCATTTTTTGATTATATTTGGAGTAAATTGAATTAGCTGAAGACTGGCACCTGTGATGGTGGGTAATTCAGGAAGAGACCAAGAAGGATTATCCATTTTACACTTTTAGATGAAGATCATTGCAGATGCTTCAGCCATGTCTTTGCACTGATTTGCTGACTTCCTCATCAATGGAGAAGAGCATATTTGCAGAACCTTCATCTCAAGTTAGTTATTTAATTGTCCAGCAGGATTCATGACTGGATGCAGTAGGACTGCACAGCTTTGATCTGGTCAGTTGGTTATGGAATCCCTTTGCTCAGTCAATCACATGTTACTTCTGGTAGTGGTGGAGGGTTGCTTTTCAGACTGGAGACCTCTGACCGGCGGTATGCCACAAGCATTGGTGCTGGGTCCACTGTTTTTTTTATCATTTAGATAAATGATTTGGATGTGAACATAGGAGGGATGGTTAGTAAGTTTGCAGATGACACCAAAATTAGACGTGTAGTGAACAGCCAAGAAGGTTACTTTAAAGTACAATGGGACCTTGATTAGATGGGCCAGTGGACCAAGGAGTGGCAGATGGAGTTTAATTTAGGTAAATGTGAGGTGTTACATTTTGGAAAGGCAAATCAGGGCAGGACTTATACACTTAATGGTAAGGGCCTGGGGAGTGTTGTTGAACATAGGGAGTGCTGTTGAACATAGGGAGTGCAGGTTCATAGTTCCTTGAAAGTGGAGTTGCAGGCAGACAGGTCAGTGAAGTAAGTGTTTGTATGCTTGCCTTTATTAGTCAGTGCAGTGAGTATAGAAGTTGGAAGGTCATGTTGCGGTTGTACAGGACGTTGGTTAGGCCACATTTGGAATATTGCATTCAATTCTGGTCTGCCTGCTATAGGAAGGATGTTGTGAAACTTGAAATGGTCAGGAAACAATTACAAGGATGTTGCCAAGGAGGGTTTAAACTATGGAGAGAGGCTGAATAGGCTGGGGCTATATCCCCTAGAGCGTCAGAGGCTGAGGGGTGACCTCATAGAAGTTCATAAAATCATGAATAATTCTCTACTTCACAATATTTGGACCTGACAGACTCTTCTGGGCAGTAATGGTCTTCAGACATTTAATTTCTAAAAACATTAATTTTTTTGGCTGTAATACATTCTATATTATCAGACAGCTCCATAAAGTTAGCCTAAGTTCCTACCTGTGCCTTTGTAGCAGAAGTAGTGCATGATGCAGATAATAGAAGGACAAACAAAAACAAAATAAAATTGACTCACCAACACCATATTTATTCCGGTAGTATTCTTTTGTGAATTCATCACAATCACAGAGAACTATTTTTCGTCCCCAGGCATTTATCACTGTCCCAATCATTAGATCACAGTCCTTGTAGAACTCCTGGTACACACTTCCAGTCTAGAATATTACACACTTATTCAATTATAATTGTATCAATAATTTAATAAGTCTTTTTAAAAATACATTATAGTGGGAAAATTTTTAAATGCTGATTTTGATTACATACCTTAAGGCTATCAAGGACATAGCGGCTGTCATGCCTTGATGGTGCAGTAGTGTTCAGTATTGTGCGATCTGTAATTTCGCCAGGATGATATAACCGATCTGGAACAATCTTTCAACAAAAATAGAATATTCAGAAAAATATTGAGAAAAAGTATTTGTCTTGTTTTGCAAAGTCATGGAGCATAATAGATTTTGCAAAAAGTAACCAACCAGAAATAAGGGAGCATCTTGGGAACAGTGATTGTAATTTGACTAGATTTAATGTTATGTTTGGGTGGGAGGACAAAGCTTAAGTAAGGGCTGCTGAAGAAGTGATACATAAACTGATTGCACTAAATGGGGATGAACTGTTAATAACTGTAAACCTACAAACAGTAAAAAGGTATTTAGAATATTATTTCATACAAGACTAAAACATACTCAAAAAAAGAAAACACTCCACTGGAGTAATTAGACTCCATAATTAACAAATGACATAAGATATAATATAAAGCTAAAACACAAATCTTAAAAGAAGACCAGGGGAAATCCAGCAGACCGATAAACTATAAAAATCAGAAATGGAATACAAAGAACATATAAAAGCTCCAAAAAGAAAAAAAAGTGATAATTGCAAGGATTACTAAAATTAATAGTAAATATTTTTGTTAAAGTATTAAAACAAAGAGAGTGGCTAAGGAAAGCTTGAGGCACTTAAAGACAGACACAATATTGCAATCAACAATGAGGAAATGGCAAACTTATTAAATGGGTGTTTTGCATTTGGTGGTGTGAAAATAAAATCAAAATGAAGACTTAATTGGATTTAAGTAAAAACAAGACATGGAGAAATCAATGAGTCTTAAGATAAACAAATCTCCAAGACCTGATGCTTTCTACGGAACAGCATTAAAAGAAATGCATGGAAGAGATTGTAGAAACGTTAGTTACTGACTGCATTTTATCAAAAATTAGCTAGGTGTCAATTTGGGAGTTTCATGTAGTGTTTTCCTTTGTGAGCTCCAGCAAATTTTCTCATGCAATTTTATGTTGTTCACCTCATCATGTATGCACTGTACCTCTATGATGCCCTACCCACGCTCTTACGTACCCACCAGTGGTACAAGTACTCATCACTGCTGGGACCTTCCAGAATATCAGGCACAGGTGCTGTATTGAAAGCCCAGCTGCGCACCAAGGTCAGCACTGTCAGATATGAATAGCCCTTCACATCAAATATAGTGGGAGGAAAATGAAAAACAAAAACTTCTGAGGGTACATATATGGTACAGGTGGCACTTCATTGCAAATAGAAGCTCATTTCCATGAATGCATTGCTATTTCACATCATCATCTGTCTAATTAAGTGTCCTTGAAACTATAGTTACAGTAATCAAGTTTTACAGGCTACCCGCCTGAGCACTATACCATTTTAGAATCCTGTTTTATAAAGTAGAGTCATACAGCATGGAAACAGACCCTACAAAGAATACTACTCTTTCGCTAATACCCAGCATAGCGTAACATCTTGTCATTGTTCAACGTGGGAGCATTGCATGCATTCCATATCATATTCGAAGAGTTGAAACATTTCACTTTCATTCAACCAAAACAAGAAAAATGATGAAAAAGGCAAACAAAAAAAGGTGTATTTGCTTCCAGGAACAAAGATGTGCAGTTTAGGTGGATTGGCCATGCTAAATTGACCAAGGATGTTCAAGGATGTATAGGTTAGGTGCATTAGCCATGGGAAATGTAGGGTTACAGGGAAAGGGCAGGGAGAGGGGTCTGGGTGAGATGCTCTTCAGAGGGTCAGTATGGATTTGTTGGGCTGAATGGCCTGTTTCCACACGGTAAGGATTCTGTGAAACCATTTCCCTTTTGAGCATTAACAAATTTACAGTCAATGAATAATTACTGCACACAGATCACACGTATAGGAAAGTGCTGCTTGCTTGTTATGCTTGACATTGCAGTGCTCCATCATGCTGAAAGTGATATTCTTCCAGCTCAATGTTCTTAGCTTCTGCCTTGGAACATTGCTCCCACTGTCCGAGCTATTCAGCATCCATCACATCCCCTCATCGCCTGCCTCAGTTATGCAGACCACAGCATGCTAAAACTAAGTGGCACATTCTCTCTCTACATTGCAAGCCCCCTCCCCCAACCATAAACCCCACTCCTCTAGACCAATCCAATCATAAGAACCTCATCTTCTGGAGATCTTCACCATGGCCCTGGTGGAACAGTAGGTTACATAGTTCCTGAACTTGGATTTAATCAGGGGGGATTGCATAAAGAAGTTGTCAGTCTTGGTTATGTGAGGTAGCCCTCATCTCTCAGTAACCATCCTTTGTTAGGCATCCAGCTGTGAAATGAAGCAGAAAAACAAGAGTTCTCACAGATGTAAGCTTCATGGCAGCTCCCAGGGTACTTGGTGGAGGCTTCCAAGATGTCGTATCAATGATCACAGATAACTTGTACGTCGATGGATTGAAACCCTTCCCTGTTGATCAGGTCTGCTGTGTGATGATATGGCATTCTCAATGCCATGTGCATACAGTCTATAATGCCTGCACCTGGGAGATACCAGCTGTGTTTACAAAACCTACTGCCCAAACTGCACCACTGACCTCATTACAGGGTCATGTGGTCTAGTACAAATTGCATCATTAACATCCTTGATACATTTGTGGATTGAGTTTTGAGAGATGTCACACAGGTTCCCAATGAATCCTTGAAAGCAGGCACTTGGATAAAAATTTAGTGCAGTATCACTTTGATGGCCACTGGGATATGACGGCTACCCACCTATGTTGCCTCTAATTTTTTTTTGGGCCACGCAGACCTTTGAAATTAATGCACGGCAGTGACTTCCAGAACCTGAAATCAATGGGTCTGTGCACCAATTGGCATGAGCTGGCCCTCCTAGTGGCTGCCATGGCCTTGCCCCTCAGCCCCTACAGGTTGCAGGTTCTGCTCCAGCTGTTGGCATAATTCTTGATGATGTCCCATGTCATTGGTAGCCTTTGGTGCTAATATTTCTCGCTCATGGAGGAAATGGAATTGAGGATGATAAACTCTGGGCTTCCTGCACTTCTTCCACATCCTGAAAGGACCTTCAGCTGCAACTTCTTCATATGGATGCTGTTTGGCTGCCTTTAGAGGTTGGTGTAATTCAGGGCTTGGTGGCATATCTGTTCCTCATCAATTTCCCTGTGCCTTATGTTTAAATGTGATGATGACCCAAGTTGTTGCTCGATCCATTGGTCGCAGTTCAAATCATTCTGTGTGGGAAATATCAGAAACAGGTTGCTCGTGATATAAGCAGCTAGCATTCAGATGAAATAAAAATGATGGTTTAGCATGGTTCTCCATATAGTGGGACATGGAGGGCTCCAACAAGGAAGGCCATGGAATGTCTGTACATGGACCTTTTACATAGGCGATCTTATTACAATGTGTGCAGCACAAGCTATGCCGTGCAAATACAAAGGAAATTGTAAGTGTGGTGAGATAGTTAAAACTTTATCTCACCCTCCCCCAGCAACATCACCCAAGAAAGGCAACATTGCATACAACAGCACATTGGCAAGTACTTCCAGGTTAAGGTGAGAGGAAATCAGCTCAATTCCCCTGTGCAGCCTATGAGACCTTACAAATTGAGGCCTGCAGGTGACACTTTTAAGATCACCTGTGATTACTTCTTCCTCAGAGACATGAGTGATTGTAGGTGACTTTAACCTGTCTAGCTAAGTGCCTGATTAATGCAATCATTCACATCTTTCACATTTAGAACACATGTACTCAGACAGAAAGTAGCTATGTAGCTATGTAGATGGACCACTCTGGGTGTGGTCACAACCATTTTCCATTTCCATGTGTATTTGTGATTCGGATGAAGATGGAAGGTAACACAGGGTGCGCTTGACAGAGTGAGCTGCAGGCTCAGCCTGGTAATCAAAGGTCCTCCTAAAACCTTCATGTTTCTTTCTTCCTTGCACTCCCTGTTGACCCCATCATTGCTGAGCTGCCACACTATTCCACCTAACGCTTTCATTTAAGATTTTATATTGCAACATTACCCCCTTCGCCAGCTCGATAAATTATCAACAATCATGTTGCATTGCCTCTACGTCAAATTCAGGGTGGTTATAACCATCAATGACACCTCTTATCATGCAGTAATCCATGTTCTCCAATGCACCACCATAACCCACTCCAAGATGTTGAGTTGCCTCTCTTCATAATTATTGTCCTATCTAGAGCTCAGCATGCTGTTTCCAATCCCTGCAATTGACTTTACCAATTTTCATGCCACAGCTGTGGCCTCTGATAACCTTACAGTCATAGAAACATAGAGATATACAGCATGGAAACAGACCCTTTGGTCCAACTCGTCCATGCCGACCAGATATCATAAATAAATCTAGTCCCATTTCCCAGCATTTGGTCCATATCCCTATAAACCCTTCCAATTCATACACCCATCCAAATGCCTTTTAAATGTTATAATTGTACCAGCCTCCACCACTTCCTCTGGCAGCTCATTTGATAAATGCACTACCCTCTGCATGAAAAAGTTGTCCCTTAGGTCCCTTGAAAATTTTTATCATCTCACCTTAAACCTATGCCCTCTAGTTTTGGACTCCCTGGGGAAAATACCTTGTCTATTTACTGTATCTACGCCCTTCATGATTTTATAAACCTCAAAGAAGTCACCCCATAGCCTCTGACACCCCAGGCAAAATAGCCCCAGCCAATTCAGCCTCTCATGATAGCTCAAATCCTCCAACCCTGGCAAAATCCTTGTAAATCTTTTCTGAACCCTTTCAAGTTTCACAGCATCCTTCTATAGCAGGCAGACCAGAACTGCATGCGGTATTCCAATAGTGGCCTAAGCATTGTCTTGTACAGCTGCAACATGACCTCCCAACTCCTATACTTGATGCACTGACCAATAAAAGCAAGCATACCAAACACCTTCTTCACTATCCTATCTACCTGCGAGTCCACTTTCAAGGAACTATGAAACTGCACTCCAAGATCTCTTTGTTCAGAAACACTCCCCAGGACCTTACTATTGAGTGTGTAAGTCCTGCCCTAATTTGCCTTTCCAAATAGCAGTACCTCACATTTATCAAAATTAAACTCCATCTGTTACTCCTCAGCCCATTGGCCCATCTGATCAAGATCCTGTTGTACTCAGACGTAACCTTCTTCACTGTCCACTACACCTCCAATTTTGGTGTCATCTGCAAACCTACTAACCATCCCTCCTATGTTCACATCCAAATCATTTATATAAATGATAAAAAAAACAGTGGACCCAGCACCGATCCTTGTGGCACACCACTGGTCTCAAGCCTTCAATCTGAAAAGCAATGCTCCACCACCATTCTGTGTCTTCTACCTTCGAGCCAGTTCTGTATCCAAATGGCTAGTTCTCCCTGTATTCCATGTGATCTAACCTTACGAACCAGTCTCAGGACTGAATGTGTCCCACTCCTGGATGGTTGGGTTATGGAACACTTGACCTTAACGGTCCACGCAGCCACTTGAACACATCCAATCTGTTGGATGGAGATAGGATGCTGCCCTTGACTGACTGACTGAATGTGGTAGGACTTTCTTCTGATGAGATTCCCCTTTGAATTTACCCCTTAGAGTTTGAGACATAGCCATTTGGCTGAAGCACATGTTTGATTTGCTTGCCACATAACCTGCTGTAGGTGTGACATTAACATAGCATCCTGAAACAGAAACATGTCCACTCCTTGACTGATCACTGACAACAACCAGGTTAAGCTGCCTTGCTTTGTGTCTACACCAAAAAGCAAGGTAACACAAAACTACTTGAGTAAAGGGAAAATACTGCAGATGCTAGAAATCAGAAACAAACACAAACATAAACACATCGAAACTCTGCCCATCTGGCAACATCTGTGGAGACAGAAAAGAAGAGTCTGGCATGACCCTTCTGTGTCAGGTATTTTTCCAGCATTCTCTGCGTCTTAAACACAGAAGTACTGTCAGCCTTTAAGCTCTGAAATAGGAGGCAAGGCAGGGCTAGGCAGAGCTGCTGTATGGATCCAAGTAAGCACAAAGACAGTGAGTGCTAAGAAACCTAGTGAAGCAACCCAAAGCATATCCTGCTCTTTTACATGAGATGTGTGCCTGTCTCTGCTTGCAAAGCAGCCGAGCAGCAGTATTACAACACAACATGTCAGTGCACTCCAAAGGGCAAAAGTGAAGTAGAGAATCTTCTAAATGTATTGCAGATACACAATGATGATTGGGTGAAGCTGATGCGTACCCAATGCCAACATCCATGGACAGAGGTGAGGAAGGTCGCTGGCCTTGGAGCACGTTCCAAGATGTCGGGAATTACTGTCTAAAATGGAGGTCGGGAGGAACAAGCAATGAGATATAGCTGCCAAATAACCGCTCTGACCTTCACATCAGAAAATTGTTGATGTCCAATTTCTCTCCAGTGCATGGAAAATCGAAAATTGCATATGAATGTGTTGAGATTAAGGACGGATGAAACATTAATGCACGCAAAATAGGCATCTCACTGCTCATGGGCAAGATTTGCATCTTGCTGTTCAAACCCTCGGCAGGAAAATTGTAATTTTGTTTCTCAACAGCAAGCATCTAATCTTTTTGATTTTGTCATATTTTCTCCAACTGGCTCACAAGTGCCCATGTGGACAAGAGCAGGTGCTGGAGCCAGATAAGTAGTGGAGTGTCTTCAGCAGAGGCCATAGGAGATTTCAAGCTCTGCTGAGCTAAATGCAGCTGCTCATGTGGGCTGTCAATAATTAGAATCCTTCCAGAACAACAGCAGAGAATACGCAACAAACAAAAGCAGAAATTGCTGGAGAAACTTAGCAGGTATGACAGCATCCATGCAGAGAAAACAGAGTTCATGTTTTGAGTCCAGTGACCCTTCCTCAGAACTGATAGCAGCTAGGAAAACGTAGTATATATGCTGAATTTATGCCAATCTTAGGGGAGGGGAATAGGGCTGATGCAGTATGTGGATGAGTGGAGAGAGGAGAGAGAGAAAAAGAGAAAGAGAAGGAAAGATGGTTGGCAGACAAAGGGATTGTTGATGGTGAATCAGGGAAGAAGAGAAGCTAAATAGGTGGGGGCTATCAGTAGGTGAAAATAGATTGGCTGTACTGAAATCAGCACATTTCTTGACAGAACCTGGAATGTTGGGCTGGATATTAGCCATGGAAGGAGGTGTTCATGCTCTAAAATTATTAAACTTGATACCAGTTCCCTGGGAATGACAGAATGGAACAGTCCTTGGGGGAGGAATGATTGGGCCCGTGAGGAGGGTCCCATCTGATCTCTTTCACCTCCCTCATCCAAACTTTAAGGTGAAAATAGTTAAAACTATTAATTCAAAAAATATTCAATAATGTAACTAAAGTTTGAAAGTGAGTTCAAACCAAAATACTGCAGACATTTGAAGCTTACATTGAAATTGGCTCCAACTCTTTGGGCATCCAAAATGCAAAAGGAGTTAAAGTGACAAGCCACAGAACGCTCAGATCATATCTGTGATCCCAGCCTTTTTCATAATGGTAGCTAGCCCAGGGACAAAGGCAGACACTTTTCAATAAATCTCATTCACTTGTGCTTGTGTCTCCTTAGCGCATACTGCTCTGCAGTATCAGCAAAATAGCCTTTTTAAAATCGATTCCATCCACATTTTAAAATGGCTGCTACTGATGAGTAAATTAACTCTTCCCAGAAATTTCCAGCAATAGTGGAACAAAAGCAAACTCATTATCGCCTGGAATGTGACATTCTTGGCAATATGTAAGAATTTCAGCCAAGTCAACACAAAGAATTAGAAGATGTGATGTTTATTGCAGTCGGAGCTGAACAAGAAGACCTTCAGAAGCCATTTTTGCTTGACTTGTGCAAATAACTCCACAGTTATCAGCTACAAATGGTTTCTGATGATGGTACATCGAATCCACTTCATTAACTGAGCGTTTCAACTCAAAATCCCAGTCACATGACTGCAACTACTAGCTTGTTGACACTTCTTATATTTTATGAGATGTAATCTAGTGGAATGTTTAAGGAAATTTAGAAATAACAATAACAAATTACAAATATTCATATTCATACCTTTGGTAGTTTGCTTCGGTGGAGGAATACAACAGCATCTCTACCTGAATTTGGCTGAAGTACCTCCCTGATTTCGATTGTATCATCTGCCAAGAAATAGTGCAAGATGAGTTCCCTGAAGTCTCCAAAATTAGATTCTGAATCATCCCAGTAACAGTAAAATCGCAGCACATGTGTGTCATGGTCCAGGAACTGCTTAAGTTTATCAATCTTCTCATAGGGACGAAGGGGCTGCATATTTTTTTCCATCTACAAAGAAATACAGAAGGTGCACAAGGATGATGACCATCAAGAAAAGCTACTGGTTGCACCACAGTGACATTTCTTCCAAACAAACATCCCTCACTGTCCAAACTTAATATTTTCTAGCTTGCTAAATGGGAATATGCAATATGAAGAAGATGCAAACAGCTTCAAGAAGATATAGACAGACTCAGGGAGTGGTATATGGCAAATAAAATATAATGTAGAAAAATATAAAGTTATCCACATTTGTTAAGAAGAACAAATGTAAAAAGTATTTCTTAAATAGTAAGAGATTAGAAAGTGTAGATGCACAAAATGAACCTGGCTGTCTTTGTCAATACAGTAAGTTACTGAAGGCTATCATGCAGGTGCAGCAGGCCAGTAGAGAGGCTAAAATAAATATCTCTTTATCAAAAGAGGATCTGAAAATAGGACAATTGAAATCTTACTTCAATTGTATAGAAGCTTATTCAATGTTAGGAAGGATATTACTACCACAGAGGGAATGCAAAAAAAGTTTACCAAACTTTTTCCTAAGTGGCTGGGTCTGTCCTATGAAAAGAGATTGGCAAACTGGGCCTGTATTGTTCACAGTTTTGAAGAATGACAGGTGATCTCATAGAAATCTACAAACCACTTAAAAGGAATAGGTAGGGTAGATGCAGGTAAGATGGTACCCTGCTTGGGGAATCTAGAACCCTGGGACAAAATTTCAAAATAAGGCAAATGCAATTTAGAATTGAGATGGGAGAAATATTTTTACCCACAGGGGTTATCAATCTTTTAGGTTATCAATCCTAGAGGGAAATGGAAGCTTAGTTGTTAAGCATGTTTAAGGTGGAGATTGACAGATTTCAAACCACTAATGACATAAAAATATGCAGGAATAGTTTGGAAAATAGGCATCGAAGTAGGTGATCGTCTGACAGCTCTGCAGTCCTGCCACATATTGTTGTAAACGGTATTGGAGAATTAAACAACCAACAGCAGGAAAAGGATCTGGGAACATTCCCATCCACAAGAATTGGGTGGCCATCATCTCAGTGCATAAGACAGAGTTGAAGAATTTGCGATTGTTTCCAATCAGGAATGTGAAACTACTTAGTAAGCATAGGTACAGTAAAAGAAAAGTATCCATGGCTGTTCTACACTGATGGAAATTGGAATTTTACAATAAAAGCAAACCAAAAAATTATGCCCTACACATTTGCATTTCCTGTCATTGAATATTTTAAACTCTCAAGGACGGGAAATTGAGTTCATTTGCTTACAAAAATAATTAATGTTAAACTGGATCAATAACAACTATTCTATGTTCTTGGTAATGCTTTCAAAACTAAGTATTAGAGGTCTGCCAATGCAAAATTTAATTCAGTTTCTTCCCTCTAGTTTAAATTCAGCAGTAAAAATACAATTATTGAAGGTATTCATATTCATAGCATTGACTAAATAAAAAATTAATGCATTTGAAAGGCAAAAGCTAATTCTTCAAATTAAAAAAAGACATTTATTTCATTATGATGTGAAAATATATTTATAAACAGTTTGTTTTAATAAGTGTAATTAATTTTCACTAGATTATTCAAAAATTCTATTAATAAGAAAACGTTCTTGTTGATTAAAGCTATTTAATGTATTGGTTTCTGAAATTATTTGAGACAAGACATTAATACAGTAAAGACATCCTTTAAGCACACATTTTTAAAATAATTGTATATATATTTAAATACGTATGCATATATTAAAATCACAACTATAATCAGATGTATAGGAACAATAGTTTTATTTACATTTACTTTTGAACTATATAAAAGGAAGTAGAAAAATTAAATATGTGCAAATGTGTTTGTAATGATGCTAGTATACTGGCCTGAATTTATCTACATCAGGCATCAAATTAAATAGCAAATGTTATACTTAATTCTGTACATTATTATTTGACCAATTTAACCTTTCAAAAATCATAGGAAATTAAGCTTGGTTATGTGATGCCATTACATAGAGAATGGGGAAAAAAGCATTATATGCTCATAGACAATACTTAAGGTCCCAATTCCATAGAATTTCCATTCAATAGACTGGAGGGGAACAAACAATCGAGCTTTGTTGATCAACATAATTTTAATACATTGTGTTATGTAAAATCAGAAAGGTCTCATGTAAAATATGTCTTTTTATGAAGCCAGTAAGCTTTACTTGGATGATGTAAATAATACCCAACTGTGGACCAGTTATTCAGGAACTAGATCTGCTAGATAAAGCATTAAGTCATTATATGCATTGTCTTGAAGCTAACTAATATTTCAGATGGTTCAAAGGATAATTGGATTTTTTTATCACTGGCTTGGGTCACAGGAGCTGAAGTTCAATTCTTTTTGCCTATAGTAAAGTTAAATTCCCCAAGCTAATTTCCCAAGACCTATTCTGCACCCTCACCACCAGCAAATTACATCTCATTGACTATGATGTCATCTGGAACAAAAGCATTTTGTATTTACATTTATTTAACATTGAAAATTGTTTCCAGGAAATTCACAGAGCTGTCATCAACAAAAATTGGCTTCAAGTCAGAGAAAGAGAGATTATTCACTTGAAACTTGGTTGAAGAAGCAAGGTTCGAAGAAGGTCTTAAATACAAAAAGAATGTTGGGTAGGCAGAGGAATTTCTGGAACAAGAGCAAGTAAGGAAAGGATTCAATCTTAAAAATGTGGCAACAGGTGAAATAGAATCAAATGCAATACAGAAGTCTGGTTCAGATCATTTGTGAAGTGGCTTAGACTACATTCAAGATCAAGATCAGGCCATTTAATACAGTCATTGTACATAGATTTTTGGTATCCTGTATACCTTATTTGTTTAATTTATTTAAATACATTGAGTTAGTTCATTCAGAATCTTAGTTCAGCTTAATATGCCAATGTTATCAACATCCACAGTGGTACAGATGAAATGAAATCCAAGGATGAATTGCTACCTTGGATTTCACATGTCCTAAAGATCACAAATCATCGCACCATGGGTTTGCAGTTTCTGTCATATGGAAGTATAATCCACTTAGAGGAAAAAAGGGGCAAGAAGAAAAGTCTTCTAGAAAGGTATTAAAGCTGCATCACCTGCTGGTAAAGTTATGAAAAATACAAATTCTATCACAGAAAGACTATTTCTAAATATATGTAAAAATGAATTGTAAATGCTGTGAACGTAAAACAAAAGCAATTTATAAGTCATTGTTTTATCCTGAAATTCCTGGGTAGCCTTGATCACATCAAAACACATATAATAAGACATGAAATTTTTGGTAGCTTATAATACAAACCAGTGGCAGTCTGCATTCTGTATTATATGTTTCAGATTAGAACAGAATTTTATTGACATATCTGCCAGGTTAATTTTCCCCATATATTTTTCCTTTTATATAAAAAGAGTTATTCTTACTTCTTCACGTTTTGAAGTGTAAGGATCCTCAGGAATGCAGCCAGGTGGGTTCAGTTTAACACCCATTTTTCGCAGAAAATTTCTTGTGAACTGGTCACAGTCTACAATCATAAATGTCTTTGAATAGAAAACAATCTCTTGACAAATGTTGAAGTGATCCACTGTGTAAAACTGATCATCATTTGGAGGCGGAAGCGGAATACGGTGTCGATGAATTATAGTTCCTAAAATATAAACAGAAATCTTAGGTTTAAGCATTTTGTTCTGTTCCATGCTACGCGTTTTCAAGTTGCTACATTTTGACTATTTGCTATCCTGCTTGGTCTACATTATTTCAGATCCTTTACTTTTACATATGGTCTAATTCCCCGCAATTCAAAGCTAAACTATCGGTAATGGATAACAATGAAACAAAACATATTTAGGAGTTATCTCTGTCCACATAGTGAGAACAGGGCTAGCAAGCAATTAACTTCATTGTAGAATACTTACTGCTACACTTCTGCTGACAGCATTCAAACCACGCAGTTTTTCATAGGCCTAGGAAGGGTCTCATGAATACATACAAATAAGGGTGCTACCATATAATTAGGAGCCCTCTGCCATTTTAATTCAAAATACATAAGTCTGGCTTGCACTATCCTGCCTTGAAATCCTAGCAGGATCATCTCTCAGTGTCATTGAAGTAGTAAAGTAGACATACATACTGAAGTAATTACACATAGAAAGTTGTGCACCTTGTGCTTTTTGCAGCACAAGGAAAGTTTCCAGCTTTTTCATTTACTTTCTCACTTTTCTTTAAGTATACCTAGGTTCTATTTGGACAGAGGTTATGTTGGAGGAAATGAAACAACAACAGCGTTGATACTTAAATCTGCCTAATGAGAGGATAGCAGCAGAGCTGCTCAAAGGAAGTAACATTCATTACAGTGTGTATTAGCTATGAGATTTTTCTTGGATTCACCTGAACAATAGTGAATCAAGAGACTATTCTTCTCCAAACAGGCTTTTGCAGACCTCTGTAGTGTCCTGCAAAATGACCAATTGTATTGATTATAACGAGGTTAGTCAGGTGGACCTCATAGAATATGAGTTCTCTGTCTGGGGCTATTTTAATCTATTTCAATCAAGGAGCCCTGGTTGACAGACAAAAACAGGATTGTCAGACATCCTCACACTCTGAGGGAACTGGATCAGTGTCAAGGACCCTCCAAGTGCAAATAAAGGGTGAATTGATGAAGGGATACCACCTCTGTGGAGTTATTTCAATGGCGACAAGAGAAAAGCACACTCCTGAAGAAATTTGCTTCTAACAGTTGTCTTTGAGTTGGGGTAAGCATTTCTGACATCATGCTGTTATTTGGGAAGCTTGACACATTTGATCCTACCATCGAAGACTTGGCCAAGTATGTGGAAAGAATGCATGATTTTTTTCTGGGCAAATGACATAGGGGCAGATGGAAAACAATGAGTAATTCTCCTGAGAGCTTGTGAACTTGCAGCTTTGTCGGTTATTAGGAGCCTAACTTTCCCAGAGGCACCAGATACTAAAACCTTTCAAGGGTTGACAGCTTTGGTTAAGAAATATTATGCCCCCAGGCCTCCTTTAATTTTGAGACGCTATTGGCTTTACTCAGCAATTTCAGAACCTGGGGAATCCATATTGGGATTTTTGACTGGGTTAAGATAATTGGCAGAGGCAAGTGACTCTGGTTTAACCCATAATGAGATGCTGAGAGACTGTTCATTTGGTATGTGGATTAATGATTTAACCATGAAAATGTGCCTTTTAGCTGAAGGCCAACTGGACTTTAAACACATACTACAATTGGCTTTATCATTAGAAAAATGTGGCAAGTGGAGCATACCGGGTATGAAAGGTTTGAGTTATAAAGAAAGGCTCGATAGGCAGAGACTTTTTTCACTGGAGTGTAGGAGGTTGACAGGTGACCTTGTAGAAGTTTATAAATTAATGAGGGGTATAGATAGAGTTAACAAGGCGCGCATTTAAGGTGGGAGGAGAGATCTTTAATAAAGACATGAGGAGCAAACTTTTTTAAAATAGAGGGTGGTTTGTATGTGGAATGAACTTGCTGAGGAAGTGGTACAATTACAATGTTTACAACATATTTGGATAAGTAGATGAATAGGAAAGGTTTGGAGGGATATGAGCCAGGAGCTGGTAGATGGGGCTAGTTTAGTTTAGGATTGTGTTTGGCATGGACCATTTGGACCGAAGGGTCTTTTCCATGCTGTATGACTCTAAATGATTCGCAAGATTTTCCAATGGAAGTGGATCCCCTTGCCAGTCTGACTGAACTTGGGGAACTCCATTCGAGTGATGACAATAGCATAGCCTCACTCCGGACATATCCTGAACAGAGGGACTGTAGGTTAGCCCACAGCAAAATCTCAAAACAAGGTCCAGCCTCATTCAAACAGTTAAAATGTCCTTCAG
Organism: Rhincodon typus; assembly: GCF_021869965.1. Lineage (NCBI taxonomy): Eukaryota > Metazoa > Chordata > Chondrichthyes > Orectolobiformes > Rhincodontidae > Rhincodon > Rhincodon typus. Next base: position 40,034,974 of record NC_063342.1, on the reverse strand, counting down.
GATCTGGGCTGGATCTGTAGATGCATCTGGTATGCAGACTTGAGATATCAAGAGTCCCACTAGATTTAAATTAAGTGAGAAAACACATAGGCCGATGTCCAGTACAGTGCATACTCTGGAAAGTCTACCTACACCAGTTTGGAGCAGTTAAATTGCTCAGCAACATCCAAATCAGAAACAATCAAAATAAACATCTGGTTAAATGGTCACCCAGCTCTAATGGAGGTCGATACTGGTGTGGCCATTTCAGAGATTGCAGAACTGGTCTTTATTCGCTCTGGACTTCAATCTTTAAGTTTGCACAAGATCTCGGCTTGACTGAGAACCCATACCAGGAAAAATTTACAGATTAAGGTTATAACTTCAGTTCTGATCTCTTATGAGAAGCAGCTGGCTCAGTAAAGTGATAGTAACAGGCTTGGCCCAAGCTTGCTGGGGTGAAATTGGTTGAGAAAGATTCACCTAGATTGGCTCAGTAATTTTGATTAGAAAATGGTTGCCTGAGTGAAGTCCTGGTTAAATACTTGGCTATTTTCTGGAAGGTCTAGGGACTATCAAAGGAGCCAAGGCCATCTTGCATGTTGACCAGGAAGCGGTTCCATGATTCTGCAAGGCCCACCCAGTGCTATTAGCCTCATGGGCAAAAGTAGAGGCAGAAATCAGAAGGCTGGTAAGTGAAAGAATCCTCAAATCAGCCCAGTTTGTGGGTTGGGCAGCACTAGTCATACTGAATATGAAGCTCGACAGGTTAGTTTGCCTTTGTGGGGATTTTAAACAAACAGTAAACAACTTTGCGCAGCTGGATAAATATCCAAACCCTTGCATAAAGGATCCACAATCTGGCAGAAAGAGCAGTCTAAACTTTTAAGGCAGGCTTAAAGAAATAGTCTACAGCTTCACTAGATACTAAACTATCTCAGTTCCTATTTGATTATAGGACCACCCCTCATGCAACTACAGGGATAGCTCCAGCAGAGGTGTTAACGAGGAGAAGAGTCCACACAGGTTAAATCTGATCTTTCCAGACCTGAGGGGAGAAGATGAAACGGCATCAGGAATGCCAATGCCAGACACAAGAATCTGCTGAACAAAAGAGAAAGTTTGCCTCAGGGGATGAAGTTTGGTGTAGGAACCATGGGAATAGTCCCGCATGGATAAGAGGGATTGTCAATGTGAGGTCAGGTCCAGTGATGAATAAAGTTTGGGTGGGAGAGGCGGTCTGTACAAACACATGGACCATATGAAAGCTGCAAACTCACAAGCGGTGCAGTAGCAAAACATGCCCAGCTCTTTAGAACAATTGGAAAGGCTAGCAGAACCCATGGGTTATCCCTCTCCATCAAGCATTGAAGAGATCTCAGAATCTGGGATGGACATGGTGGATGTCACCGCTTCAATGCCTTTGCCGCCTGAAGAAGAGAATGAATTTCTTCCAAGGTGCTCTGGAAGCAAGAGGCAAGCTACTGTGCCTTACATGCTGCCTGTATCCAAGGCACAGTTGGAGGAACCTGACCCGGTGCTAAAATGCCCCAGGAGGAGCTATAAATAAAAAGAACTAACCTATGACCTCTGACTCGGAGGGTGAGGGATGTAGTGATTGTAATGAAGTCAGCCAGGTGACCCTCATAGAATATGAGTTCCTTGATCGGGGCCGTTAATCTGATCCAATCAGAGAGCCTGGCTAACAGACATAAACAGGATTGACAGACATCCTCACACTCTGACAGCTGGATCAGTGTCTAGGGCTCGCTATGGGTAAATAAAGGGTGACTTTGTGACGGGATACCAGCCTCTGGAGTTATTTCACCAATGGCCTTTCAAACCAGGATTCCATACTTTGCTAGTAACTCTCAGAAGTCACCGCAGCACTTAACATCTTTACCACAGACCTCTTTTGTATTTTGCAGTAGACATACTAACTTCACTGTGAAGTGTACACCTACGTCAAGTGACCACCAATGCTCAACTTGCTAAGACTAACATCACCACTCCCATCGGCCAAACCATCAACATTAGGAAGCTCTGCAATTTACAGCTATGACTGGTACCCTTTGAGTCAAAGCTGTAAACACAGTAAATCAGGGCATCAGAACACAAACAACATTTCTGTAGAGGAAATAGAGACTTCAATCACAAAAGCAGGACTGTTGAGAAAGAGGAATTTAGAATAACAACTTTTTGAAAACTTAACTGAATAATCGATACAGTGCCTATTACTAATTAACTATTCCAATAGAATAAGCCATAAACACACCCCTTGCAAAAAGGCAAATTCAGACACAGATTCAAACATGCAGCTCTCCAATCCAGGTGGAAACAACAGCAAGAGATTTCAGAGAAAGTAGCAGCTAGGAATCTTTTACTGAAGCTTCCAACCCTTTGGGACCCAAAAAGCTAAAGCCAAAAAAAACCTAGAAAGCCTGATCTGTGAGCGCTGGCCACTTCCCTTCTACTGTAACAACAGTATTTTTAGAAAACCTAAAGGCCTCCTAATTGTTGACTTAGGCTGTCTCTAAGGTTTTAGAGTAGATTTGTAGCTCGGGTTGTGGACGTTGTGGTTGGTTGCCTCGCCGAGCTGTTTGTTGTTCCGCAGATGTTTCGTTACCCTCTTGGGTAACATCATTAGTGCAGCCTCCGATGAAGTGCTGTTGTGTTTTCCTGCCTGTTACTTAAACTGTGGTGTCCATTTAGCTGGATGAGGCTGTCTCCAGTAGCCACTTCGGCACCTCTGCCTTTACAACCTCTCTTCAAAAAACCCAGGACAAAATAACCTTTTTTAAAGTGGCAGTATTGTCACAGTAATAAAGAAACACCATCACCTATTTTTCACTTGCGATCACCTGATCAGATACTGATTCTGCACATGCCTTACAGGGTAACACTGAGTTAAAATGTGCATGTGGTGAGTCATTGGGCATTAACAGGTGGCAGTCAGACCTAGCACTTGAAAGGGGAGGTCACAGTTGAGCTTTTCTGCACAGAACTCAGATGAGGACATCAATTGTGGCAGCATGAAGGACAAGGCTAATGGTCATCCATACCAAGATGCCTGCCATTTTGCCAAGCCTAACGAATAATCATTTCCAAATAATTTTGCAGAGCTTGGAACCCACCTTTTCCTCCATGGTAGTCGTGTCCAATGCCAGGACAGCACTTGCGGATCCTCTTGTGTGATGCAACACATTGTCTGGACCTCTACTACAGCACAGGCAAAAGTCAGCCAAATGGCTCAGTGCTGCAGTGGAAGCTCACACTGAAGTATTGAGACCCATATTTGTGTTTTGCAGGCTCAGGCTGCTACCATCATGGCTTTGGAAACGAGTATTCTGTGCTAATTCAATACGTCCTTTGACAAGTTACTATGATTGCTGAGGCATCATTCAGGGGAAAAAGGCACTAACTCCATATTTCCATGATCTTGTCTTTCTCAGCCTGACAGTTTTGTTCTCCCACTACTCATATTCTACATTTGTTGCTGTTTCAGACAGCCAACCCACATTGCACCCATCCATGTCAAGGTAGTGCCATTGAAGCCCAACCCTCAGGCACAGAGGTACTTGAGATCATTCTACAAGGCCATTTGCAATCTTACCTATTCACAGTCAGTTACCTTTCACCAGCAAATTATGGCCTTTGGATGGCTTTTGGAGAGTACTGTGTAGGAGCACTCAGGCAGGCAAAAGAACCTGCAATAGAAGAAGTCAGGAAAGGCGCAAGTATGAATAGTTCAGTTTTGTATGTTAGTGAATGTACTACTGGATAAATTTGCTGTGGATAGGTTTTTTCTTGTTTCCATTATTTACCTTGGGATTTTGTAAACAGAACACTGGGGTGGATGTAGCAAACACATTGAAAGGTCAGGAATTTTGGGTCAATAGTGATGATGGGGTGACATCTTAGATGAACTGGAGTCTTTTCCTGATCTCTTACTCTCCTCGGTTAACCTCTGTATACCTGGTGGCCATGGTGACACTCTCATGGTGGTGAGATTGTGGAGATATACCAAACACCACAAACTTGGACATCTGTTCTGGTGAATCCATGATGTCTCTCCACAGGTCATACAACCAATGAACCAGAGCTTTGGAATGCCAATGGTTTAACCTATGATTTTTTTTTGGGTTACAAAGCTCTTATTGCGGAGCAACTGTGATTTTAGGGTGGAATCTTAAAGGAATCTGAATATTCACGCATGGACAACTTGTCTGGAGCAAAGGGGTCCTGGCTAATTCCTCCTTGGCCATCACTTTTTTAACCTTATTGTATGGGATGTGGATATTGTTGGCAGGACCAAGATTTGTTGCCCATCTTTAACTGCCCTTGAACTGAATGGCTTGCCATTTCTTTTCAGAGAATAGTTAAGTGTCAACTAAATTACAGTAGAACTGGAGTCAGGGCAAACCAGACAAGGATGGCAGATTTGCTTGCCTAAAGGATTAGTGAAGAGGATGGGTTTTTGTTTACAACAATCAATGACTGCTTCATGGTCACCATCAGTGATAAGAGCTTTCAATTCTAATGTTATTAACTGAATTTAAATTTCACCATCTGCCATATTGGCATATGCACTACTTCTCCTCTTTGCTGCCTGTACTCCATTTCAAACTTGAAACTATATCCCAAAAAGAAAATGTAACTATAGCTCCCATTACTGAAGCTGACCTCCCCAGACAGGCTAACCAACTCTTCTCATCGCCTTATCAAGATTCAGCATCATTCCCTGAAAAATTCAAAATGTTTGCAAAAGTTCTTCAACTACAATCAGGACTATACTTCCATTAACTCAGCATCAAAGGTAAGTCAAAAGCATCTCACTTCAAAATCCAAAAAGTGGGTCAGTTGCAGGACTGAATTATAGATTTCTGGCAATTGGAATACATTACATAAAGTTAATTTTCTGTGTGTGCATTCAGCTTGATTAATCCACGTTAGGGAAATGCAAACATAAAATCAGTCCAAAGTCTTTCCACCAACCAAATATATTAAGCCATCGTAAAATAAGAAACTAGCAGAACAATAGAATAGTTTAATAATTAGCATATTAATATAGTAGAAGTAATGACGTATGCCTTAATTTCTTAACTGCTATTATACCTTGTGTGATGCCACTGTTTTTCACTTCTGGTTCAACAACTTGTATTGTATCATCTTCCAGGTAAAAGTAAATCTTGCACTTTCTTACTCGGTACTGTTCATCTCTTCTTTCTTGAACACTTTCTTGAAAATAGGCTTTAAAACAAAGCACCTGTTGGACAATACATATACATGGGAGGTCTTCTGAATGTTAAGCCTCCAAATTATGTAGATAATACGTCGACTATGGTGACATGTAAAATATTGTCTGTGTCAATCCAGCAATTGCTCTTAGTCTTACTCTTGGCTGCATGTTTAGTACTTTACTATCACAATCTTTCTATTTCCTTACTAGACCTCATTAGTTTCAATGTCAGAGTAGCTTTTTCATGTGGACTTTTACCCCATGAGAAGAGGACTGTGACTGTTAAAACCTGGGGACTGTTCTGAATATATATTTCCTTCCTCTTCAATTATCTTTGCTCAAATCTTGATTTTAACCATGACTTACTTAGAACAGTACAGCACAGGAATAGGCCCTTTCGCCCACCTTGTTTATGCCAACCATGACATCATTCTAAACTAATCCCATCTACCTGCACATGGTCTGTGTCCCTCTATTCCCTGCCTGTTCATGGATCTGTCTAAATGCCTCTTAAACATAGAAGCAGATACGATAGCTATCATCTCTCCAGGCAGCATATCTCCATTAAACCTTCTCCCTCTCACTTTAATCCTATGCCCTTTAATGTTTCCAACCCTGGGAGAAAAGACTCTGACTATCCATCCTATCTATGCCTCTTATAATTTAAATACTTCTATCAGTCACCCCTCATCTTCCAATGTTTGACGGAAATCAATTCAAATTTGTTTAACCTCTCCTGACAGCTAACACACTCCAATACAGGCAGCATTCTGGTAAACCTCTTTTGCACTCTCTCTCCAAGCCTCCCTCCTGTGTAAAAATAAATTCCAAGATGCTTCAGAAGCGAGTTGAAGAAGGAAAGATCCGGATAATCAAAAGTTGACATTAAACTAGACAATAATTGGTACAGATGGCAGCAAGATGTCACAATGGGATATTACAGATGAAGTGAGTAGGCAAAGTTGTGGCAGATGGAGTTCAGTATGGGATTCTGTAAGGGCATACACTTTGTATACAAAAAAGACAAATCCAAAGCTTTTTTGAATGGGCAAGACTCTAGAAATTCTGAGAATCAAAGAATTAAGATGAATTAACGTTAGATTAAAGGTGCAAAGATCATTCAAAAAGGCTAGTTGAATTTCAGCCTTTATTTCTGTACGTTTGGACTACAAAGTAATGTACAAATGTAAATACATTTTAGTCATATCCTGTTTGAATATTAAATATAATACTGGGCACCACACCTCAAGAATGCTAAAAGGTTTTATTTATAAATGATAGGTTGTATAAATTTGGAATAAAACTGAAAATGCTTGGTATGCTAACTTGAAACATTAACTGTTTTAATCTCCATTGGTGCTGTCAGACCTGCATTTCTTTTGTTTTTTTTCAGATTATCAGCATCTGCAGTACTGTAATATTGCATAAGAAATAGTAAGAACTGCCGATGCTGGAGTCAGAGATAACACAGTGTGGAGCTGGAGAAACACAGCAGGCCAAGCAGCATCAGAGGAGCAGGAAAGCTGACGTTTCAGGTCGGGACCCTTCTTCAGAAATGGGGGAGGGGGAAGGGGGCTCTGAAATAAATAGGGGGGGGGGGGGGGGGGCTGGGGAAGGTAGGTGGGATGGTGGTAGGTGAGTGTAGGTAGGCAGTGGTGGGGATTGGTCAGTGAGGTGGGAGGAATTTTGAAACTGATATCTATTTCAAGCCTACCGACTCCCACAGCTATCTAGACTACAGCTCCTCTCTCCCACCTTCCTGCAAGAATGCGATCCCCTACTCTCAATTCCTCTGCCTCCGCCGCATCTGCTCCCAAGATGAGGTGTTCCACTCCCGAACATCCCAGATGTCCTTGTATTTCAAGGATCGCAACTTCTCCCCCTTCAGTGGTCAAAAACGCTCTCAACCGCACCTCTGCCCTCACACCCCTCCCCGCAACAAAAACAAAGACAGAATCCCCCTTGTCCTCACGTATCACCCCACTAACCTCCAGATTCAACGTATCATTCTCTGCCACTTCCGCCACCTGCAATCTGATCCCACAACCAAGGATATATTTCCCTCCCCACCCCTATCTGCCTTCCGGAGGGACCACTTTCTCCGCGACTCCCTCGTCTGCTCCAAACTCCCCACTAGCCCCACCAGCCCCGGCACCTTTCCCTACAACTTCAGGAAGTGCTATACCTGCCCCTACACCACCCTCCTCACCTCCGTCCAAGGAACCAAAAAAACCTTCCACATCAGATAGATGTTCCCTTGCACATCCACTAGTGTGGACTACTGCATCCGCTGCTCCCGATGTGGCCTCCTTTACATCGGTGAGACCAAGCAGAGGCTCAGAGACTGCTTTGTAGAGCGCCTGCGTGCTGTTCGTGACAAATGACAACACCTTCCAGTCGCGAACCACTTCAACTCCCCCTCCCACTCCCTGGACGACATGTCCATCCTGGGCCTCCTCCAGTGTCACAATGACGCCACTTGGAAACTGGAGGAGCAGAACCTCATGTTCCACCTTGGGAGCCTACAAGCCACTGGTCTCAATGTGGACTTTACTAGCTTCAAAATCTCCCCACTCCCGACCTCACCCCAAGACCAACCCTCCCTCTCATCCCTGCCTCATTGACCTGTCTGTCTTCTCTCCCACCCATCCGCTCCTCCCACCTCACTGACCAATCCCCACCACTGCCTACCTGCACTCACCTATTGCCATCCCACCTACCTTCCCCAGCCCCATCCCTCCTCTCTCTACTTATTTCAGAGCCCCCTTCACCCTCCCCCATTTCTGAAGAAGGGTCTAGGCCCAAAACGTCAGCCTTCCTGCTCCTCTGATGCTGCTTGGCCTGCTGTGTTCATCCAGCTCTACACCTTGTTATCTCAGATTCTCCAGCATCTGCAGTTCCTGCTATCTCTTGCATTTACTGCAGTTCAGATAGCTAAGTAATAGTATAAAGTATATAAAATTATAAGCATATTCAACAGAATAGCTAATACAAAAGCTATTTTCTTTGGAATATTTCAGTATAAAGGAGCACAACCTTGAATGTAAAGTTAGGTCATTCATGAGTGAGAAAAGAAAGCACTTTGTTATCCAAAGAAAAAGTAGAGATGTGGCATTCTATTCCTCAAAAGTCTGTGGGTTTTTAAAATTTAACTTTTCAATAAAAAATCTGCTGGTTTTAGATTTGTAGAAGATTACTGAAGGAAATGGTTCAATGAAGGAAAAAAATATTGAGATGTAGATAAATCATTATCTAATTAGTGGAGGCTGAATTGCCTACTCCTGTAACTATATTGATCAAAGAGTTGGGTTTTAAGATAAACGAAGGAATTGTAGTCCCATGGAGCAGGCTAGGAATCAAATATGTGACTGCATGGAAGGTTACACAAAGGTCAAGGGATATAAGGAAGAAAATGCACTTCATGACCACTGCACAGTCTGGGTGGAATAAAAACATAACTGACGGTAATCAAAAAGAACGCATATAGATTGTTGTTCTATTATTGCCAGAAATCCTTCAGTATTTCACTTAATGGTCATTTTTCATTTTAAACTATGATGGAAAATATTAGATTGTGTGTAATGTACCATCTACAGGGCAAGAAACAGCGGATGAAATTCAAGGCGAGGGCAAAAGAGTTGAACAAGATTTTAGAAATGAGGAGGATACCAAGGAGGCAAGGTTTAGGGAATATAGTTTAACGGTACAATGGAGTGAAGCTGAAGGCTCAGTCATTAATGCTGAAACAGTCAAGTGAGAACTAAAGTTAACTATGGCAAGAACACAGGATGAAAGCTGTTATCAAGGAATAGAGAAAATTAGAGAGTCGTGAAAATATTTCACAGGTTAAGCTTTGTAATTAAATTTTATGCTCAATGAAAATCCACATAAGCATAATTTCAGTATGAATCATTTCATTTCAAATGTTTCAAATGGAACAAACATACACAAAAGCATACCTGCTTGTCAAAGACAACCCATGCTGGTGCGTCACTGCCATGTCCCTTTGGAAAGACACTGAACTTAGGTTTCAGCTTTTGACCAACTAATGGTTCACCACCAATGCCAGGTTTCTCCTCTCCCACCATTGTTGGGACATCGTTTGGAAAGTCAAAATGATGAGATTTATGAAATTTCTCCTTTCCCAACTACAGTAAAGGAAACAAACAACTATTAGCTCAGAAATATATTAAAAAGTAACTTTCAAATTCTGAATGGTTTTAATTTTAAAATAAACACTATGGCTGAAATTTTAACTCACTAAAAACACATTCACTTGCATAGAGTTAAAATCAGGACCACATATAATGATTTTACTGCAAATATAATTTAGATCCTGGTCCTCTTAGTTCTTATGGAAAGAACTGTGTGCAATCAAAGCTTGTATATTTTAAATACTGCTATAGGACACAATAAATTGTTATGATATCATACTTTCGTGGACTGTTCTCCCCATCCCACTTTAGTAGAATGGTACAAAAATGCAATTCTTATGCATTATCATTTAAATTTTGAATTATCCAAGTTATCCACTATGCACTCAACTGTTATGTGGAGATTCCAGTGTTGGACTAAGGTTGATAAAGTCAGAAGTTACACGAAACCAGGTTATAGTGCAACCTGTTTATTTGAAATCACAAGCTATAACCTGGTGTTGTACAATTTCTGACTTTGTCGTACAACTTTCTGATGCATTAGCAGTTTGTTATTCTCATCAGTCTCTGCACATGCATTGCACACAAATTGTTTTAAATCCACTGGTCTTTTAATCATTGGCATGTGTCTTGCCATTTGCTGTCTGGCTGAGAGATGTTTATTCCCTGGGAATGTGGTTCTGTGTCATATGTTGTTGCTGCAATGCCTATTGCTGTTCATTTTCCATTGCTGGTGCTAAGGACATCTGGCTCTAACAGCTGATCTGTGGTCTGGACAGATGGAGAGCTCATGCTTTCTCGATCTGCAGCCTACAAATGAGCAACAGCTCCCACTGTGTGAATGTGATGTGCCTACTGTATATCTGGTCATTCACTTCCACACATGCTCAAGGTGACAACTGCTCAACACAGGACTCGTGGCCATTTGACCTGACCTTTGTTAAGATTATTGAAGGTTTGTACCCTGACCAGCTCTTTAATACTCAACTCTGGCAATGGCTTTGCAATCTTGCTAAAATGAAATTATGCTCTTTTGCCATTTCATCTTGCTTTTGTCACTCGCACATGCTACTACAACTATTATTGACATTTTTGTGATTGGAAGAGTAGTAGTTTAGGTTTGGCATGACAGTGAGATGACTCTTCTGACAGCATGGATGTTTGTACCTTTGGAGATCATACTATGCAGTGGTAATATCCCTACCTCTGGGCCAGAAGTCCTGGGTTCAAATCCCACCTGCTCCAGAGGTGTGTAATAACCTCTCTGAACAGGTTGATTGGAAAATATTTGGAAGTTTGTACATTGATTGACTCTCCAATGCTCAAAGCTGGCAATAATTTGGCAGTTTTATCAAAATCAACGCTTGCCTTTCTGCTGTTTCATCTTGATTTTTTTTGTCTTTCAAGTCTTTTATTATTTCCAGCTTCAGTAGCTTTCTTTTGGAAGAATAATTTTGGTGTGGCATGCTGTTATTTTTTTTTCCACTGGACTACTTTCTATGCCTTCGCTAGGTGTGTTTCTCAACTTGAGGTTTCTATGCTTCTGCGCTGGATTGGTTCAGTTTCTTTATGACTGCTTTGCTTTGATTTCACCACTGGGTTCCATTTAATTGAGGATAATTGGATATGATGTATGGGGTTGAATTCCCTAATCCTTAATGAACTGGCACTTATGAACTGAGGGCCAGTGTCACTCATCAGAATGTTGAACGTTCAAAATGCCATAAAGGCTGGAGTGTGCTCTCAGGCATTCTACAACATCGCTAGCAGTTATTGAGGACAGCTGGTCCACCTCCCAGTAGCCAAAATAATAGACCATGGTGGCAAAATGGATGGTTTCTGTGGGAGTGAAGAGATCTACTCCCAGCTTCATCCATGCCCTGTCAGGGATTTCATGTGTCATCAGCAGCCCTTCAGTTTGCTCAGCTTCATACTCATTACAAGCTGCACTGGCTGATGTGGATCCTTGATTTCACTGCTCATGGTTGGCCAGTAAAGCAAATCACTTGCCTTTCTCAGACTTCACTCAATTCCTTGGTGACTTGCACCAGTGTGTTTTAGCATCTCTCCCCTCAAATCCATAAGGGCAATGACTATTTCCTTTGTATGATGTCATAATAGGCTGTTAACATTTCTGTATGCCCTTTACACCTGGTGACTACAAGGGTGTATCTGATGTATTCAAGTCATCTACTCATCACTGTTTCTTGCAACACTCAGAGTTGCAGCTTGTTGGGTGGTTTGCTTGATTTGAGCAAGGTGCTTGTCTTATTTTTTATTCATTTTGTGAGATGTGGGCATCATTGGCTAGGCCAGAATTTATTGATCATCCCCAAGCCCTGAAAAATGTAATTGTCAGCTACCTTCTTAAACCACTGTAATCCTTAGCGAATAGGTATACTCAATGCTGTAAGGAAGGGACTTCCAGAATTTTGACCCACTATCAGTGAAGGAATGGCAATATGGTTCCAAGTCCAGATGATGTATGGCTTGGAGAGGAACTTGCAGGTGATGAGATGTCATGCATCTACTACCCTTGTCCTTTGTAAGTGGTGGATGTTTGCAAGTTTAGAAGGTCTGTTACAGGAATCTTGGTCAATGACTACAGTCCATCTTATAAGTGGTACACACTGATGCTACTGTACATTGGCTCTCCAACCACCAATTCCAACTTTCACTCCCTTTACTACCAATCAAGTGGGTTTCTATGCTCTGAATGGTGTTAAGTTTCTTGAATGATGATGGAACTATTGATCCAAGCAAATGGAGAATATTCAATCGAACTCCTGAGCAATTCCTTGACGGGTGGCCGTCAGGTATTGTGAAAAAGGAAGTGAATTACTCAGCACTGAATTCTTAGCCTCTGACCTGTTCTTGTTGCCACAATATGTGTATGGCTGGTCCAGTTCAATCTCCGGTCAATGGTAACCCTTAGGATGTTGGTAGTGGGAAATTAAGCAATGGTAATGTCATTGAATGAATGAACGTCAGGAGTTGATAATTAGATTCTCTATTATTGGAGATGGTCATTGCCCAACACTTGTGTGGTACAAATGTTACTTGTCACTTGTGCAGGTCTTGCTGCATTTGGACATGGACTACTTCAATATCTGTGGTGTCCCAAATCATGTTGAACATTGTACAATCATCAGCAAATATCCCCACTTCCGACCTTTTGATGGAATGTTATTAATAAAATGGCATAAGGCGATTGGACTTAGGATACTATCCTGAGGAACTTCTGCGGAAATGTCCTTGAACTCAGGTGACTAATCTCCAACAACCACAACCATTTTCCTTTGTGCCAGGCATAACTCTAATTAACAGTTTTTCCTCTGACTGCAGCTTTGTTCGGGCTCCTGGATGCCATACTTGGTCAAATCCTGCCTTGACATCAAGGCAGTCACTCACTTCACCAAAGGAGTTCAGTTCTTTGATCCATGTTTCGACCAAGGCTGTAATGAGGTCAGGAGCCAAGTGGCCCTGGCAGAACTCAAACTGAAAATCAATAGCAGGTAATTGTCAAGCAAGTGCCACTTGATAGTGCTGTCACTGATTTCTCCATTTTACTGATGATGGACAGTAGACTGCTAGGGCAGTATTGGCTGCATTGGATTTTCCTGTTTTTGCACAGGATATAACTGGGCAATGCTCCATACTGCTGGGTAGATGCCAGTGTTGTTGCTGTACCTGTGTTGTCGCTTCACCAGGTTGAAACCTTATTTTTAGGTATGATCGTTGTGATAGGGTAGAAGTTATGCCAGGCCATGAAATTATAGATTGTGGTTAATTACAATTCTACTCACTTCACGGAGCTGCTTGATCTGTTCGAGTTCATCCTATTTAAGTGTTAGTGCCTAACAACAGAATGGAGGGTATCTTTGATGTGACTTCATCCACATGACCTCCTTTTTAACTCAATCGAAAATTCTTCTAACTACCTAGAAATGTGCCTTGATGGACCCATAAGATATGACAAGAGGGGCATAGAGGGAAGCTGTAGAGACAACAAGGTGCAGGGCTGGATGAACACAGCAGGCCAAGCAGCATCATAGGAGCAGAGAGGCTAGGTTTATTACATATGGAGCAAGCATGGGACAATAGATGGAAGATTCCTGATGACTTGGGCAGTGATTTGGGAAGGTAGATTGCCTAGAGAAGAAATGAATGGAGACATGATAACATAAAAGAAGAATCTAGGAGAAGTAAAGAGAAAAGTAAAAGGGGGGGGGGTGGGAGAAATATTAGAAACAGAAGCAATGGTTTAGGGTCTTCAGTTCTGTAGCAGCAGCAGTAGCAGAATAGTTTTGTAGTCACTTAAAAATGTGCTCAATTTCATAGTAGTTAATTCTACCACATGCTGTTAATGCAGCACTTTGAATCGACTAAACAGAATATTAAAGCAACTCCTTCTAAAGATAGAACAAGTACAAACCTTCAAACAGAATGCTCAAATATAAACTAAAATGCAGTTCAGCAATTTAAACCCAAAATCATCTTCAAATCTGTTCCATATAGATTTGATAGTGATACACAAAATTATCATAGTATCACATTTTACATCTCTACCTTTTTTCCTTTTATAATAAAAAAAGTCACCTAGTAAAATTTTAACATTGATGAACTTAAATGATTAGAGGGTTTTGGACACTTGCATAAAGGCAGTATGAGAGGGTTTCCATCTGAAACTCTGCTCTGTCAATCAGATACACAATTATTAACATAAATTGGTGATCCTTGGGCTTTGAGACATCCAAAGAAAATATGAATGGGTCATTTAGGCTGAAGAAAGAACTTCAAAAAATTGCACTTTTTTCTGTTGTTTTAGAAAGTTATTTTTACTCAATTTTTTTTAGCATAAAAGTGCACCCAGTATCACAAGTCACATTTTCAAATCCATAAGTAAACCTGCTTTATAAAGGTGAACTTGCCCCTTTTTTCAAAAATAGATTTGTTTATAGGCTGTGAGCTAGCAAGGCCAGCGTTTGTTGCTCATCCTGGATTGCTTTCATGAAGGTGATGGTGAGCCACATTTTAAATTGCTGAATCCATCTTGTCTGCACTCACAGCACTGTTAGGAAGGGAGTTCCAAGATTTAGAATCCGTGACAGTAAAGGATTAGTCATACAATTCCAACTCAGATGATGGCTTTGGTAAAAATGCAAGATTTTAGAGGAAGGGTCCTGACCCGAAACATCAACTTTCCTGCTCCTCTGATGTTGCCTGGCTTGCTGTGCTCCTCCAGCTCCACACTGTGTTATCTCTGACTCCAGCATCGGCAGTTCTTATTATCTCCAAGATTTTAGAATATTGTTTTAAACCATCTCCATAGTTTAAGGTAAATTGGTAATGTGATCTGTTCTGTATTCTGTTTGACAACAAGCCTATGTGGTTACCACAGGGATAGGATTGCACATGTTAAGACTTACTGCGGGCAAGGTGCAAGATGTTCACACCTGAAAATAAAGGCTGAAGCGACTGGGCTAACTGTGGCAAGACTTTCAGTCTCCATGTTTTTGGGCTGAAAGAAAAGCAGATCTTTCACAGAGATTAAAGATTGCTGTTAGTATGGTCAGCAGAGTGAAGGCTGTACAAGGCATGAGACAGAAGGAGGAAGGGAGGACTGTCCTGGGCGCAAGAGGCAAATTTAACAGCACTCTAAGTTTAGCACGTGAGGCTAAAAGGAGGAATTGCTGGAGTGGGCTTTATTGCTGGTGGTCACTTGGGGAATTTCCTGTAAAATGATGGAAGCATCTTTCAACAATCACTCAATGTTATAAAACAGCAAGAAGTGCAGACATGAACCCATTGGAAGTGGGAACTCCAATGGACGACACATCTTTTGAATGACAGGTTTTCATATGTCAAACAGAACACCTATCCAACCCAGGGTTCACTCTACTCATTCCTTCTGCAGGCAGCTGGATAGTTTGGTGTGATCATCTCCAAACAAAGAAACCAGTGCACCACCAGCCCTGAGAAAATTCAAGGCCTTTTATCGGTGGTACTTTCAAACATTTTCAGTGCAGTGGTTCCCTCTAAATATTAAGATGCTCCTATGACCAGCCTGACAACCTCAGACAGTGTTGTGCCAACTAGCCAAAACCCTGCAGGAAGCAGTTACTATTTGTGCACAGAAAGCAGGAATAACAATGTAGAATGTTAACAGTATGGAAATTTTTGTTTAAAAAATGAGTTACAATCAACCAAACATTTGAGATAACAAGGTGTAGAGCTGGATGAACACAGCCTAGAGAAGGGTCTAGGCCCGAAACGTCAGCCTTCCTGCTCCTCTGATGCTGCTTGGCCTGCTGTATTCATCCAGCTCTACACCTTGTTATCTCAGATTCTCCAACATCTGCAGTTCCTACTATCTCTGAACCAAACATTTAATCCCTGGGATTTCCTCAAAGGTTGGTGTTAAAGTCCATTTTGAAAGAGAAGACAGTTTCTTAAATGTGTCGATTTTTATTACTTGCAGAGAAGTGGCGTTGGTTCGTTACTCACATTCCTGTTGAATGTGTTCCCCGGTAAGAGTGGTAAAGTCATGTTTCCTCTGCTCCAGGCTCTTCTCTATGTTTGAGTCCCCGTTGCCTCGGTGACAGCAACGTCACCACGCTGGGCCGTACGTTCCGCCATTAAAAGAAGGGCTTCAACAAACGACCTTTTTTTTAACAGACTCTTGCGCGTTGAACCCTTCCGTCCTAGTTTCACATTTTTGCTTGCACCAACTTCCATTCAATCCGTTGTTGTTCATGTTGTTTTTCCTAAATTCGAATGTGTGATGCGTTCGACAAACACGACAGAAATAGTTCGCCATCTTGAGAAGGTCAGCGGCCACCATTCCCTGGGTCTTGGTGGTTCGTATTTTGTTATCTCTCCATCCGTATTAATTGGCAGTCGCTGCATTCTTTTCCAAATCATCCGGCTCCTGCTCACGCCTCCACATTCCGTTTTTACCTGACTTGCAGCTGAAGCAGGTAGTACATTGCTCCTACTGTCCCATCGATAGCTGAGATTAAAACAAATAAAAAGTTTGGAGCAACCATTTACTTAGCGCCTCTAACCTCAAATTGTCCCAAGACCTAATATTCATGAAGAATTCTCAGCCAGGAAAGAGATTGAAGAGTGGCAGTTAATGAGGATTTAAAAGGAAAGTGGAAGTATACCAACCTGGGTGTACTGTGTATCTGCTTTAAAAAAAATGCTGGTGAAACTCAGCAGGTCTGGCAGCATCTGTTGGGGAGGAAAAAAAGCAGAGTTAATGTTTCGACCCTGGCACTTCTTGATCAGTTCAATACTTGCCAGAGTAAGTGACTGCATCAGAAGTGAGTTTCACCAACAATTTGTTTTTGTTTCAGATTTCTACCATTTTGCAGCTCTTTGCTTATTTTAGTGTTTACCTGCTAACACAGAAGAGACACCATTTGCTAGAATGCAGAGTTATTGGAGGAATGAACATGTATCGCTAGTTATAGAACTGGAGAAAGGCGTTGAAGTTATTTAAAAATGAAGATTATAATTTTAAATTAGACACTGGTAAAAGATCCAATGTGTGTTATCAAGGACAGGGTGATTTGTGAGCCAGCATAAATCTTATCGTGGGTTAAGATACTGATAACAGAGTTTTGAATGAGCCCAAGTTTCTGGAGGATGGGAGACTGGACAGGATTGTAATTTAATGGAGAAATGTTGTGTTATAAAAGGTATGGTTGAAATATTTAAACAACAAAGAAGTGAAGACAGGAAAAAGGTGGCAAGTATTGAATGTGGCACTAAGCAACATTTATGAAGAAATGTTTATCAGGAACTCTGATGGGAATTAAATAATATGCAGAAAGTTGCAACAGTGACTCTGAACCTTAGACTATTTTAGAGAGGAGAAACACATCAGTGGTGAGGTTTTGGAATTGTGACAAAATACATTAAATTTGTCTTTTCAGATGTTCAATTGATGGTTAGTTACACACGAATAGTGGTTATTCAGTTCCACAAGCATATCCTGCCTTTCTAATGGGTCAAGCTGATGTGTATCTCTGTTCCATTTATCTTTTCTCCATATTCCTTCTTATCTTTTTTTTAGAAAAGAACTGTCCCATCATTTGTAGCAAGTCCTGTGTTTGTACAAATAACAAAATCACCAATGCCAATATAAAAAGAGGAAAAATATACTTTTTAAAAAAACTTGTATTTATGTATCGTCTATCGTGATCACTAATCATCCCAAAGTGCTTTAATGCTAAGAAACATAGAAAATAGGGACAGGATTCAGCCTTTCAACCCTGCCCCAATATGATCATGGCTGACCATCCAACTCATAACAGTGTTCTCACTTTCTCCCCATACCTTTTGATCCCTTTAGCCCTAAAAATTATATCTAACATCTTCAAGAACATTCAATGTTTTCACCTCACCATTTTCTGTGATAGAGTATTCCACAGTCTCACCACTTTCTGGGTAAAGAAATTTCTCCTCATCTCAATCCTACATGGCCTACCCTGTATCCTTTGACTGTGACCCCCCGATTCTGGACACCCCAGTCATCGGGAACAACCTGTGTTTACCCTGTCTAGTCTCATTAGAATTTCATACGTTTCTATGAGATTGCCCCTCTTCTAAACTCCAGTGACTATATTCCTAAGGAAATCCCACCCTAGGAAAGCACTTCTAAAGTTGAATTACCTTTGTGATGAGGTTAATGTGGCAGCTAAGTTGCACGCAGCAAAATCCCACAAATGATGTTATAGTGACCAGATAAACTGCTTTTATCTGATGGCTCCTCCAACAATACTCAAAACATAATAGCATCCAGGACAAAGCTTTCTGCTTGACTGGCTGTCCATCCACCATGTTCAACACCCACTCACTACATCACCAATGCACAATGGCACCAATGCGTACCAACTACAAGATGCACTGTAGTAACTCGCCAAGATACCTCTGATATCACCTTAAATCCACAATCTGTACTACCTAGAGAGGCAAAGGCAGCAGATGCACCATCACTTGCAAGTTTCCCAAGCAAACTGGATCAAAATCCTCACATTTTTTTCTTTACTGCGCTATGTTTGTCTTTACATCCCAAAGACTGCAGCAGTTCAAAAAGATAGCACATCACCTACTGCATGGTGGTTAGGGATAGACAACATTTATTGACCTAGCTAGTGTCGTGCACATCCCAAGAATTAATAAAAATAATTTCCTGTTCTTGTTGGAGATGGTGCTATGACTGCCAGAGAGGACAGACAGTTCCTTGTTTAGTGTCTCATGTGACATCTGCTCTGACTGCTCCCTTAGATATGCATTGGGACTTCAGCTTAGATTGGTGCACTCGAGGTCTTGATTGGGACTTGAAGCCATAACCTTGTGACTCAACAGGGAGAGCGCTATCAACCAAATACACCCTCGTACAAAACTGACAAAATACCTTCAAAGGATCACAGCTCAAAAATAAACCTGAACTAGGATCTCTGTACCTAGATCATAGAAATTAGAAAAACTATATTTTGTTATTTCAGCATTATTGTTGGTACTGTGAATCACATTTCTCATTTCATCTATTTTATTTGTAAAAACTGAAATCCAGTGGTCTCATCCAAAATGAGAAAATAATTGTTGGCAATCTGAGGGATTACAATGATACGTTACATTATCATGACTTAGTTTACTGCTAAACCTAATATTTGATTAGTTGCATTACAAAGAGCAAAAATTAGCTGAAGATCACAAAACTGCTTTTGTAGTAGTTGATTTAGAAGAATAGGAACAGGGAATCGATCTATCATTTATTTCTTTTTAGGGGCAGTTGGGTCATGTATTGCTACAAGAACATTTTCTGTCTGATAACTTGTTGCCTTTTAAAGGTTCTAAGATTCTTTCCCTTCCTCCTTTCGTGTCCAGTAATGCAACTATTAAACAGCTAACAGGAGGGAACAAAGTTCCACAGATTTCCCCATCCTCAGTGTTGGGGCTGCGCAGTACATCAACACAAAAGACAAGGCCTAAGTCTTTTCATTCATCTTCAGAGAAGTGCTAAATGGATGATCCATCTCAGCCTCTTCCTGAGGACCCCAGCATCATAGCTGACATTATTCAGCCAACTCCGTTCAATTCATGTAATATCAAGGAATAGCTAAAGGTATTAGTTGCTGCAAAGGCTACAGGCCCTGACAACATTCTAGTAAGAGTACTGAAGATTTGTGCTCAAGAACTTGTCATGCCCCTGGCCAAGGGTTTCCAGTGCAGCTATCACTGGTATCTAACCAACAATGTAGAAAACTGTCCAAGTATGTCCTGTCCACAAAAGACTGGACAAATCTGTCCCCATTATTGCTTTAGCAGTCTACTCTCAATCATGTAGGTTAATTTTGACAGTACCTTCCAAACCTCCAGTATCTACCATCTACAAGGACGATGCCAGCAGATGCATAGGAATACCACCATCTGCAAATTCCCCTCCAAGCCCACACCATCCTGACTTAGAACTATGTTCAGTTCAGTTCATTTACTGTAACTGGGACAACATCCTGGAATTCCCTTTCTAACACCACTGTGTGTCTCCCTACATCTAAAGGATCGCAGCGGTTCAAGTCACCACCATTTTCTCAAGGGCAAGTAGAAGTGGGTAATAAATGCTGGCTTGCCAGCAATACCCATTGCCCATAATTATCTCTTTTTAAAAACCCTCACTCTCATTTCCCTGTAATTCTGATTTAGCAGATTTTAAAGGAAAGAACTGTAAAATAACATTTCTACTTTAAAACCTGTAACTTGAAAATAAGACTTCTAAGTTAGATTTTTAAACAGTCCTTTTTAAGGTAGATGTCACAAGAAACAACCATATGTTACTTTGGGCTGATTAAAAGTTATGTTATCTCAGCACTGGTCATCGTGTGAGGTGTTTAGAATTCAATTGGTCCTTGAACAACACAATGGGTCCTTCTATAAGGCGAATTGGAAGCATCTCGGAAGAGGTGGAAAAGGACTGCATTGTAATTAATTTTCTTTGCCTAGTGGAGCATTGGCTTATTTGAAATTAACTTAGCTGCTTTGGGGCTATGATAAAGAATGGCTATTAAGCCATCATGTGCTGGGAAGAAAAAAAATTCAGCCCCCAAAGTTTGAAGTCAGGATGCTGTGTGACTTGGTGGGGAACTCTTAGGTGATGTTCGCATGTTACTGCTAAATGTTGGTTTGGAAGATGCAAAGGAGCCTTAATGAATTGCTGCATTTTGTCTTGCAGATAATTTCTGCCACTATACACAGTGGTGGAGGAAGTGACTATATAATAGGGTATATAATTGGGCAGGTCAGATCCCAGAATGAAACCTGTTTTAATGGATCAAAAGTTTAATTTCTGCAGTTGATAACCATGGTGGTTAATCACTGAATATATTCACACAAAGCTGTTAATAAAAGAATGCAAGTTTATTACACAAAGAAGAACAAATCAAACTATATATGTCAATTTAGAAAGATTGTAATATAAACAGCAAAACAAAGTTTCAAACTTTTCCCAGCAATTTCCATTACTCAGTACCAGTTAAGTGTCATTCCTATTTCAATGCTTTAACTTCTTACTTAACTGCACTTTCCAATCTTAGTGGCTGAGAGACTTTGTTCCAGTTATATACAATCATACAAACAAGGAACACGAGTAGATCACTTGGCCCTTTTAGTCTGTTCCGCCATTTCATAAGATGATGGATCTGATTTTAACCTTGTCTACATTCCTGCATACTCCTTATGATATTTAATCTGTGGTAATCAAGAATCTATCTACCTCTGCCTTAAAAATATCTAAAGTTCTGATGAACTAAACCTCTATTTAGTTCTGATAGTTTGAAAATTTCAACACAAACTGTCATTTTGGAGTCCTTACAAAGTAAATCCCTTCTGCTAGGATGAAGCTGATCTCCTGGACTGGAAATGAAGTCTTTCATTTACTTTTCCAAGACTTTTTGACCTCTTTAAAAAAAAAATCACCTTCACAGAACTGAAACCACACATCTATTTTATCTCTACATTAAGATCCAAATTCCTAAATCTTATTATACACCTTATCAAATTTTGGATAAGGTCAATCACATCTACTGCTTTATCCTGGATGTTGTTGAAACAGCAGTCATTCAAAAAAATCCTAAGTGCTGTATCACACTCCTGACTTGTGCCTTATAAATAGTAGGCACATTTTGGGGAATAACAAAGTGAATATTTGCCATAGAATTCCCAGCCTGTTTTTGTAGGCACCATATTTACAGTCAATGGGAACACCTAGGATGTGTTGGATGGGAATTCATGGTTATATTTACCTTGTCATTGCCTGGCACTTGAGTGGCATGAACATTGCTTATCATTTCCAAAGGCTTAAATTTTGTCTATACTTGCTGTATCTAGACATGGACTACTTAATCATCTGAATTGAGTTGTAGTGTACAGTGCAATCATCATTGAATATTTCCACTGGCATCTAAAATACATATTGTTAGGATCCTCACTGATTTTTTTCACTTTATTTATTCTTTTATCAACACTTTGTGCATTGCAGTGAATAAAATTTAAAATGATCTTACTGGATCAGTGGGTGTTGCGTGTATGGAATGAGCTGCCAGAGGAAGTGATGGCGGCTGGTCCGATTACAACATTTAAAAGGCATCTGGATGGGTATATGAATAGGAAGGGTTTAGAGAGATATGTGGCACATGGGACTAGATTAATTTAGGATATCTGGTCGGCATAGACAAGTTGGACTGAAGGGTCTGTTTCAATGCTGTACAGCTCAATGACTCTATGTGAAATGATTTGAAACTCCCTGAGCTTCTGAAATGCCCTAGTTAAATGCAAGTTGTTTTCTTTTTTCCCTAAAGGATATTAGTAAACTTGTGGAGTTTTGACAGGAATCTGACAGCTTTTATTGGATCACTTTCTGGTACGAGACCACTAATTGATCATGTTGAAGCAGTTTAGATTTAAAAGTTGAGGAAGCTGGTGGCATGGTGGTAATGTGACTGGACTAGTGGCGAGAATCCCAGTCTAATGTTCTGGGAACATGGATCTGAATCCCACCCTGGCTGGTGGTGTGATTTAAATTCACTTTTTAAAAATCTGGAATCTAAAGTAGTGGTGACCGTGCAACCACTATTCATCGTTGTAAAAATGCATCTGATTAGCTTGTGACCTTCATGATGGAAATTTGCTATCCTTATGAAGTCTGGCACACATGTGACTCCAATCTTACAGCAATGATGGTGACTCTTAACTGCCTCCAGGCAATAAATGCTAGCCTAGCCAGTGGTGCCCATATCACATTGAAAAAAAGAATGCTAGGTTGTTACGACAACCATTACAACATTTAATCAAGTCATTGCCATTAATCAAGTCTCCACAGATACTGCCCAACTCAATATATTCAGCATTTTCTGTTTTTATTTTAGATTTTCAGCATCTGCAATTTTTTGCTTTTACCCAAAATTATATAATTGGAAAGTTGTAACCAGTTTGTAATATGACAATTATTAATGAAATTGCTGATTAGCAACAGGACTCAGCTAGAATTATACTTTACTTAATGATTTTCTCAAGTTGGCCTCCCAAGGCATTTGTAGCTAATGAATAGAAAGGAAACAAGTGTAAATAAATTACCAAAATTATACCTTTAATTTAAAGTCAATGTTCTTTGCTTCAAATTTCATAGTCTTTAATTAATATTCAGTCAACTAAATGAATTGCCCAAATGTAAACAATCGGGATTCGGTCCCAAATGTGGCTAAACAATACTAATCTCTTTGTACATTAGAATGTTTTAAATAGAATGTTTAATAAGTCTGTACAACAGAAAATACAGCATTTACTTATCTTGCTCTACAGTTAAGAGATTTACAGCTTAAGTATGAATATAGCAGGAGTAACTATACAAAACTGTAAAACTGAAAATTAGCCTTCCTTGACAGTATAAGTTAGAATATAAATCGATTCAATGAATCAGTACATGATAAATAATTGTTCGTTTGTGTCGTTTTTTAATATTTAAACATGGCCTTGAACACTTTGATGTGACTCTTAGTGGGCTGTTGATACTGATGTTCTAGTTGCATTCACTGCTTTGGATTTTCAGGACCAAACTGCAGCTTTGTCTTCATGGTGGTCATTGTGTTAGTACATTGTCAGGAATTTTTAAGAAGCCAGTCCCAATAAAAAGCCTCCAACAAAGCCACTGGCAAGCACGATATTCTTCTTTACAAATTCAGCTGACTGTGTGGGGAAAAAATGTTCACCAGTCAAGTGATACAACTTAAAACCTAGACATTTGCTGATAAATATGCATCATATTCACAATTTTATGACTACGAGATATGAACAAAGAACAAGAGTAGACCACTTGAGTCTGTTTCACCACTCATTAAGATTGGGCTGATCTGATTTTAACCTCAAGTCTACATTTCTATGTATCCCTGGTAATCTTTCACCCCTTGGTAAACAAGAATCTAAAAGTAAAAATATCTTGAGGAAAGGAATTGTTTCCTCATCACTATTCTCAATGTAGCTCAGTTTATAACTGCAAGAGGCAAAATACTTTGGGAGGGCATATAAGAGAAACAGGATATGGATTTAAAATGTTTGCACAGAAAATTTCTAGTTCACAATTGTGGTAGCTTTTTGCTCAAGTCCTATTCAGAATGAAATCAATAATTCCTTTTAAGTGCAATTCTTTAGAAAAGGGGTTACCAAGAACCATCTCCTGAATGGTTCTGCAGTTTGGTACTAAATGTGGGTTTCCTCCGGGTGCTCCAGTTTCCTCCCACAGTCCAAAGATGTGCAGGCTAGGTGAATTTGCCATGCTAAATTGCCCATAAAGCTTTCAGGGATGTGTAGATTATGTGGGTTATAGGGGGATGGGTCTGGGTGGGATGTCTGAGGGTCAGTGTGGCCTTGTTGGGCCGAAGGGCCTGTTTCTACACTGTAGGGATTCTATGATTCTTACAGTTCAACAAAATACCAAGTTTGATTCTTGGTCTGTGTTGAATTTCAGTGAGGAAAATTATGTAGGAGCTACACATGAGTTAAGCTATGGGTTCAACCTCATGTCTTTTGAAGCTGGCATTTTTCATTTGAAATGACATAGACTGAGGGTTGGAGGAACAAATAAATTAGAGACGTCTACCACTTCTTTCCATTGAAATAATATTGATTTGGACCCACCTGCAATCCTCCCCACGTCAGTCCAATAGCCCAGCAACACTAAATAGCAGCAGCCATAGTAACCTCATCATGTGGAATGAACATTACGACAAGATACTGGAAGGCTGCCAACAGCTGTGAAAGTGTACTTTATAGAAGTCTGGAAATTATCAGAAGGTTGGAAGAGAATTCTGTGGGCAAAATACTGCCAATCTATACATAAAATACCGCACTTACAACAGAAGATTTCAAGTGCATTTTTCTCACCTCTTCAATAAAGGTGTTGATTTCAGGAGCAGCTTTATTTGCTTTCTTTCTCAATTGTCGTTTTGCTTTATTCACGTCTTTTTCAACTCTTTTCCAATCCACTTTAATATAGCCGCTGTGATTTGCAACCTGAGAGAAAAATATACCTTAATGAGTAAAGGTATGAGTTTTTTTTTTGCAGTACCTAGTATTTGTAAGTGAGTTCTACAAATTTTTCAGCTGTCACAGAAAAATGGATTCCCTCATAAGAGCAACTTCACACCTATGGAACAGTGTGACACTGAAGCAGCAAATCATGCTGTATGAGGAAAATATAAAACTGGAGGACTTTTGTAGAACTTTCATTGATAATTCAAATTTATCAGATTCAAATTATATAAAATTTATGCAGTTGGACTTGCAAAAGAGTTTATTCTTGTTCATAAATGTTTTAATTTCTAAATAATTGAACAAAGATGCTGAATTTGTGAAGCAATCTATGCAATCACAAGTCTTGTTTGTTTCAATGTGCTACTTGTTTGCAGTCCCTTTGACCAACTGGACTACAGAATCAAATCAAGACTGTTGTCCTGCTAACCATATCCGATAATAGATATGGAATTAAGATATAGAAATATGCCCTCCTGACTTTAATGCTGAACTCATTCCTATTCTTTACTGTCTGTTTCTCTTTGCTACCAAGATATATGCTTGAGCTCAGATGTTTCACATTGACATTTTACCATGTGAGACAGAGTGTGCAAGGGAATGCCAGTGCAAGGAACAAGGTGGTGGCTACCTTCTTCTGGAAAAGTACATGAGAAGAGGAGTTTCTTCCACAGTTCTTCTTCTAGTTGCCCATCTCAGAGCCGTGTGGAATAAATGAATGGCTCATGCTTGCCCAGAATCAGTATGCTACAGCATGTCTATCCCAACATCGGATGCTACAGATGATTCCAAAGAACAATTTTATGCCAACCTCAAATAGCACTTGCCTGAGTCCCAAAAGGTGACAAGTGAGTTGGAATGGACACAGACCACTAGGAAGATGTACTTGGCAGAGAGGGGTTAAGGAAATCCAACAGCCATGATGTCCTGTGCCTGATCAACTGCTTTATCATAATCAAAATCACATTTCTGCCAAAGGGGCAAGTAAAAGACCTTGTTGCAACACCTTTGTTCCAAGCACTACTGCCTATTTGACTACCTCATTTAAGTGAAGGACTGTAAGGATGTTTGTTTTGTCTGCACCATAACAGGTGCCAACAACTGCTGGACAGACCACTGCCTAATTTTCTCTGTAGGCAACATCAATGTTGCCCCAGTACAATGACAACAGAAGAAGTAATGTCTCATGCTTACGCAGTAAAAGACCCTGATGAAATCCAAATCAGCCGGCACTTCACTATCAACCTAACGACTCGCGGTGACATAGAGATAGTGTGCACAGTCTGCCTTCAAGGCCTCCATAATCAATACCTGGAAAGAGGTTTATCATTTCTCAACCAGGAAACACCATGTCTAGTTTAACCAGGAAATCCAGGAGCTGATAGGCCACATGTGCAAAGCACTTCTGAATGCAAAATAGCAATCAACTTGAGAACAGGGAAGTAGCTGAAGACTGAGGTCCAGGAGAAAAACTGGCAACCTAAAGAACAGATGGTGGATAGCGAGTGCAGGAGATCCAGTGATTAGCCAACAATCATGATATACAAGGTTTCTTTAGCACAATCAAGACTACGGTTCACGTTCCTGAGATCGTACTCCGCAATTTGCCAGGAGTGAAGAGGTGCTCAAAGGCCTAACCTGGAATGACCACTTTAATGACTTCCTTAACAGTGTTCGTCGTCAATGTGAGTGTCCTCAATTGCATCCATAGCATGCAAACCCACCGCTATCTCAACACAATCTCAAACTGGTATGTGGTAGAAAAGGCCATTTGTCAGCTAAAGAACCAATGTCAGGAGCAACGGGAATTCTGATGAAGCACTCAAATATGATGGACAAACACTAATGGCATGAGGAAATCGCAGATTTGGCATAATTGTGACCATCTTTATTAAACGTAGCAGGCTTGACTACGGGAACTACAGAACAATTTCCTGGCGGTTGGCCACAAGGCTAGTTTTATTGCGAGAATTCTCAATTGCCTTCTGCTTATGGCTGAAGAGCTCTTCCCAGAGTTGCAATGTAGAATCTGCCCTCTGAAGGACCCAATGCACATGAATTTCCAATGCCCAGCAACTACAAGAGAAATATAGGAAACAGCACCTTCCACACTCACTAAGGCCTTTGGCAGTCAATCATGAGGGATTATGAAGCATTGTCCTCTGCTTTGACTGTTCTCAAAAGTCTGTCACCATCCACTACTTGTTCCACGATGACACGCAAGCTGTGATTCTAAGCAACGGATCCAAACACTTTAGGACTAGGGACAAGCAATCATCACCCTCTTACTTTTCTTGACTTTTCTTGCTGCAATACTCCATCTTGTCCTCAGCAAGCTCCCTGCAGGAGTGCAGCTAATCTACAGAATAAACTCCACTAACCATATAATTCTTGTGTTAGCACAAACTTAGAGGCTGAGCTCCAAGCCATTGAAAATACTTTCACTAAGGCATATTACAGCATGCGCCTTATAGTAAACACTTGTAAGGCATAGGTCCTCTCCAAACATCCTTAAAATGTAGACCATTTCTACATCTTTGTAGCCTGCAGTCAATATAAGCTTTGTTGACGATAGGGTTCAAGACTGCCTTCAGTGTGCCAGTGCAGCCTTTGCTCGCCTGAGTGTGTGTTTTGGAAGTCCAGGATCTCATACCTGGCAATCAGGCTCATGGTCCACAGAGCAGTAATGACACCCATCATCCTAATTGGCTCAGAGAGGTACCTCAAGACCCTGGAGAAGTACCATCAGTACTGCATCAGCAAGATAAAGCTAATCCATTGGCAGGATAGGTGCACTAAAATCGGTGTTCTTGCTCAGACTGACATCCACAACATCAAAGCACTAATCACATTCACTTAGTTTCAGAGAGCAAGCCATAGCTTCAGGTATACCCTCAAAGCCTACTTGCAACGTGTAAAACACCCATTTGACATTTGGAAAACCACAGTCGAAAGACTGCTTGAAATAGAAGGGAAACATTTTAGGTATGCTCTGTACACCTCAAAGTCTCATTATTGATGGCAGACTGATGTTAAGCATTGACAGAGAAAGGAGCAGGACACAACCCTGACATCCACCTTCCCATTGATCCAACCACCATCTACCCTATCTGGGACAGAGACAATAGGTCATGCACTGGGCTCTTCTGTCTCCCGAGAATTTATTTTTAGTGTAGAAGCGAGTTACCCTCTATCATGAATGATGAGAAAACGTGAAGGAGGAGATGAAGACGAAGCTACGTAACCTAACAATTGTTTAGGCAAGCCTATGTAACTTGAAATAAGAACAGAAAATGCTGAAAATACAAAAGTCAGGCAGTATTTATGGAATTAGAATTAATTAATATTTCAAGATAATGACTTTACTTCAGAATGAAAAAAAAAAACAGCTGTGACAGATTTTAAGCAAGTACTGGGGAAGGAGATGAAGGAAAGAATTAAATGGAAAGTTATAATAGAGTGGAGGTAGGGAGAGAATGGACATGGTCAGGAGCCCTGTCACGTGCAGTGAGGTTGGTTGATCGAAGAGCAAGCACTGCCATGGAATACAGCATAGTCAGAACACAGCATTTACACTTTGTTGTTTTTATTTCAGATTTCTAACATCTGCATCTTTTTGCTGAAAAAAACTTTAGGCCACATTTGAAGTATTGTTTGCAGTCCTGGTTGCCACACTATAGGAAGGATGTGGAGGGTTTGGAGAGGGTGCAAAAGAGGTTTATCAGGATGTTGGCTGGATTAGAGTGAATCCATAAGGAGAGGTTGGAGAAACTTGGATTGTTTTTACTAGAACAGAGGCTGAGGGACAACTTGATAGAAGCATTTAAAATTATGACAGGCATGGATAAGGTGGATAGTTGGACTCCTTATTTTTTTGCAGGGTGGAAATGTAAAATACAAGGTGGCATAGGTTTAAAATGAGAGGGGGAAAATTTAAAAGAAATGTGAGGCAAGAGTTACAAGTGCTTGGAACATGCTGCCGGGGAGGTGGTAGAATTAGATACGACAGCAATTTTTGAGGCATTTAGACTGACAGATGAACAGGCAGGGAATAGGGGGATATGGATCATGTACAGGCAGATGAGATTAGTTTAGAATGGCATCATGTTTGGCACAGACCTCGTGGGCTGAAGGGCCTGTTCTTGTGCTGTACAGTTGTGTTCTATTTTGTAAGTTACTTGAGATGTGTCCATTCCTTTACATATTTCTCTTACCATTTCAGACTGAAGTTCATCATTCCTATTTCTAATTTTCCTTTAACACATTGTCATCATGCCTTTTCGATTCTCCGCTCAAGTAGTTTCTCTTGGCAAGTTCATTCCCTAACCTCTTAGCACTCCTCAACCTTCCTACTTAACTGGAACTTTCCTAGGCTCGACTCCATCTTGAAAAACTGGACATTTTCCCCACTGTGCCCCCCTTGGCAAGCTCTGAAAGGCCCATCAAAGCACTCATTACAGTCTCCTTTAGGAGCATAATCTTATCTTATTCTAGCAGCAATCTTCCTATCTAGTGTGCCTGCTGAGGGGGTAATCTTGCCAAATTTTTGAAGATTCACTCGAGGGAGTTGGGTATCATAGACTGGTCCAGTATTTGTTGCCCTTGAGAATGCAGTGATGAATTACCTTCTTGAACTGCTACAGTCCATACGCTGTATGTGGACTCCCAGTGCCTTTAGAAGAAATTTCAGGATATTGATCCAATGACATTGAAGGAATGGTATTGTTTCCAGATCAGAAAGGTGAGTGACTTGGAGGGGAATCCTTTAAGAGGTGGTATTCTGTTGCAGTTGTTCCTCTTGATGGTAGGAGATGTGTGAGGCAAGGGTTGTAGATGCCTGGAACATGCTACCAGGGGAGGTGCCTCCTTTGGAACATGCCTCCTACTGATCTTTGATGGATCTTTTCCTTAAACTTGCTCCTTCCAGTGCTGACTCTATTTACTTTGCCAATTAATCAACTTCCTGTCTCCCTTCAAAATATCACGTCCTTGACTTCCAATTGCTCCCTGTGGATAATTTCATCGACATCTTGGCTTTGAAGGAATCTGGGCTAAGGGATTTAATGTCTGTTCCCTAAGTGAAAGATGCCCCTTGTGACTATATGTTCCATCACTTACCATTCCCTGCCCAAACTGTTGGCATGCTGGTGCAGCTTTTAACATCAAATTACATAATCTTGATGTGTCTCCTATTTCTCTGGAACACACTACTTGTGAACATTTCATAATATTTTACCCTGCTGCCTCATTGAAAATCCTTATTTGCAATGTGAACTCAGGTACCATTAAAGTGTTTCTCATTGAGATATTGTAAATGTTTTTTTCCCCAAGGTTCTGTATTAAAAATGTCTTATCCACAGTAATTCAACCTCCATCTCATTGATGTTCTCTTTTTTGAGTTAACTGCCCTCTTATCCTTTTTCAATCTCCCCCCACTTCCATTTGAACGTCCCAGTTCATATTCATAGCCTTGATCTTGTCATCTCATATGCCCATGCTATCAATCACAAGACCATCTCTTATGATTTTTCAGTATCACTCACATCCACATGTGCATTTCAACACTACCTCCTTTTGAACCAGTCCCTGTGAATAAACCACTCTCCTAACTCACAACTTACGACTTTCCATTCATCACAACAGCTTTGCAATTATTGATCTCCTCAATCATATCCTTGATGCCATTATTTACATTGAAACCATTACTTTCTTCAATCCTCGCCATTCTGATATTACAGCCCTCACCTCTGGAAAATGCAGGCTTGAATGGATATGGTGGGTAAAACAATCTTCTAGCTGACCTCTTTGTGTATCCACCTTCAACAGGAGTGAGGAGCTCAAGGGCACCACTATTACCCACTGATGGTGAAAAAATACAATGACTTTTATCATCTTATCTGCACATTTACAGTTGTTCAAATTATAACTAGACTTAAGAAAGCATCTAAATAATTGTATGGAATCATAGCAAAATTGTATCCATAGGATTCCAAAAAGTATAAATTATTTGCTGTTACAGCTCAAATTATACCAGAATATGGCAAACAGTAAAGTACAACAAACAGTAGTAAGTCCAAATAAACATTAATTTGGTCAGTCAAGAAAGATATGAGTTTGCAAGTGATTAAAACCTACATTTTGCATTCTCCTAATATATTTATTACAAAACTTCAGCAATTGTTGACATCCTCAAGAAACAAGTTTAAAACTGTGGGGTTGAGGGATACTACGGCAGAGTGGCAGTCCTTATCTCTGAGCCAGGAGCTCAGGTTTAAATTCCACTTCCTCCAGAGGGATAAAATAATATTTCTGAACAGATCCATTAGAAAATATCTAAAACCGTGGGGTTAGAAAATGGCAAGTGGGTCTAAGAAATCTGTCTCTTTATGATGCAACGGAACGTTATTTTTACTATTTTTGTCAGCGTCGGGGCAATTTAGTCTCAGTTGATGTTAAGACACTGGCTATATGTCTACTCTTTCTAAAGATTTGCTTCCTATTGTGAGTCACCACCCATTGGGAGCATTAGATTGTAATTTGCCCATATTCCTCAATCCCTTCTCAGTCCAGATGGACCTCTCATTATTTCTTGAACTTATTTAAATTGTGCAACGCTGCTCGTGAAAAATATCTCTTGCTTGAGCTGTTGTATAGTTACACTTCATTGATAAGGCAGTCTACACCACGAACCTCACAATGCTGCAACAATATGGGCAAAATTACCAAGATACATCAAATCAAAATGAATAAAATAAACCTTTTGAAGTTAACAGTAACATTTGGAAACCTATTACCTACATTTTGTTTTCATTCATGGGCATCACTGGGGCAGAATTTATTACCTATCTCTAATTGCCAGAGAGCAATTCAGATCCACAGCAATGTGGTTGAATCTTGAGTCACACATAGGTCAAACCACGTTGAAATGGGTTTTTGTGACAATCGACAGTGAGTACATGGTCACCACTGGCTAGCTTTAAAATTCAGATATTTATTGAGTTTAAATTTCACCATATATCGTTGTGGGTCTCAAAACCACGTCCCCACAACATCAATCTAGGATTCCGGATTACTACTCCAGTGACATTATCACTACACTAATGCCTCTAGATGTACAGGAGCAGTGAAGTCTTGCGCATTTTAAATATATTAGAGAGCCAGCATGATTCACAATATTGTACAAAGTGCAAAAATAATTTTAGTCTTGTTATAATTTCCTGTAAAGTCTTACACTCTGGAAGAATTTTGCTTCTACCTAAATTACTGCTATGAGGTACAAAACTTAACTTGCTTGCCTCCTTCATGACTTGTTCTTGGTACACATGTAAAGAAATAAGCAACTCAATGTGCATGGAATTTTTCTTATCCTTTCAAAGGGATGTTGGTATTGCTGACGAAATCAGCACTTACTGCCCATTTCTAATTGCCTTTGCAAGTGGTGGTGAGCTGCCTTCATGAATTGCTTTAAACCATGGTGGGGGTATAGAGGATCCAGCAATAGTGAAGGAATAGTGATATAGTTCCAGGTCAAGATGGTGTGTGGCTTGGTAAGGAACTTGCAGGTGGTGGTGTTCCCATACATCAACTACGTTTGTTCTCCTAGGCAGGAGAGGTTGCAGGATTGGAATGTGTTATCAAATGAGCCTTGATAAGTTTCCCTTGGGTTGGGAAGTAGAATTTGACAGTTTCAGGATATGGGGTTGATTGCTTAGAACTGAGATGACGAGAAATTTCTTCACACAGAGTTGTGATTTTTTGGAATTTTCTACCAGCTCATCAATGAATATATTTAAAGTTAAGAAAAGTAGATTCTTTTCGTCTCTCTCATACTGCTGGCTTTAAGGCTCTCACACAATTTGTTTCATTTAAATAACACTGCACCCTACTACTGTGAAACTTTTTTGCCACCATTAAAATGTTGAATACCACAAATATTTAAATTAACCTTTATTTACCTGCATCAAAAGGAACCCACCACCAATAGCTGTAGCAGCCAGCTTGCCAATCTTCTTAAACACAAAACCTGCACACCTGAAAAGGAGGAAAGCAGAGCTTAATGTTAACTTTAATTTAGGTCTCCTTCAAAGATACTTATTTGGATAAGTAACATTCCCAGCGCTGGGTTTCCTGGTCTCTTTTCATATTCTCAGACCAATAGTAAAATTGGATTATTTGTTCAATAATCTGTTAAGTCCACTTTGTGCCAAATGCCAACCATGATTTCTTATTTTCGTTACCCACAAGAAAGGTAGATTGCCAGTTGCAATTGGAATCATACACTTTTTAAATGTTTTGTTATTGTGGCCTTAAAACAGAATATTCACAAAATTAATTAAAATATCCATTGTGAACTGTCAGTTCAGCAAGTGTTAGTTTCAAGCCTTTATCTTAAGTCAATTCAGAAACATACAAAAGAACAAAAACTTTATTTTTTGTCTTCAGTTCAAAAGCAGCTAGATATATGAAATGAGAACCTCCTCTCTTTGTTGGCTGTTAGAAAACTGGGTATGAGTTTACCATACTAAACTGTTTATCTCTTACTGATTGTATTTTTGATTAACAGTTTATGGAAATCAGAAATATTTGTACAGCACTCTTTTAGAAGATTGGAGTGGATATATATTTGTGGTACAGTGGATAGAGAGTTTAAATCTGTATATTAACTTTGAGGGAATATCTTAAGTCAAAAATAAAGCAGAAAAGTCTTAAATATCCCGACTGGACATCTTTTAATTTGAGTAAATAATGTACTTATTTGTAACAGACTAAAATGAAAAATTGGAGATTTTAAACATTTCATCAAAAATACACATTATAAGTATATAATATCAGAGCATTATTTAAGAATTATGATAATGACAACAATGTTTAAAAGTAGGTAACTGATATGGTACGCATAACTAAACTAATGGCACAAACCTGGCCCTACTAGTTAGAAAAGCAATATGCATGAATGCATCCCTCCAATAAATTAATGGAAAAATACACTGTTCTTGAAGCAAAATTGAAAACTAGAAGGTATCAGAACCAGCACTCCTGATGTTGTGCACCAAGTAGAACAGTAATTTTTATAGCGGAATGAGAATAATTTTTTAAAATAATCACTCCTGATAACACTAATGACATGATTGCATAAACCCTTGCAGAACAATTTTGTCTGTGTTAAGATGCACAAATCGGAACCAAGTGTATCCCAAACTGCACTTTTTTTTTTCCTTGACCCATACGAGCACTAGCAATCTCAATTGAGGGGACACTTTACTGCAAATTGATACTAGATTAGAGACAGTTTTGTGCCCTGTTCTCAGAAACCAAGTTCATATTA
This sequence comes from Rhincodon typus, assembly GCF_021869965.1. Classification (NCBI taxonomy): domain Eukaryota; kingdom Metazoa; phylum Chordata; class Chondrichthyes; order Orectolobiformes; family Rhincodontidae; genus Rhincodon; species Rhincodon typus. The sequence continues at coordinate 40,000,686 of NC_063342.1, read as the reverse complement.
CCTAAACAAAAAAAGAAATTGCTGGGAAAACTCAGCAGGTCTGGCAGCATGTGTGGAAAGAAAATAGAGTTAACCTTTTGGGTCCAGTGACCCTTCTTCAAAGCCTTTTCTAGTTCTGAGGAAGGGTCACTGGACTCAAAAGGTAACTCTGTTTTCTCTCCTCAAATGCTGCCGGACCTGCTGAGTTTTCCCAGCAGTTTCTGATTTCCAGTGTTCGCAGTTTTCTGGGTTTTTTTGTTTAATATCATCAAAACTCGTTTCAAGTTGAACCTTAAAACGCAGCAGTTTCAGGAGATTTTCATCCTATCAGTCTGGAATTACGTAGCTAAAAGGACAAGAGCATTGATCCACTAGGCAACCTAAGATTCATTAAAATACAACATTTTATTAAAAGTTACGTGCCTAGAATGTTTTCATTGTTTGACTATGTTTAACATTTTAAAATCCAAGTGATTTTTGACTATATTAAGGAAATGCACTTTCAGTTAATTTATATATTCCAAAGTTTTTGTTTCTTAGCTTTTTCAGAATGTGCATACATGTGGATGGAAAGAAAGAATAATTGTGGAAGTATAAATAACTGTGGCAACATACAATAGAACACACCACTCACCAGCCTGTTACACCACCCATCATTAATTGAGTAGCTACTGAATATTTCTCTGCAACTGGTCCTGAACTCTGTCCGAAAATACGGCCCCACCACTCCTGTCGTCCTGAATACTCCAACAGATCTACAAGTTCATAGGAATCATCATCACTGTTTTGCCCTAAGGAAAGTGAACAGTACAAACAATGGTTTGTTTTTCTAATGTACAACATACAAGTTCTTGTGAGAAATAAGAAGTGTAACAAAGAGGTGTAAAAGGTAGGAATATAGTATCATTTTAGTTAGGTTGATTTACTCCTGATAACTTCTAAATTTCCTTCTTTTACTCCAAAATCAAGTTGAGATTTCTTGATGGCTTAGTGAGTTCACAATGGTTTGATCCTCATCTGTATTAACTAATCTAAGAAAGAGCAAACATTTATACTGCTAGTCTCAGTATTTTTGATTTAAGAAGGAAAGTTTTTCAGGGTCCTGTTCCTAAAGCGACCAATATATACTGTTGATCATGTGCATTGGGAAATGGATCAAGAACACATTCAGATCTGGTAATGTTCCCGAAAGTTGTGATACTATCCTCAATCAAGGAGTTAGCACCTTTAAAGAGAAGCACAAAATAAAACTAAAAACAAGATTGGTGAAAAGAGGATTAAGCTCGGCTATGTTTTCCATAATCGAACAATTTGTCAACATTCACCATCAATATATAAATAATAGCCAAGTCGACAACATGGCCGTGGGCACCAAACATTTACATAAATGTACCATGCAGTTAATTCTAGAGTGGGTTAAAAATTGAAGATAATATTTTAAAATATTATGTCCCACACATTTTCAGAATTTATTAAGCCAGGCAAGAAAATTAAACCATCTTTTTGAGGTTGAAAGTCATAGTTTACAATATATGAATGTACAAGTGCAACAAACAAATTAATAACTATATTTACTTCACTCTGAAAATGACAGACTGCACAGAATGATATGAAAGTAAAACCAAAGTGCTGGGGAAACTCAGCAGGTCTGATACCATCTGCAGAGAGACTAAAACAGTTAATATTTCAAGTCCATTATGACTTCTTCAGAGAGACAATGACTTCTCTGACTTACTATCAACAATCCCTTTTGCCCAGCCATTTTCCTCCCTCTAGGCTCTTTCTCCACCTATCCGCTGACTCCTACCTGTTTCACCACCACCAACACACACACACACCCACACACATCAATCCCATCTTTTCCTAGCTGCTTTCAGTTCTGAAGCGTCACTACACTTGAAACATTAACTCTTTTTTCCCTCCATTGATGCTGCCAGACCTACTGAGTTTCTCCAGCAATTCCTGTCTTCATTTGTTTCAGATCTTCAGCGTCCACAGTTCTTTGTTTTATACTGGTTAAAATCCTTTGGGGCGTTCTTGAGACGTTAAAATTTAGCCTGAGACTGCGGTTGGTTAGGGATGTCCTGGATCGATGACAGCTGTGAATATAGCCAATCTTTGTGCTCTTAGTGTGTTTGGATGTTTCTCTACAATTTGTGTCATCATCAGTGTTTTATCTTTCTAAAGACTGAGTGACAGAGATTTGTTCAGTTTGTTCCAGACACAAATCCTGTTCTGAGGAAAGGTCAACGGACCCGAAACGTTAACTCTTAATTTCTTCTCCACAGATGCTGCCAGACCTGCTGAGCTTTTCCAGCAACTTCTGTTTTTGTTACAAATCCTGCTCTTTTGGTTCTACCAAAAGCAGCTTGTTTGTGTATTCCAAAGTCTGAATCCCTCATTTTCAAGCTGGATAATCGCAGGCATTTTTTGTTATATTTCCAACATTTGAATTTCACTTAAATCAAATAGGAGATATAGGTCTGTTGACAGGTTTAGGTCTTGCTTGATAAAATTTTAATTTTAAGAGTCAGCTGCATTTCTGTGGACCTGGAGTCGCATATAGGCCAGACCAAGTAATGATGGTAACTTACTCTCCAAAGGTCATCAGTGTTTTGTTTTCCTTTTTTAAACTAATTGAGTCCATGGAAATCCCCAGAATTAAACTCAGATGATGAAAATTGATCATTCACATTTTGCAACTATCATAACCACGGTCAGTTTTATAAAGCTTTTACCAGACTGATAAGTTTTGATTGTGTTAAAATATTCAATGAAATAATAACTGGAAATCTTGTATTTAAATCAGTAACACTGTAATAAAGATATTAATCTGACTGCAAATATTTTGCTGGTCTCTGCAACTGTACAGCTAACAATGCATCATGAGTCAGATGTGTACCATCTGTAAGAAATGTTACTGCTCTATTCAAAAAAGCTACATAACAAAAAGAATGTTGCCAGTTTTCCTTCAATATTGAAGTAAGCCATTTCTTGCATTATCTGTTGTGCATTCCAAAGTTGTGATGCAGCCTGATTATAGACCTGCATGGCTTTAAACAGTGTGGGTAAAGATCAAGGATCTGATGTTGTTGGTACTGCCTGATCTTTCCAGCTTACCTTTGCTCTTGGGTCATAGTACTCATTGCTGTTCTAAGGAAACGATGATGACTGTGCTCCCCATGTAGTTTTTTCTTGTGCATTTCAAGGGGTGGGTAGTAGCCCAGGGGTAATGTCAGTAATCAGTAATCCATAGCTTTAGAAGAGTACACTGGGGATATAGGTTTGAATCCCACCGTGGCAGATGGCGAAATTTGAATTATTATTTTTAAATATCTGGAATTCAAAAACTAGTCTAATGGCAACTGTTGTCATAAAAACCCAAATATTTTACTAATATCCTTTAGAGAAGGAAAGCTGCCATCCTTACTTGGTCTGGCCTACATGTGACTCTAGACCCACAAATGTGGCTGACTCTTAACTGTCCTCTGTAATTGCCTATAAAGCCAATCAGTTAAAAGACAACTAAGGGTGGGCAAAAACTGCTGGATTTGCAGTAACCCTCATTTCACCCTCATTTAGAGAAAGGAAGTGCTACGTTTCCTGAGCTTCAACTTCAAGGAGACTTTGAACACTTTGCAGGTGGTACCCACGTTTAAGTTGTGATTACAAATTCAGAGTTTTTACAGCAAATAAGAACACGATTTAACTCAATGTCTGCACCGGCTCTCCAAATGAGCATGTCACTTAGCAGCATTCTTCTGCTTTCTCCCTGTAACCCTACACCTTTGCCCTTTTCAAATAACACTAATTCCCTTTTCAGTGCCTCAGTTAACCCTGCTCAATCATCTGATGGTACATGCCAGACCCTAATTGCTCACTATGTGAATTTTTTTTTAATATAGAAACATAGAAAAAAGGACGAGTAGGCCATTCGCCCTCTAAGTCTCCACTGCAATTCAATATGATCATAGCTGATCATCCAACTCTACTCTGATCCTGTTTTCTTCCCATATCCTTTGATCCCGTTAGCCATAAGAAGGTTGTCGAATTAAAATAAAGCAAAGAACTAATGCTGAAGATCTGAGACAAGAGTAAAAATTGCTACAGAAATTCAGCACCTCTGGCAGGATCCACAGAAAGCAGAATTAATGTTGCAAGTTTTCTTTGCCAATTACTTTAAATCTGTGCCCTCTCCACAATCCTTTCATGAATGGGACCAGTTTCTCCCAATCTATTCTAGCCAGATGGCTCATGATTTTGAATGCCACCAACAGATCTCCTCCAGCCTTCTCTTTTCAAAGGAATACAGTACTTCAACTCATTTGCATACGTGGAATTCTTGATCCCTGAAAAAAATTATGAGATAACTCCACAGAGGCCAGTATCCCATCACAAAGTCACTCATGAAAAGTCCTTGACTCTAGTACTGTGTCCTAAGAATCAGCTCTGAGTGCCAGAATCTGACACTCCTCTTTTCATTTGTCAGCCAGGGCTCCCTGATTGGGGCTGTTAATCTGATCCAATCAGAGAACTCATATTCTGAGGTCCAACTAGCTGACATCATTACAATTGCTACATCTCTTCCTCTGTTGAGTCCTAGGACACAAGCTTGGAGAGCTTCCTGGGGCATTTTAGCACCAACTCAGGTTCCTCTGACTTGGCATCCAATACTGGCATTGTGTAATGCGCAGGAGCTTGCTTCTTGCGCTATGAGCGCCTCAGTAGAATTTCACTTTCTTCTTCCGACAGCATCCGTCATGTCTGATTCAGACAATTTGTCAATGCTTGTTGCAGAGAGTGAAGCCATGGGTTCTGGCAGCTTTTCTGACTCTTCCAAATGGCAGGGCACGTTTGCTGTTGCACTGTTTGCAAATTTGCAGCTTTCGTGCTTGTTCAGGACCATTGCACCTACCCTAACTTCGTAAATCACTAGTCCTGACGCCATGTTGCCCATGCTTCTTACCCATGCAGGGCCATTTCTGTGGTTCTTACACCAGACATTGTTCCCTGTATCAAACTGTCTGTCTCATTTTGCACAGTCTTGTGTCCTGCACAGGAATCCCTAATGCCATTTCACCCTCAGCTCCCCGGTCCAAGAAGATCAGACTTAACCTGGTGTGGAGTCTTCTGTTAGCAACTGTGCCGGTGCTATCCCTGTCATTGCTATAATCAAATAAGAATTGTGACAGCTTGGTATCTGATAAGGCTGTAGGCTGTTTCTTTAAGGCAGCCTTCAAAGTTTGAAGTGCTCTTTCTGCCAGGCCATTGGATGATGGGTGATATGGAGCTATCCTTGTATGTCAAATCCCATTCGACTTTAGGAAATACCCAAATTCGCTGCTGATAACAATGGCCCATCTGCGACCAACTCTTCTGGGACTACCATGTATTGAAAAGATGTGGAGTTTTTCTATCATCATCCTAGTGTTTAATGAATAGATTCTATGCATATAAAACCACTTTGAGTGGGTGTCCATATTGACTAAGAACATTGAGCCCATGAAAGGACCTGCATAGTGGATGTACAACAATCCCACATTTATCCAGCCATTTCCACGGAACTTGGGGTGCTTCTGGCAGTAATTTCTGTCCTTGTTGGGACTCTGGGCAGTGCCCCATCAATGTAGCTATGTCTGCATCTAAGTCTGGCCATTAGACATAATTTCTCACCAAAACCTTCATTTTGGGACACATGGATGGCCCTGGTGGTGTTCAGCCAGTATTTGGCAGCAACCTGTGCTTGGGACAATCACTCTTGCTCCCTATAACAATATGCCGTCCTCTCCTGTGAGCTGGTCTCTCTGGGTCCAAAATGGTTTAAATTCTAGTTGTGATGGCCCTATAGTTTCTCCATCACCAACAGTTGTTTAAGTTTTGACAGGACTGGATCTTTTTGTGTCCAATGTTTGATATTGTCAGCTGTAACTGAAAGTGTGTCCATTCACAATTTCGCCTCCCAGAACGTGTTCCAATTTGTAATTATAAGCACTTAGTATTAGAGCCCACCACTGAATGCCGCCTGAAGCTAAGCTTGGCACTGCCTTGTCCTCTTTAAACAAACTAAGTAGGGGTTTCTAGTCCGTTATTACACAAATTTTTAATCTATAAACGTACTGTTTAATAAGACTCCAAATAAGACTGCCAGTCGCTAGAATTTCCTGGAAGTCTTCTGGGTATTTAATTAGGACTTCACTCAGGCAGCTGTTTTCTAACTGAAAAATGAGGAGCCAATCTAGGTGAATCTCGTGCAACCAATTTCACCCCGTCAATCTTGGCCCAAGAGTTTTACTACAATCACTGGAAACTGACTCAGCTGCTTTTCATAAGAGACCTGAGCTGAAATTGTACCCTTAATCTGTAATGGTTCCCAGGTATAGGTTCTCAGCCTAGCCAAGGTCTTGCACAACCTCAAGAGCTGGAATCCAGAGTGAATTTTGTTAAAAACTGTTCCTTCTTATGCAGCCGTGCCGGTATTGACCGCAATTAGAACCGGATGACCGTTTAACCAGACTTTTATTTTCATTGGTTCTGATTTGGATGTTGCTAAGCAATTTAACTGTTTCAAACCAGATGTAGGTGGACTTTCCAGGGAACCAGGTTGCACCAGGTAGCCAGAGTGAGAATTGAACCTGTACTTTTGGTGTTAGTCTGAACCACATGCTTATCCACTACCACACAGAAAGGCCTGAACAGATGAGCAGCTGTTTCTTTTAAGAAATTCTTTCATAGAATGTGGATGTCATTGGCAAAGCTAATATTAGTTGCCTAGGTCAAAGGGAGTGGTGACCCATCATCTTGAACTGATCACATGGTTAAGGAGAACAAATAAAAAGAAAATGAACAAAAACAGAAGCTGCTGGAAAAGCTCAGCAGGTCTGGCAGCATCTGTGAAGAAAAGATCAGATTTAACGTTTTGGGTCCGTGACCCTTCCTCAGAACCCTTCCTCGTTAATTCTGACTTTTTCTTCACAGATGCTGCCAGATCAGCTGGGCTTTTCCAGCAACTTCTGTTTTTGTTCCTGATTTATAGCATCCACGGTTATTTCGGTTTGTAAAAAGAAAACGAACATCCTCCATAATTCCTTTCATCTCTTACAGTTTTTGAATTTCTGTTACTGACAAAAGAGTACTAAGGATAATATGTACGGTCTATTATCATTAGTTGAAAGGATGGATTATGATCCATGAACCTGTTTGCCCGGGGCTGAATTAGTACCCTTGCCACCAATTCCATTCCTTAATCTGGCCAATGTTTCGTATTGAATAGTAAGGTAATTAACAACTGTAGTAACCTAGTCAATCCCAAAGATGAGCTTCTTCACCCTCGCTGTTGAAATTCCCATCTATGCATCTGTATCATTTGGACTTGAATATTTCAATGCTTTCTGAGAGGTTTTCCCAATCTCCAGGCTCTGAGAATTTCAGATCAACTTTGCTTCCCATATCATTATCCCTCATTAAGTCCATCACACTTTCGTCCTTATTTATCTATAGTGGCTCATAGTAAAAATGTCTCATCTTGTGTCCCATTATGACCTTGCCACTTCCCATTTCTGTAACCTCTTCAACCCTCACAACCACTACCATCTCTCCTCATGCTGCAATTCTTTGCACAGATTCTTCTCCTTATACAAAAAACAAATACTTACATTCTTGCAGCATCTTTCATGAACACTGGACGTCCCAAAAGAAATCAATGAAATCCTTTTCAATTGCTGTCACTGTTCTAACGTGAGAAACACAGCAACCAATTTGTGCATATCAAACTCGCACAGATGTGATAACTACCAGATAATACTTTTGTGATGTTCATTGAAAGATAAATATTGGTCAGGACTATGGGTCATTCCTCTGCTCTTCTTTAAGATTGTGCTGCTGGATCATTTATGCCCACCTCGGGGATGAAAGGGCCTTAGTTAATGTCTCATCTGAAAGATGGCACTTCTGTCACCACAGCAGTCCCTCAATGCAATAGCGCATGAACCTATTTTGACTTGTCTCACTGGATTTGAACTTTCAACGTCTGACTCAAAGGCAGGACAGCTAGTATAACTGAGTCATGGTTGATATAATGCATCACTTATTTTCTTTGCCTAACAACATGCAGGTATGCTTTCAACCATTTGACCCCATGCTTTGGATTTTTTTCCTTTCCAAATATGCCATCAGGAACTTCCATTAAAATTCATTTCTAATCAAGGCTTTCCTAGCTAATATCATCTTTTTTGGGTTAGTGTTAAATTTTATCAAATAATGCTTCCATGGATTGTCAAAACTGGCTGGGCAATGCACTGGAAATCAAGCCCACTGTTCTTAGAGTTGTCAAAAATGTGAAAACATTTAGTCAGAGTGTCCAAAGTTCCTAATTTACCTGCTTTACCTGATTAAAAGAAAACATTCAGCAGATTTCTGTACTTAACAAGAAAGTTACGGTTTATTATGAATAAATTGCCTTTAACTAATGGCACTTAGGGAATAGGAATTGCTAACTTAGAAGTCTATAACATAAATTGTATCCCATATTAGATTCCCCATTTCACAAACAAGCAATCTTATGAAAACAGACAAAACAAAGATATTAAGGGTGACTAAAAAAAGATCAGGGGGACTCATTTTGAGAACACATTTCTGGACCACAGGATGTTATGAGTTGCCCTCTTTGCCTTTCAATTCCTTTTTAATTATTTGCTATTAACATAAGGCTGTTTGCACATTAATTTTGCTATCTGGTTGAGAATTTTTCACTGGTTAAGAATTTATCCATTCCATTTAAGGGCATTTTATTCTTTCTTCAATAGCGAATTTGCAGAGAAAAGTGAGAGGAAGACAGCTAACAGTTACTGGAAACTTTCCAGCACCTCGACTCAATAGCGAGACGGAAATTTTTAAATGCTTTCTCTTTGTGTGCTATGCTAGGTCATTCTCTGCTGCACTGGCCCCACACAAACTATGCTCACCTGGCCAGAAGCCAATCAGAACGAAATTGTCAAGGGGATTTATTTTAATTTAGAACCTTTCGGGTCTTTGGTGTCTGCTTTTGCTTTTTCTGTTCCACACATCATTTACACCTCTCAATGTGCTCCAGTAATCCGCATGTTTAAAACTGCACTCGTCCCTTTAGTTTAAAGCAGTGGTTTCCTGTTTTTAGGTCATAGTCCAAAATTTAGGGGTATAATGCGTAGTCTTTACAGTATTGCCCTGTGATATCGTCATACTCATGTAACAATCACCGATTCGGTTTAATATAACCTCCATATCCGTCTTAAAATACATCTCTATGTTTGAATGCTTGTAAATAGAGCCATTTGTTTTCGTTTCTAACGTTCCTAAATGTTACTTGTTCACATTTATAAAGGATTATATGACCTATGCGCCTTTTTTATGGTTTGAGAATTAAAGATGAACAGCTATATAGCAGAAAAAAAATCGGAATATATTGAGTATCAGCGCATCCAAATTATAGGAAGAAACGTCTGGCGTCTCGCAGTTTTGAGATCCTGGAAAAACATTAGTTTCGGGGATTGTGAGGTAAATTTCAGGTTAACACGGAAAAATAAAGAGGAGAAAGATCAAGGTGTATGGCGTATTCAATAGCACTAGAAGCGAGATGCATTCGATTGCACGGGCTGCTCAAGCGACTTCCTTCCTTCATTGAGCTAACGTTGCATTCTAGCGACAACTTTTGGTGCACTATCTTTTGAGTGTTCCACATGTCAGACATATAACCCTGGAGATTTCATGATGGATTCATACCATTTTGAATTACTGCCATTGCTTGACTTTGTTGCTGTAATACACTTAAAATCATCGGAAACTAGGTGATGTAATTTTACTTATTACTTTCCGTGGCAATTGAATGAGGGGCTCCGAGATATATTTACTATGAATTCAATGGAAATGACATCGGAAAGCGTTAAACTGCATGTTTAACGCATTGTAGTTAAAATAGCTAGAGAAAGATCATATTCTTCCAATCATCATAACAAATCAATCCGATCAGATTCGGCACCTTCTCCACACACAATCCGATCTCGCCCAGCCATTTCGCACAAGCCCCTTCACACATAATTAAATGATTAATTTAAACGGACAGAGGAGCTCGCCATATCCAGACCACCTTACCTCCACGGTCCGCCATACTGCAGCTGACTTTAATGTTGAGAGATCAATAACACCAGCTCCTCACCCGGAAACACATCCTATATGGAGTCAGAATGACGGACCCGGGCACCATGGTGATGGGGCCTGACACATGCCGTACAGACTGACGACTGCAGCATATTAACTCGGATTCGCAAATGTAATCGAAAACTACATCCCTGCTGGAATATACGTACAAACGAATACTTTACAGTCCTCGTCGAGCTACTTTGACACCTAATCCCAGCGAACGAATGCCATTTACACGTCACTCACTGACCAACTTTAGTTCCGGGTTTGGTAATGCCTCAACTGAAAAAAAAGCCTTTGTTTTCCAATCGACGGTCCATCATTGCATCTCCACAATCCTCTAGATCTTCTCAGTTCTTCACGCCTAACCTGGAAACCCGAAATATTAATATCTGGACATCCTAAACCTCACCTTTCCCTGAGATGTTCCTTATAAAATGTAACTTTTTGTTTAATCTTTTGGCCATCTGTCTTAATATCTTTATGTGGCACAATGCTAGCTTTAGTTTGATAATGTTCCTGTGATGCTCTTTGGAATGCATTAACGGTGTTTGTATATGCAGAGAAATAACCTCATTCCTTTAAGGTTATGAACTCATCCAGGGCTTACTAAATCGACTCTATGTCAGTAGAATTCCAATTGCTGCTGCTCAGGAATTACAGATATTTTTAAAAAAAAAATTAGAAAATCTGATCCATCTAAAATTAAAGATATTGTTTTAAAAGTATCAACATTTTCTTATGCCAAAATATCTAGCCTACAAGTTGTATTCATAAATTGCACTATTTGCTTCATGTGCAATCTCTGGTAATAATCTGCCCCTTAGCCATCAAGTAATACACAATAACATCGCTCTAAAGAAAAACGCTATGGCATCGATATTCTTTTATTGGATGTGGTCACCATTAGCAAAGTTAGCATTTTTCTATTGCCCTTGAATCAAGTGGCTTTCAAGGCCATTTCAGTAGGCCTAGAAAGCCAACTACATTGCTGTGGGTCTGGAGTCACATGTAGAAAAGACCAAATTATGTTATCGTTATATGCATTTTTATACATTATATTTTTCCACTTTAAAAATTCCTAGAAGAACAAGTATGTCACAATTCTTTCCTTTCACACTACAATCTTCCACTTTTATGGTAGGAGAGAACTTCCATGGAAATTCCAGTTGTCTGCTGTTTTAATTTTAAAAATTTTTAAAATGATTTTCTCACTCAAATGGATTGATAGTTTCTGTTGACCAATTTATGCCTTATCAAACCTGTTTTGTTTTTTGTTTTCTTGAATTCAGAATGGTCATTCAGTCAAAATCCAAGAACTCCCTCCCTAATGGCACCATGGGTTTGTCTACAACCTATGGACTGCAGCATCCAAGAAAGCAGATCACCACCTTCTCAAGGGCAACTAGGGATGGGCAATAAGTACTGGCCCAGCCAGCAAAGCCTGTGACCCACGAGTGAATAAAAAATAATTTCTCATTCAAACAATTGACCGTAACTGAACACAATGAGAGACAATCAGAAGATCTTCTGGTTGTAAGCCCTTAATTCTTTCGAGATGGGGATGCAATTAGTCTCGATCATATCAACACAATGTGCACAGTTACTCAATTGTTTTGAAATTAGATCAAAATGCCATTTCAAAAAAAGTTCCTGTTTTGGACCCTAGTTTGGTTTTGACACCACAAAGAGAATCTGCACATCCCAGCATACCTAAAATTAGTTGCTAGTAACAATTCTGATAGAAAGATAGTTGATCTAAAACTACTTTGTCATTTTCTACAGCTAAGAATTTCCAGTACTTCCCGCTTTAAGTAACAATTTAAAAGTCAAATTCATGCATGAATTTAAAAATATTTAAGAGTGTAATTGGCTGCAATTCATGCACAGCAACTCTGAGCATGCTCCTCTGAACCAGAAGCTTCTGGGTTGAAGTCGCACTTCAGAGACTTGACTACATATTTGATACTTTAATGTAATACCGAGAAAGTGCTACCTTTCAAATGAGACATTAAAAGGTGGCCTTGTTTTCTTCTGAAACGGACATAAAAGATTCTACAACCCTGTTTGGAGAACAGGAAGCAAGTTTTCCAATTTACAGCGATATTTATCCGAATAAAACTGATCATTTGTTCCATTATTGTTTGTGAGAACAGTCTATGTGCAAATTGCTTAAAATGTTTCTCTACATTAAAACAGTGAATGCATTCAATTGATTGTAAAGTGCTTTAGGATATCCTAAGGTCACAAAAAATCCTATATAAACTCAAATCTATTAGATTTTACATCAATGAAATCCAGAATAGATCTTGAATGTCTCAACTTTAAGTGTGCTGTTAGTCCTATCTTGTCTTTGTCACAGTACTTCTGTTTTTGAAGCAGCAATAAGCCACACAATTGCAATTACCAAAAGATTTGGAAAACATTTCTCATCAATCTCTTGTGAGGAAGCCCCTCAGTCAGAGGTGATGGCTTAGCTGTATTATTGCTGGACTGTTAAATCCATGATGCAAGGAATGTTCTGGGGACCCAGGTTTGAACTATTTGAATTCGATCAAAATCTGGAATGAGGAGTCTACTAATGACATGAACCCATTATTGATTGTCAGGAAAACACGTCTGGTTCACTAATGTCCTTCAGGGAAGGCAACTGCTATCCTCACCTGGTCTGGCCTACATGTCACTCCAGACCCACAGCAATTTGGTTGACACTTAACTGACTTAGATGGTATAGTGGACAGTGAAGAAGGTTACCTCAGAGTACAATGGGATCTTGATTAGATGGGCCAATGAGCCGAAGAGTGGCAGATGGAGTTTAATTTAGATAAATATAAGGTGCTGCATTTTGGAAAGGCAAATCATGGCAGGAATTATACACATAATGGCAAGGTCCTGGGGAGCATTGCTGAACAAAGAGACCTTGGAGAGCAGGTTCATAGTGCCTTCAAAGTGGAGTCATGGGTAGATAGGAAAGTGAAGAAGGCATTTGGTAAGCTTGCCTTTATTGGTCAGTGCATTGAGTAGAGGAGTTGGGAGGTCATGTTGAGGCTCTACAGGCCATAGGTTCAGCCACTTTTGGAGTATTGCGTGTAATTCTGGTCTCCCTTCTACAGGAAGGATGTTGTGAAGGGCTCAGGAAAGATTTAAAATGATGTTGCCAGGATTGGAGGGTTAGAGCTATAGGGAGGGGCTGTGTAGTCTGGGGCTATTTTCCCTGGACCATCGGAGGCTGAGGGGTGACCTTTAGAGGTTTAGAAAATTATGAGGGCCATGGATAGGGTAAATAGACAAGGTATTTTCTCCAGGATGGGAGAGTGCAAAACTAGAGGACATAGGTTTAAGGTGAAAGTGGAAAGATTTAAAAGGGACTTAAGTGGCAACTTTTTCACACAAAGGGTGGTGCATGAATGGAATGAGCTGCCAGAGGAAGTGGTGGAGGCTGGTATGATTACAACATTTAAAAAGGCATCTGGATGGGTATACGAATACAACAGGTTTAGAGGGAAATGGGCCAAACACTAGCAAATGGGACTAGATTTATGTAGGATACCTGGTCAGCATGGACGAGTTGGACCAAAGGGTCTGTTTCCGTGCTGTATATCTTGGACTTATTGGCAATTAGAGATGGAGGGCCAGCGACACCCTCGTCCTATGAATTAATTTAAAGGAAGGGTTGGGTTGACTCGACTTGGAGAATCAGAAAAGATTTGGCTTGGTTGTTGTTGTTCAAGTGCCCTTGGCGAAAGTTTAGAAGCAAATTTCGTACTCGCTCTCGGTTAAACAGGACCATTTAGACCAGAAAGAGAACCTAATATATACTTAAAAATGTTACATAATGATAATAATCAATAACGTTAAGTGCAATTGGTTGGCTTGGAATTTAAGTAATCTATTTCAAACATTATAATTGCTTCATCCGTTGTCCAAAAACATGCACATTGCACTATTTATTAAGCTATCTAAAACAATGTATTTTGCTGGAAAACATACCATACTGCCTACTGGTGTCACAATTAGACAATAACTATAGTGTTGATAAAGCTGACAAATAGTCATTATGTAATATTATCAGGACTTCAACTGAAATATTTGATCTACTTACTACAGCAGTGATTGTACTATTAGTTTTTGCTTCTAATTGGGAAGACACTGAAATAACAAACCGTATTAAACTTCAGGAAAGAAGCCTGATGATTTTTTAAAATTCATTCATGGGATGTGGGCATCACTGGCTGGACGAATATTTATTACCCATTCCTAATTGCCCAGAAGGCAGTTAAGAGTCATACATGTTGCTGTGAGTTTGGATTCACATGTAGGCCAGACCAGGTTAAGGACAGCAGTCTCCATCTCTTAAACATCAGTGAACTAGATGGTTTTTCCAACAATCAACAATGGTTTCATGATCATCATTAGATTCTTAATTCTAGATTATTATTGAATTTAAATTCCACAATCTGCCATGGCTGGATTTGAACATAGGTCCCCAGAACATTGGCTGGGTTTCTGCATTGATTGTCTGGTGATAATACCAACAGATCATTGCCTCCCCATCATACTACTAGTGAGGTGGATTAAGGTTGATGGGAGCAAAAAGCAGTGCAAACTAAAAACAATCTGCTAATAATGGGTCAATATTACTCAAGTTGGAGTAAAACTGGGCTTTGACACAGACTATGATAGAAAAGTGATAAAGGGTTGAGGTCAGTGAAGCAAACGACAACATTGGCCCAGAATAGGCCAAAAAATTACAAGAGATGCAAGGGAAACATGTATCAAATTGTACCTGACAGTGCTCCTATTCATTCCTTGGGGCGGTTACCCTATCAGAAGGTCTATGTACATAGAAGTTAAAGTTAATCAGCAGGACCGGGTTAAACAATACTAAAGGGAAAAAGATTAAAAAGAGGCAAATATGGACTGTTTCCAGTGTGGAATAGCTAACATACACCTGCACTATTAAACGTATGACAAATTTAAAACTTATAACATTTATATGAAGAGTCATATCTGGCACATGGTTGTTTTGGTCATGTTTGTTGAATTCAGTCATCTCAGCTTCAGGATTTCTCTGCAAGAGGTCCTCAAGGTTGTGTCCTAGGCCTAACTATCTTCAACTCCTTCATCAATGACTCTTACTCCAACGAAAGGTCAGAAGTGGGGATGTTTGCCGATGATTGCATAATGTTCAGTACATTTGCAACTCCTCAGATACTGAAGCAGTCACTGTTCAAATGCCACCAGATCAGGCCTTTATCTAGGCCTGGCCTTAAGTGGCAAGTAACATTCATGCCACACAAATGCCAGGCCATCTCCAATAATGGACAATCTAACCACCGCCCTTGACATTCAATGATGATATCATCATTGATCCTGGGGTCAGCATTGACCAGAAACTGGATTTGCCAGTATAAATACAATGGCTACAAGAGCAGGTCAGAGGCTAAGAATACTGCAGCAGTAACTTACCTTTTGATTCCCCACTGCCTGTCCCCCAATCTATAGGACACAAGGAAGGAATGTTGTAGGATCCTCCCCACTTAACTGGATGGGTGCAGCTCCAACACCACAAACTTGACACAATCCAGGTCAAAACAACCTGCTTGATTGACACCATATTCACAAGCATCTGCTCCTCCATCACTAACGCTCAGTAGCAGCAGTGTGTACTGTCTACAAGATGCACTGCAAAATTCCACAAAAGATCCTTAGATAGTCCTTTCTTAACCCATGACCTCGAAGGAAGAAGGGCAGCAGATGCATGGGAACACTATCATCTGCAAGATCCCATCCAAGCCACTCACCATCCTGACTTGCAAATATATTGCTGTTCCTTCCTTGCTGGGTCACAATCCTGGAATTACCTTCCTAAGGGCATTTTGAATCTACCTACAGCACAAGGACTGCAATGGTTAGAAAAGGCAGACCACCTTCTCAAGGGCAACTAGGGTTACGCAATAAATGCTGGCCAGCAAGTGTCACCCATATCCCACAAATAAAATACTTCACTGCATTAAAAAGTTCCTGTCCAAACGATTTGAGTTCCAAAGTCCTGCCCCATTTTTAGCTCCAAACAAGTTCCAATTAAGTGAAACATTGTTCCCTTTCTGAAATACACCAAAAACTTCAAAGTAAACATCTAATCAAATTAAGTTTTTGTTTTATTCTTTTGCAGGATGGACTAGCATTTATTGTCTAATCCCTAATTGCCCTCAAGGTGGTGATAAGCAGTTTTCAGTCAGTGGTGCAGGTACATTTACTCGGCTGGTAGGAAGGGTAACCCTGAATTTTGTCCCGGTGATTGTAAAACTACTGCTCCTGTCCATCTAGGCAATTGAGCTTTTAGGTTTGGAACATGCTATTGAAGGGTGATAATGATGACAGCTCCCCACTCCCATGGCAGGCAGAAGATCAAGTCTACTGGCAAAATGTCTCTCACTAAGAACACCCCAGTGAGATACAACCATACAGATGACAGACAAATAAAGTTAAATCACTGCCCACTGCCTGAACCTGATGTTTTAGTGGATGGCTAGTGAGGTATTTCTAGCCATCTGTTCCCATTGTCTTTTATACTGCTTTTGACATTCCTAGGTAATTTTGAAGAACAGTCACCTAACCAAAATGTTAAATCTGCTTTCTCTCCAGATGCTGCCAGCCCTGCTGGGTTTCTCCAATTTTGTTTTAGATTTCCAACATCTGCAGTTCTTTGGATTATTGAAGTAATTTTGAAGTACTGTTTCTTTCATCATTGGGAGCCACCTGATCTGATGAATATTTCCAGCCTTTAAAACTGTTTGAACTACAATTAATATTGTAAGTGTAGAAAAATACAACTGCCAATACACACACAGCAAGATCCTAAAACAGGAGAGATAAATGCTTGACTGTCTCAGTGGCAATATTTGAAATTTGCTGATACTGCCTACAGAATATTGCCAATTTCCATGCGCTTTGTCAAGGGCAAATAAAATAGGAGCATTTGCACAGTTTATCTGCAAAGTGCCAGCTAAAGAAGTCCACCAGCAACAGCACAGCTTTGCTAGGGTGGTGAGACCTTTGGAACAGAGGTTTGTTTTGAGCTGTGCCAATTGCCTCATTATTTCAACACAAATGCACTTTGCAAAAACTAAACCCATCAATACAGAACATTTAAAATCTAGATGCACTTTATGGAGATAGAGTATCCCAAGCCAGAAGTGCAAGCTTTGCATGATAAAAATGGTACAAATATATACCAAAATGAAAGCAAGAAAACAACAGTAAAACCACACTAATTCATAACATTTATCAAAAGAAAGACAATGGTAAAATATGTTTAATATCTTAAAGAATATGCTTTTACACTGATTTGCACATGAATGAATAGATGGAGCATCATATCAAGGACGAGTTAAGGCGGAGGCCCACGAAATTAATAGAACGACAAGAAGTCCATCTCTATCCTGCCACCCTAGGGAGGAGGGAGGAAAGAGGAAGACAAAACGGCATAAAACTAGTTTTGAAATATACATTTGGTCATTTCACTTTGGCTGAATCGGTCTTTTAGGTTTACGTAGACCTTATTGTCAAACCACAGGGTAGCTTTAGCTCGGAATTAAAGATATGAAATTTTAGGGGAACATTCCCGATTGCGAGGCGCTGCACGGGCTGGGAGCGACAGGAAGGCGGCGGGAGTGGGGGTGGTGAGGAGAAACATCAAAAATTCTCCAGTTCCACAAGGCGACTCCCCTTGCAGCGGTCCCATTTTGTACAGCGCCATCTCTCGTGGTTGTTTAATGTAAACAGTTGGAAGTATGAATAGTAGAAACCTTTAGAAGTCACCAAACTGCAACCAACATTGATTTACTTTTAAGGAGTGGGCGGGGGGGGGGGGTAGGAAATGGGAGACGGAATGCTTTTGTCACCAACAATTGCTTTGGTGCCGGGGCCTTCAAAGTTACTAAAAAAAATTTCTGGTACAGCTGCCGTCACGGACGTAATCAAAATAAAACCTGACTAACACACCCAAAGTACCCAGGCACCATACGTCTAAAGTTCCACTACCGACCTAAAATGGAGCAAAAATAAAGTTATGCGCAGCGACCATTCATTTTATACTGCGACAAGCCCGATCCTTGCTGACGTGTTCGGGGATCTGGACGATTGACAGTTACCAATGTCCAGTGGGAAGGCGGAGAACGCGGGCGCCCGCTCAAAGGGCGGGGAAGCGTTTTCGTTTGACAGCCAATGGGAGCCCGCAGCAGCCGGAAGGGGTGGGTCCACGCGCCCGTCGATCCGCAGCAGGGACTGACGTAAATCAACACAAAGGCACGTGGGTCGCGCTACCGCTGTCCATTGGTTGGGAGTGGGTTTGCTGTTTGTGCGCTTACGGCGTGGATTCGGTGTGACACAATTACAACTTTCTGCTTTGAAGTTTTTCTCTTTTTTTTGCTAATATTATTTCAATGCTGTTTTAATTTTATCTCCCCCCAAACAAGGACTCCAGCACGTGCATGTTAGAAAAGAAGCAAGATCTTGAAGGATGTGAAAAAATAAAAAAAACTCCACGGCAATAATAAAAAATAGCAAAAATAAATTACAAACATTTTTTTTCATCTCTGTCTGTAAGCCCATGAAATCCTGTGGAGTATCATTCGGTGATGAGGAAAAGAAAATGGCGGCGGGAAAACCGAGTGAAATTGAGGATGACTTTCCAACTCTGACGCCCCAGGAGAAAGACTCTATTGCAACTCTCGATAGGTTAGAAAATTATGCAAGTTTTGTGTTGTGTTTTTGATTAAGTTTTAGTGTTTATGCATAAATTAAAACATATTTTAACGTATGTCATCTGTCTGTCGCTATCGCACAGCCGAGTGTTTGGATTTCTGAAGGTTCA
This sequence comes from Rhincodon typus, assembly GCF_021869965.1. Classification (NCBI taxonomy): domain Eukaryota; kingdom Metazoa; phylum Chordata; class Chondrichthyes; order Orectolobiformes; family Rhincodontidae; genus Rhincodon; species Rhincodon typus. Next base: position 39,981,656 of record NC_063342.1, on the reverse strand, counting down.
TGAAGATGGCGCCAGAACGAAGGCCTTGTTAGTAAAGGTAAGAGCTGAAAAAAAATCAGGCTATTTGTTTTGTCCTTATGCATTTTGGTACCTTTATAGTAAAGAAGGAGACATACGTTATCTGTCCTGTAACAATAAAGCAAGATTTGTGGAAGCGTTCCCACTTCACGGAGGGTAGGCTTGTCTTAATGAGGGTTTTTCCTCTATAATAATGTGTACGCTAACTTGAAAAGCAACGGTGCAAATAAGTAGAGACGTTTGCAAATCATTGATCGTCAAATGTGGAGGACATGTCTTTTCGTTTTTGTATGTGGTACATTTTTCGCTTGCCCCTCTGTGTGCCCAGCCTCTCTAGCCTCCAGGCTCTATACTATGGGTTTTGTGTTGTGTATGGGTTGAAGTTTCGCTCCGCGTTAAAAATGGCTGCTTCTCTCCAAGATGGCGGGATAGGGAGGATAGAGGAAAAAATAGTGAGTGATTGGTAGGGGAGGACAACAAAAAAAAATTCGGGCCAATTTAGTCAGTAACAGATCTGTAATCGGCATTGTGCAATGTGAAGGAAATTAAGTCCAGAAAAAAACGCTTGCTGACAGGATTGTTTATCCGTTTTTTAAGAAAAATACAAAAGTGATTCACTCAACCTGTAGCATCAAGCAGTTAAATGTGAAACATTTATAGCTCGTACATCCAGAATTTGTGACATTTCACTAAACGTACATCTTTTAAGTCACATACACGTTTATCGGTTGCAGTTGCTCAGATGATGGGGCCATACTTTTTTTCAGATAAACTTTGTATATATATATAAATGGGTATTTGCTGGAGTCTAATTATTTATACTGCAGAATACACGTTTTCAAAATTAACTTATCGTTTCTTTTCATGTACGTTGTGAAGTCTGTTAATGTTGAATGTTTTTGGCATGTCCAGTCTCTCTCGTTTTTAATTACATACTTGAAATGTTTCATCGTGTTTGGGATTCCATGTTCATGTTTTTAATCGGGCGGTGGGGGTAAAACCCGACTTTACGTAAGAGTTGTAATGCTGTCCGACATGCTCCTATCGAGTTGTAATTGCTTCAATTAGTTCAGATTTTACATAAACTGTTTTTGTTCCAGTGTATTTTTGTAGCATGTTGATTTTACTCAGACGTTACTCATTTATTATTATATGCTTATTATTTGAGAAGCATCACCAGTTTTTCACGCACTAGATTGAGGTTTTGAGTGTCATCTTTTAACTGCAACATGGTGTAATGATATAACTCATTATTTTTAAGTAATTTTAATTAGTCAACACAATTGCTGTTGTGAATCTAAGCAAGAAACAGTTACCTGCCCATGATAGCGGTGAGTCAAAATTTGGCAGGTTTGTAGGTTGGACAGCATTGAGGTCTAGTTGGAAGCATTTGACTTTGAAAGCAAATTCTGTTTGGCAGTGTTTTTTTGAGACTCCTTAGATGTGATTCATTATATTGAGACACAAACCAGTCAGTAGCGGATGCAAAGTTAAATGTCTTGTGTGTTGGCAAACAAAACTCCCCTAATATTTGTGTTCTGGATTGGGTTCTGAGTTTGATCTTTGAATTCGTACCAAACATACTGATAATCAGAGTTGAGATGGTGAATGGGGCGTTATGTATATCTTTGAAAATTGTCCTAAATCCAAACCTTCCAGTGACTCTACTTGAAAGTGTGTTCTTTGGATGTATGATGAGGAATGGATAGAAGCTGTATTGTGATTTTGTTAGTCATACATTTGGCAAAGATGTTCCCCTCCAAATCGTGTGCCGTCCTGACTTGGAAATATTCTGCTGTTCCTTCTTTATCACTGAGTTAACATCCTGAAAGCCTAACAGCATTGTTATCTACCTTTACATTGATTAATTGCAGTAATTCAAAATGACTTACCTTGACTTGAGAATAATTTAGGAATAAGCATTTAACGCGGGCTTTGTTAGTTACACCTACGTCTCATTGAACTAAAAGAAAATAATTGATCAGACTTGCATGTGAGGAATGGTGTCAAAATGCTCCCTTGGAATCTGTCTCCCCGAATGGAGTACATGTCTTAACAGTAGCTGTGAGGAATAATGATTTTAATAAAAATCATTTAGAATTTTACATAATCGACTAGCTGCATGTTCAGTACAAATTTATCGCAGTTAATAAATTGCTGTTTAGTGATTTCCAAAATATACTTCTGGTAGACTAGTCATTCATCATTTAATGAGTTGTCCAATATTTGGAACTTAATGGTCAATGTGTAATCCTAATCTTCGTAAGTAACCTGTTGTAAGTAGCTGTGGCTATTTACTATGTCATTGTTGAGTATTGCTCTTAAAAATATTGCAATGTGCCCGTAAGCTTGATTCAGATGATATGAGTTTACTCATGAGAGATCTTAGAGTTGTTATTTTTAATTTTGCAGAGTTTAGATGGATTTCTGAAAAATAGCTGGCATTACCATTGCATACTTCGTACTTTTTTAAAGTTTGTAAATATTTCCAATGACTTGTAATAACTCCTCCATGCACAATATCACACTGATAGCTTTAACAATATTCAATGTTTACTCCAAACAATTCTTTTAAATATACCTATGTTTGCTTTGTTTAAGTACCTTCTGGAATATTTCTATGTGTGTGTATTTCTATAAAAATTCCTATTCTATGTGCATTTGCCTTATGGCTTAGTGAGTACCTGACAGAAGCAACTGAAGAATGAAATCCAGGTATTTTAATAGAGATGAAGGGATACTCTTCTTCTAAATGACATGTGGCTTTTACTTGGAAGGAAGCCGTCATAACTCAATGCAGAAGTATCTAGTTTAAATTGTAGTTTTTGCAACTAATAATCCGGATTTAAATTTTGCAAGTCACCGACAAGGCTCAGCTGGTCATGCTCTCGTCTTTTAGTTTAGAAGATTGTGGGTTAATTTCTAGTCCAGTGACTGGAGCATGGAAATCTAGCTGGTTGTTGAGTCATAATGGTCTTTTGGATATCAAGCTGAGACCTGTCTGCTCTGATCATGTGAGACAGAAGATCCCATGGTAGAGATTTGACCATCAGTATTTATTTCTCAATCAAATTTATTAAAAAAAAATTGATGCCACTCTTGTACAGCTAGTTTTGGATCTTTAAGATTCTTGCAGTGCAGTGGTAGTCTCTACTTCTGAGCTAGGAGGCCTACATTCAGGCCCACTTGTTCTAGAGGTGTATCATAATATCCCTGGACAGGTTGGTTATTTAAAAAAAAACTTGTTTTGCGTACATACTTATGCAAATTAGCTGTGTTTTCTATATTACATAAGTGACTACACTTTAGTGATTGTCTAAAATGCTTTGGGATGTCTTAGGGTTCTGGAAAGAACTACTCAAGCCGGGGTCTTTTTTTATATTAAAAAAAGCCCTTTTGGCGATTTTCACTAATGTTCTTAATTCCTGTTACTGGATAATTCAAATGTTCAAGCAGCATTCAACTTTTATTGGAGTAAATTGTAGATGTTTTTTCAAATGTCAGCAATTATTATCTATTCCTAATTGCTTTTGAGAAGATGGTGGTGACCTGTTATCTCGCATATAACTGCATGACTTACTAGGGCATTTTACATTAAAACTTGGAGCCAACCATATTGCTGATGGTCTGGAGTTGCACACAGGCCAGACCAGATTAGGACAGCGGGTTTTCTTCTCTACACTGTAATCGGGTTGGTTTTGACAACAATTTAGGAATTTTGTAGTTATCATTACTGGTACTACTTTTAAAATCCTTGTTACATGCCTAATAGATAAATTTCTGTCTTGGGCTTGCTGTAGGGCTTCACCAAGGCTCAGCGCAAGAAAAGAATCAAACTAGTCAGACCACTCAATCTTTACTCGGGCGCAACAAATGCAAACCCAGGTTTGTTGATGCTGAAAAGTTTGCCTTGCTCACATCTGGCCGGTGCCAAACTTGGGAGAGCCGTAGTCTGATATCTTATTTGCTGAATCAGACTTTACAGGCAATGTCTCAGACACCAGCATCACCTATCCCTGAGTTGGTGGGACACTGATGTACAGTTGTGTGGGATCAGTCCGGGAAGGCTGGATCGTTAACTCCAGATTTCATATCTCATGGCATCAAATTAAACACTGGGAAGGGAGTATGCTATTGTTTGTCACTGCAGCCTCACCTTGGCTGCTGAATTCATACGCCTCCACGTTGAATACAAGTTGGAGGAAGCTCTGAGAGTGGGAAGCAACTTTTCTTCTAAACTGTGCAACTGCGCACCAATGCAGCCGCTCCAAAATTCTGTGCACAGAGAGTCATGTTGGCATGTCAGTTGTGGCATTGACTTCTGGTTCTGCATGTTGCTGCTGTGCACTGGACTTTGTGGCATGCGCAGCTGGCAAGAAAGTTTGAAGGAAAGCTGGTAATGTGGATCGGAATTCACCCCTGCTGGCCGACCTCTATCCATGAACAAGAGTGGCACAGTAGAACCACTATTGTCTGAACTGGCCAGTCCTAAAGTCAAAGCTAGTTGGAATTATACCTAGTCTAAAGGAAGATAATTGTGGATGTTTGAGGTCAGTATCACTCGCAGATCATCGCTGAGTACCTTTTGTATAGTATTTGAGGCCCAAGCATCTTCAGTAACTTCATTAATGTGCTTTCCACCATTTAAGGTCAAATGATGACTTTAATGATTGCTTAATGTTCACCATTTGTGCCTTGTCATATATTGAAGCAGCATGTGTGCTTATGCAGCAGTTCTGAACAACATTTAGGTTTGGGCTGATAGTGGTTAGTAGTGTTCGCCACCCAAGTTGTTTTTTAATTCACTTGGACATAGGTATCACAGGCCAGCCAGTATTTATTGTCCATCCCTAGTTGTCCTTGAGAAGCTGATGAGCTGTCATCTTTGAAATGCAGCAGTCCTTGTTCAAGGGAACGCCCATCTTCAACAGGGGAGAATCTGATCATGTCCACTTAACATTGAATGGCACTGCCATCACTAAAGCCTCTACTAGAACATCCCAGTGGTAATCATTGACCAGAAACTGAATTCGACCAGTCATTCAAATACAGTGGTTGCAAGAGCAGGTGAGAGGCTAGGAATTCTACAACAAATAACTGTCTCTGCCAGCTGGCTGTCCACCATCTACAAGGCACTAGTTAAGAATCTGGTGGAATATTCTGAAAAGTTATACACTTGGATGCAGATGCAGCTCCAAGAACTCTCACGAATCTTAACATCATCCAGGATAAAGCAATTACTTGATTGGCAATCTCTGAATAAAATTGAGGAAGTTGGTGAACAATGTCAGTAGTGTTACCTTCTACAAAATGCATTGCAGCATCTCACCCAAGTTTGGGACTAAGGCATTTGTGGATTTTAATATCATGTCAGAATGCCTAACCATGAGTAACACAGAAGTGGTACGTCGGAGACAGGAGAGTGAACAAAATTAAGAAACAAAACAGTATTTTGATAAATAAAGTCTCTATTTTCTGTTTGCAAAGTAGTGCACTCTTTAGCATTATGGAATGCATTTATCAGTGAGTTCCGAATACAGTGAATATGTGTGCATGGTGGGAAGTAGACAGAGCTAGTTACCATGGGTGTATGGCATTTGATCGTTAAAGGACAGGTGCTCATACCATCCTCAAAAGCAAGACTCCTTGAAACTTGGCTTTATCTGCATTAACTTCAATACATCAGAGATACTCTTATACTTAATAGATTACTTAATATAGTGCCTAGAAATGCTTTGGAAATTCATTAAGAACTAGTTAAGCCATAATGTTAACTTAACAGTATCACAAGTGATTTATATTGGGAGATTGCAGATGTACCCAGAAGGAATCTGAACCACTGGTGTTTCTGAACTTTGGAATCCTGATCTTAGAGATTACAGCAGTAGACTTTTTTTTCAATTGTGCTGATAGCATAAACCATCAGGCCTGAATTTTTCAAAAGGATTTATTAATGAAAGATGTAAAGAGAAAAGGAAAAATCCCACAGATTCATTGCAGGGACATGTCATGTCATTTCTCCCCTTCATGCACAATGGAATAGGTAACTCTTCCTGAAACCTTTCCTTTCTCCTTTCTGTGCTTCTCTGTTTTCTCTTCAAATTTTAGTCTTTGAGTTTTAATTCTTACCTTTTTCTCTTTCTTATTTAGAGTTGGAGTCAGAGAGATATACAGCACAGAAACAGACCCTTCAATCCAACTCGTCCATGCCATCCAGATATCCTAAGTAAAACTAGTCCCATTTTCCAGCATTTTGCCCATGCCCCTCTAACTCCTTCCTATTCACATACCCATCCAGATGCCTTTTAAATATAACTGTACCAGCCTCCACCACTTCCTTGGGCAGCTCATTCCATACATGGACCACCCACTACATGAAAAAGTTGCCCCTTATGTCTCTCTTATATCTTTCCCTTCTCGCCTTAAACCTATGCCCTCCAGTTTTGGACTCCCTCCACCTCGGGGAAAAGACCTTGCCTACTTATTCTATTCATGCCCCTCATGATTTTATAAATCTCTGAGGTCACCACTCAGCCTGTTATGCTTCAGGGAAAATAGCCCCAGTCTGTTAAGCTCTCCCCATGGCTGAAACCCTCCAGTCCTGGCAACACTGTTGTAAATCTTTTCTGAACCCTTTCAAGTTTCACAACATCCTTCTATAGCAGTGAGACCAGAATTGCATACAGTATTCCAGTAGTGGCCTAACCAATGTCCGTGCAGCTGCAGCGTGATCTCCTAACTCCTCTACTCTGCACTGACCAATAAAGGCAAGCATACCAAACGCCGCCTTCACTATCCGATCTACCTGTGACTCCATTTTCAAGGAACCATGAACCTGCTGTCCAAAGTGTCTTTGTCTTTGTATTTGTTCATCAATACTCCCAGGACCTTATAATTAACAGTCTAAGACTTGCCCTGATTTGCCTTTCCAAAATGCAGCACTTCATGTTTATCTAAATTAAACTCCATCTGCCACTCCTTGGCCCATTGGCCCATCTGATCAGAGCTGTAGTCTATGGTAACCTTTTTCGTTGTTCATTACACCTCCAATTTTGGTGTTGTCTGCAGACTGACTAACCATTCCTCTTAGGTTCACATCCAAATCATTATATAAATGAGGAAAAGCAGTGGACCCAGCACCAATCCTTGTGTCACACTGCTGTTCACAGGCCTCCAGTCTGAAAAGCAATCCTCCACTACCACCACCTGTCTTCTACCTTCACGCCAGTTCGGTATCCTAATGCTAATTCTCCCTGCATACCATGTGATCCAACCTTGCTAACCAGTCTGCCATGAGGAACCTTGTCGAATGCCGTACTAAAGTCCATGTAGATCGTGTCTGCCACTCTGCCCTCATCAATTCTGTTTGTTACATCTTCAAAAAACTCAATCAAGTTAGTGAGTCACGATTACCCACAGTCAAAGCCATGTTGACTGTACCTAATCAGTCCTTGCCTTTCTAAATACGTGTAAATCCTTTCCCTCAGGATCTCCTCCATCAATTTGCCTACTGCTGATGGCAGGCTCACTGCTCTATAGTTCCCTGGTTTTTCCTTATTACCTTTCTTAAATAGTGGCACCACATTAGCCAACCTCCAGTTTTTCGGGACGTTGCCTGTGGCTACCGATGATACAAATATCTCAGCGAGGGGCTCAGTAATCATTTCTTTGACTTGATTTTTATTTCCCAATGTTTTAAGAAGAGAGTAGTTCAAATGTTACATTTTCTGAAATTATTTTGTAGAAGGGTAGAGAAGATATTTGAAATGGAGCCTAAGTTGTGAGCTGCATTAGGAAGTTGAAAATCTCCTGCTTGTTTTCAAAGATCCTTGCCTGTATTTTGCTGACTCCATTTGTTGGGTAATACCTGATTCTGGGACATCTACTTACGTTCTTAAAATTGATTTTGACCTTTCTCCGTAGGCCATTTTGGTTGATAATTGTATATTGACTTGATATAAGCAAGAAGGCAGAACTATATTACTGTGATTGAAGTATCAGAGCATTTTAGGAATCTTAGGTTGTGCGCGTGGTCTTCACATATTGGAGATCTGGTGTATTGAGTGGTGGTTTACTGTGGCTTTGCCTACTGATGCTGAAGCGAATAATTACTTTTGCAATCAGAGGCAAAATTACTGTTTATGAGATGAGGAGAAAGAAAGAATAGACTGGATAGGTTTGTGGGCAAGACAGTGATTTTTAATAGTTACTTGTGTTTTTATATTATTTTTATGCATCTTTAGTGATTTGGGTGGCGAATGGCTTGGTGCTGCTGTATATCATGGAAAAATTGGTTAGCGTAGATAGGTTTGATCACCAATCAGAAAAGACTGCAAAATGATTGGCATTGGTTTTAGAATGGGATAGATGTGTATGATTGATTCGAAGAGTCAGTTGCCATGATCCTGATCATTGGTTGCTGTGTGTTCACTTTCTAATGTGTGGTGCAGTACTTATTTGCTACTTTATGCTGCTTTTGAATTTGTACCTCATTGAAGTTGGTGATGCTAAGACCTGTTATCCTGTTCAGTACTTGGCCTTTTGGATGTTCTTGCCCTCAGTGCTGTCATCCTGGTTCAGGTCATACTTGAGTTTTCTGGTTCTGCTTCCTGTCCAGGTGACCCACTGACAGACAGTGGCAGCAGTGTGTGCCAGCTAGAAGATACCCTTCAGCCCACTTGATGGCATCTGCCACCCAGAAGTCAAGGGCAGCATATGTATGAGAACACCATCATCTACAATTACACGCCTTTGTGACTATGTCACTGGGTCCTAAAACTCCCTAGTTACACTTTGGGTGTTCTTGCCTGCTGTGGAATACCCTGGTTCAGGAAGGTGGCCTGCCACTCCCTTCTTGGGGACAGTTAGGGATGGATAATAAATGTTGACCAGTTTACATGCTATATCCCATAAATTGCTCTAGCTAGATGTTAGCCTCAAATCTTGCTAATTTATGTCATTTTATCGTCCAATATTATAACACCCCAGTCATGGTCTACCATGGTTTTTTTTCCTCAGGAGGAAGGAAAGGGGATCTAATGTTGTAAATACGTGCTAAATATATAACAGGGCCTAATTTACCCCTTCGATAACTTTTAAGTATTATCTTTGTTACTTTACTGATTTGTTTCTTGGGTGCAGGTTTTGCCAGAATCCCCTTTTTGAGAGAGTTCAATTCTGCAGGCTCTTCCCACTACCTGCTTTGCTTCCTCCTTCTGGGATTCCCACCCCCACCCCAACTTCCACTTCTGCCTGGGAACCTTTTACAATTCCCTTATGGGTATTTTATTTGGCTAAGCTTTGTTTGTTTCATTGTAGATTCAATGTCCAGAGTTCCACATTCGTTGAAACTTGTGTTGCCTGATGTGCCAATATTTCTGACAGAAACGATGGCTCACCTCATCCAGAAACATGAGGGTGTAGCACTTGCATGGACAGAATGGTGATAAATATTATTGAATCTGGACTGCGACATTATTGTTGGCAGTTTAGTGTTAATTTTCAAGTTCACTTAATGGCTGATGAGAGAGGTGAGATCATTGGTGGGTTGCATGCCTGTTAATTTAATAAGTGATGATTTCATTATGTAATCTATACGAGTTGAGCCAATCCAGGGATAGGCCGATTGAAAAATCTGTGGGGGAGACCAGTGACGGGACATCTTGTGGAATCCCTGATTAAGAATCCCGATCTAGATCTAAAGCACCCTGAGCAGCATTTGCTAATTTTCCATGGACACTTTTTATAGGGCTAATATCCATAGGTCAGCAATGCTGCAAATGATATACATCAGTTCTGCTCTTTGTTGTTTACTGTTGTCATTGCATGTTAAAACCTGAAACCTCTGACGTTGGACTTGTGCAAGTCACTAACATTTTGTAAGAATGCTTTTGTGATGTTTCCCTTAGTAATCTGTCAATTTGCTTAATGTACACAAACTGAGCAAATAATTACAGTCATTGCAGAGCATTGTTATTACCAGCTTTGAGTGTAGGCACCTAGATGTGGGGTGTGATTAATGTCACAATGGCCCCATAGATGAAAGTTTGATTTGAACATGGTTGTGAAGTGTGCAACTACATTGTGATCAGGTAAATCCTCGGTTGGTATTATTTAGAGATTTACGATTTTATAGGAGCACCTACTATCAAACGAACTCGGAAAGGTTGATGACATTGGGTGTCTTTAAATGAGTAGTGCTACTTGTTATATAGAATTAGAATTAGAATTAGATTTTATTGTCACATACTCCAGGATAGGAATACATGGATACAGTGGGGAAAAATGTACAAAGTTGCCATCTTCGTTACAAAACCAGAATTTAAAATAAAGCCAAAAGGTAAGAAAACGTCCAGATCTTAAAGTCTGAAGTCTGGTCTCCATCGGTGAATGGATGCCATAAATTGTCACAGACACTATTCACTAATGCTCTAACCGTAAGTGAATGCCAAGATGTAGAACAGCTACATTGTAAACATGCTTTGCAAAATACTTAGCTTGCGTTGTACATTCATTAATAGTGAACATAATTGTAAAATGAGTAGAAGATAGATATTTGTTGTCAGTATTAGTAAGTTTGATTTAAGGCTTTTGGAATTTTCATTTGTGTAGCTGTTTCTGTAGATGATTTTTATAGGTCAATGGCTAGTTAAAGGTGATGTCCAAGTAAACTGGATGACCATCGTGGGACAAATCTTAACCACTTGGGATGCTAGTGAGTTTGAGTGACATTAACATTATAAATATGAAACATTTGAGGCTGTGATCTTCATTATATTGAGTACAATCAATTAAAACAGTATTGACTAAAATAGCAGGTGCATTTTCCAGGGTGAAAAATTAACTGACTTGATTGGTAAAGGAACTGTCATCACTGTTGAATTTTAGATCATGGTGGGGACATTTGTGCATAAGCCAAAATGGAGTGCTAGAGTTTATGTAGTATGTATGGCTGGCTGTGTTTACTCCTAAAATATTGCTCTTCAGTAGTAATTCAACCAAGCAAGTGGCACACTCAAGCCTAATTCTCAATTTTCACCAGAAGACCAACATGACAGATGGTACCAACCTTGAAATTGTTATTAAGCAAAAATTTGTAGCTGGGTTGCGGATGCAGTTGTTTGTTAGCTCACCGAGCTGGTTCTTCTGTGGTGTGCAGATGTTTTGTTACCCTTCTAGGCAACATCATCAGTGCGACTTCTAATTGAAGCGTTGGTGTTCTACTTCCTTCCGGATTTATAAGATCCTCTGGTGTGATGGTCTTGTTACTTCTGGTTCTGTTGTTTTAGCAGCGGTCTGTATATGGGGTCTATTTCTATGTACCTGTTAATGAAGTCCCGTATTGAGAACCAAGCTTGCAGAAATTCCCAATCATGTTTGGTGTTCGCTTGTCCCAAATACTCCCTATTGAAGAGACAAATAAATATTCAAAATTGAAGCATAGAAAGATTTGGAGAAAGAAGCTAGAAACACGTTATCCAGTCTAATTCCACCTGCCAGCTCTTGGTAAGACACAACATTTCTTTGAGAAATCTATGCTTGCTGTTCTGTGCTTCTCTGAATGATTTAAACTTTTAAACAATGTTTTCCAGTAATTTGCTCACTGCTGAGGTTGGACTGACAGGCCTGTAACTGCTCCCTTTTTAAAAAGTAATGCAACGTTTGCATTATGTTTACATGATGTCTGAAGCCAGAGAGGAATTAGAAAATCGTGATCTGATTTTTCAGTTTCTTCCCGTGCTCCACTTAGCAGCTCGGGACTGCTTTATGAAACGTTAAAGCATTGAAACATTTGTATATAATATGATAGGAGAAAACAATTACTTCTAGAATAAATATAGATTCATATTTCTATTTGAAAATCCTTAAGCATGTATACAACTTGAATTTATATAGTACTTGCAACATAGACTCGCATCAGTACTTTGTGGTATGAAGAAAATGATGTGAACCAAAGAGTTTAGGAGTGGTGGCCAACAGTTTGGTCAGACAATCTTGGAGAAAGTGTAGAGGCAGGAGGATTTAGAGTGTGAATTCTGTATGTTGGGACATAAGTGTATGTGAAGACATATTCGAGCATTACATGGTTGAAGGATAGGAAAATGCATAAAAGTCAACATCTGCGGCATAGAGTTTGTGTGGATGGAGATCCAACTTAGAGCAGGGTCAATGAGAAACTTAAGCAGAAGTGTGACTGTTTAAATTTGAACGCTGAGGAATTGGTGTAACAGTAAAAGTTGGTGAGTGGGACATATTGTGGGATAGGACATAAATAATGGTTTTGGATGATTCTGGAAGGAAGACTGATCATAAAAATAGTTTAGTTTTGAGGTGGAAAAGACTTAGTTGAAGGTTTCAGCAACAGATGGTAGAAATAAAGATAGAGATGACTGATTTTACTGTGCAGATGCTGGTTGGTGAAGGATATAACTGGAGCTAATCTTTACACACACTGCATATTTATTTATACTGTTGCTGGTAACAGCTCCTAACCCCAACAATCACCATTTAAGGCAGTGCTCATTTATACAATTCAAACTTATCATTTAGCTTTTTTATTTAATATTTACAATATACAATTAATTACTTAACAATATGCATTTAACAAGTTAATATACAATGAACTTCCTTCCTCCTGTGCCCCCAATTAAATTAGAGTTCAAATATGACATCCTCCATGGCAGGTGGGATTTGAACCTGAATCTTCTAGCCCAAAGTACCACCACTATGACACAAGACTCCATATAATGTTCCTGCCTGGCTTTGAACTGGGGGCCCTTCTTGTGTTGTGATCATGCTGGCTGCTACTCTGCAGCAATATTGTTACAGCCAACACTTTAAACATTAGTTTGAAAACATCTATTAGGCATTACATGATGAAATTCTTTGTGAAACTCCTGACAGCTCTATTGTTAGATGTATTGCCTTCCGTAAATCAGACATTTGATAATTAACATCCATGCGTTTAATTTTAGAGGATTACTTTCTGTCCTTCATTTGTTTGAAGCTACAAGGTAAATCTGTAGCCTCAACTGTTTCTCACTTTTTGTGTCCTGTATGTTGTCCCACGATGAATGATCATCCATATCACATTCAGTGTATGTGCAAATTTGTGTGCTGATTGTACAGCTTCTCACTTATAATATTTTAACATATTATGCCATAGCCAGGGCACCCTGGCTGCCTAGTGAGATGGAGATTATGATAAAACAAGAAGAGATGCATGTCTGTCAGGTGAATTTTTTAAAGTATGGTTCAGGTCAAATACAGTATGCTGAAACGAGATGAGGAAAATAAAGACTATGAAGAGAACATACGAGATACTGAACTTCAGGGGTTAATTTATGAGAAGAGATTGTACAAACTAGATCTTAGAATTGAGAAGGTTAAGGGATGATCTGATCCAAGTCTTCAAAATGTTTTGATTTATTAGGTATGAGTTTCTATGCAGGATTAAATGAATTTAGGTGAGAGTTGCTTTAGGGCTGTAATTCCATGTTAAATACCTGGAGTAAGTCATTTTGTAGGTAACAATGCATTCTCTAGTCAGATATTTTTACTGTTCAGTAAATGAAGTAAGCGTAAATGAAACTTGACCTGTAGCAAGATCAGGCAGTTAGTTTTTGGATGTCAGTACATCTGCAATTTATCACATCAGGATATTACTGACCCCTAATTAAACTTGTTTCTCAGTGTTAGATAAGTATTAATGAATGACATTGGATAAGAATCAGAATAAAAGTCTCAAGCTGCCCACCCTACGTATCAAAAGTATCTAAAATATTTGGGTGTGGCTGAAAAGGAACATGGGCTAACAGAAATTAGTGAGAAGCATGAAATGGGTATCAGAGGCTCCACTACATCCTACAATAAGCCTTCTTTGTCACCTGACTCTAACAAACAATCATTGATTGAAAGTGTATGGAATAGAGAATATTTTGTATGCCTGGCAACCAGATTTAGTCTTTTCAACTAAAGGAACATTACTAAGAATCAAAAGAATATTATGGACAGAATCACAATGATTTGGATAGGGACTGGACATGGAAAATCAGCAAAGTTTCAGATGATAGAGAGGAATTCATCAAATACAAGTTTGGACAATGAATGCCATGAGTACTGCAGTTGAAAATTCTTTCAAAAATGCTTAAAGGTGGCAAAGAAATGCTGCATCACTTTTTAGCTGGTCAACCAGACTGCAAGTTGACAACTGCCTTGGCATGTGCAGATCATGCAAAAAATTCATTTAGATGGCTGAAGGGACAGGTGTGACTCAAACTATTATGCAATGGACTGCCTGGAAATGATAGAACTGAAAAAGGAGAATGAAGATAATTGAAATAGTTGAAAATAACTGTATTTCTTAGTCGCTGTCCGTTAGTCTATGGAAAAAATCTTAAATTGGTTTGGGTGCTGTGCATTACTACTTCTATTCTAGAAAATGGGTTTGGTTTTCCCGCACATTTCAGAGAAGTGTTATGGAACAGTAGGTTGTCATTCGTCCCATCATGCCCGCGCTGGCCATTCAAATGAGCATCGTTACCTAGTACCAATTTTCTCCTTTTTCCCCATACCCTCTGCACTATTTCTTTCCAAATGATCATCCAAAACCCTCTTGAATGCCTGTATTGAACTTGTCCCCACCACATTTCCAGGTAGTACATTCCATACTCCACTTCTAATGTTGAAGATGTTTCTCACCTCTCATTTCTTTCTTTTCCAATTCATTTTAAATCTGAGCCCTCTCAGTTCTTGATCCTTTACAAGTGGAATCAGTTTCTTCCCATCTGTTCTATTCGCACCCTTCTTCATTTCGAAAACTTCTCAGATCTCCTGTTTCTTTTCCTTGTAGAGAAGACAGCTACAAATAGTTTGAGATAGTTGCCTTCATAACTGAAGTTTCTGATCCCAACGACCATTCTAGTAAATACTTTTTGGACTCCCTCCAGTATGTTCACATCCTTCTAATATTTCACATTTCCAGCGTCCACAGTATTTTGCTTTTTATTTGATCATTTATTTAGTTTAGTTAACATTAACAAGCCAAATAAAACTAATGTGCTTGTTAATCATGAAATATTTGTCAGAAGCTGCAGATTTTCCTGAACAAAACAGAAGTTATTTCACAAAAGACTTTTTTAAAAAAAGCTTCTAAATGTGACAGCAGGATCTAAAACGCATAGCATAACAATGTTTCAACTTTTTCTCCTGACGTTGTCTCTCTCGGAGACTGAAATTTAGAAAAGTTACTCTCCAGTCTCAACTGAGTTTCTGCTTAATTGACTCCTTGCTGTGTCGTTGTGGACTGTGGAGACCGCTCGATGAGTCCTTAGAAGTTTTTAGCATGAAAGTTTCATATTTGAATGCTAACCTGTATTCACTGGAATTTAGAAGAATTAAATGAGATCCCAGTTCAATGCATAGAATTATGATAGGGCTGGACAGGCTGGATGCAGGCATGATGTTTTCCCTGGCTGGGATTTCAGATCAAGCTGTTGTCCGGATACATGGCCATTTCAGACTGAAGTGAGGAGAAGTGTCTCCATTTGAGGTTGTTGAACCTGTGGAGTATAAGTCACTGAATATATTTTAAACATTTTTTTGAAGTTAAAAGTGTTGAGGGGGTGTTGGGAATGTGCAGAAGCATGACACTGAGATAGAGAATTCACCATGGTCACATTGAATGGTGGAGTAGCCTTTAAGGGCCAAATGGCTTCCTGCTTATATTTACTGTTACCATTTGCCTGTATTCTGGAAACCTAGTTCAAAATTGAAAAATATATTTAAATTGTACAACTTTCTTCAGAAATTCACCAAGGTTCTGTAACACCTTCCAAACACAACCACTTCAATCCAGAAGGACAAGGGCAGCAGATACATGGGAACACCACCAGTTGCAAGATCCCTTCCAAACTACTCAACACACTGACTTGAAATTATATCACTGTTCTTTCACTATCATTTGGGTCAAAATCCAGGAAGTGAGATTTATTAGATTTATTTATTTGTCACAAGTACTAATTATAGGAATACATAAGTACAGCGAAAAGTGCCATTCACTGGTGCCCACTTGGTTGCAAAAAACAGAATTGAAAGATTTAACAGGGGCAAGAGGAAAAAAAAATCCAGATCTCAGAGTCTTAAGTCCCATCTCCGCAACGGTGCAGGCGCTTCTCCAATCGCTAGGCTGCCATTGCCGCCTCACTGGCCTGCTGTCGCTGCCAATGGAATATGGGTCTGCCTACAGCACATGGACTTCAGTGGTTCAAGAAGGCAGCTCACCACCACCTTCTAGATGGCAACTAGAGATGGACAATAAATGCTGGCCCATCTATTGATACCCAGATTTCATGAATTAATTTGGAAGAAAATGAGCAATTAGGTAATGATTGTGCTAAATGAAATCATTTTCTCCCCAACCTGCAAAAATAGTAGACTCGCCCACTTTAAGGGCATTTAAATGGTCATTGGATAAACATATGGATGATAATGGAATAGTTTAGGTTAGATGGGCTTCAGATTGGTTTCACAGGTCGGCGCAACATCGAGGGCCGAAGGGCCTTAACTGCGCTGTAATGTTCTATGTTCTATGTTCTATGTAACCCATTAAAAGCTTACCTAGAGAAATGGTAGGGATTTTTCTTTTAATTTTATTGTCACTTAATGCATTATTCAGGATTGTTGAGAGATGCTCTACTTGCTTAGTATCCTTTGAATGTATTTGTGAGGTTTTTGCTAGTTGTATATTTTCATAATTGTGGCGTGACTTATTTTATTCAGTTCTTAAAACTGCTCTTAAAATTTGGATTTATTTTAGTGTTTAAATTCTATTTTTAACATCAACATACAATTTTTATGGACTCAATTTGTACTAATAAAAGAGACAGTGGGCACATTTTCAAAGGCATTTTATATTTTAGAATATAGGAACAGGGTTAGCCCATTTCAACCTGCAAATGTATCCTGCCATCGCTTAAGTCATGGCTGACTTGTGACCTAACCCTATATAACCACTTTCCCCAATCACTAAATTTTGATACAATTTAATCAGTCTCAAAATTTAAAATAACTAATATCCAGCATTAATTGCTGGAACTTTACGCACTGTTTGCGGACGAGTTCTAGAATTTCACTATAGATAACTCCGTTTGGAGCTGGAGGAGCACAGCAGGTCAGACAGCATCAGAGGAGCGGCAAAGTTGACTTTCTCTGCTTTTCTGATGCTGCCGGGCCTGCTGTGTTCCTCCAGCTCCACACTGTTTTATCTCTGACTGTAGCATCGGCAGTTCTTATTATCTGTAGGATTTTACTATCCATATTTGTACAGCGATTTCCTAATTTTACTTCTGAAAGGCCTGTTATTTTTACACTATTACTTAGGCCCAGATTTCTGAATCAGCAGAAATGGTTTCTCATCATTTGCTGTCAGTCCCCAGTGATATCTTAAACTTTGATCAAATCAAGACTTATAAGACTTAATCTCTCAAATTTCAAGGAATAATTGTATAATTTCTCCGAAGGTAATCCTTGCTGTTCAAGTGTCATTGCAGTAAATACTCTTTTTTTCGCTCCAAGATCAGTAGATCTTTTCTACAGTGTAGTGCTCAGAATTGCTCACAGTGCTTGAATGTGATTTAATCAGGCCTTTAGATTGTGGCAGCATGACATCTACAACTTGTATTCTACTGTTCTTGATATCAAGGTCATTATTCTCCTGTTTTCTGTACCTGTTTCAGGCATTTTAATGATCTATGTACATATACCCTGCAAGTCTCTTTAGATCTCAAATATTTTTTGCTTTTGACCAGCTGAAGAGTATCCCATTTTGCTTTCAGGTCCAAATGATGACCTCACATTTACTTGCATTGAAATAAATTTGCCATAGTTTCTACCCATTCACTTGTCTGTTACCATCTTTTTGTATCTTAATATGTCCATCGGCACTGCTAGAGTGTTGCCTATCTTTGTGTCATTGCCCAACTTAGATATGTGACTTTCTATTCCAACTGTAATATCATTAATAAATATGAACACTGTTAAAATTCAAGAAATGTCAGTGAGCAAAAACAGGAGAAGATATTCAAAAACATAATCCCAGATTACTTATGTAGCCCTCTATCTATGCATATAATGTTTTTTAAAAAAAATCTTTTTATGACATACAGGAATAAATTTCATTTAAACAAAATTGCAAAGACCTTTTCAAGTTTTCAGCATCTATAGTATTTTTCTTTTTTGCTTTGAGAAGGCATTGTGCAATTAGGCCATACACTAAACCCTCATGAAGTTTTTTGACCCAACTTCTGTGAAAAGTAGAATATTCAGCATAAAGCTCAGTGCAGCCTAATTGAACCTCATTGAACTTGACCCCATATACTACGAAGGAAAACCGGAAGGGAGGCAATCCAGCTCAACGGACTCCAGAGTTTAAAAACCAGGCGGGAAAACACACAGCTTCATTGGAGACTGCACTGAGGATGTTACCCAGCATGGTAATGAAACGTCTGCGATACAAGAAACCAGCTCGGTGAGCCAACCAACCTCAACACCCACAACCCGAGCTACAAATCTACTCCAAAACCTTAAAGCTAGTACTGTGAATTCATCAGTGTTATCTGTGGTAACTTTGCCTGGGATATTGCTGTCACTGATGTCATGGGTACTGATGCTCCATGCGAGATGGTGTGCTCCCTGCTCAAGATGTCAGTGAACACAAGTTTAAAATTCTTTTACGAAGAGAACTCAGACACACCCTTGTGCTTTACTGTTCATCACCTCAATCTCCATTGGACATTGTTAAAAGAAGGAAAGGCCCTTTTAAGATGCTTTTTATATCTTCAAATATCATGTCAAATTTTTCATGCTTAGTAACTAGTTCAGTTGTTTTTAGAATGAACTTGTATATTACTCTCCCAAGAGATTAAAAGGTTCACTTACAAGTTTTTATTTGCAGGTTTGCCATTATTATGCAAAATACGGTTACTGTGCCAGTTGGCTCAATAGTCAATATCACGGGACTAGTAATCTCGAACCCCAGGCTAATGTTTTGGTGGCATGGATTTGAATTCCATTATGGAAGATGGTAAAATTTGAATTTAATAAAATAATTCCAAAATCTCATTTAGTTTACTAATTGCCTTTATGAAAGGAAATCTGCCATCCTTACTTGGTTTGATCTAAATGTGAGTCTGGAGTCACAGCAATTTGGTTGACATTTAACTGCCCTGTGGCCACTTGGTGATGAGCAAGAAATGCTGGTCTACATATAAGCACATTCCATGAATGAGTTTTTAAAAAAATGCACAGAATCCTGGTTTAGCCATGTCGTATCAACATGTGCTTGTCAAAACATACGTGTAAAATTTTTCAAGTACTGTATAGACTCAGGATGCTACTAGATGCTAAACTCTTAAAATTATGAATTATTTTTCTTTTGTGTGTGAGTTAGATTTTGAGCTAGTGAAAAGTGTTAGGTCAAGAATTGAGACTTAACAGTGATATGAACTTTTTGAGCGCAGAACATGGACATGAGACAGCTTGGTATCCATATTAGTGCCAACACTTGAGTCTAATAAGGCTCCATGACGTTGAAAATTTTGCAATTGCTGTGTTCAATTAGGTAGATGTTGTCAAAAATGACAATGTAGTTGGAAACATTTGTACAAGGTGTAAATTTTGAGCTATACTAAACTGTTCATTTCAGCATTTAAATTGGAATTCCATAATAATTTGAGAATTTCCAATGGAGATGGTAAAATATCAGTCTTAAAATGTAACATATAAACTCAATGTCCAAAGTATCTTTATCTTCAAAATATTGCTTTGTGCTAAATTTCACTTTTTTTTCCCTGAAATTTGCAAGTAAATGCATGTATAAAACTTTCACTATAGAGGAGTTGCTTGAAGTGACTCCTGAGTTCTACATCTTTTGGTGATTTAACAATTTTCATTGCTTCTGCCTTTGGCTGCATTTAAAATGTCACCATATTTTCTTACTACCCGAGCCCTTTCAAATTCACATTTGTACTTGTTTCTCATCTACGGTTTAATTTTATTGTTGTAGTTCAGTCCAGTTCCTTTTCCTTCAGGGCTCTTCAACTTGAGCTGCACCTGCTTCAAATGGTTGATGCGAGAAGCCTCCCCATTTATTGTAATTTTTGTTAAGTGAAATGGGCAAGGTGTGAAAATTAACAGCCGAGTTCAGCTGTGTTGGGTGGAGAAAAAAATCGGGAGCTATTCTGGAGATGTCATTTAGAAATGTAAGAGAGTTAGTTACGTTCAAATTTCCTGTAATATTGTCAGTGATGCAAGATTATCATGTAGTTATGGTTGTCGTTCCATAAGGGAATAACATCCGGGATGCTGGATGGTGCTTTGAGTAAACCAATTCCCTTATGAATTATTCTCTTGAGGTTTCATAGTGCTTTTGTGATGTTGACTTTCACAGTTGTTAGTCTGTGAAAACTGTATGTGCTGAAGTGAAGTTTCAATTTATCTTTTGGTACCTTAGTTAATGCTAGGAGAATTCACTGATGAATGAGTAATTAAACCAGATCAGATTCCTGCCATAATGGTTTAGCTCAGTGAAAAGCTGAGCACCGTATTTATGTTTGTTTTGTGTTGGAAGGGGTGACCGAATGGGGACAAAAATGCAACACCTAAACATGGCCCTAGCCCTTGTATTCTAGCTAATGTTATTACTGGACAAGTTATACCCCTGTCTGAAATTTGACTTGATGGATCATATTGTTTTTATTATTTAACAAGTGATCTTTCACTGAAACACTGCAGATGTAGAATCAAGTTTATTATGCAAAAGAAAGTTAAAATATAATTAACCAAGCTATCTACATATAACACAATTTGAAAGATTTCAAAACAATAAAATATATTACATCCATGCCAAAGGCAAACCTTTTAGAGTAGTCCAACACTGGAGAGAATTCCCTTCTCTGTCACTTCTATAGGTTTGCTTAACAATTGTTTTTCACTCCTGGTCTTGAATCTGAAAGCTTCTTCCTTGAGTATTGTACAACTGAGCTTAGATTTTCTCAGATTTGAATAACTCCTTTAGGATTCTAACCAATCACTTCTGGTTGGGAACTTTCAAACTGAATCTTTTATATTGAAACTATTTCTAACATTTTTCTGAGGAGAACAGTGTTCTTCTTTGACTTCTGCAATCTGAAACTAAAAGGTTTCTGAGCTATGTTCTCCCCTGAACAAAAAAACATCAACTACTGATCCTTCTAACTGAAAGCAGCCTGGTGCCCTTCAATGTTTGTTCCGTCTACCTGTAAACCTCCCAACACAAACAAGTTTCCGTTAGTTCTCCAGGAAAGCAGTGTCATATTGATTTTAAAAAAACCTTCAGAAACACGAACAAATTTATCATTAGAACTCCTCATACTTGGACCAAAACCCAGCTGCAACTAGTTAAAAATCCAAACTCTCAAATAATTGATGTTAAAATGTATGTATAAATCATTCACTTTACATCACATTTTTTTGAACGTAGTTTTCATTTAATCTAGATTCTGTTATAGAATACTACAATTGTGGGCACTCTGCAAGTAATTGCATTCTTGGGCCCTATTTTCTTCAGTTTAAGCTTCTTGAGCATTAAGGTTCATGTCTTGCCATAAGTTTTTAATCTACTCAGTTATGTTTTCTAACATGCTGTAAACTATCTTTACTGGGTTCTTTGACATTAAGTTAAATTTTTGCCATTACTTTTTCTTTCCTCTTGGTATTTACTACCATTCTAATAGCACTGAAATAGTGTGAATGAGAAAACATTTGTGATGCTTTGTAGTGTGGCATCATATGTTTTAAATGAGTAACAAATGCAGGTACACTAGCACTTTTGTCAGTTCGTCCAAGGCAAGTATTCATGAAAGTACTAGGGGCTTCTTCTTTGCCATTGTTCCACGAGAAGCTATCAGTGTTGTTTTACCTGTAGCAGGATGGCCAGACAATATTTGGAATAGGGGTGACTCTTCCAGTAAAAATACTGAGTACTTCAACATAAAGTGAAATATGCAGGTCAGGCAGCATTTCTGGAGAGAGAAACAATTGATGTTTTAAGATTGAAGACCCTCTGGAACTGGAAGAATGTCCCTGCTTATTTTACAGAGTTGAGGCGGAGGGGGGCAGAGCAAAAGGGCAAGGTCAGTGATAATTTGAGATGTGAATAATTGAATGACAAAAGGGACAATGGGTGCAAGGCAAAAAGGAAATAGAGGTGGGATAATGGGAAAATAAACAAGGAACAAAAACAAAGTTGCTGGAAAAGCTCAGCAGGTCTGGTAGCGAGTGTGAAGGAAAAAACAGAGTTAACGTTTCGGGTCCGGTGACCCTTCCTCAGAACTGATAGTGGCTGGGAAAATGTCAGTTTATATGCAGAAAATAGGGAGGTGGGTGGGGTAGAGAGTAAACGATAGGATAGAGCCCAAAGAGAGAGAGAGAGACAGTTGGACAGACAAAGGAGTTGCTAACGATCAGGCTGGGAGGGTGAGTAGTTGTTAATGGGGTTGGTAGGAACTGCAGATGCTGGAGAATCTGAGATAAGAAGGTGTCGAGCTGGATGAACACAGCAGGCCAAGCAGCATCCGAGGAGCAGGAAAGGTGACGTTTTGGATCTGGACCCTTCTTCAGAAAATTTACCTTTTGGCCACCGTTTTGGCATTGACAGAGAGCTGGGAGAATATGCTGCTGTGTGAGGTGGTTTTTGCGCATCCAGACACAATGACTGGTCCATTGGACCTGGCTGTTCAGGAGCAGAGCTTTGCTTATGTTGGCAAGTTGTCCTCCCATTTGATCTGCAGGAAGCTGTCAAGGACCTTTAATGTGACATTGGTGGACTATCCAGGTTTCATTGCAACAGAAGAAGGTGGTCAACACAACAGCCATGTAAAGCGGCACTGTTGGCTTCCAGAAGTCCCTATTGTTGGAAAAATATGGTCAGCTTGAAGGCAGCATTGGCCCAGTTAACTTGGTGCTGGACAACTTAATTGGTAGTCCCTTGAGAGAGATTGTAAGTACAGCATATTAAGTTGAAAGAAATACAAGTAACTTTTTTTCCTTTTTTGTGTTCTCTCTTACCTGCTCCTACCAACCTTTTGTGACTTCATTCTTATAATGTATTGAATCACTTGCCTACTTTCCCATCCCACAGATGCTGTCTGACTTGTATGGAATTTTAGTTTTTTGTATTGTTTTTGTATGATTTCTCATATTTTCAATATTTTGCTTGTAGTGAAGCTTTCATGTTGATTCCTTCCAAATGACCATGAGGTCTATTTGCTGTAGTGCACATGAGCAACTGAGAACTGTCTTGTTTCCAAAACTGTCTTGTTTTCTTTTTGACATTTTTTTTTTCCTTATTTAAATGAGGTACCAACTGGTAAAATGCAGAGCTTTTCAGGAGGTGGCTGGTTCCCTTGTATGTGTGGAGTCGTAGATGGTACCATTGCAGAGGGCTGTCGAGGCTATGTCATCTAATATAGTGAAGATCGCGGTAGGCGGATTTTCAATCAATAAGGGAACCAAGGGTTAGGCGGAAAAGGCAGAGAAATGGAGTTGAGCGTTGTCAAATCAGCCATGATCTCATTGGATGGTGGAGCAGACTCGATGGGCTGAATTGCCTACTACTTCCATATCTAATTGTGGATGTTGGGTTAATTTGTGACCATCCTGAATTGAAGGCTCACACTTCCTTAATCTGCAAAATGACACCAGAAATATAATTGTGCATTTCAGTAGCCAGTATCTGTCAAATAGTACTCTATTTGAAAATGATCCAATGATCAAATTATTTGAAGGATTAAAAACAAATAGTTGATGGGTTGTAGTGTATGTGAGCACAACATTTTTATGTGAGGGTGGTGAGGTTTGTTGGTTATGGGGAGGTTGAGGAGGAAAGATTGTAATGGCTAATTTTTCTGTTGATGATAGTGGTCCACGAGGTTTGAGTTCTAAATGAGCTTCATGCCCCTTGCTGATTTTGTTATTTCATGCAATACTTGGTAGAGTAGTTGATTATGTCCCTGATGAGTGTTCAGTGGAAAATTAACCAGAAGAGGTAAAACAAATTACTTTGCAGCTTGATAGGTTGAGGTAAATTTACTA
The DNA here is from genome assembly GCF_021869965.1 of Rhincodon typus. Taxonomy (NCBI): domain Eukaryota; kingdom Metazoa; phylum Chordata; class Chondrichthyes; order Orectolobiformes; family Rhincodontidae; genus Rhincodon; species Rhincodon typus. The sequence continues at coordinate 39,957,509 of NC_063342.1, read as the reverse complement.
TCTGCTTAACAATGCAGCTTTTGACTATTAAAATAAAGGCATGTATTTATATAGTGCCTTTCGTGACCTTGGCACGCTAAAGCGTTGAAAGAAATTTCTGAAACATTATTATTCACATAAGTTTGCTTGCACACCACGATTGTAAGACTTTGAACCACCTCCTCTGAGGAGGGATGTTTAGTGTATTTTGTCAGCACAACAAAGGTTTACCATTCTGATTCCAGGATGTCACAACTGATGTATAAAGACAGACTGGATCAGTTAGGACTATATTCACTGGAGCTTAGAATGGTGATGTCGACCTCAGAAAACCATAGCATTCTAACAGGACTAGACACGGTAAATACAGGAAATTTCAGATGACCAGGGAGTCCAATTTAAGGGTAGAGCAGGCCATTTAGGACTGATGAGAAACATCTTCACCTCTGGAATTTTCTGCTACAGAAAGCAGTTGAGGGCAAAACATTGAATCTACTCACAAAGGAGTTATATAGTTCATAGGACTAAAGGGATGAAAGAGTATGGGGAGAAAGTGGAATAGGCGTACTGAGTTGGATAAATCAGTCACAACCCTGTTGAAAGATGCAGCAGGTTTGCAGGGCTGAATGGCCTGCTCCTGTTATGTTCTCTGTCCCTGTGTTTCCAGTGGATACAAGCCAACCTGTCCAGCTTTTTCTCATAAGGCATTCCCCTCATTCCAGATCTTGGTCTAGAATAACTTCTCATAACTGCTTCCAATGCAATTACTTCCTACCGTCAATAAGGTGACTAGTACTGTACGCAGTACTCCAGATGTCTCACTAATGCCCTGTATAACTGAAGCATGGCCTCCTACTTTTGTGCACCTTTTCTTTTCATGATAAACAATTCTGTGAGCTTTCATATTGCTTACTATACCTGCGTTCAGGCCTTTATTGGTTTGTGCATGAAGACACCTGGATCCTTCCACAACCCAGAGTTTGCAATATGTCGTCATCTGTATGTTATACTTTTTTTATTCCTGCCATATTGATTTAGTGGAGCAGGCTTTCTCTATTTTCTAATGTGGAAGTGTAAATACCTGTGAGTTAGATGATCAAGATCAACTTTTTATACATACAGTTACAGATGAAGAATCCTGCGGTATCCATTCTTTGTGGTATCCGCTTCTGTTGCGCTAAGAAACCTTCCGTAATTCTTAAGGGTGCTTGCAGCAGTAAAGGGAGTGCATCTGGTACTTTGCTGTAGTTGGCAAAATACCTTGGGTTGCATTTCTGCCTTAATCAGTACAGATAGAAGCAATTTTTTTTCAAAAAGAAAATAATAAAACCTGGATTGACATTTCTGCAAATATTGCTCCTAAATATGGATAAGTTTCAATTTTTTTGCGTACTAATGGCCTTTATTAAGCTTATGTTTCTGTGTAGATAACCTGTGCATTGTCAGACCAACCTGACGATGAATGACGAGTGAATCATCAGTTTTTCTAAAATAATACTTTAAGATGTCTGCTAATTGAACGTTTATTGCTTTGAGGAGTTAGGGAAATTCTGAGTTAACCTTTTTTTTTCTCAGCAGATGCTTTGTAATGTTTGAAAGTACGCAAGAAAATACTCAAACAGCTGCGTATGATGTTGTCAGTTAATGGAGTCGAATATAATGTTGCTAACAACCATGTTCTGTTAAACAAGTAAAATAGATGCCGAACCTGCCATGTCACTGTTAATTTCTTCCATTAAATTTTAGTGGCTTCTTGACTGAAGTAAATCTTGTGTTCCTATTTGTTATTTTTGTTTAAATGCCAGTATTTGAAGTTTTTTCCTCATTCATTCACATGGCTGAAAATTTGAAGATTTAATAGTGTGATGCTATGAAATGTTGTCAATTACTTGAGTGTGAGTGAGGAAGAGTGCTCTTGAATAAAAATACTTGTTTTACCCATTTCTTGTTTCATTTTCTTTTTCGCTACAGCAATTTCTAGGCTTGGCCCTGACCCATTTGGCTTTTTTATTCTCTCTCCTTTTGCATTCTGTTTCTCTCTTGATGTGGTGCACTTTCACAACATTACAAGACCATGATCTTTCTCTCCTGGCATGGTTGCCTAATCAGTTGCACACAGTTCTCCATTTCACTGTTAATCCATCCTGTATCCATGCTAATACATCACATATTACGTGAACTCTTAATGACATATTAACTTTTTGCGTGGCTCCTTTATTGAATGCCTTTTGGATATACTTCATGTGCTGATTTCCCTTTTATCTATCCTGCTTAATGCATGCTCAAAGGAAACTAATAAATTTGTCAAACACAATTTCCTGTTTCCAAAGCCAACTTGGCTTTGATCATAACAAAAGTAGCTTTGAAATTTCCCTAATAATAAATTCTGATATTTTCTGGACCCTCCTCCTTATTTAAATAGCAGTGTTACAATTGCTAACTTCCAATTCTCTGGGACCCTTCTAGAATCTAGGGAATTTTTCTACAGCTACCTCTTTTAGAGTGCTAGGATGTTGGCTTGTCAGCGTTCTGGAGATTTGTTGGATTTTAGTCCCAATAACCAATAGCTGTTTTTCTACTGATGTTATCTTGAATTCTTGGAACTCCCCTTCCCAAGCATGTGTACCTATGCCATATGGATTGTAGCAGTTGAATATTATTCAACACTTTCTCTGCCAATTCAGAATGGGCAGCCACAATGCCAAAATGACTCTTAACAAAGCGAGAGAAGTGATGACTCAGTGGTGTTATTGCTAGACTATTAATACAGAAACTTGCGTATTGATCTGGGGACATTGGATTGAATCCTGCCATGACAAGTGGTGGAATTTGAATTAAATAAAAACCTGAAATTAAGCGTCTAATGATGGCTACAGAAACCACTATTGCTCATCAGAAAAGCCCATCGAATGTCCTTAGCTGCATGCGATTCCAGGAGCACAGCAAATACGGTTGATTCTTAACTGCCCTCTGGGCAATTAGGGACTGCCCTAGCCAGTGTTGCGTGCATCTTGTGAACAGATTTTAATAAAAAGACCATCCTGTCTGATTGACAAATTCTGCCTCATGTTGCTTTCCAGCAACACCTTCGATGTTGAACTGAGTAGACTTCCCTTGTCTGGTTACACTTAATTCAATCTGACCATCATAATTAGAGAAACACCTGCAATGCTGAATTTCAGAATCTTAATAAAAAATGAAAGAACTGTGAATGCTGTAAATCAGAGACAAAAATAAAATTGCTGGAAATCTGAATGCTCTCCAAAATTTTGGCAAACACAGGCACAGACTATTTCAGTAGCCAAGTGGTAAATGGTTCTGAAACCATAATCACTGAAAATCATACTTCTAACGGCACAGTGGGGAGAAGGAGCTAAAGATGAGTGGGTCAAAGATACTACTTTGAATTCTTGTAGGAACATCCCAGTGCAGAGATAGGTAGCCTGAAAAGCTCAGCAGGTCTGGCAGCATCTGTGAAGAGAGATCGGAGTTAACGTTTCGGGTCGAGTGACCCTCCCTCTGAACTGGAGGAATCTTGCGAGGATTATCCAAGTTGAATTTTGAGCACTGGCAGCTGAAAGTACAACCTCCAAGACTTGGAATAGTTTTAAGTTGGGGTACAAAGGAAATCCGAATTAAAGGAATGCCAAAAACTCTAGGCTTGCACTGCTGGATTGAGGTCCTAGGAATGGCAAGAGGCCAGATCATGGGTTGATTTGAAAAAGGATATGAGACTTTCTTTATATTAAACTAATAGTTGACTGGTCATTTTTATTATGAAGTTCTGGATCTTTTTGCTGATACAATTTTATATGATGAGAATCAATACATACACCGCTCATGGTACTATGTTCCCCGTTGCTTATCGTGGGCCTGCGGGGTCAAAGTGATTTTTCCGGTCACTGTAAGCCAGAAATCTGCAAAGAGTGCTTTAGTGCAAGTAAGTACTTGCTTATGTGGAAGTGTCAGGGTCTAACTTCTATTTTGGGGATGGCGTGAGCAGAGGCAAGTAATTTGCTAAAGTGCGCAAGTTACTGTAGTTAAAGACATTAATTGTGTGGAGTACATTGGTAAGGCACCAGGATTGGATGTGATACATCCAAGGACACACAGGCAAGTGAGAGTGGAATTTGGAGACATTGGCCGTAATTCTTCAGACAGTTATTATCTGTTTTATTGCATGTCAAATTTCAACCTCTGATTTTTAAATTTCACGATTGATCTGGCAGCAATTGCTGTTTATGGAAGATAGTTACAAATTTTCCAGGACTCTGAATGCCAAAATTTTACACCTGAAAGAATTGGTTTTACTTTTTAGATTATGCTCACTTGTCCTAGACTTCCCCAAATTAACTGATCATTTGCCTCATTCCATTTCCTTCGTTACAACAGTGACTAAACTTCTAGAATTTCATTAACTGTAAAGTACTTTGGGATGTCCTTAGATGATCGTGTGTTAGTAAAATGCAAATGCTGTTAAAATTTGGTTTCTTATTCCAAAAAGCTGCATGTTTGTCCCTAACAGGTCCTCAAGTAATTCATTTGAGATATGATAGCATGCAAATTCTTCAAAGAAATAAAACTATTCAGAGCTGTATTATTCAGATAATAAACATTATTCATTGTGTTTTCTGATAGCATTCCCACTGTATTTATATAGAAGTATATACTATACTAGCTCCTGAGCGCATACAGCTAAAAGTTAAAGATTCCATGTTTGCAAGAAATTTATTGCCTTGGTGAGTTCATGTTTTACTGACTCTTGTTTGCAGTGGTTCAGGAAGGCAGCTCACTACTGCATCTTTGAGGACAACTTGGGAGGAGCAAAAAAGTGTTGGCCCAGCCGGTGACGTCTTCATTTCATGAATGAATAAAAAAAACATGGCTGAGCATTCCTGATTATTTTTTTTTCCCCCTCTATCACAACCTGTTGGATTTCTCTCTGTCCTGAGCATACCAGTCTCCAGACTGAGGTCCACTTCACATTTGTGTGGTAACTTTGAGGTTTACAGACCAGTTGCCAGAAAACTAGAGATTGCTTCGTTTGCACTTGCTTCCAAAGGACTGTGAACAGTATTCCTAAATACTGCTAATTAGATGACCCTGAAGCCTGTGCAGTGATGACAGTGACAGTTCATTTCCTTATCTGCATTGCTCCCTGTCGACATCAAACAATGGAGAAACAGCCTGTGATTGGAAGAAACTCCTCTTAGATTTGTCTCTTGTCATTATGTGATGACTTCTTTAATTGATTAGCCTTGTGATTTAGTTTTCCTGAGTGTTTTTGGGGCTTTCAGGGTAATTTCATCTGTTGATCCCATGTATTTTGAACTCTTGAAATCCATCTACCAAACTTCCAACCATTTTGTAACTTCTTGTTGCCATTTGCACAACTTGCTATGTCATCTAACTTTGCACCATTTGGATATAAAACTTCTTTGTTTTCCACTTTGATCCAAGTGAACACATGGTAAAAAGGTGAGGCCATAGTCCAGACTCCTGTAGAATTGTCACTAGTTATGTCTCGCCATCTGTTTTGTTTCTTGTTTGTGCAGTAGACCATAGAGGGAGCTGAGGTGCAACTGCCTATCTTCTGTGTTTCTGTCAAGCTATTGCTGCATTCAGGTTAGTAGTAGTTGTCTGGGATGTTATTTCCCAGGTATTGTACATGCATTATTAAGATCTGAGTGTGTGAATCAGGTTTAAGCAGCAGAATTGACAACAAGATGGCAGTTAATCAGGGTTAGGGTTGTTACTTAGACTAACCAAAGGCGGGAAGCTATATTCCACAGGAATTGGATTTTAAATTGGAAATGCAGTATTAAAATTGTGGACCTCAGTCAAGTGGGAGCTAACTCTAATACTGAGGAAGACTGATCGAACTTGGAAGGCAAATAGAAGTGTAAATGGCAAATTAACCCAATGTAGATAAGTTGGTTATTTTCCTTCTGGGGCATGGGTGTCACTGGCCAGGCAGCATTTATTACCCATCACTAATTGCTCAGAGTGCAGTTAAATCTCAATCATATTGCTGTGGGTTTGGAATCACATGTAGGCCAGACCAGGTAACAACAACAGTTTCCTTCCCTGCACGACATTAGTGGACCAGGTGGATTTTGTTTTCTGACAATTGACAGTAGCTTCATAGTCATTATTAGACTCCTAATTCTAGGTTTTTATTGAATTCAAATTCCACCATCTGCCATGGCAGAATTCCAACTCAGGTTCCCAAAATATTATCTGGGTTTCTGGCTTAATAGTCTGGCAATAATACCACTAAGCCGTCATCTCCCTTTACATAAGTATAAAATATATATTGTTCTACAGGCAAAGGTGACCATTTCTTGGCAAGTGGATTCTAACTGAGGTACCTAAACAAAGGGACTTAGTACAGAATCAAAATTATTGTCACTACCCAATTGGAATTGCGCTGATACTCAATCCCCACCACTCCCAAGCATGCCACAAAAGTTAGTTTTAATTAAATAATTACTCAAAATCCCCACTCTTCCTGTCTGATAAACACTGAAAACACTGACCAGATTTCTGTTATTAACAATAAACTACTGTTTGTTAGAAATAAAACCATTCTAACAATGGGCAAACAAAATGTGAATTATCAACTTGTAACTCTACCCCTTAAATGTCTACATAGTTGAGACCGATTATAGACAGACAAACAAAAATGTTATAGGCAAAGAACAAAATATTAAGGAACGTAGCACTACTCAACAAGGCTCAATGAGGTATCCTTTTGCCACTTAAGAGTCCTTCTAATCTCAAATCATCTTACCAAGTTCTTTTCTGCAGACACTGTTCACTCTCTGTCACTGGTTAGAGGCACCAACTTTTATAAGCAAATTAAGTGAGAAGCAAGCTAGTTTGATTTCAAATTTTTATTGCATTTTCTGCAAGGACAGAGGTGTTGCCTTTATAGAGTTGGGTGGCTTCCTGCCACTATATTCACATTCTGGCTCCTGTGCAGGTAGGCTGCCTGTCAATGAGTTGTCATTGATGATTCTTAACTCTCACAACTTTTGTCCTGATTGGCTTTTCAGTCAACACCTGTCATTTATCAAGACTGTCCTGAACACACATGAACAGTGAAAATTAGTTCAGTAATACGTTCCCATTGCTTGAACAAAGCAATGTTATAAATATCACTTTTAATGATTTTTGAGTAACTGGTATTAAAACTGCAACATTTCCTTTCACCTTTGTTTGGTTTTAAGCAATATTCTTTTTCATTTCTGGTCCATAATTCAAAAGTAAATAAATGCTTTAAAAACACAGTCTTTACATTGCTGCTTTTGACAAAGCCATTTAAAAAATCATTTAACTCAGTTTTATTTCTAGGAACTAGAACTGAGAAGGAACATTGTTTTAGGAGCATGGTTAAGTAGATTACTTTTGGATGACATGCTCTGTTCTGATCTCCAGGTTGCAAAGACGATAGAGGTACTAAAGAGGATGCAAAAATTTTAAAAGGTGATCAGGGAACCAGATGTTAGGAAAGATTGAATAAGCAAAAGTTCTGCTGTCTCGTAAAAAGTACAAGAGGTGATCTGATGAAAGTCTTCAAAATTCTGATGAGATTCAGTAGAGTAAATGTAGGAAAAGTGTTTCTGTTTACAGTTCAATGCTGAGGATTGCAAATATAAGACTGTCGCATCAAGTCTATCACAGAATTTAGGTGATAACTTTTTCATTAAGTGGTCTAAATGTGGAATTTGCTACCATGTGGAGTAATTGGGGTGAATAACATGGGTACGTTCAAGGATGAAATAGGTAAAAAGCTGTATTGATGCAGTTAAGTGAAATGAGATGGATGGGCACCGGGATAAAGCATGGTACAAGTTAAATTAGTTGGAACGCAAAGCCTGCAGCTGTGCATTGCAAGTACTATGAAGGATTAAGATTATATAAGTGAGCTGTGCTGAAAACCAGGGCAGTAGACTGGCCGGTCACATTAAAGCAGTATTTGGATTAGCAGGTACAAATAGGAGATCACTCTTCTATTTTGAATTATAAGTATGATAGTTCATTTGCATCTAGATTTCTCCTAATGCTTCTGTTGAAATGGCTAGTAACATCAACCAATATGAATTCATTTCACTTTTTTACATTTACTGCAACACTTCTTATGGAAACAACTCACTTTTGAATGATACTTAGGTTTGAGTTAAGATTCTAAAGTTGCAGTGCAAGCTACCAATAGAAGAATTAGGGGTTGTTTCCTGTCATGTAACATGCTCTATTCGAATAGCAAACTATTACCAGATCTTTGCTTTGCCTTTCTTGCCTTTACTCAGTGTCTGTAATTTGGCATGCCTGTTCTGAAGAAGGGTCACTGGACCTGAAGTATTGACTCTACTTTCTTTCCACAGATTCTGCAAGATCTGAGTTTCTCCAGCATTTTCTGTCATCCTCAGAACTGTTTGTTTTGGAATTCTTGTCAGCCAGTTCATGCAGAGGTCACAAGCTTCCCTGCACTACTTTGTGTGGAAATGAGTTGCAGCAGCATAGAGCTGTGAGAAGGCAGACACTTGATTGCAGAGGTTTATGCTTAGAGATAGGCTTGAACAAAGGGTTCCAAGTGTGGAATTTTTAGGAAGGCAATTTTAGAAGATAATTAGAACAAATAATTACATCAACTAGCAAGGAGGGTTTTGATTGAAATAGATGGTCAGGTTCATGGGAATAAGGTCAGGAGTGTTGGCATTAATGTCAGTTGAAACCTTTAGTTGTTTTTAATTGACAAATTAACTTAATGTTTGAGGGCGCATTTTGGTAGAAGAATTGCATTGTCACGTCTTAAAAATTTAAGTCTATAAGGGGTGGTAGAGAAGCAGGGGAATCTAGGACCGACCACAGCACAAATCTCAAAAAAGACAAATTATATATGTTCTGAAAGTTTTAAAAGAAATAATGAAATATTAGAACATAGAACATTACACCGCAGTACAGGCCCTTCGGCCCTCGATGTTGCGACGACCTGTGAAACCAATCTGAAGCCCATCTAACCTACACTATTCCATTATCATCCATATGTTTATCCAATGGGTATCATTTCTAGACAGCTAGTGTCTAAAAAGCAGAGAAGCAATCTTCAATTTGTGCAAAGCCTCGGCTAAAGCACACGTGGAGTACAGTGAAGAGTTCTGATCTCCATATTATAAAATACATTTTGAAGCATTGTAGATGTTATAAAATGGATTCACTAGGATGATACCACAGAGAGATTACACTGGTCAGGCAAAACTGAAATTGGATTAGAAAGGGATGAGCGGAAAGTCTTTAAGATTATCAGTAGGTTTACTAAGAGTAAATGCGCAAAATTTGTATTTACAGTGCACTGTTAATGTAACACTGTCCCTGTTTGACACTGGACCGTGTGTGATATTAAGACAGATAAGCAAAAGCTTGGTGATCAGAGGCAAGTTATAAGGTATCATCTTAAAGGAGTGGGAGGAAGAGAAACTTGGAGTCTTGCCAGCTGAAGGAATTGTCACTAGTGATGGAGGAATTAAAATTGTATTGCTCAGGATGCCAGCTTTACCTTTGGGGATTGCCAGAACTTGGACTCCGGAGTAGAAAACAGTGGGCTGAATCAGTTTTTTTGGCTGTGTCAATTTTGTCGAGATTTTTGGAGTCCTCCGTGAGTCCTCGTGAGAACCATACCTTAGCAAATTTACCTCACTAACTACCTCCTCTGCCCATTAGGCGCATCTGTGTTATGGACCAGACCAGACTTCCTCAAAATATATTGAGATAGTCTAGACCCCACCCTTTTTCTTATTTTAAAGGTAGGTATAAGGTGTTGTTTTCCAGATGCAATTCAATTGGTCAAACTACTCAACGCTAACCAAAACATGATTTATTCATATACTCTAGTTAAAATACAACAAAAGAAAGAATAAAAGGAAAGAATTGGCTTAGCTGTAACTCTATTGGAAAACTTAACAGAATAGTAGATTAGTTAGCTACTAACTAGTAACTTTTTTAATATAGTAACATCCCATAAATACACCCTTAGCAAAAGGCAAATTCAGAAAATAGATTATCTGACTTGCAGCTCTAGCAGCCCAGGAGGAAAATATCAAGAGAACTCAGTGTAACAGGGAGAGATGTACTGCAGCAACAGACCCTACCCTGCAACAACTGCTACTACTGAATACTAAGAAACTAAAAATCCTAGTTCTGTGGGAGCTTGACTGCACCCATTTAGACAGCTCCTATTGTTTCAACTTTGTAAAAAGAGAACCAAGGCCTTACCAGTTGTTTAGTTTTTGGGCTTTCCAAATAGACACGTCTGCCTTAAAACCTTGCTATTTAAAAAATACAGGACAAAATAATCACTTTAAATCCATAGTATGGTAACATTTGTCCAAATTCTAGCCCTGTCTTAGCAGATTCCATTCCTTGGAGAATTCGTTGCTGCTAGGATATCCTGGAATTGACTGGATAAAAAAGGTTGTGCACCTGGATAAATGTTAGTTTGGAATTGTGCATTTTAATTTCCCTGAGAATGTTAGAACATGGAAGTAGTTAACGCAAGGAAGTTCATATAAAGGAAACTGAACATGAACAAGAAAAAAAAGGATATGTTGGCATTGCATGAAAATGATGAAGGTGCTTGTGTGAAATATGAAGAGTGGCACAGATTTATTGGGCTAAATGTACTGTGCAGCTGTAATTTTTTTTTTAACATCTACATGTCAACCATTGGCTAAAAATATCTTTTTGTAGGTGGTATCCTCTTGGTGACATTTATTGTAACCCAGTTTCTGTGAACTATACTAATGACATAGGTAATGGATGTACAAAGGTCCCTGATTTACAAAGGTTGAATTTACAAACACTCACATTTGTGAATGCGATCCCAAACAGGGTATAAATGTAAAGATCTACCATATGAAATGTTCCTGTACTTGCACATTGCTATTTTATATTGTCCTGTACTGTGTTCCAACTTTGTATGAATCAACTTGTAAAAAGACTCAAGAATGGAGCCTGTTTGCAACTCTGGAACTATCTTTATTTGGTTTGTGGCCCTATTTGAGAAACTGAATTGATAATTCAGACTGGCTTGGATGTTTATGTGGAGGCATCAGTCTGAAGGGGTCGTTAGCTGATTATATGGAAATATCTTATTGACTTATGAAATCATGAGGGGCATGGACAGGGTGAATTCAAGGTAGGATGGGGAAGTCCAAAACTGGAGGTCATAGGTTTAAGGTGAGAGGGGAAATATTTAAAAAGGACCTGAGGGGTAACTTTTCCACGCAGAGGGTTGAGTGTGTATGGACCAAGCTGCCAGAGGAAGCGGTCGAGGTGGATACAGTTTGAACATTTAAAAGGTGTCTGGATGGGTATTTGAATAGAAAGGGTTTAGGGAGAAATGGGTCTAAGTCTGATTGGGATATCTGGTTGGCATGGACGAGTTGGACTAAAGGGTCTATTTCCATGCTGTGTAACTCTGACTTTGATTCTATGATCAAGCTAAAAGGTCCGTTGGTATGGTGGTAGTGTCCCTGACTCTGCACCAGAAGGTTTGCATTCAAGTCTCACCTGTTCCAAAGGTGTGCCAATACATATCTGAACAAGTTGATTAATGATATCTAATTTTATGCACTTCGACTGATTTCAAATACTGATCTGGGCTTTCCTTTAAAATTGATCCTAACACACCTGTACTTTGCAGCGGTGGAGTAACACCATGGGGATATCTAAAGCATAAGGTCATGAGAGGGAAGGGAGATGAAATCCCAATTGTAAATGAGGATATCTCCCAAAAGGTAGGAGTCCTTAATCCTCCTCTTGAAGTCACTTTGCATTGTCATTTTACAAATCTATTAGCCATCACGCACTATGATGGACCAAAAGGGAAGACATAATTTTTGCAATATCGAAACAGATAAACTGTCATTTGCTGAAAATAGATTTTGTATATACCACTTATTCTCGATTTGTAAAAGTACACTTTTAATCAATATACCCTCCAAATGTCTCACTTTCTGTCGTGACCTCCAATGAAGTATTTTCAATTTTGGCATCAACTTGAAACACATAGAACAAGCACCTTAAAATGAATGTAAAATAGGTAAAATTTCTCTGTAACCAGTAGAGCCCACCTCGGGGTTTGCACTCAATTCTTTTTACATCATTTCAATTACTTCAATATGTGGATAAACATAGGATATAATGAATTAATACTAATGCTGACTATAACTCATGATTTTGTCTGTGCTGGTAGGTTCAGTTCATTGTCTTCTCGTTTTGTGCCATTTATGTACAACTTATAAGTAGCCTGCTTGCAAAACATAATTAAAAGAAAATCCAAAAATGTTTTTAGACTTCCAGCAGAAGCTATTGTAATGTTACATATGATAGGAACTTCTAGATATTGGGTAAGTATAGGCATACAATTTCTATAATCCCTATGAGGGAAAAAGTGAGTTAAAATCGAAATACTTTTAAATGCTCCATTTATTTGGTCATTAAACATCTTCCATTGTGAAGAGATCCTGAATTCTGGAATGGAATCATCCTCCATAGCCTCTGTACCCATATTAACATTTGTTCTTAACTGTTAACCCATAATCTCTGAAGGCAGAATTAATGCAGTGATGTAACTCAAAGTGTCTTTCTTAGTTTGCATTCTCATTTTCATACTTGTGTTTTGTTTAGGCTATTCACTGCTTTGAGTCAGTGATCAAGAAGTGTGAGGGAAAAGTTGACCATGACTTGTTTTGCCAGCTTGGTCATTTCAACCTCTTGTTGGAGGATTATCCAAAAGGTAAGCAGTGCTCTTTCTGGTATTTAAATTTCTGCCCATTTATGAAAATAGGCAGTATTCCTTTGGGTCATATGTGTTTCAGGATATTACAGTTATTGTAGTCTAAAGGCATTGGGCAAATTGCCAAATACCAAAGTGTTAATGGGTAATTTTGGATATTATGTTTGCATCATTGGGAATTTTCCAAAAAAAATGGATAAAGGTTGTCTAATAATTCATAAATGACAACCAGCAGCGAGGATTGGCTTTGACTAAGGAATTGAGCACAAAGGAGCAATAAAGAACACAATGTGAGAAATGGGAGTTGGTGACGAAGATATGGTTTGGGCACTTATACTGGAAAACGAACATTCTGTTATGAAGTACAGTGTCTGTAAATAAGTGCAGGAAGTTTTATAACCATTTCTAACTGTCTCAATTTGATGCTAGGGCAATTTCATGGACAAATTGACTTGTTTCAGTTTTTGGTTTGTGGTTAGTGCAACCTCTAGGCAAGAGCAGGAACAGAAGGTACGAGCAAACTGTCCACAACTTTGTGGTTCAGGGGTTCATTCAAATTAGGCAGAGTGGAAAGGTGCATGTTCGTAGTAGGAAAAATAACTGCTAGGATAGTTCCTGTCCTTTTTGCATCAAGGAATGAGAGTTCCAAAGGCTGTGTTGCCTGCTTGATATTGTGATTAGAGCAAAATTTGGAGTGGCAGGAAAAGGATACAGTGTTGTCACATATATAGATGCCAGTGACAGACAAGACTAAAAATGAAGGGAATTTGTACAGACTGGGGCTAAATTAAAAACAGATTCACATACATTAATCTCTGGATTGGTACCTCAGTTGCAGCAGCCTGATGGGTGGTAAATAAAAGCGGAGGGACAATCGTGTGGCTTAAAGATTGATGTGGGTGGTTGAAATGGGTTACAATTCAGGGATGCTGGTAGCGTTGGGGAATGTTGGGACTGCCTTCATGTGAGCCGAGCTAGACCAATGTACTGAAAAGTCAAATTACTGTGGCAGTAGAGAAAACCTTCAAGTAAATAGTGGGGGTGAGGGTTTACTTGAAAGGACACATTGAGAAAGGGGCAAAGCAATAATGCAGTGTGGCAATGAGGTAATAACTAGTGTGACAGAATGCACAAATGTACAAGCACACAGTGCACCAACAAATAATTTCAGAGTATAGAAAAAAAATTGACAGATGCTTCATGTTTCAAACCAAAATTTTGCAAGAGTTATACAAAGCAAAGACTAATTTAACACTATATACTTTATAAGCATTATTTAAAGTTGAAAATCTACCTTGATGGTTCCTGCAATTCTAGAACAAAACACTGTTCGGCCACAGCTCTTGGGAAATTGCATTGATTTTCCATATTGCTGGCATTATCCTCCATGAATTTTATTGCAGTCCTTCATTCAGCATCCTGTTAAGAGAGACTACGCCACAGTATTGTACACATCCCAGTTCCAGCATGGGTAGTTCTTAGGAAATGATATTCCCGCTCTCGCTTGCTCGCTGTCTCTCTCTGCCCTGCTTGCTTGTGCTCTTCCATAGGAGTCATTCAACTCAAAATTTACTAAATCAGCATGAGCTATTAAAATTCCAGCCTGTCCAAACTAAAGTTTTATGGTCTGAAAACCTAACTGTCATGAAATTACACATTTTCACGACACTGCATTTAGAAAATCATAATCAAACAGAATCAACATACGTTTATGAAAGTTGAATTGTTTGACAAATTAAGTAGAGTTCTTTGAGGAAATAACAAGCTTTGTTGGTAAAGGGGAACCAATGCATTTGATTTTGATTTCCAGAAGGCATTTGATAAAGTACCACACTAAAAAGTAGAAACCCGTGGTATTGGGAGTAATGTAGATAGTGAAAGATGGGGAAATCAATTTCCCCCGTGTGCAATAATTGGCTTGCAGAGTGGTCAGAGACCTCACCTGTATGCATTCAATATCAATGATTTGAATGGTTGAACTGGATGAATTGAGGCAGGGGTCAAGATATTGACTCTTCCTGAGGGTTCTCAGTGACCCCTTTTATTTGAGGACTACTTGGGATGTCTGAGGGCTGCTTCATTCTAATGACCTTCTTTATCAGAATATGCAGTATATAATGGCATTATTTCTTTTTGTGTTGGATATTTTGTGGTTTCATCTGAGAGTGCAAGTGCCAAAGATTGCAGGAATGCGTACTTTTAAATCTTCTAAGTTGAAATCTATATATGTTTTTGTTAATTTATGATAAATTTCTTTTTGATCTGTTTCCAAAATGGGATCATGGAAGAACTGAACTGATGCAACTGACATTTAAATTTAGTGGATTTTTCAATTGAAAATCTGACAGCTAGTTACGTAATGAATTTCAAGCATGTTCCCAGGTAAAATATCAAATAAACATTTGCTCATTTTCACACGTGCCCTATAATCAGCCGGTCTTCCCCTCACCGGCATCTTCTGCAGTCATGAATGTTCAACCTGTGTTCACTGAGCAGCCATGGGATGCTCCATCTCCCTTCTGAAAATAATCTATATAATATTGGGCTCTCCCACATATCAGAAAACGTTCTGCTTGATTTCTGCGAAGCATTACAAGATAC
Source organism: Rhincodon typus (assembly GCF_021869965.1). Classification (NCBI taxonomy): domain Eukaryota; kingdom Metazoa; phylum Chordata; class Chondrichthyes; order Orectolobiformes; family Rhincodontidae; genus Rhincodon; species Rhincodon typus. Next base: position 39,942,130 of record NC_063342.1, on the reverse strand, counting down.
CCACAGTATAACCACTGTCTTGTACCCAAATTGCACCTTTTTTTTTGCTTTGTTCCAGTAGAGTTGGGCTAATTGCCAGCTCCCCCACCCCCTCAACCCTGCTGCTGCCGCCGCCCTTGTGCCCTGCCCTGCCCTGCCCTGCCCTGCCTGCAGACTTGGTCTCAACATTAACTCTGTCACTCTACAGATGCTGCCGTACTAGTTGGGTTTTTCTATTGCTTTCAGTTTTTAGGTCTGATCTCCAGCAGCTGTGTTATTTTGGTTTTATTCAAAATGCCATATTTTGTCCGTTTTTCTGTCTGCTTCAGAAACCTGAACAATACTGAAGATGTATACAATTCAATAAAGGCCTTAAAATGTAGGTGTTAAGTTGCATGCTTAGCGATAATACCTCACGTACATACAGTCCAGAATGCACATTAAGAGGTATCTAAAATTACAAGAACCAAAATAACTCCAGTGGCATTTAGAAAAGAAAGTTAGTTGTATTTCAGCCATTTTATCAGCTGTAACGCTATGGAGATTTCTGCTAGAAAACAAAGTGGAAAGCGGCAGAAAGAACACTTGACATAAGTGGAATTTAATGAGAAATGTCACAAAATAGTTGCGGAAAAGCTACAGTGGATGCGTGAGGGTGGCACAAAATCTGTGTGGGATACCATGATAGCTGATCTACTGGCATGAGTAGCTGCAAGCAGCAGTAGCAGCATTCTGTTTGTCTCTAGCTCACTGACTCTTCTACAGGACAACTGTCTCCCACTTTTCCCTTTGCCTGACTTGCTCTCGTTCTCCCTTCTCTCTCCAACTGGCTGCTTCTTTGGTTGACAGTCTCCCAACGAAGTCGCCTACTGTCCTCCAGTGTGTTAAATTTAAAATGCTCACCTTTGGAAAGTTCTATTTCCTGAGATATTTTGACTTGTTATTTTATTCTTTCATGTGAAATGGATTTTGCCGGCACTTGCAGTGGAGATGTTACAGTGCAGTCTTGGTTTTCTTCAAGTTCTTCCTGAATTGTTGAATTTCGTCTGATTTGGGTTTTCTGCTATTTTGCTGCTGCTGCTTGTTAAAATTCTGTGAAATTAAGGTAATTTATACTTTTTGTCTTTCAGCATTATCTGCATACCAGAGGTACTACAGTTTACAGTCTGATTACTGGAAGGTTTGTACAATTTGAAAGATTTTTATTTAATTAAACATTGAGCTTTTTTGAGCAGTAATTTGTGTTCAGCATTGTCCGTAATAACTGCTTATGGCTGAAGTTCCCTTTTTTCTTCCACATTTTTAACCCCATTTTTAATGGCATTCTATTACTTTTACTTTATTTGTTAAATATAAGGAAACTGTAACATAGGAGATACTTCTAAGTATTGGAGATTTCTGCATTATCACTGTAGTACATACTTAGCATTTTTATCTAGTTTGTTATGCATGATGAATGTATATGCACTGTGTAAATAGTTGTGGAATATTTCCTTAATTTTATGACTTGATCAATAGGACGAACGTTTTAGTTGTCAAACATCAAGGACATGACTTAACATGGTCTTCTACTTTTTAATATTTAATTGAGATAACCAGTCCTAGTCTCAATCTTGAGTAGCTCATAATAGGAAATGGTGTATAAATTTAATTGTTTTAATGACCTTGCTCCATTTCCCAACTGTGGTGTTGACTGTAGAATTAAGGAAGATTATTTCAGTCTAAATAAATTACAGTAGAAGTAAAGGCTCACTGCCAGTTGCACCAAATTCATATTCTAAGATTATTTCACCGTTCGGATTATTTGTTAGACTCAACGGCTTCAGTCTCAAATTAATGGCAGTGATTTTAGTTTAAATGTATTTAGCTTTTCAGAGTGTGAAAATAAATTCAAACTGACAAAATTATGTATCTTGCTGACTTTTTCTGAATCCATTTCACTCCCTTCAGGGACCTGGATTATAGGTATAAATATCTATGAATATAAATGTACAGGTTTAGTGTATCAAACCTGACTAACTGAAAACCAGACTTTTTTATAGGTTCATAGAGTCATAGGGTCCCACAGCATGGAGCCAGGCCCTTTGGCCCAAACTGGTCCATACTGACCAAAGTGTCCATCTGCGATAACTCATTTCCCTTCAGTAGGCCCATATCCTTCTATTCGTCCAAATGCCTTTTAAATGTTAATGGACCTGCCCCAACCACTTCCGCTGGCACCTCATTCCATTTGCGTACCATCCTCTGTGTTTTAAAAAAAAAAGTTGCCCCTCAGGTTCGCATGTATTCTTTCCCCTCTTACCTTAAATTGATGCCCTGTGGTCCTTGATTCCCCAACCCTGGGAAGAAGACTGCGTGCATTCACCCTACCCATGCCTCTCATGATCTTATACACTTCTGTAAGATCCCCCCTCAGTCTCCTAGCTCTAAAGAAAAAAGTCCTAGCTTGTCCAACCTCTCCCTGTAACTCAGTCCCTTGAGTCCTGGCAACATCCTTGTAAATTTCTTCTGCGCTCTTTCCAATTTAATAACCTCCTTCTGAGAGCAAAGTGGCCAAAACTGAACACAATATTCCAAGTGCGGCCTCACCAGCTTCCTGTACAACTGCAACATAATTTCCCAACTCCTATACTCAATGACCTGACTGATGAAAGCCAGTGTGCCAAAAGCCTCCTTCACTGCCCTGTCTGCCTGTGAGTCCACTTTCAGAGAACCATGCACCTGAACTCCAAGGTCCATCTGTTCCACTACACTCCTCAGGCCCTACCATTCATCATGAAACTCCTGCCTTGATTGACTTTCCAAAAAGTAACACCCCACACTTATGTATATTAAACTCCGTTTGCCATTTCTCAGCCCACTTCCCCAGCTGATCAAGATCCTGCTGCAATTTCTGATAACCCTCCTCACTGTTCATGATACTGCCTATTTGAGTATCATCCGTAAACTTACCAATCATGCCTTGTACGTTGTCATCCAAATCATTGATACAGATAACAAATAGCATAGGGTCCAGCACCGACCCCTGAGGCACACTACTAGTTGCAGGCCTCCGGTCCAACAAACATCCTTCCACTATTACACTCTGCTTCCTACCATCAAACCAATTGTATATCCAATTTGCCTGGATTTCATGCAGTCTAACCTTCCAGAGCAGCCTATCCTGTGGAACCTTATCAAAGGCCTTACTGAAATCCATATGACTATGTCTGCTGCCCTGCCCTTACCAACTTTCTTGGTCACTTTATCAAAGAACTCTTAACAAATTTGTGAGGCATGATCTCCCATGCATGAAGCTCTGCTGACTAATCCTAATCAAACCCTGTCATTACAAATGCATATATATCTTAATCATCAGAATCCTCTCCAGTTACTTACTTACCACAGATGTTAAGCTTACTGGTCTACAATTCCTAGGTTTTTCTTTGCAGCCCTTCTTGAATAAGGGCACAACATTCGCTACCCTCCAGTCTTCCGGGACTTCATCCGTGGCTAATGGTGATGCAAATATATCTGCCAGGGCCCCTGCAATTTTTTCTCTAGCCTCTTGCAGGGTTCTTAGATATATATGGTCAGGACCAGGAAATTTATCCACCTTCATACATTCTAATACTTCCAACACCACCTCTATTGTGACATGGACTGTCCCCAAGATATCACCACTAACTTGCCCATATTCCCATGTCTTGATGTTTTTCTCTATGGTAAACAGAGGAGAAATATTGCTACCATGCATAAATATTTCTCAAATAAGTTATACAGCTTACTAGCTTGTTCAGCTAGGTATTGCACTAGCATGGATTTGTTGTTGGTTTTGTGTGCCAGTCTTTTCCTGTGCTGACTTGCTGACTTTCCGATCTCACTTGCTGATCAGACTTGGCCCTGCAGTTTTTGGTTTTGAGAACCGTACCTGTACAAGGATTGACAAATGGAAAGTTTGTATATTAGGGAAAATAGAAATTATGAAGGTATACGTTCATATTTTCACAGCACAGCAGAGTGGACAAAATATATATCAAGTGAATGCATTACTGGAAAGATAGTGCAAGGGTTTCAGATTCCTGGAACATCGGGATCAGTTGTAGGGGAGGTGGTACCCGTACAAACTGTTACACTTGGGCGGTGATTGATGTCGTAGAGTGAGTGTTTACTTGAGAGTTTTGGCGTGTTTCAACTAGAATGGTAGGGGGATGAACCTAAGCAGGTGACGAGAAAGAAAAACAAGGACAGCAATAAAAGAAACAACAGTAAAATGCAAAAACAGTGGACGTGCTAATCAAGGACAAGAGACAAATAGGGCCCCAGTATAAAGAAAAGTTGACATGAAAAATAGCAAACAGTTAAGCTTTTGTATCTTAAAGCATGAAGCATTTGGAATAAGGCAGGCAAACTGACAGGGCAGATAGAAGTAAATGGATATGATCTCGTAGCCATTATGGAGATATGGTTACAAGGACATCAAAAATGCAAACGTAACATTCCGGAATGTTTGACATTTCAGAAGGACAAGAGAGAAGGGAAAGGAGGTGGGGTAGCACTGTTGGTAAGAGATGAAATGTAGACAGTTGTGAGAGACGATTTAGGCTTAGTTGATGTGGAGTTCATTGGATTGAGGTAAAGAAACAGCAAGGGAAAGAAGGCATTGGTAGGAGTAATGTATGGATCCCCACAAATAGCCACATTGCAGTAAATTAGCAAATAATAGGAGCATGTAAAAAGAACAGAGCAATACTTATAGGTGGCTTTAACCATCATGTTGATTTGGACAATCTGGTGGAAAGGGTAGCTATGACAACAAATGCATAGAATGCATTAGGGATAGTTTTCTGTAACAATAAGTCGTGGATCTGGCAATGTGTGATGGGACGGTTTAATAAATGACCTTGGAGTAAAAGATTCCCCAAGATGTAGTGATAATAACATGATAGAATTTAGTATTCAGTTTGACAGTGAGAAATTGGAAACAACTGTGTTAACTTAATGAGAGTTACAATGAAATGAAGATAGAGTTAGCTGAAGTGAATTGGACGGATAGATTAACAGTAAAGCTAGTAAGCAAGCAGTGCTGACATTTTAAGGAGGTAATCTCCGTAAAAGTGCATCCCAGTAGGGAGGAGATTTGAAGAGAGGGATAAACCAGTGTGGCTAACTAAGGAAGTTAGGAATTAATATTGAATAATTCAATATTAAGTTGAATGAAAAGGCTAAAGTCAGTGATAGCCCTGAAGACTGGGATAAATTAGGCATCCAGCAAAGGAGGACCAAAAAGATATTAGAGACAATAACCTGGTGAGGGCAAACTAGTGAGGCATATAAAAACTGACAAAAGCATTAAATATATAAAAACAAAGAGAGATCAAAGTGACCATAGGCCTCTTAGAAAATTAATCTGGCGGGATAGTTTTGGAGAACAAGGAAATGACAGATGAGTTAAACAGATTTTTTGAATCAGTCTTTATGGTGGAAAATATTACAAACATGCCTTTTAATACCAAAGAGTTCAGGGGAAGAAATAAGCACCATCATCACGAGAAGTTATATTAGACAGATAAATGGAGCTAAAGGCAGATAATTCACTTGGCCCCGATGGCTTGCACCCTAGGATCCTAAAAGAGGTAGCTTCAAAGATAATAGATGCATTGGTTGTAATTTTCTAAGAATGCTTGGATTCTCTAGAGATACAGGAGTATTGCAAAAATTTGCCAAGGTAACATCCCTGTTCAAAAAAGCGAGAATTTTAGGCTGATAGGCTAATATCTATTGTTGGAAAAATGTGGGAATCAATTATTAAGGAAATAACACTTTGGAAACTTGTAATCTAATCGCGAAGAGTCAGCATGACATCATGAATGCCAAATCATGTCTAACAAATTTACTTGGAGCTTTTTGAAAGTCCCAAGCAGAGTGGATAGAGGGGAACCAGTAGATGTTGTATTTGGATTTCCAGAAAGTGTTCAGCAATGTATTTCACAAAAGGTTAAGTCATATAAGACAAGGGCCCAGGAGTTGAAAGTAGTATATTGGCGTGGACAGACAATTTGCTAATGGGCAGGAAACAGCGAAGGGGGACAAGGGTTCTTTCTCAGGTTGGTGACTTATTACCAGTTGGGTTTCACAGATTGGTGTTGAGACTATTTACAATTATATATTAGTGACTTGGCGGAAGGAAGCAGAAGCGCTGTGTAGCCTGATTTGCAGATGAGATAAATAGATGGAAAGGCAAGTTGTGAGAGGGGTACAAATGGTTTAGAAAAAGATTGGGTTAAGTGAGTGGGCAAAACATTGGCAAATGGAGTATCATGTGGAAAAATGTGAAGTTATTAATTTTGGAAAGGAGAACCAAAGAACAGTATTATTTAAGTGGAGGAAAAAAAGAAATGGTAGAAAGATGCAACACAGGGTATTTGTGCACAAAACAGAAAGCTAGCATAGGTAGATAAACAGGAGGCTGGAAGAACACAGCAAGCCAGGCAGCATCTGGAGGAAAGGAGAAGTCAACGTTTCAGTTATTACCCTTCGTCAGGACTGGATGGGAGGGTTGGTAGGTGGACTAGAAGGGAGGAGGTGGGACTGGGGGCTGGATGGGAAGGTTATTTGAAATTAGAATTCAATGCTAAGTTTTCCGAGCTGTAAGGTGCCCAGGCGGACGATGGGCCGACCCTCCCTTCCAGCTACTGACTAGACTCATTCTGTACACACGCGCACACACCCCATTCGACCAACCTGATCGTACATACCACCGGTGTCCACCTGTCACCACCTTTCCGGTAACCCCTTATCTGCAGCTCCCCTACCCCCACATCCAGCCCTGAAGGAGGGTAATACCTGAAACACTGACTTCTCCTTTCCTCCAGATGCTGCTTGGCTTGCTGTGTTCTTCCAGCCTCCTGTTTGTCTACCTTGGATTCCAGCATCTGTAGTTTTTTTTGTCTCTAAGAAAGCTGGCATGTAGGTGCAGCAGGTATTCAGGAAGGCTAATGGAATTAGACTCTAATTTCAAGGGTGTTGGTGTATAAGAGTAGGGAATGCAGTGACACAAAGTGCTGGTGAGACTGTGTCTGGAGTACTGAGAGCAGTTTTGGTCCCTTTATTTAAGGAAAGGTATTACTTCATTTGGAGGCAGTTTAGAGGAGGTTCACTAGGATGATCCCTGTACAGGAGAGATTGTATTGTGAACAAAGGTTAGACAGGTTGAGACTCTCCATGTCTCATTCTTCTGAACTCCATGAGTAATCTCGTTGAAGCGTGGGATTCTTAAGGGTCATGTCAGGGTAAATACTGTGAGAATGTTCCCTCATGGGACGGTCTAGGACCAGAAGGCATAGTCTCAGGATGAATGTGAGCCAATTTAGACCAAGATAAAGAGAAATTTCTTCTCTGAGGGGTTAAGTGTCTTTGAAACTCCTTGCTACAGAGAGACATGGGGGCAGAGTCCTTGCGTATATTTGAGGTTGAGACAGATTCTTGATCAGCATGGGAATCGAGGCTTATGAGAAAAGGAAAGTGGATGTGAGGAAAATCTGTTCAACCATATTTCTATTGGATGATGGAGCAAACTCGAGAGGCTGAATGGCATACTTCTGTTTCTATTTTTTAATGGTCTTAGGGTTTTATTATTTATTTGACTAACAGGTTTCTTGACATGTCTCTAGTTTTTTTTATTTAAATCTCAAAATGAAACGATTGAAAATGTATTTACATTTTCTGTTTACCCAGTGGCAGTACTCGTGTAACTATTGGGACAGACTCCATTGAGTATGAGTATTGCAGTAGTGCTGGAATTAATCACCTAAAAACTACACAGTACATCAGTACCATGTACTTGGAGCTTATCGCCCAGCAAGTTGCGTCGTATTGCTTACAACATTCGTTTCGAATAATTTACAACAAAGTAAAAAGAATCTCAGACCTGAAACATGCTCCTGCCCTTTATATTCCGTTGATCCCCTTACCATCAGGTTTCTTGGTCAATTGTGTGCCCTAGATTGCAGCAATTTTGAATTGAATTACTATGAATGCAACGTTGACCCAATTTGGTTCAGAATTGCATTATCAAGTGTAATGTCTTTAAAGGATTCTCTCTCCTCCTCACCGACCTTCTCAAAAGCGGTCAATAGATGGTCTTTGTTCAATCAGCAGCTATTACGTTGAACCTGCCCCAGGAGATCAGGGATGCCAGAAGAGACATGGTGAGTGATGCAACTCAAGAAATGAATGCATTGCAGTCAATCATCTTGTCTCTCTTTTTTTTTAAAAAAATGCTTTTTTCTCTATTTAATCAGTGTCATTGGTCATGAAAGAATATCTTGCCTATCCTTAAACTGCTGTTGAGAAACTGACGCTAAGCTGCTGCCTTGGACCACTGCACCCATGTGGGTTCAGGTGCACCCACAGTGCTGTTAGGAAGGGTGTTGCAGGATCTTATTGATATCATGGGCATGCACTGCATATTCCTTTAGAATAATACTGCCACCTGTTGGAAGTCCAGAACTACTTCCCACTCAATAGTAAGGGTATCAAGGGTTAAGTGGAAAACGCAGGAAAGGGAAGTTGAGCATTATCAGATCAGCCATGACCTCATTAAATGACAGAGCAGACTTGTTGGGCTGAACAGCCTAATTCTGCTGCTATGTCTTAATTCATTGAAATGTAAAGTCAAATGGGAATTCCTTAACAAAAATAATATTTGTGTTAGAACTAATAACTTGGGTACAAGTTTGCTGTTTTGACTTAATATGTTCAAAGATTCTAGTAAATATAGTTTTCCTGTAAATTTGGTTCTTCCAAATGAAAACATCCTCTCAAAGTACAGTAATTGTAAGGGAATAATTATTTTAGGATTAAACTTTGAGGTGATTTTTATCAGTCTGCATCAGTGAACATTTGGGATGATTTTGAAAATGAAACCTAAAGATCAAAAATAACTAAATTAATTGAATAGTATTTAAATTATCTCCTAGTAATTCCTTTTGTAAAATCTTACATTACAATTTTACCTGCTAGGGAATTTGATTTGCTGTTTTTACATCAAGATTTCTTTCTTCTCTCTGCCAGCTATTTCCACCACCATGACACTAAAATAATTGATTAATCTTACCTTCACTTGTTTTCTTGCAATGTGCTCTTGCATGACAAAAAACATTATGTTAAATGCCTCAGGTACCACTTGCAACCTGTTGACCTTGACCTTAAATGGTAAATATGAGAAGTTCATGAATTTTTTGGTATTCAACAATATTTGAAAGAACCCATGCAGATCCCACCACTGTTTCCTTCTCCTCTTATACTTGTTGCAACCTTTCTTCTGTTTCTTGTTCATGCAATCTTCCATCCTCACATTTTATCCACTGTCTCACACCTACCTGCTTCAAATGCATTTCCAGAAATCCATCATTTGCTCACTGAATCCCTTCAGTACTCAAATATAATAACTTGTAATCATCTAGTTACCCTTTTCTGCATCTTGCAAGCAATCATTGTCTACAGAAATGTTATGCCTCACTGAGGTAGCACACTGGAAAGCAAGCTTAGCTGTTTAAAGTTTTGGCAAAGATCTGTAGCTCGGGTTGTGGGTGAGGTTGTTGATTTTGCTCGCAGAGCTGGCTTGTTTTTGTTCAGACATTTTGTCACCATATTAGATGGCATCATCAGTGGAGCCTCCAATGAAGCGATGTTATTCTACCCTGCTTGGGGTTTTTACTGTCTGGTCCGTTATGATGAGTAGTGTCATTTTCCAGTTCTAATATGTATGGGTTTGTATATGGGGTCCAATTCTGTCTGTTTGTTGAGTGCATTACAGGTGGAGAACCATGTGCACTCAACAAACATACAGACTTGGACCCCATATACAAACCCATACAGATCAAAACTGGAAATGGCACAACTCACCATAACGGAGTTGCTTCATCGGAGGCTCCGCTGGTGATGTCACCTAACATGGTGATGAAACGTCTGAACGAAAACAAGCCAGCTCAGTGACCAAGTCAACAACCTCCAGCTTGGCTGTTTCCAGAGTCATCTCGAGGTATGCCAAATAGCCCAATTTACCTATCTTTTTAGACCAAGGTTAACAGAAATCGCAGGCCAGATTTCTGTACTTAACAGGAACGAGTATTTAATACAAGTAAAGAGATTAGAGCTACAAAAAAAGAACTATTAACATACAACTGTATTACTTATAACTGTAACCCTCATATTAGCTGTGCTGACAGACGCACAAGAAAATTAGTATTTTTAATAGAAGGAGAAACTGAGAAGACTGTTCAATGGTCCCTGGCCACAGGGTTTGCTGAAAAGATCCTTTTGGTTTGTGAGGAGTTGTGGCTTCTTGATCTTTCTCTTTTCCAGGTGGTTTCACTTTCCTGCAGGAGGTACAGCAGCTGGTTCACAAGTTATAAGGTGTCTGGTTTCTTGGCTTACAGCTGCTAGTGAAGGAAAAATAAGCTGGTTTTAGGTTTTTTTGTCCTGCAGAGTATAGTATGCCCAGCACCCCTTTGGAGGTCCAATGGCATGTGCCTTTATCATTTACATCCAGAAACTGTTCATCTACCTGGGAGCCAGTCACACAGTTTTTGGCCAACAGAAGGCCTTTGTCATCAACCACTGGTCATAACTCCACAGACCAATCAGCCTATTTGTTGCCAGTCAAATTTTACTTTTTATTCACCACCTGGTGCTGGGGCCTGCGGTACCCCGTCCACACCAATTGAACAAACAGCACTTAGTATAATGACTGGTAGCTTGCTTTTTAAAAAGTATGACAATTCTTGGGTTTTAAAACAGTTCTATTTTCATTTCAGTCCACAATCAAAAAAACAAAGGAAAATTTTGGCAGTTCCTCCTCGTAAAGATCACTGTTATACCTTTTCTTTTAGGTCTACAACATAGAAACATGCCTTTTTGCCCAACTTGCCCATGTCGACGAGTTTTCGTAACTAAATTAGTCTGCTTTGGTCCCTATCTCTCCATATCTATTGCATCCATGTACCTGTCTAAATGTTTCTTAAATGCCTTATCTATGCCTCTCATGATTTTATAGACCTATAAGGTCACCCCTCAGTCTGCTACCCTCCAGGGAAAAAACTCCAAGCCAATCTGGTCTCTCCTTATAACTCAAACCTTCCAGTCCGAGTAGCATCCTAGTAAATCTCTTACGCACTTTTTTTTTTGTTTAATAATATCCATTCTACAATAGGGTGACCAAAACTGCATGCAGTACTCCAAATGTGGCCTCATCAAAACCTTGTACAGCTGCAACCAGATGTCCCAACTTTTACACGCAATTGACCGCTAAAAGCAAGCATGCCAAAAGCCGCCCTCACTACCCTATCTAACTGTGACTTCACTATCAAGGAGCTATGAGCTTGTACTCCTAGATCCCTTTGTTTATAACACTCCCCAGAGTCCTACCATTGACTGTGCAAGTCCTACCCTGGTTTGGTGTACCAAAATGTAACACCTTGCATTTATCTAAATTAAACTCCATCTGCCTTTCCTCAGCCCACTAGCCTAGTTGATCAAGATCTTGCTGCATTTGCAGCTAACCTCCTTCACTGTCCGCTATACCATCAATCTTGGTGTCATCCACAAACTCATTAGCCATACTTCCTAAATTCTCATCCAAATCATTTGTGTAAGTCATGAATAACAGTGGACCCAGCACCGATCCCTGTGGTACACTGCTGGTCACAGGCCTCCGGTGTGAAAAACAGCCCTCCACCACCACCCATTGTCTTCTACCGTCAAGCCAATTTTGTATCCAATTAGTTAGCTCTCCCTGAATCCCATGAGATTAAACCTTGCTCAACAACCTGCAATGTTGTACTTGCTAAAGTCCATGCAGACAATGTCTACTGCACTGTCCCCATCTACTTTCTTGGTTACCCTTTCAAAAAACTCAGTCAAATTTGTGAGACATGATTTCCCAGGCAAAAAGCCATGCTGACTATCCCAAGTGAGTTTGTGTCTCTCTAACTGCCCGTAGATCCGGTCTTTCAGAATCCCCTCCAACAACTTGCCCACAACAGACGTTAGACTGACTGGTTTGTTGTTCTCAAGTATTTCCCTGCAGGAGCTACTTAAAACAATAACGCAGCACCAGCCACCCTTTGGTCTTTGGGCACTTCACCTGTGGCTGTCAGTGATATGAGTATCTCTGCTAGGGGCACTGCAATTCCCTCCCTAGCCTGACACAAAGTCCTGGGATACATGTCATCAAGTCTTGGGCATTTATTTACCTTAATGAGCCTTAGGACTTCCAGCACCACCTGTTCTGCCTCTACTTCCTGCTTTGTCTAGCAGCCAGCTATCTACTGATTGCTTATTCCCTGACTCAGCATGCAGTAGTCATTAATTTCAAATGATGGTGCCTTTCTCAAGGCCTTTGGAAATGTAAATAAATTGCATCTACCGTATTACCCTTGCCTACTTTCTCTTTGAGGTTTTGTCAAAGAATTCAACGAGTTTGGTCAAGCAAGACACATCTTTTCAAAAATTCATCCTGAATATTCCTATTATATTTTGAGTTTCTAGGTGACTTCTGCTTCCTAGCACCAAAGCACATCTTGGCAGAGTCATGAATAATATTCTCATTGTGCTTTATTTAATATGATGCCTCTTCTACATTTGACACCATAGCCAAAGTACTTGTCTAAGGCTAAATCTTGAATAAAACATCTCCTCTGGCAACATTATGAAGATTTGAAGCAATTGCATTTGGTCATATGGCATGCTTTGATTTCTTCCAACTGATTCCGTCCCCTTCCTGACTATTTATCTCTTGAACCAGGCTGTTTATAATCTTGACAAATTAATCTGTCCTGAATTGACTTTAACTACATATCTTGGAGTCGAGATTGACTGCCATTTCTCTCCACATCTTTAAGAGAAGCTTTGGCACCACAGAAATTTACATCAACCTTCATCTCTTTTTAGTTTCCAAATATTTTGATCTATTTGCTGATTTCCCATCTGCCTTCCTCAATTAAACCCCAACATTCCCTAAATTCTGCTTTTATACTGTCCTTCACTGTCTTTATTAACTCCATTATCTTGACATATAGGATATTAAACAGTCTGTTAAATGCTTTGCTTATGACTTTCTATTCATTCCATGGTCCACAAAAGTCACGTTGGTCCTTTTTTTTTAATGGCAATTCTCTTTATTGGTGCCTCTCTGTGTCTCTCCCTTTTTTAAAAGGTATTTTAAGTATCAGTTCAATATTTGTTCCTGGTACGTTGAGATGCTATCTACTTTGAGGATTTAAAACAAATAATCTTGTTCTCACACTGCTTAATGACTTTTTCGGTAACTTATTACACAGCTTTGTTGCCTGTGTTTAAACCATATGATTTTCCTTATTCCTAACTTCCTCATTGGCATTTGTTCTCTGACGTTCAAACATTGCAACATAGTGAATGTCTTGCAGTGGTTGATATTGTCAGTCACCTTCGTAAAGTTCATTAAGCCAACCTTTAAATTTTGTTCTTTTTACCCATCTAAGAAAACTCAGTGTTTCTTGGCTGATCTTCTTGCAGCAGTTTTGAATCATCATTTTGTATTTCTGCAGCTAATTAGGAAGTGGGTAGACGCAAGTCATCATCCTTGATCACCCGTTTCAAATTTGGAACCCTTGTCACTAATTCTAGTATCTATTCTTTTGCTACCCCATACCATGCCATTTCAATACTTAATTGACCAGTCTCTCAATCCTTGTATTTGTCCAAAATTCCACTGCTCTGTATATTGACCTGCACCACTCCATATATACTTGAAGTAAAAAAAAAAGTATTTTTGGCAGCAGCCCTGTGATGACTGTTAGCTGCTTTGTATAATGTTCTTCTAATGCAATCTTCAAAGTTAATCAGATTGGTGTGGTGAGTGAATATAGTACATTCATGCCACGAGAACAAAGATGTGCAGCTGCAGTATCCCAATTACTACTCCAGCAGCGGTAGCAAATCTCCCACAGAGTAGATCAGTGCCCACACTCTTAAAGCCAGAGTATTGTTACACCTTCCCTCCCCTTAAAAAAATGAACCGTGAATATACAAAAATGGCTTCATTTTTAAAAGCCTTTGGTCTTGCAGTATTAGTACACTGTAATGTATATGCATTACATTGACTATAGGCACGTAAACATTCAGTACTATAGTCTATTTCGATTGTTTTTCTGCCATCGAACATCTTTGTCTGCCTTCGTTACAATTGTGACACTATGTTGGCAATCACGTTCTCTTGTCTTGACCCATGTATAATTTCCAAATTAAACCGCTGCAATAACAAGCTCCATCTGAACAGTCTGGAATTTTTATCGTTAAATTTCTCCAAAAACTTTAACGGGCTATAATCAGTGTAAATAATTGCCTCAGACATGTAACTGGCAACATAAATGTTAAAGTGTTGCACACCAACACCAAGCTCAAGGTCTCCTCAATTGCGGAATATTTCTGTTGATGATTATTCAGCTTTTTGAAAAAATACTCAATAGATCTTTCTATCTTCTGTTCGTCTTGCAAGAATACAGTACCAACATCCACATCATTCTCATTGACGACCACCTTGAATGACTTTGCGTAGTTAGGCGTGGCTAACACTGCAGTAGTGGTTAATACAGCTTTCACGTTATCAAATGCCTTCTTACACTCTTCTGTCCACTAAAATTTTTTACACTTCTTCAACAGATCTGTCAGTAGAACAGTCACTCTGCTTAAATTTGGTATGAATTTTTGACAAAAACCACTCAGTCTCACAAATCGTAGCACTTCCCTCTTCATCGATGATAGGGAATACTCCCCAGTAACCCTTGTTTCACATCTCGTGGGGCCATCTGTCCATTTCTAGTTACTTGGCTGCAAACTCACTCTTAGCCAAGTTTTATCACCATCCTTGCCTCCTGAAGTTGATCAAATAATCCATCTAGATGCTCCAAAGGTTTCTTCTATGTGTGACTAAGAGTTACCAGATCGTTCATGTACACCACACAATTGGGTAATCCCGAAATAACCTTATTGGTTAGTCTTTGAAATGTTCTGGGTGCATTCTTCATACCAAATGGCATTACTTTAAACTGGTGCTTTCCATTCAGTGCCATGAAAGCCAAAATTTCCTTCACTCTTTCAGATAAAGGTACCTGACAACATCGTCTGAGTAAGTCCAACTTAGAAATACAAGTTGTTTGTCTCACCTCGTCAGTGCACAATTCCAAATGTGGAATAGGAGTCAGATTTTGGAACTGCTTTGACTTTAATTTAGCCAACACATAATTGGTGCCATTACTATGGGTGAGCTCCATTTGCTGCCACTTATTTAGTTTATTTGGTTCTTGAACATGCATTCAATCTCTTTTTGAATCTGTGCCAACTTTCGGATTAAGTCTATAAGGATGTTGCTTAACTGGAACAGCACTTCCTATGTTTGCATCATGTGTCATTGGATTAGTACTTCCCAGTTTATTCACACTTATCTCCCCATGTGATTGTAATAACTTATTTCCAGTCACTTTGATTTTCCTCTGGAGGCTAACTCAATTTATCCCAATTTTTGAGAATGTCCTCATTGTCCATTTTAATTTGAGAAATGTCCAATTCAGATCATCTGAACATGGTTCTTCACTCAGTTGTATCCAGTAACACATTCTCTTTTTGCTTTCCTTCCCTACCAAAATATCTTTTCAGCAAATTCCCTTGACACAGATTTCTTTCTATTTGGTGTTATTATTAAATAGTTCACCTCAATTTTCTTTCAATTTGATAAGGCCCACTAAACCTTGCTTTTAAAGGTAGTAATACTAACACTTCCAGCAAGACTACAAATGTTTGATTTCTTGTCTACTTCCTATTTCATCACATGTTATGCTACTTTTAAATGCTGTTTAGCCAACTCTCGTGCTTTGTTTAATTTTCCCTAAAATTTGATGCAGTCCAAATATGCGGTCTCGGAACTCTGGCTGACCAGTTTCTCCTTCATTAATTTCAGTGTTCCTTTCACCTCATGCCCAAAACCTAATTCAAATGGACTGAATTTAGTTGATCCTTTTTAGGTGCATCCCTAATCGTGGGGGGAAAAACGGTACAAATGTAATTCCTTTGGATAGTCATGACTGTAAGCCCTCAAAATGGTCTTTAAACTTTGCCACTGTTTTCATGTTCCCTGCAATTCTGGATGGTACAGAGTGGATTTGAATTGTTTTATTCCTAAGCTATCTGTAACTTCTTTAAATAACTGATGCAAAGTTTGATGTTTGATCAGATTTGTATTTCTGTGGGTAGTTCAAATCTAATAAAAGATTTGAGTAACTCTTCTACTATCCTTTCAGCCATGAAATTGTGTCATGTATTGGCCTCCAGAAATCTAGTAGACATGTCCACAATGTTCAACAAATACAGATTTCCCCCTTTTTGTTTTAGGTCGGGGTCTTATGCAATCAATTAAGGCTCTTGTAAACGGTCCCTCAAATGTGGGAATGGTTAATAAGAGTGCTGATTTTATCACTGCCTGGGGTTTTCCCGTAACCTGATACGTAGACATGTCCGGCAAAAGTGAACCATGTCCTTATGCAGAGGTGGTAGGAACTGCAGATGCTGGAGAATCTGAGATAACAAGGTGTAGAGCTGGATGAACACAGCAGGCCAAGCAGCATCAGAGGAGCAGGAAGGCTGACGTTTCGGGCCTAGACCCTTCTTCATTTCTGAAG
>NC_063342.1:39890985-39925057 GCF_021869965.1 Rhincodon typus | reverse complement strand
CCCTTCTTCATTTCTGAAGAAGGGTCTAGGCCCGAAACGTCAGCCTTCCTGCTCCTCTGATGCTGCTTGGCCTGCTGTGTTCATCCAGCTCTACACCTTGTTATCTCATGTCCGTATGCAGTCCAGACCAAAAAAAATGCTGTTGTATTTTGGCTTGAGTTTTCCTTACTCCCAAATGGCCACCTTTCTATAACTCACTGCTAATACAACTTGATGAACTTAGGCCAATTTTTCATCCGCCTGTATGTGTGATGGTCTCCATTTCCTAGTCAAGACTTCACTTTTAAGATAGTAATATTGTGGGGTATACTTTTTGATACAACTGCTTTAGTTTTTTCTCTTTCTGTTGTAATTCAGCTAGCTTCTCAGAGCCAAAAATGTCCACTTTGTCCTCCGCCTGTTTGTTTATTTTTTTAACCATTTGATCAAACATATCGGCTGATAATTGAACTTCAATTTCCTTATCTTTACTCCTTGATTTTTTTTCTCCTGTTTCAACCTGTGGCTTTGTGACCTTGTTATTACGCAGTCAGGAAAAATCTCAGGATATATTTCCTGTAAAACCTCAGTTGTCTGATTTTTTCCATTGGTTTTTCAACCGCAGTAGGTACCACTCCTACCTGCGATCCAGCGATATCATTACCAAGGATAAACTGTTTCTCCGGAGGTGAGAATTTCTCTTACTCCTAACATCACCTTACACCCTGCAACTTCACTTTTATATAATGAAACACTGCTATTATTATCTGAATGGTGATAGCTTGGGGAAAGGGAAGTGCAATAAGACTGATGTCCTCTTACATCAGTTGTTGAAAGTAGGCATGTAGGTGTAACAGGTGATGAAGGAAGCAAATAGTATGTTGGCCTTCATAGCAAGAAGACTTGAGTGTAGGAGTAAGAATGTCTTACTGCAAGTGTATGTAGATGAGACCACGCTTGGAGTATTCTGTGCAGTTTTGCTCTCCTTACCTGAAAGATGATATTTGGTTATGGAGGGAGTGCAACTGAAGTTTACCAGACTGATTGATTGATTGATTCCTGGGGTGGTGAGACTGATGTGTGACTGGATCAGTTAGGGTTATATTCGTTGGAGTTCAGAAGAATGAGGGGGCACTCTCAGAGAAATCTATAAAATTCTAACAGGACTACACAAGGTAAACACAGGAAGAATGTTCCCAGTGCCTCTGGAGTTATAGTTTATGGATATGGGTTAGGCTATTTAGGACTAAGATGAGAAATTTCTTCATCCAGAGAGTAGTGAGCCTGTGGAACACTGCCAGAGTAAGTGGTTGAAGCCAAAACATTGACTGTTTTGATGAAATAGTTAGATATAGTACTTAAAGCTGAAGGGATCAAAGGGTATGGGGAGAAAGTAGGTGCAGATTATAGTGTTGGATGATCAGCCATGATTATGTTGAATGGCGGAGCAGGGCTGAATGGCTTACTCGTGCTTCCGTTGTTTCTATGCTTTCAACGGATACAAACCTAGTCTGTCTAACGTTTTGTTAAATGACAGCCCTGTCATTCCAGAACTTAGAACAGTATACCTTCTCTTAATTGCCTCCTACACATTTATGTTTTTGATTAAATGTAAGATGGCCAGTACTGCACAAAGTACTCCAGATATGGTCTTCAGAGATGTGCTCTCTATAACTGAAGGATGACCACCTACTTCTGTACTCCTTTACCTTCACAAAGAATAATATTCTTTTAGCTTTCCTATTATTTGTTGTATCTGCGTGCTAGCCTTTCTTCATTCATGCAGGAGAGCACAAGAAAGCAAGCCAGAAATAAAAGATTCTAACAACTTCTATAAATGTTTAAAGAAAAGAATCCGAAGTGAGCATTTGTCCTGTAGAAAGAGAAACTAGAGAATGAATAATTGGAAAGAAAATGCAAATTGCATTTGTCTTCATTTTAGTGCACACAAGTAATATCCCAGAAGCAGCAATAAATCACAAAACAGGAGGGAGGGAGAAATTCAGAAAAACCACAATGACCAGAGTAGTAGTACTGAGTGAATTATCGGAGCTGTAACCTAACAAGTGCCTGGATCCTGATGGACTTCATTCTAAATTTTCGAAAGTAGTAGCTAGTGAGATCATTCATGCATTGATTTTAATTTTTTAGAAGTTCTTTGATACATTTCAATTAATTCGCAGATTGTGAATGTAACTCCCTTATTCAAAAAGTGAGGGATACAGAAAAAAAAGGAAACTACAGAAGCTTAACATCTGTCGTAGGGAAAGTGTTAGAAGCTGCTTTACTATTAAAGGGCACTTAGTTAAGTTCAAGGTAATCCGGCATATCGCTATGGTTTTCTCAAAGGGAAATCATACCTGACCAATCTATTAAGAGTTTTTGGGGACGTAACACATTGTGAAAAAAGGAAAAAACTTTTGTACATACTGTACATGGATTTCCAGAAAGCGCTTGATAAGGTTATATATCAAAAGTAATTGCAGAAAGTAAAAGCTCATCAGTGTAAGAGTAGCATATTGGCATGGATAAAAGATTCGCTGGCTAACAGGGAGACAAAAGTAAGCATAAGTGGGTCATATTCTGGTTGGCAAGATATAACGAGTGGTATGCTACAGGGATCAGCACTGGGACCTCGATTATTTACAGTTTACTCAAGTGATGTGACCAATGGTAAGTATGTCAAATGTGCCTCTTATTACTTCTGTTGATCACTTATTCTCTTCATTCATTCCATCTGTCTCCTTTTGTACAATTATATAATTTTTCTTTTAGTTTGATATCTTTAACATTTCTAGTGAAACATGAGTGGTGGGCCTGTCCTTTGGAATTTTTTTTACCCATTGCAGTGTATCTGTTATGTTTATTCTGAAGTATCCCCTTAACGGTTCAGTGGTTAGCACTGCTGCCTGGCAGCATCAGGCAGCCAGGTTCAGTTCCACCCTCGGGCGACTATCTATGCGGAGTTTGCACATTCTCCCATGTCCGTGTAGGTTTCCTCCAGGTGCTCCGGTTTCCTCCAGGTGCTCCAGTTTCCTCCTGCAATCCAGAGATGTGTAGGTTAGATGAATTGGCCATGCTAAATTGCCCATAGTGTCCAGTATGTGTAGGCTAGGATTAGCCATCGGAAATGCAGGGTTGTGGGGGTAGGGTAAGGATGGTGGATCACTGTGGACTTAATGGGCTGCTTCTGCACTGTAGAGGTTCTATGATTCTATGATATCAGCCACTCATATTGCTGCTATGTCCCAGTCAATGGCCTGTATTTAAAGAATTGATGCTTGGCTTTCAAAAGACTTGGAAAAGGACCCAGCAGGAGGTTATTGTACACATTGGAACTAGTGGCATAGGACGAGAAAAGGATCAGGTTCTGAGGAGAGAAGATAGGAAATTAGGCAGGATGTTAAAAAGTGGGTCCTCGAGTAATAATTTCTGGATTACTCCCAGTGCCACGAACGAGTGAGAGCAGGAACAGGAGGATACAGCAGATGAATGCATGGCTGAGGAGCTGGTGTAGGGAAGGAGGAATCACATTTTTGGATCATTGGAACTTCTTCTGATGTAGAAGTGACCTGTATAAGAGGGAGGGATTGCATCTGAATTGGAAGGGGACTAATATACTGGCAGGGAGATTTGCTAGAGCTGCTCAGAAGGCTTTAAAATAGTAAGGGGGTGGGGGTGGGGCGATGCAGGGCGGCGGAGGGGGAGTTGTTGGGGGGCGGTGCAAGACCCAGGGAGATGGTGAGAAAAGAGATCAGTCTGAAACTGGTACACATGTGAAAAGGATTGAGTCAAACAGTCGGGGCAGGCAGGAACAAAGCACACAATGAAGTAGGACTAATAAATAAAAGCACATTTATTTCAATGTGAGAGGCCTGACGTGACACAGATGAACTCAGGACGTGATTGGGAACATGGGACTGGGATATCACAGCAATAGAGAAAATGTGGTTCAGGGATGGATGTGAATCGAAGAGGTATGGTTAGTAAGTTTGCAGATGATACCAAAATTGGACGTGTAGTGGACAGCCAAGAAGATTACTTAAGAGTACAATGGGATCTTGATTAGATGGGCTGGTGAGCCAAAGAATGGCAGATCAACTTTAATTTAGATAAATGTGAGGTTCTGCATTTTGGAAAGGCAAATCAGGGCAGGACTTATACACTTGATGGTAAGTCCCCTGGGGAGTTATGCTGAACAAAGAGACTTTGGAGTGCAGGTTCATAGTTCCTTGAAAGTGGCGTTCCAGGTAAATAGGTTAGTGAAGAAGGTATTTGGTATGTTTGCCTTTATTGGTCAGTTCATTGAGTATAAGAGTTGGGAGGTCATGTTGCAGTTGTCGAGGACATTGGTCAGGCCACTTTTGGAATACTGCTTCCATTTCTGGTCAGCCTGCTATAGGAAGGATGTTGTGAAATTTGAAAGGATTTGGAAAAGATTTCTGAGGACATTGCTGGGGTTGGAGAGTTTAAACTATAGGGAGAGGCTGAATAGGCTGGGGCAATTTTCCTTAGAGCATCGGAGGCTGAGGGGCACCCCCAGAGGTCTATTAATCATGAGGGGCATAGATAGGGTGAATAGCCAAGGTCTTTTCTCCAGGGTACCAGAGTCTAAAACTAGAGGGCATAGGTTTAAGGTGAGAAGGGAAAGATTTAAAAGGGACCAACCTTTTCACCAAGAGGGTGGTGCGTGTATGGAATGAGCTGCCACAGCAAGTGGTGTGGAGGCTGTACAATTACAACATTTGAAAGGCATCTGGATGGCTATGTGATTACAAAGGATTAGAGGCATATGGGCCAAATGCTAGCAGATTGGACTAGATTGGTTTGGGATATCTGGTCGGCATGGACTAGTTGGACCGAAGGATCTGTTTCCGTTCTATACAGCTCCATGACTCTAAATATCTGATTGGACAGAGTCAGCATGGATTTATGAAAGGAAAGTTATGTTTTACAAACCTGAGAGATTTTTGAGAATAAAACAGGAATTGCTGAAAAAGCTAGCAGGTCTGGCAGCATCTGTGAAGAAAAATCAGAGTTAATGTTTCAGGTCTGCTGACCCCTTCCTCAGAGAAGGGTCACTGGACCTGAAACATTAATTCTGATTTTTCTTCACAGATGCTGCTAGACCTGCTCAGCTTTCCCAACAACTTCTGTTTTTGTTCCTGATTTACAGCATCCACAGTTCTTTCAGAGCGAGTGGACAAGAGCATGACAGATGAGATAATGTGGATAAATGTGAGATTGTCTATTTTGGTAGGAGGGAATAAGACACAGAATATTTCTTCAATGGTGAAAGATTGGAAAGTATTGTCCAAAGAAACCTGAGTGTCCTTTCTCATAAGCCACTGAAAGCCAGCATGCAGGTTTGGCAAGCTGTTCGGAAGGCGGATCATATTTTGGTCTTTGTCATGAGGATTTGAATACAGGAACAAAGAAGTCTTGCTTCAATAATATAGAATACTGGCAAGATGGAACCTGGAGTATTATGTGCAGTTCTGGTCCCTTTGCTTAAGGAAGGGAAGATATACTTAACATTTGGGAAGTTCATTGATCCCTGTGATAGATGGATTGTCCGCTGAGGAGAGATTTTGAGGAATGTGAGACAATCTTAGGAATTTAGAAATTCTTCAAGGGGTACATGTCATGGAGTCTAGTACTTGGACTTGGGGGACAGGCTCAGAATAGAAGGCAAGTTATTTAGGACAGAGATTCTGAGGAACTTCTTCACTCAGAGTTGTGATATTTGGAATTATCTGTGGCAATAGGCTGTGCAAGTTCACTTACTAAGAAAAGTAGAGTGGTTAGATTTGTTATTGATGAGATCAAGAGAATTTGGTGTTGAGACAGATGATGAGCTGTGATTGAGAATGGCAGTCCAGGCTCGAGGGTTGAATAGCCTCTTGTTCTTGTGTTCCTAAACAAAACCGATCTCCATAACACCTTTACCACTCTCAGAATACATCTAAGTAAAGAAGTAGAAATTAAACTCGAAGTAATACATCGTTTTTCCATTTAGAATCAAAGTTCCCAAACAGTAATGTTTATTACGGACTTTTACCACAATTGGCTTAAAGCACTTTTCCAATCATGTATTGTGGTTCTAAAAAGTGTAAAATGGATGCGAGTCTGGCCTGCTTTCTTGTTTTTAATTGATTTTAATTTTCCCTTGTCAAGTTACAAACTTAAGATGGTACAGAATGACAGGTTTCCCCTGTTTATTTTCCAGACAGTTGCCAAAAAAACCATTATTTCTTTCCCACCACGTTTTGAAGACTGACCACAAAATCACCTAATCAATCATCTAAGTGGGTAGCAAACATCATCCATTAAGGAAAGTCCCACCCCCATCCTCTTCATATTTTTAATCAACCTGTTCAGACCTGTTTTGACACCCTCTGGAGCATGTGGGACTTAAACCCAGGCCTTTTGGCCCAGAAGTAGAGACACTACCAATGTGCTACAAGACCTTTCACCACCTTCTTCATGCCTTAATTTGATGCTTTCTAATCAGCTTGTTTAGAGAGGTCATTGCACACCTTTGGAGCAGGTGGAACTTGAACCTGGTCTTCCTGACCCACGCCCGGCTCAGCAAGCAAATGGGCAACCATGATGGAACACTACCCACTTGCTCAGATGAGTGCAGCTTCAGTAGCACTCAAGCTTAATGCCATCCAGGACAAAACAGTATGCTTGGTTGGCACCATATCCACAAATATTCGCTCCCTCCAACACTGATGCTTAGTAGCAGCAGCGTGTACGACCGACAAAAAGGGCTGCAGAAATTTGCTAATGATACTTAGCCTTGGGTTTGGAAGGTGTTGTCTAATTCCTTCTAGAAGGACTGCTAATACATGGAAACATCACCTACAGCAAGTTTCTGTCTAAGCCATTCATCATCTTGACTTAGAAAAATACATTATTCTTTCACTGTCACTTTTTTGTATGCCTTAGAAACCTAGGCAATAAATAAAGATCTATGAAAGAAAGCTGTAGCCTTAACATTGTGGTTTCCAAGATGATTGCGAGATGTTTCACATATAAACCATAACATAAGTGAAGAGGTGAAAATAGAGTTATTTTTGCTCTTGTGATTTCAAAAAGATATCTAGAAAAAGGAAATGTCAGTATTTTGGCTGATTGAGTAGAGCTGAAAGCAACAGAAATCTTTTGGAAATGGCAACGTGGAAGGCAACAGAAAAGGTTCGACCTGGTAAAACGGAATGATAGATGTGATAGAGGTTACCTAAGGACCTACAATAGGTCTGCAAGGATAATGCAAGACACGAGCATGGTATGCAATCAAAGTGGATCTCCTGGTAAGACTAGCTGTTAGCAGTAGCCATCCTTTTGTGACCGTATTACAGTTAATAGTTCTTTTCAGCATTCCCCTTGTATGCTTTGTCTCAAATCTATGACCCTCTTTCATATTTTATTCAACAATAAAAATGCATTCCCACAATAACTCAGCAGCTCTCTGGACCTGAAACCTTAACTCTGCTTTCTTTCCACAGATGCTGCTGGACCTGCTGAGTTTTTCTAGCAATATGGTTTTGTTTCTGATTTCCAGTATCTCAGTACTTTTTTTGTTTGCTGTATTTTATTTGTTGTCATGTCCCTGTTATCGATTGTGCATTTCCTGCTTGATATCCTATGACATCTAATTGTACAATTTGATGTTTTGATGTGTATCGGCTTCTTTTTAGCTTCCTGAACACACTCCATCTCTCCCTCTGAATTGTTATTGCAACATTCCCTTATTTAGAATCACAGTTTTGCCTGTCCCATACTCGCACCATCCTCTGTTATTTTGGCCAAACGCATTCCCCTCCCCTCCATTGTCAGCATTCTGCAGTGATTGATTGTTCCTTCTGTGATGCCCTGGTCCCCTCCTTTGCTCCCAGAATTTCCCCTCACCCATGGCACCTTCCCATGCCATCGCAAAATGAATGATACTTGCCCGTTCACCATCTCTCTCCTCACTGTCCAAAGCCCCAAACATATCCTCCAAGTGAAGCAGCATTTTGCTTCTGCTACTTCAAACTTGTCTCCTGTATTCGCTGCTCACAATACAGTTTCCTTTATGTGAGTGAGACCAGAAGCAGACTGGGTTACTGCTTTGCAGAGCACCTCTGCTGTCTGCAGGAATGACCTCAACCTTCTAGTTGCTTGCCATTTCAATAAATTACCTTGCTCTTATACTAACATTTCTGTCCAACAAAGCACCATGCAAGCTTGAGGAGCAAAGCCTCATTTTTTGTTCAGGCACTGGACAGTCTCTGGGACTTGATATTGAATTTCACAGCATCAGAGCCTGACTGACTGATCAAAAAAAAACTGCAGATGCTGGAAGTCAGAAACGAAAGCAGACATTGCTGGAAAATCTCAGCAGGCCTGGCAGCATGTGTGGAGAGAGAAACAGTTAACTTTTTTTTCAGGTCCAGTAACCCTTTTTCAGAACTTATTGATGTTCTCCATCCTATTTGTGTTCTCTCTCCTACTGTTCCCTCCCAAACCACATGCAAGCACACAGCTTTGTTTTATTTGAGTTTTGTTTACTTTGATCGAAGTAGAGAAGACCCATTCTCTAGCTTTCATATCCGACTTGCATCTTTTCTCTCTTTCACCATCATCAACTGCCCCTTTGTCTCTCATACTTGGCCTCTACACCATTTATTCCCTTTGCCCCTCCTCTGCCTGTGCCAGAAGTGTGTTTCTTAACATAAATTCCAACTACTTTCAGTTCTGAAAGAGAATTCACATTAATTCTCTTTCTCTCTCCACAGATGATACCAGACCACTGAGTTTCTCCAGCAATTTCTTTTCCATTCTCTACCTTTGTCATTCTTGAAGATATTCCTTAAAACTCACTTTTTTAAAAGTCATGCCTTTTTCTGTCTCTTTTGTCGTACTTTTATTTTTGGCTGATTATGGCTGGGTGAAACACATGATTTTTTTGCACAAATGCTGCAAAGTTGATTTTGAATTTCCAAATGATCTAGTCCATGGTATTGCATCTCAAAACACTGCACTTACAGTTAGTTTGAAATGTACTGACTATGTTTTCTACTAATTTTATATGCAGATTCTACACTGAAAAATTCAGTAAATAAGTTAATGCGTGTTTGGTGATATTGGCCTGTTGCAACAAAAATAAGAGTGACTTCATTATATTACTAAAACTTTTAAATATTTTCTCCCCATAGAATGCTGCCTTTTTATATGGCCTTGGTCTTGTCTACTTCCATTATAATGCATTTCAATGGTAAGTAAATTATTTATTATTCTTTAATTGCAATAAGATGGCATCTTCAAATTAGTTTACTTCTTTAGAGCAATGCTTATGTTTTAGTGTGACGTTTACCGGCTTGACTTTTTCTGCTGGCCTAAGATACATGGTTTGTAAAATTGTTTAACTGAAATCTCTTGCCTACATGTAATTCTGGCTGGGAAATGTGGAGTTATTATATTGCTTATTATCTTTACTTAACCAATTCTGGTTTATCGGACACAGTGTCACCGCTGTAGCCCTGTTAAAATAAGAAGTGATATTTACAGCATCAAATTTCCCATTATACCTCCCTGAGCTTATCATCTTCCCACTTTAAATACTACAATTAGAAAATCTTTGAATTTGAGCTTGTTTAAAAACACCTCCGTCTTCTGCCCATGTCCTCAAGTCTCTTGCCACCATGTGCTCCTTTGCACATGCTCTGTTCACATGCTTATTTCACTCCTTTTTTCCACCTTACCCTCTCCTCCTCCTCCCAACATGGCTCACCTTCTAATTCAAATTGAAGTGAGCGGTGACCCTTTGTTTTGGGGTGTAACACAGGCATCAACTAAAAATAACATAAAGGTTCTATTTTAGTGTTTTCAGAATACTTGTCAATTGTGAAATTCAGTCCTTAAGGCAGCAAATATCCTAGAATAGTATTAAATGGAAATTAATTTTGAATTAATCTGACTTTGTAATTGGCTCTGACACAAACTACTCATTATAACACCACTTGTCCTCTA
Source organism: Rhincodon typus (assembly GCF_021869965.1). Classification (NCBI taxonomy): domain Eukaryota; kingdom Metazoa; phylum Chordata; class Chondrichthyes; order Orectolobiformes; family Rhincodontidae; genus Rhincodon; species Rhincodon typus. The sequence continues at coordinate 39,915,058 of NC_063342.1, read as the reverse complement.
ACAATTCTGAGACATGTTATTTTGATAAAAGTCCTTCAATCCAAATTAAATCATACAAATTTTAGGAATTCTATAATGTTGCAGAACTTGAAATATTTTAAGGTTTTATTCCGTCAATTGCAATGGCCAGTTCTTGGCGAAAATAGTTGAAACAAGTTAGGTTGTTCAGTGAAGAAGTGGTATTGTGTGGTAATGAAGTTGGAAAGTGATAAAGGACTTCTCGTGTTTTGATTTGAAATATGCTAAAATTTAGAGTTTCCTTTTAACATACTGCTAAATAAACCATAGTGTGTTGTGGTCAGTAAATGTGTTGGAAGGGTTAAACTTTTGGATTGTTTCCTACAAATGAGAAAATGTCTAATAACAACTGACCATTCTGTAAATCACCACAGCAATATCTCCATTCCCTGCTTTATTTTTGCAGGGTAACCCCACCATTGGTACACTTTGGACATTGGCAAATCATTGACATTCTAGTCTGTATGGAATTATTTGTCTCCAATAGCTCCTTGCATTTGATGTTTTTGTTCTCTTGGAAGTGAAAAAGTAGGAGTGATTTTTTTTTTGGACATGCAGTAGTTGAAATTTAGAATGCTATGTATTACTGTAGACTCGATTTGAGACTGACTCTTGCGTTTCTCCTTTTGTGAATGGAGATAAAATGTGCTTTTTTTATTTCAAATCAGGGAAGGTGCTTTAGTTTCATTATTTAAGAAGTAAGATTTTGACAGATTTTAATAACTTTTATAATTGACCAATTGGATGCCCATTTTGTCACTGTGTAGGCAGTCCAGTAGAGGTTGTGATAAAATGAAATCTTTGCAGCTGTTATGGGCTTAACATTTCAGAACTGCTAGGGCTGTGGCTTTGTTTTTATTTGGTGTTCTTTTGATTTGAAAATTTTGCCACAAACCCAGTTAGTGCCTTTATTTCCTTTTTATGTAGTAGTTTTGATCACAGCAGGGACAAATGGAGTAACCAATAAAATTGTGCAGATTTGGACCTATTTTTGAAAAGCTGCTTCAGTTTTAAAAAACTGACAGCAGCTTTGATTTCTGTTTCAATTATTGACAAATTGCTTTTTAGAAATTGCTTATTTGTACGCATTATAATATAGAATATTGAAGGTCACTTTCAGACTTGGGGTTTTCACTGCAGCTTCATATGACCTGTTTTAGTGGGTGGGTGCTGTCTCGTTAATTGTGAAGTTAATCTTGATAGGTTATTTAAAACAATTAGATGAAGGGTGGCATAGAATTTACTTTGTAGCAATGTCTGGAGAAGAAAAAGACTGTGTTACTGCACTTATTTCTCCTAGATATGCCATGTTTATTCGCCTAAAACTTGAGGTGTAGATAAGCAATTGTTATGCCTTTTATATTTGAAAATTTGGGTATGAGAAAATATTTTGCTGATTTTGAGGGATTAATTGTGGTGATATTGTGTAACTAATTATACTACTAAATTGTTTTGACAACAGCCAGCTTAAAATCTTTTGGAACTTTTTGGGTGACCATTGTTAATGCCGTGGACATGGCAGGGATCAGGAGACGTTAATCAAACCTCTAGTTAGCACAGTGTTTAGCGTTGAGCTCTTGACTTCCTTAAAGATTAAGACTGAAGCCCAGCAGATTTAATAGCGTGAAAGGTGCTTTCCTTACTGATTCCACTGGTCCTGCATGAAAAATTTCAAAGATGCTTGCATTATAATTTAATGATCACTGACACTCGGTCTCTTATGTGAAATTGTTATTGATGGAAAAAGATGCCAAACTAATTTTTGTGAAACTTCCTACTATGATGATTCACCTGTTAGAAGTAGTAGCCTGGATTTTGTAGTAGTAAAAATAACCGTCTGTTTGCCATCATTAATCTCTAAAACCGACAACTTGGAGTTGAAGTATGCGCAGTTGAACATGGAAGTCTATTAGGTTCTACACTTCTCCATTGCGTATCTCCAGATGAAAATCAGTTCAAGATCACTGAAGAAAACGTTCCCTTTAAGTTGTAGCCATGCTGTTATCTTAACCCTCCTGCTCCCCTTGCTCATGAATTACAGTTGTATTTTTATTATGTACTTCGTCATAATGCTGAAGAACTTTGCAGGCCCTAGAAAACTTATTTTATATTTGTATAATGTTATTCCTTTTGTGTTTTCATAGGTTTGTAATTTTTTAAAGATTGCTTATATTTCAGCATCTAATGTGTATATTGCAACCTCTCCTTCCTCTCTATAAAAATAATGCAAGAGTTCTTTGATATGTTTTGCTTCAATAGCTTTAGCTCATTGTTGCTGGCTGCTTGGAAATCACCTGAGAGATCACTAAATCTTTGTGGATAGCTTCTTTGAGGCCAGTGGTAAAAGTTGTTGTTTTGCCACTGATTGTAAAATCTAGGTTCATGGTTGTATCTGTAAGCTTATATTCTGTTAGACCTATATAACAAGAGCCATTAAAAAATATCAACACAAAATCCTTTTAAATATCTGGAAGTTCCTTATGTGCAGTTCAGCTTAATAGGGCAATGAAAATCATAGACCAGAGGTAAGTAACTGTTCTGATTCCATTATTGTTTAAAATTGCTTTTGAAGAATAAATTTCAATACCCTGGCTTCATAATAGAAAAAGTCTCCATTTATAAGAGGAAAATAGCATGAAGCAGGTTAGAGCCCATTTGGTCACAAATTACTTCAAACATTGCAAGCCACAATGATGATTTTTCAGTCACCATAGTCTTTGGTGATGTGAGCACATTATAAAAGATGAATTTTTGATTAAGGCAAAGGAAAACATTGGAAGCAGCAAGATGAACGTGTCTTTTGTGTGGCTTTGTTTTTTCCTTTCCAGACTCTTTCTACTCACAGTTTAGTTCATTCCTACGGAAAACGTTTTTCGACAACATGCCTGCGAAGCACTTTGGAACATTGTGATATATAAAAGGCCTATATAAACCCCATTAGCTTGAAGTGGTACTGCCTCACCCAAAGACAGTGTGTTGACATGCAGTTCCATGATTCTCAAACGTGCAAGCAGTCAATTTAGCTGAATCTGACAAAGCCTGCAAATGCTGAAACACTGAAATGGAAACAGTGTTGGAGAAGCTCTGTCCTGATGAAGAGGTCAGTGGACTCGAACATTAACTTTGTTTTTCTCTCCACCGGTGCTGCTAGACCTGCTAAGTTTCTCCATATTTTCTGTTTTTGTAACTGAAGCTGTCTTCTGTCTTCAGTCAGTCCATACTATTACGTGCTAATGTCTTAGCTGAGTTCAGATACTGTTTCCTGCATACACACCTCAGGGATTTCCTCTAGGAGTGAACACTACCTGATTTCAACATTCAAGGAAGAACTGTTGAACTTGTTATTTCAAGGTACCAAGTACATGATAAAACTCCTGAATCCGGAACTACATGTTACCGACATTATTCTCAGGGTTTGCTGAACAGTATATCTTGAAATTCTGCCATTTAGTTTTGATTGTGTACATCTGGATAAACAGCTGGAACATTGGCAGTCACTAACCAAGTCAGCACTCTGTACTTTGTAAAGATGCTGCAAATAACACAAACATATCATTCTAAAAGATGTAGACAGTACTAATTGGTAACATGAGTTTGAATAGCAGGAAGTAGGTATGTTAAATAGTTGAGAGAAATAGAGTTAATGTTTCCAGACCAATATGAGAGAGACATTTTCTCTGGGCTTACATTTGAAATAAGGTATGACTACAGTCTGGAATCCTTACAACTAACTTTCCTTTGGTCAAATGAAGTAACTGTGCACACCTAGTCAGTATGAATTGAATAATTTTGATGCTCAAACTAGTGTCTTATGAAGATGGAATATAGGAGCAGGAGTAGGCTATTTGGTTCTTCAAGCTTGCTCTGCTATTCAGTATGATCCAATTTACTACCAGTTACCAATTTCTCCCCATCTCCTTTGATCCTTTGAGCCCTAAGAACTATATTTAACTCCTCCTGAAAAGATTGTGTTTCAGCCTCAAACTCTTTATATAGCACAGAATTCCACAGGCTCACCATGCTCTAGATGAAGAAATTTCTTTTCATCTCGGTCCTAAATGGCCTAGCCTCAAGCCTTCTACTGTGACTCTTGGTTCTTGACTCCATGGTCATTGGGGCCACCTTCTGCATTTCTAATCCTGTTAAAAATGTAAGCCCCTATTGCTCCCATTCTTCTCAACTCCACTGAATAATATCCTAATCGATCCAGCTTCTTTTCACACATCAGTCCTGCTATCCTTGGAATCAGTCTGATAAACCTTTGTTGCACTCTCTCCATAGCTGGAATATTCTTCCTTGGGTACAGAAACCAGACCTGCACATACTACTCCAGATGTGGTCTCACCAGGGCCCTCTACAATTGCACCAAGACATCCCTGCTCTATACATGAATTCCTCTCACTATGAAGGCCAAAATACTATTTGTCGTCTTCACTGCTTGCTGCACCTGAATGCTTACTTTAAGCGACTGGTGTACGAGAACATCCAGGTCTCGTTACACTTCCTCTGTCCCAAACTATTGCCGTTCAGGTAATGGCTGCCTTCCTGTTTTTGGTACTAAAGTGGATAATCTCACATTTATCCACGTTATACTTCATCTACCATGCATTTGCCCACTCACTCAATTTGTTCAAATTGCACTGAAGCACCTCTGCATTCTCCTCACAGCTCACTTTCTCCTTTAGCTTTGTGTTGTCTTCCGACATGCATATATTAACTTGGTTCCTTCATCTAAATCATCTAAACCACCACCACTACCACCTAGCCCCAGTCTATTCAACGTCCCCTATGGCTCAAACCCGCCAACCCTGGCAACATCCTTGTAAATCATTTCTGCACCCTTTTCAGGTTTCACAGCATCCTTCCTATAGCAGGGAGACCAGAATTGCATGCAATGTTCCAAAAGTGGCCTGACCAATGTCCTGTATAGCCACAACATGACCTCCCAACTCCTGTACTCAATACTCTGACCAATAAAGGCAAGCATACCAAATGCTGCCTTCACTATCCTGTCTACCTGCGACTCCACTCGCAAAGAACTATGAGCCAGCACTCCAACTCTTTGTTTGGCAACACACCCAGAGCAAAGTGAAAAATTATCTGATATTTTCTTCTTCCCAGCCCCAGAGATGTTGGAGCTATTTGTAAAACCCCGGCCTCTGGCTAGGCCATTAGCTGATTCCAAACAAATCAGGATTAAACCTCCAGAAATTTCAGCCCAATATATTGAGAGTTTTAAGGATCTTACGCTCTCTGTTCTGCAAGCAGGCTGAAACTTTTTGGATCAAGGAGTCCATCTTTGTCAATAGCTCTCAAAAATGACTACAGCTTTTAATTTTCTTTGTTATTTGGCCTTTTGAGGCTGCAGCGGGGAATATTAACTGTATCTCCCAATCTGAAGTACACCCTTGAATTCGGTAGGTCATCAGCACCCTCATTACATGATTCCAGTCGACCTAAACAGTCAATGTGGGAGTGCTCAGGGATTTGAAGATGTGGTTAACTTCCCTCACATCATTCACTGTATGCATGTGTCCATCAGGACAGTAGCAAACAGCATTTGTCAGCACAAAAGGCTGTAAGATGTCAATGTTGTTATCATCATACATTTATTCTATGACAGTCTATCATCCCTCAAACAAAATTGCTGGCCCCTTGAGCTCCAAACAGAACGAGCAGCAGTGGGAAAGTTCCACAGATTCAAGGGGGAACAAGTGCATAAAGAGGAAAAAAAAACCAGGACGTTGTTGATAAATCCATCCGAGCTCCCAAGTGGGAACTGGTGAGTTGGTTACTTCTAGGTAAGCTGAACATGAAAGCTGAAGCTGTTATGGCAGTAAGTCTAATTGCATAGAAATTATAATCCCCAAACAAACAGTCTGTTCTAACTAACATACACCACATTGTTCGTGCTTCATACAAGCCTCCTCCCACCAACTTCACCTCCCCACAGTGGTACATCCTATTATACTTTCCATATTTATTTAATAATCGGCAGTCTCCTCCGCCGATGCTCAGTAGCAGCAGTGCGCGTACCATCTACAAGGATGTATTGCTGAAATTCACCATATATCTTAGACAGCACCTTCCAAATCCACAACCACTTCCATCTAAAATGACAAGGGCAGCAGATACATGGGAACACCACCACCTTCAAGCTCCCCCTCCAAGTCACACACCATCCTGACTTGGGAATATATTGCTGTTCTTTCATGGTCCTTAGGTCAAAATCCTGGAGCTCCCTCCTTGACGCCATTTTGGGTGTCCCTGTACCTTGAGGATGGCAGCACTTCAAGAGAAGCTGGTAAAGAGCTGCCTTCAAGCACACTTAAGGGTGGGCAATAAATGTTGGCCAAGCTAGCAATGGCCACATCATGAGAACAAATTGAAATAAGAAAAATTTTCCTCCTCAGTGCATTCATTTGGAAAGATACAGACTCCAAAATATGAGGCTTTGAATGTATTGTTGGATGCAGTTTTAATAAACATAGGGGACTTAGCTGTTCTCCAGAAGAACGTCAACCTTTTACCCTTCTGTAAACCTGTGGTTGACAATATTGTCAAAGTTTTCCACAGGTGTGAACTAAGCTGTTAGCCAGGTGATGAAGCTTGACAAATAAGTAGGGTTTGAAGAGCTTATGATGGGAGCAAAGAAAGCTAGGGAGATGAAGTTTTTAATGGAGGAAATTCCAGAGCTTAGGCCCTTGGCAGTTGCCTGTTGATATTTGAGTGATTTACAATTGAGGTTGCCCAAGATTCCAGAATTGGAGGAGTACAGTTAGCTGAGGGTTGAGTAATGTGGAGCTGCAGGATCATGGAGATCTGAAGAGGTGAGGCTAAGGAGGGATTTGAAAACTAGGATCAGAATTTTAACACAGTGTTGCTCAGCAGGGAACAGGTCAGCGTGTGGGGTAATGGTCGATTGTGACTTGGGTAAGTTAGCATAAGGGTTACGTTATTTTTGGATACGTTTTCTGTTAAGTATGTTGAATTGTCTGTCCATCTGAATCCTGTTACGTATTCCCTAACTGCTTTGTTGTTGACGCATTAAATTCAAAGGTTAACTTGGTATATGCACCATGTCACAAAAGTCACCATATGGTGGTGGGTTTGATTGCCTTGTCTCACTCTTTACATATTCTCAAAACCACAGAGTTTCCTAGCTATCGCAACATGGATTACTGTGGTTTTAGAAAGTGTCCACCATCGCCTACTGAAGGACAGTTAAAGATGGGCAGTGCACCATCTCCTGATACCAAATCATTAAAAAAAGCTTTCCTTTCCCTGTGCTTTCTTTTAAGAAATGAGCACTTCTAAAGCCTGCTAACAAAAATTAGGTTGCAAGCCCTGAATGTTTTCCTTTTCTACCAGTTTCATTGTTTCCCTGCACAAATTGTGGTTCGAGGTGCTCCTTGGATCATTTAAGTGATTAATTCAGTTATGACTTTGGCTTATTCATTGCTCAACTTGCTGTGCTAGACCTATAGTGCGCAGTTCCCTCCTGCAGTTAACAGCAGCAACATTTGGAAGTGAAAGGCAGGAATACATTGTATTGGAAACTTTCGGTGACCCACAGCTAGTCTCTGAATAGCTCAGCAACAGTAATTTTAGGCACGTTGCTTCAGATTGCTTCTAAAAGGTTCTGTTCTCTTTTAGATTTAATTGTAAGCCAGAGTTCACAGAATCGCAGAATGCTTAACAGTGTGGAAACAGACCATTCAGCCCAACAAATGCACACAGATTCTCTGAAGAGCATCCCACTCAGACCCAGACCCATCTCCCTACTTTTTCCGTAACCCTATATTTCCCATTGCTAGTGGACCTAACCTATACATCCCTGAACACTATGTGCAATTTAGCATGGCAAATCCACCTAACCTGCACATCTTTGGACTGTGGGAGGAAACCAGAGCACACAGCAGAAACCCATGCAGACATGGAGAGAATGTGCAAGTTTGTACGGACAGTTGCCCAAGGGTGCAATTGAATGTGAGGCAGCAGTGCTAACTACTGAGCCACCATGTCGCCCTTAGGATAGTGCTTCATGGTAAACTCAGCTGTTACAGGAATCAAACCCACACTGCTGGCATCACTCTGAGTTGCAAACCAGCCATACAGCCAACTGAGCTAACCAACCCCACCTTCCGTTGAGTAATGGCTGTTTCTGCAGAACCACATGTGCAGCATTATAAATATGTTCTTCATAGCAGCAATCGTGGTTCTGATTGTAAATTCAATTTACAATGTGATAGTGAGACCCAAGTTCTGGAACACTGGACATTCAGCCTTATCAACACACACTACCTACAATGTTGAACTGGCTTTTGAGATTCCTTTCATGATTTCAGTGTACTTGCGTGGTGACTTGGCTCCAAGAATGGATGCAAAACTCACTTTCAGCATGAAACAAAATCAGATAATTGTAGAAGTGCATAGATTAGTTAATATCTTTAAAGGAAAAAGCACTGGCTATCATTTTCAGTGAACTAGTAAGGGAAACAAATTTACAGTAGTGTTGAAGGGGGAAGAAACTGCAAACATTTCAGTTAGAGGAAATTGATGGTTTGGATGGCTTGCCAATTGCTCAAAGGAATATTTCTAGATTTATAGCATTTTTAAGACAGTATAAAGTCATTAAAGAAAAATGAGAATATGAAAATAGTTAATATGCATGAATTTTTTTTTTTAATGAATGCAAGTCCTCAAACCTAGGTGATAGCCACTTCCTTTGCAGAGTCATAGAGGGCTACAGCACAGAAAAAGGCTCTTCAGCCAATTGAGTCTGTGCCAGTCAAAAACAATGAGTATTTTAATCCCATTTCCCTTTAACTCATAAGCTTATATGTCTTGGCATCGTGAATGTGCATTTAAATACTAAATAAGTCCATATATAATTTGTAGAGAGATCACTCCTCAGTGATATGCAGCATGGTCTGCCTTGCCACAAGTGCTCAGGGGATTTATACTGGGCCCCAGCAATGGAGGTTGGCTGCTCAGGGCCTTGGCTTATCCTGTCCTTTAACAAGGGCTACTCACTGTGGTAGTTTGTTCAAAAACTGGGTTTGTTACAGGTTGTGGAAAAATTCATAGAAGAAAACATTATAAATTAGAGTAAGGAAAAAACCCCGCAGATATGGAGGTCTAAAATGAACGTTTGAGAGAACACAGCAAATGGTTTCAGTCTTGTCAAAATGTAATAAGTGATCGGTTTAGTAATGAATCTTAATGAGACTCTGCTAAGGAGTACTTTGATTCAAAAAATAATGAGTCTGTGTTGTGTGTATAGATTGCAGGAGTCGCTCTGCTTGGGAAAGCACTCATGCATTGCACTTGCTAAGTGACAAATTGACTTGACATATATCAAAGGAGCCCTTAAACTGGACTTTCCTAACCTTTCTCCTTGAAAATTTGTCTATACAGGAGTAAACATGAAGTTGAGTTCTTTGCAACAAAATTAATCTATGCCTAGTGTTTCTTTTTAAAGAATTAAGACTGTGTATTTGGACAAATGTCAGTTTACTGCATGTTAGGACCCAAAGTGATCAGTGATTAATTGTACCATCTACTTGCAAGCTTTTACTTGATTAACAAAAGTGACTCAGCATTTTTGTTGTTTTTCGACGTGAACATGTGATTTTGCCTGAAGAAGGGTGATCGTTTTTCTAAAGTTAGTAAACAGGTTGAAGTGGAGGGCAGTAACAGCAATTTTCTTTATTCTTTCACAGAGATGTGGATGTTGCTGGTTTGGCCAGCATTCATTGTCCACACCTCACCACCTTGAAGGCAATGGTGAGTTGCCTCCTTAAAGTGCTTGATTCCGTACCATGTCTTGTATGTTTCAATAAGATCACCTCTCATTCTATACCTCCAAAGATTATAAACACGACATATTCTTGGATAAGGGGCTTATTTTCTGTAGGAAGGTTGGATGTGTTAAACAAGCCTCTTCCGAAGTACTTGTTTAACCATATTTAAATATTTTGCATCCAGTGGTTGTACTTCAATATGGCTCCTTAACTGTAAAATAATTCAGGATGTGTTGAAAACGATGCAAGATATATATGACGAACTTGTTTGGTCTGACAGAGAATGAGCCCTGCTTTATTTGTTCCTTGTGCTCAGTTCAGTAGTTGGGTTGCTATATCAGTACCACTGAGCTTGAATATTAATGTTATCCAGTGTTTGTTCTGGAGTATGTGATATCAGAAACGAACAGAAAAAAGGTATGTTCTCCAAGTCTGCATTGTCAAATCACCTACCAAAAGTCCATATTTAGACTTTATTCGAGTATGCACACTTCATGTAAGGTACTGGAGAGCTTCTAGTGTAAATTCCATAGGCTGAAGATAAAACAAGCGCGTTATTTGGCAAAACAGTATTAGTTTCACAACCAGTACATTGATGCTGTGATGAAAAACTCAAGGCCGCTTCTCTGCACTGACGTTACATAGTGAAGCAAAAGGTGATCAAGTGCAGCCATTAGTGGATTCTAAAGGATGTAACCAGAAGTGACTGGTCTTGTCGTAGGCTTCTGGAATGCATTGTTGACAATGTGAACCAGGAAACCGGCTTTTTAAATAGTTTTCTTCCCCCCAGGAATACACTATGTGCAGAGAAATGAATACCGGAATTGATGTTAGAATTATCAGCTGATAAAAGCTGACTTTGTTGGAAGCTCAATCCATCCTTAGCCAAAGTTCTTTGAACTTGATTTGCAATTACCTCAGCAGATGTAAATGGATGTTCAGGAAAAGTTTTTAGCAGTTTGAGCACAAATCTGTCTTTGTCAGTGTAGTGCTGTGCACAATTTCCTTTCTTGGAGGAACTGATAGAAAGAGAAGGCCACCATGGGAACCTTCAGAGCCTTTCAGTTGATAAGAAAACCAGATGTGCTGAGCAAATAGAATTCTTATAGGACCAGCCACATGTTGACATAAAAAAACTCTCCTGTATGCATTTCAAGAAATCTGCCCCTGTAAATCCTTTATACTATAATTATCTCAATTAATTTTGAAGCAGTTGAAATCCCCAAATATAATTACCCTATTAATAATAATAATTATTAGTGGAATTATATTAATAATAATTATTATTAGCTGCTATTGTTGTTATTAGTTTTCCACTCTAGTGAATTGACTACATACCTCTCCTTAGTTGCCTGCTCTCTTTTTGGGGGCAGGCTATAGTACACTTCTAACAACGTGACTGCCCCCTTGTTATTCCTAATGCCCACTCTCAATGTTTCATTTGAACTCTTTCAAGAACTCTTTCAACTCATCCCTCTCTATTACTGTAACTAATTCCCTAACTAATAATGCAGCACCACCTCCACTTTTGCACCCTTCCCTGTCCTGCCTGATGAGCCTATATGTCAGAATGTTAATTGCCAGTCTTGTCCCTCCCTTAACCACATCTCTGTGATGGGAATAATATCGCAGTTCTATGTCTCAATCTGCTCCCTTAACTCATATTCTTACCTCTGGTGCTCCTGAAATTTAATGTTGAGGCTATCCAACCTTGCCTTGCTCCCTTGAGATGCCACATGGTTGAACTCACCCTGCCTTGGTTCCTTTTAAGTTACGCTGTGTTACTATGGAACTAATGCACTGTCCCTTATCCATGCTAAACTGGTTTGAAATTCCTCCAAACAGCACGAGCAAGCCCTCCTGTAAGGATATTAGTTCCATCCTAATTCAGGTGCAGACCATCCCAGTTGTAGAAGTCCCTTCTTCCCCAGGAACGGTTCCAGTGATCTAGGAATCTCTCTTCTGCATCAACTCTTGAGCCATGCATTCACCTTACTGTGTTAGAATCATAGAATCCCAACAGTGTGGAAACAGATCATTTGGCCCATTAAGTCCACACTGACCCTCCAAAGAGTATCCCATCCAGACCCTACCCCCACCCCACCATACCCTCTTCTGCAATCCTTCATTTCCCACCTTTAAAAAAGACTCTGGGCAACTTAACATGGCCAAATCCACCTGCCCTGCACATCTTTGGACTGCGAGGGGAAACTGGACCACATATGCTGGCATGTGGAGAATGTGCAAACTCCACACAGATGGTCACCCAAGGGTGGAATCGCGCCCGGGTCCCTGATGCAGTGAGGCGGCAGAACTAACCACTGAGCCACCGTGCTGCCCTGACCAGTACATGCCACTGCGCGTGATCTTGGATTACAACCTTCAAAGTCCTGCTTCTTTAATCTACAGCCTTACACCGTGAACTCTTGATGTAATATCTTATCCCTTGGTCTGCCTATATGGTTGGTGCCATTGTGTACCACTACCTTTGTCTTAGCACCCACCCCCTTCAGGATGTCCAGCAGCTGCTCCGTGAAATCCCTGACCCTGGCACCAGTGAGGCAGCACAGGATCCTGGAGTCATATCTATGGCTTATCTGTTCCCTTAACAAATGAACCCCCTTTCACTATTGCCTGCTGCTTTCTTCTTCCTCCCCTCCTGTACATTCAAACTGCTTGTAGTACCAGAGGCCTAGCTCTTGACTGCACTCCCTTGAGGTTCCAGCACCCTCCTCAGCTTCCAGAACACAGACTGTTTGTGAGTGGGACCACAGGAGATTCCTGCACTATCTACCTGGTGATTACCCATTCCGTTCTTTTCTGCAGTCCTTTCAGGTGTGACCACACCTCTAAATGTGTGGTCTGAGAGGTACGTGGGACAGTGTCTCCAGCTGCGGCTTGAATTCTGAGTCCTAGAGCTCAAGTTTCTCCCTAAGAAGCTTGTGACAGTTTACTTTGCTTTTTTCCATCCAACTGATGCATCCTTTCAAGCAAGGCAGGAATCAGGGTACCACTTGGAAAAGACACTAGTTTGCTGTCCTTGAAAAATCCTTGCAGGGAATAAGAGTTTGGAATTGTTACTTTGATTAACTGTCATCCTTTTACCTTTTGTTGTCTGTGGTATACTGTTGTACATTGCTCAGGTCACCATATCCTATTGAGAAATATTTGGAGCAGTTTGTGAAATATGCATATTTACCATTTAGGATTTCACTTAGCAGTTACAGTCCTAATACCGAAGCCATTTCTTGTTAAAAGTATAATATCTTTTAATTTCCTGAGGTGGGATAGATATTCAAAGGGAAGAGTGATACAAAAGATCTTAAACATGAGTGAAGTGACACCAATTTTAAATTTTTATGCAAAATTCTAAATATACTCTGATTCAATCAAATTGCTACAATGAAGCAACACGTTTCTTTTATGAATGTTTTTCAAGGCTTTTGTAAGTCTTAAAGCATTCATTGTATCCATTTGAAGACACATGCAATTATCTCAACATTTTACTTAATTTATGCTCTCTCCAGTGCTTCATAAACTTTTTGCAAATGCGACACGTGTACACACCGTGATCTCTTTTCCCCCACCCTAAGTCATCCACCCCATGTGTACTGTACACAGTGTGTCTTCCTCTGAGCCACTAATCCGCCTCAACCCCTCTCCCTTTTGGTGTGGTTGACAGATATACCCGTGAATCCCAGTTCATCCCCAGGGAACATAGAACTGTACAGCACAGTACAGGCCCTTCGGCCCATGACGTTGTGCTGAACTTTTACCCTAATCCTAAAGTCTACCTAACCTCCACCCCTACCTTATACTATCATCCATATGCCTATCTAATAGCTGCTTAAATGCCCCTACTGAGGCCGACTCCACTACCCTCTCCAGCAATGCATTCCACACCCCGTGTGGGGTGAGTAAAGAACCTACCTCTGACGTCTCCCCATACCTACCTCCACTCACTTTAAAACTATGCCTCCTTGTAATAGCTACCTCCACCCTAGGGAAAAGTCTCTGGCTGTCTACTCTATCTATACCTCTGATCATTTTGTACACCTCTATCAAGTCACATCTCATCCATTGTCGTTCTAAAGAAAAGCCTAGCTCTCTCAACCTTTCCTCGTAAGACCTTCCCTCCATTCCAGGCAACATCCTGGTAAATCTCCTCTGCACCTATTCCAATGCTTCCACATCTTTCCTATAAAGAGGCGACCAGAACGGAACACAATACTCCAGATGTGGCCGAACCAGGGTTTTGAATAGCTGGAGCATAACTTCACGGCTCTTGAACTCAATCCCTCTATTAATGAAAGCTAACACCCCATACGCCTTCTTAACAACTCTATCTACCTGGGTGGCAGCTTTCAGGGAACTGCGGACATGAACCGTAAGATCCCTCTGCTCCTCCACACTGCCAAGAATCTTTCCGTTAACCCTGTATTCTGCTTTTAAATTTGACCTTCCAAAATGAATCACCTCACGCTTTTTAGGGTTAAACTCCATCTGCCACTTCTCAGCCCAGCTCTTCATCCTATCAATGTCCCTTTGTAACCTAGAACAGCCCTCCACATTATCCACAACTCGACCCACCTTCATATCGTCCGCGAACGTACAAATCCACCCTTCCACTCCTACATTCAAATCATTTACAAAAATCACAAATAGAAGAGGACCCAGAATAAATCCTTGTGGTACTCGTAACTGAGCACCATGTTGAAAGGAAATTGCTCAACACACAGGAAGGAACAATAAGTTTGAACAAAATTTGAAGCAACCATTCACTTTCCAGGCTCAGCCACATTGTCTAAAAACCAAAAGAACAGCAGATGCTTTAAATCAGGAACAAAAACAGTTGGTGCAAAAGCTCAGCAGATATAGCAGCATCTGTGAAGAAAAAATAAGAATTAATGTTTCGGGTCTGGTCCTGAGGAAGGGTCACTGGACCCGAAAAGTTAACTGATTTTTCTTCTCCATTGCTGCCGGATCTGCTGAGCATTTCCAGGAATTTCTGTTCTTGTAAGTCATATTGTCACTTGGAATCAGTTCAATTGGTCTTAGGCAGGTTTAACACCAGAAGTGATGGTTTTGAGAATTGCGGACAATTGCAAACATTTATACCTGGCATTTCTCATTGCATGAGAGGCTGTAGTGTACAGATTTGCAAGGATGACTTGCTGTGGAGCCGGGACAATGTTGACAATATGCATAAATCCATTAAAATATGGGATGGATGTTATTCCTGGTTCTGATGTCAAATGCTAAAATATTTGAACTGTTTCATTGAAAACTCTTGTTGCTAAATAAAGATCTCCAGGCATTCTGTCATTTGTTTGCTTTTCAACGGGAATTTTTTTTTACCTTCCATTTTAGAGGAACTATTGTATAATTGCAAGTAGGTAGAAGTAAGGTAGAATGCTGTTCTTCCAGCTGGTTATAAGTACGCAGTCTTATTTTACGACCGTGTTGACTGTGGTCATTCCTGAAAGAAACTCGCATAGGTAAGCATCTCATGTTCGAGGAAACTGCATTGCGGGAAGGGGCAGTTAGTGTAACTCTTTGATGTCCTAAAATTGTTTTACAGTACTATGAAATTTAGACTGGATAATTTAATAGTTGCGCATTCAGTGCTATTGCTTTTGTCATTTACAGAGTCTGCAGTGGTTTTGTTGGAAGCATTTTTTTGTGTTCTCTACTGTGAAGTTTTGGCCACATGGTGTCACTAAATCACATGCTTTGTTTTGTGCGTGTGAATTTGAGATACAAACAGCAGTACAAAATAATAGTTCTGTTGTAACCTTTTAAGGCAGTTTCATATTCTAAAATAAAAATGTGCAAACTTTAAGCCATCAGCGCAGTTAATATTTTTTGATCGAACATAAAACATAGGCTATCAAAACATAAAATGCTTGAAATAATCTGCAAATCTGGAAACAAATAAACAAAAGAACTGTGGATGCTGGAAAACAAAAACAAATTGCTGGAAAATCTCAGCAGGTCAGGCAGCATCTGTGGACAGAAAACAGAGCTGATATTTCGAGTTCAGTGACCTTTCAGAACAATCTGTAAGCATCTATGGGGAGAGAAAGAGTTAAAGTTTCAGGTTGTGACCTTTCATCATTAATTGCATGAGATCTGATGAAAGGTTACAAACTGTAACATTAACTATTTTAATCTTCCTCGATGCTGCCAGACTTGCTGAGTGTGTATGTCCAACATTTTGGTTGGATAATATGCATGTTTTATGATTTTGGATCTTTGAATTTTTCCCATTATTAACCTCCTTCCAAATCAGAATGAAGTTGTGCTTTTGAAAGTAATTGAGCCTGTGCAAAAGTGTTTTATTGTTTTAAATCTCAAGTTTCATTCTGCTCAAAATTGTCGGACAGGATTCAATAATGTGATTGCATAGCAGCAAAAGAAGTTGAATAAATTATTTTGTTCAGAGCAAGATTGCAATCTTTAGGATACGAATTGTACAGAATTAAGAGGTACATATTTGGCCTATTGATCTTGGTCGATCTGATCCTCAACTCCATTCCCAAGCCATTTGTCCAGTTCCCTATCACACAATAAAAATCTGCTCATTTTCATCTTTTAAAGTTTAAATTGATCCAGTATCCACGACATTCAGTGACGGTTACAGATTTCTTCCACTATTTCTATAAATGTTCTTTTCAGTTTTTCTCTTCAGTGGCCTGGCTTTAATTTTAAGCTAAGATCAAAACAGAAAGTGTAAGAGTGTCGGTGAAAACAAAGAATTGATATTTCGGGTTGATTCATCCTTAGTGCTGAAAAGGTTTTGAGCAAGTGAAATGGGGGAAGGACTGAAGAACAAAATTAAGTTTCTGATGGGCTGGAGGGCAAGAGACACTAAATTGCAAGGATTTATGCTACAAAAGCTAAAGGAAGCATTAACAATTAAGTAAAGAAACAAACTCCTCTAGATTAAATGTAAATGTCTGGAGTCTGCCTATCTGTTTGCACTGCCGTACTGTTCTCCCCTGGTTGCCTTTGAAAAGAGGGGAGCTGTCTTTGCAAATCATTGCAGTTTGTGTTATGCATGCACAATACTATTGTGAGTATTTTTTTTGATACGTTAACCCTTTGACATTAGTGGAGCTATTGATATATTTGCAATTCAGGATGTTGTGTGTCTTGGAGGACAACTTGCAAGTTCTGGTGTTCCTAAATGCTTGCTGCCCTTTGTCCTCCTCTAAATAGGTTGTGGGTTTGGAAGGTGCTGTGAAAACAGCTAGTTGCTTCAGTACATCTTTTCTCTGATTCTTTGGAGGAAGCATGTATGTGTTTAAAATGGTGAATAGTGTGCCAGTTAAATAAGCTACTTTATCAAGAATGGTTTTGAACTCCGAGTGTCATTGGAATAGCACTCTTCTAGATCAGGTGGAGAGTATTTTATTTAACTTGCACTTAGTGAAAAAGCTTTGAACAGTTGGGAGGCAAGTTGCTGACCACAACTTACTCGGCATTTGAGCTGCACTTTATAATCACAATATTTATTTGGCTATACCATTTAAGACCTGATTAGGTGGTGAACCCCAGGAACTTGTGTTTGGGATTCAGCAGTGGTGCTAAGGTTTTATCTTTCAGGAGATTGTGACTTATCAGACTAATCCTGAATGTTCTTCAGGTCTTACTGCTGGTCATGAACCACTTCAGTATCTGGAAAGTTGAACTATGATAGCAATGTCCTGGGACTAAGTTATTAGTCTCCAATAATAACAGCATCCTCCTTTTGTGTTAGTTTTGATCCTGACCAATGGAGAACTTCCTACCCGATTCTCAATTACTTTGATTTTCCTTAGGTCTTTTTGATGCCATATTGTGTTAAATGTTGCCAGTATACCTGGTGCAGTGCATTGAGCGCAGACTCTTCGCAGACCGTATAGGCAATAAAGGTTGTGAGTGGGTTCTGTACTTGAGTTTGTTTGCCATTTGATTTGGACTGAAGTTGGAACACAGTGCAGGACAATATAAAGTAGCCATTCATAAGGACAGGAAACATTTTTATGTCACATCCTTAAACTCTCATCCCTATATGGGATTGCATTCAGAAGTATGAGTATTTGTATGTTGGACACTTTTATAAATGTAGTTACGCAGGGTTTCCAATTTATGTGGTTATTGATCACAGCACCTGGAGAGGGGGTAGGAAATCTGTTGAGTTAAGAAAAATAATCTTTAAGAAAATCTTACAGTGGTTGTAGCTTACCATGGGCTGCATGAGCGAGCAAGATCATGTGATGCTGCATCACTTCATATGTTTGCATATCACAGTCAGACATAACCTCTTAAGCTATAGTTGGACTTTCATTTGACTAAAACAAAAGCCTTTGGAGGGAAGAAATATTGGCTGGAGCTGGTGGTGGAGAAGTTGCACCCCAACATCCAAATTAAGTTTTGGAGTTCTTCAGTTTGGACAGTAAGATATAACCTTGTTAGCATATGGGTGAGAAACAAGGTCCCTACTCCAAATGTTGCAGCATTTGGAGTAGAGGCCTTGGTAAAACTGACAAAGCTTAATGCATGTGAACAGTCCCAATCACTTGTACTGTCTACTACATTGGGCAAAATTGTTGTTTAAACTATATTGACCACTATTTCATGCAGTTTATGCAGTTACGTCATGTCAAAATCTGCTGAATCCTGAGCTGTGCTTATCTGCTGTAGTGTTAAAGCTGACCAGAATGCTGCATACTTCATCCCTGTTTAATATTCTAAAGACAAATTAAGACAAAGCTGCCACATAGCTTGTCCACAGAGAGGAACGTCTTTTCTTTGCTTTGCAATTTTAAAAAAAAGAAAGAGAAGCTCAAAGTGACCTGATGGTCCTAATTTAGATTTTGTGCATGTGATTCTTTGGGGCATAAAGTCTTTCTTAAAAAAAAAAGCAGTAGAATGTAATTTAGTGTTTTGTGCATATTTGAGAAAACAGCAGTCTTATTAATTGTTTTGTTTTACTGTGGCTGGGACCAGGAGAAAAATGAAGAGACAAAGCTCCATTCTTTAAAAAAAAATTGTTACATTAGTCTTCATACACGTCAGCAAGTAATGTTTGTTCGAGAGTGTCCTTCTAAATGATGGGGCACTGTACATCGAAATACATATTAGGGATTAGACAGTAACATGCCATTTTAGATGACAAGTGTTTCATTTCCAATGTTAAAAGTATTTTTCTCTGACTTTTTAGACATCTATTGATGCTTCAGTTAGGTTTAACTATTGTTGTAACAGAAGGTATGATGGAGGGGAAAACAAGTTCGTAATTCTGCTTGTTCATAGGAGACAAGGCTATGAAGAAAGTGTTTCCTTCAAATAAATTTAAGACTAAGGATGCTAAGTTACTTTTGTTCTATTTTCAGGGCAATTAAAGCATTTCAAGAAGTGCTTTATATTGATCCTAGCTTCTCTCGGGCCAACGAGATTCACTTGCGTCTTGGGTTGATGTTTAAGGTGAACACTGACTATGAATCAAGTCTTAAGGTGAGTAAAGAATACGATGTAACTGCAGAATGTATTGGCAATTAAGCCATGTGAACATGGGAACCGAGCTCCTATAAAATGCAAATAATTTTGATTTAAATTTTTTAGATATCTAATGTCCTTTTTGCATTTTGAAAACTTAAGTGCTGAACGTCACTGCCGAAGTCTTCAGCCTGTCATGCCCCCCTCCCTGTTTTGTCAATTTATCATTGCTTCTTTCCTCCTCCCCCATCCCACCCAAAGATTGTTTTGTAGGATCAAGGTGGCGGCTTTATTCTAGTAAAAATTATAACTGCATGCATTTTCCTGTGGAGTTGAAATTGGAATATTAACGTTTGATACCATTATTATTGAAACAGGGGTAGTATACTATTTATTAAAGTTTCTCTTGAATGTTCACAAGTGGACATAATACTGTTTGTGCTTTTGCTTCCTCTTTTGTGCCCTTTTGATAAGCTGCAAGCAGTAACAGTGTAACCATGAGATTATAACTTAGTCCACTGTAGTTTCTTTAAGAGCAATGCTCGTTGAAAGAAAATCTAATTTTCGGAGAGGACAGTATATTGAACGTGAAGATTGTGATGTGTGTCCTTGTGTGGTTAGCAACTTTTGGGATTGTGGGATTAAAATCTTGACTTTTTTTTTGTTTAAAAATCTATGTATTAAGAGGTATGGCAGTGTGTGTTTGTTATGAGTAAGACAAAAATCATTCAGGCTGTCTTCTCATTTCTCGAGTTGACATTGAGTAATTTACCAAATCATGACATTTCAGAATTACTTTTAATATCACATTTGACAACTAGCTGTTAACATTCTTATTGCATGGCCTTCACAAAATTCTCAGCTACTTTTTATTATGGCTGAGTGCTCTATATTAAATGTCTTGGATGGGGCAGGAATTTATTATTGTTGACTCGCTTAAAGGACCAGTCATGACTACAGAAGCCTAACAGAAACTGAGTACTTGGTAATGAGAGGCTCATCTCCTGAGCCCTCAAAACTAGCTTGCTATCTACAAGGTTGAAGTGAAGAGTGTTATGAAATGTTCACTGCTTGCCTGAATGGTTGTAATGCAATAACACTTTAGAAGCTCAACATTTTTCAAGATTTGTTATTAATGCACGAACCGCTGGTTTTCATATCCACCATTCTATCATTGACTCTGTGTGCCTGTAGGATGACTTAAAGACAATACAGCAATAACTTTGCCCTGGTAACCTTGATAGCATCCATTCTTTACAATCTCTACATCTGCTGAGAATCAAAAACGAGAGTGTTGTGGAACGTTTACCTTCAGTTCTCTGCAATTCTAATTGTCTTTTTAAATAATTATAGTCATTGAACTATCAAATGCAGCTGCCACATTGTCATAGGTCAATCTATTGAAGATCTTTTAAAAATAATTTTGCAGGATTCATCAAACCTTGATCATTAGTGTTGAATTCGATAGGATAGTGAAGGTGCCATATAGCCCTCCAGTCCTTCAGTAAAATAGGGAAAACTTGCCCAAGGGTTCTGAGGAAGGGTCACCAGACCCGAAACGTTAACTTTCAATTCTCTTCACAGATGCTGCCAAACTGCTAAGCTTTTCCAGCAACTTCTGTTTTTGTTTTCAAAAATTTCCCAAGGTTCTGGGTCCTAATAATCTGCACCTACTTCAATTGCAGATATGGGGCTGGATTGAACTCTTCTGATTTTGCTTGTACCATAGAATTGTGTCTAACAATGGGGTTGACCTCAAAAGGTTTAAAATTTTTTGTATTCTCACTTGAAAAGATTTTTAATGAAGTTTTGGGCAAAAATTGAGATTAGGTCCTGCTGTTAAATTACTGCTCAAATGATAAATGAACTGACCAGCTTGTCAATGAACATAAAGCCCCAGGTTTCACAAAGCCATTCTTGGAACCTTGAGCAGACTGTACATCTCAGGAGATTGTATGTAGAAAAGGAAGGTAGCAGAACAGTCACTTTTAAAGGATAATACTGGAAAGGGCTTGTCGCAATGTGGACAAGCTTTGGGTAGCTCCATTTTTGTTTTCTGTACAATAGCTCCCTTTCCAAAACTAGGTTTCAGTATGGATCGCAAGTATATGGGACTTTGCTTTGTTGAAAATTCCCTTTATGAACCTATAACCTTAACATGCTCAACATGAAGCAACATCAAACTATCTTCCAAAATCCTCCGTGTTGGATCAGTTCTGATGGAGAGCCACTGGTCTTGAAATGCCAACAGTTTTTCTTTCTAAAGCTGCTGCCAGACCTGCTGTTTTTCTCTGGCATGCTTTTATAAAACAAAAGTATTTATGGCCTGCTTCAGTTACACAGGGTATTGGTGAGACAACATCACAAATACTGTGTGCAATTTTGGTCTCCTTTTTGAAGAAATGCATTGGTACTAGATTTGATTTTTGGGAAGATGTTATTTGTGGAAAAGTTGGGCAGGCAAGGCTTATTTTCACTGGAGCCTCATAGAATGATGGGGTGGGATGTGGCCTTCTATCAATTAGCAGATTGTAACCAGTTGAGTGTAATTGAGATCGATGCTGAGTCCTCAACTGCTCAATCTCATCAATGAATTCGATTAAGGGATTGAATATATGGTGGCTATATTTGCTGAAAACAGAAACATGGGTAAGAATGTAATTTATCAAGAGGAGATAGAGTCACTGCATAGGACATTACATAGGTTCAATGAGCTGACAGTCTACCTGCCAAATTCATATGACGTGGGAAATTGTGAGCCCATCTATTTTGGCAGAAAGAACAAAAAAAGCAGCAGACTACTTAAATGGGCAAAAAAATTATGGAATCTGGCTGTACAAATGGATTTGGGTGTCTTGGAATCATAAAAGTTAACACACAAGTTCAGCAAGTGATTAGGAAGGCAAAATCTTGTTAATTGCAAGAGGAAGGGAGCATAAAAGTGTATCCTTAAAACCACATTTGTGTACTTTGCATTGTTTTAGTCTCCTGATATGAAAAAGAATTATTGTAATCTAAGAACGAGTCCTCTAATAAAAGTCTATGAATAATCAGCATCCTTTTCAAGACCAAGATGAGAATTATTTCTGATAGTATGTTATTCTCTGTGTTCCAGAAAGGAGCAAATGCTGGACCACTGCATTTATTCATGGCAGAGTTAGATTTTTGATGAATACAGGAGTGTAGGATTATGGGAGACAGGCAGGAAAGCGGAATTGAGACAAAGGGCATATTTTCCATGATCTTCTCGGTATATTGAGTAGTCTGAAAGGGCCAAATGGACTACTCCTAAGTCCTATGTTCCTAAACAAACTTTAGCTTGAAGTTCATGTGGAAACACTACGTAAGTGCATAAATTCACATTTGCAGAGATTTTCTTTGCTATTAGCCCACCCTCTAATCCCAGCTGCTGAAGAGACAACTTCCAATTGTGGAAAAGGTAGACAGTTGGAAGAAATAATACTCCTGAGTTAATGCTCCTCCCGTGGCTTATTTCCAAACTGTATAGTTGTATGACTTCCTAAAATTGATAAATTGCGTTACAACTTGTAAAACTGACCTCTATTCATTGTTGAGACCACCTGATGTTTTGAAAGGCTGTTTCTTCATGAACACATCAAAACCAAGCTTCATAATGTAAACCTATTCAACAGTTTGAATAACTCCATTGCTGTTGTAAGTGGGAGCAGTGGCTAATGCTTTCCATCATATAAAATACTTCAGCTATGATGGTATTAAAAAGCTGCTCATCCTGCAGTATTTAAAATGGAGTTTTCTCAAGGCTGATAGTGTTACCATGATGCAATATCTACAGATGCCCCTTTCTGCAATGTTGTCAAATTGTACTGACTGTGGTTTTGACATTGTTCATTCAAAAAGCCATAATTTTAATTACAGCCCTTGAAAGTTAAGCCCAAATGCTGGAAGAAAAATTTAAATTATTTGGTGACACAATAGAAGTACAAATTGTTTTTCAGCCCACATGGTACTCATTTCACCAGTGAGAGTGTACAACACATCCCAGTTTTGTCACTCAGTCTGAATTGCATTGCAATAACTTTGCAAC
This sequence comes from Rhincodon typus, assembly GCF_021869965.1. Classification (NCBI taxonomy): domain Eukaryota; kingdom Metazoa; phylum Chordata; class Chondrichthyes; order Orectolobiformes; family Rhincodontidae; genus Rhincodon; species Rhincodon typus. Next base: position 39,891,685 of record NC_063342.1, on the reverse strand, counting down.
ATCTTGCATCCAAACTTTGTTCTGCTCCCAGTGATAAAGCTACAATTTTGAAATTCCTCCCTTTCTTAAAAGAAAGATGTTAGAACAAGCATAATGGCAAATAATACCTACAATGGGTTTCAGTCTAACAACGTACAATTTGTTAGTTTGTTCAACTGTCATAAAAATCAGAAAGGGGTACTGGTGTCACGAATCAGTGCAGCTTAGTTTTGCATTATGTTGGAATTGTTGAGGAGACCTATTTCCCACTTACAAAGTTGTTAATTTGGGATATCTTGAGTAAAAGGAATAACTTGCAATGTTTGTATCCCAATAAAATATTATTATTGAATGTGTTGTGAATGTTTAAACTACTGTCATGCTCTAGGATAAACTGTGATTTTTAAATTGGAACCTTTGCATTTAAAATGATGTTATATAAACTAAGATTTTGTTTAGGTATGGTGGGAAACTTTTATTTTCTAGTGACCACGTGAGGTGAGTAGCTCTGTTACTGAGGTCTGTAATGTAAAAGACAGACGAATCTTGATTTGTGAGGATCCAGACGAGCTTAGCAATAAGACAATTCTGTCGCGCGCTCTCTCTCGCGCGCGCTTTCTCTCTCGTGCGCTCTCTCTCGCGCTCTCTCTCTCTCGTGCGTTCTCTCTCTCTCGCGCGCGCTCTCTCTCTCTCTCTCTCTCGCGCTCTCTCTCTCTCTCTC
>NC_063342.1:39889277-39890885 GCF_021869965.1 Rhincodon typus | reverse complement strand
CTCTCTCTCGCGCGCGCTCTCTCTCTCTCTCTCTCTCTCTCGCGCTCTCTCTCTCTCTCGCGCTCTCTCTCCCTCTCTCGCGCGCTCTCTCTCTCTCTCTCGCGCGCTCTCTCTCTCTCTCTCGCGCGCTCTCTCTCTCTCGCGCGCGCGCGCTCTCTCGCGCTCTCTCTCGCGCGCTCTCTCTCTCTCTCTCTCTCTCTCGCGCGCTCTCTCTAAAGAAAGGCTGGATAGGCTGGGACATTTTCCACTGGAGCATAGGAGGTTGAATGGTGACCTTAAAAGTTTATAAAGGGTATAGATAGAGTTAATCATAGTTGTCTTTTTCTCTAGGGTGGGGGATTTCAAGACTAGGGGAACACATTTTTAAGGTGAGAGGAGAGAGATTTTAAAAAAAAGATATGAGGGACAAGTGTTTTTTTAACAAAGGTTGGTTTGCATGTTGAATGAACTTCCTGAGAAAGTGTTGGATGTGGGTGCAGTTACAATGTTCAAAAGACATTTTGTTAAATACATGAATAGGAATGGTTTGGAGGGATGTGGGCCAGGAGCAGGCAAGTGGGACTATAGGTCGTTCTGCTATAACGTGTGTTTTGTTAAAGTGAATTGGCTGTAACGCGATTGATGAATAGTGGTCGCTGTTTGAATAACGTGAACTTTCAGCTGTAGGGGTATAGTGATTTTCTGTAGTGATTCCCCATAACATGATTTTTTCATAGCACGTGGTCTCACAAGAATGTAACTATTGCGTTATAGGAGAACTACCTGTAGTTTAATTTGGGATTATGTTCAGCATGGACTGGTTGGCCCAAAGCAGCTGTTTTCATCGTCTATGACTCTGTCCTTTTTTTTTTAATCTTTCCCCTCCCATCTTAAAAATATGCACCCTAGGTTTGAACTTCGACCACTTTAGAGAGAAAACCTTATCTATGCTCTTCATGATTTTATAAACCTCAGTAAGGTCATCCCGAACCTCCCTACGTTACAGTGGAAAAAAGTCCCAGCCTAGTTTTATAACTCGAACCCTCCATTCCTGGCAACATCTTGATAAATCTTTCCTTACTCTTTCCAATTTAATAATATCCCTCCTATAACAGGGCAAACAGAAGAGGCCTCGTCAATGTCCTGTATAGCCTCAACATGACGTCCCAATTCCTATATTCAGTGATTTGAACAATGAAGGCAAGTGTGCTAAACCCTGCCTTAACCATTCTGTATACCTGTGACACACATTTTAGAGACTTATGTACCTGAACCCCAGGTTTCTCTGTTCAACAACACTACCCAGCACTTTACCATTAATTGTATCAGTCTCATCCTCCTTTGTTTTACCAAAATGCATTATCTCGCATTTAGCCAAATGAAACTCCTCAGCCCATTGACCCGATTGATCAAGATCTCCTTTTGTAATCTTTGATGACCACCTTCACTGTCCACTATACTACCAATTTTCGTGTCGTCCACAAACTTACTAACCATTGCTCCTATATTCTCATCCAAATAATTTGTATTAATGACAAACAAAAGTGAACCCAGTACTGACCAACCTCATCCCGCCCCCTTCACCTGTCCGTCCTCCCTGGACTGACCTATCCCCTTCCTAACTCCCTA
>NC_063342.1:39843020-39889177 GCF_021869965.1 Rhincodon typus | reverse complement strand
GGCCCAGGATGGACATGTCGTCTGAGGAATGGGAGGGGGAGTTGAAATGGTTCGCGACTGGGAGGTGCAGTTGTTTATTGCGAACCGTTTCAACTCCCCCTCCCATTCCTCAGACGACATGTCCATCCTGGGCCTCCTGCAGTGCCACAATGATGCCACCCGAAGGTTGCAGGAACAGCAACTCATATTCCGCTTGGGAACCCTGCAGCCCAATGGTATCAATGTGGATTTCACAAGTTTCAAGATCTCCCCTCCCCCTACCGCATCCCAAAACCAGTCCAGCTCGTCCCTGCCTCCCTAACCTGTTCTTCCTCCCACCTATCCCCTCCTCCCACCTCAAGCCGCACCTCCATCTCCTACCGACCAACCTCATCCCGCCCCCTTGACCTGTCCGTCCTCCCTGGACTGACCTATCCCCTTCCTAACTCCCTACCTACACTCACCTTTCCTGGCTCCATCCCCGCCTCTTCGACCTGTTTGTTTCCTCTCCACCTATCCTCTCCTCTATCCCTCTTCTATCCGCCTCCCACTCTCTCCCAATTTATTTCAAAACCCCCTTCCCCTCCCCCTTTTCTGATGAAGGGTCTAGGCCTGAAACGTCAGCCTCTCTGCTCCTATGATGCTGCTTGGCGTGCTGTGTTCATCCAGCCCTGCATCTTGTTGTCTTGAACCCAGTACTGATCACTTTGGAATACTGCTGGTCACAGGCCTCTAGTCCAAAACACAATCCTTTACCACGACCCTGTCTCCATCTAAAGCCAATTCTGTATCCAGTTGGCAAGCTCACTGCAAATCCCATGTAATCTAACTTCACTAAATAGTCTGCCATGTGGAACCTTGTCAGAGGTTTTACCAGAGTCTTCTTGGTTACTTCCTCAAAAATCTCAATCAAGTTTGTGAGACACAATTTCCCTCTCTCAGAACCATGCTGACTATCTCTAATCATTCCTTACCTTTCCATAAAGTCTATCTTTCAGAATCACCTCCAACAACTTGTACACCACCGATATCAGACCGCAGGCCTATAGTTCCTAGGCATCTCCTCACAGCCTTTCTTAAATAAAGGCACAACATTAGCCCCTCCAGTCCTCTGGCACCTCACCCATTGTTATAGATGATACAAATATTTCTGCTAGGGGCCCTGCAATTTCCTCCCTAACTTTCCACTCCAGGAAGTACCAGCTGCAACAGGCCTTACAAGAAATACTAGAAAAAATAATTTTAGAGAGATCCTGATTTCAAAGGTTTGCAGGAACAGCCTTCAAATGAAATGTGCAACTCCTGCCACTAATGAGAAAGGAATCGAGCGCTGTGCCACCTCACATACACAATAGATCCTTATTAGCTTTTTGTTCAGAGCATCAGCATGTGTGTAGCTGCAAATTGTCAAATCTCATTTTTGACTTCTGGAGATAAGATAGAATTTTTAATGGAACACAAACATATAAAATAGCAAAAATAATTGTAAGTTTAAGTAACAATCTTCTGAAGTGAGTTGGAAAGATTGCACAAACAATTCCCAGTTAGCAATTAATGGGGCTCTTGAGCTCACCATCATGGTATTGAACCCCATACTGGACTATATTTTTTTAAAACTAATATTGTTTATTAATTATTGATCATACATTAGAGCATAAATAGGGACAGATTGGGCTGTTCAGCCCCTTGAGCCTCCTCCACCATTCAATAGGATCATGACTGATCTGACGTTCCTCACATCCACTTTCCTGCATTTTCCCTGTAACTCCATTGATCAAGAATCTATCTCCACCTTAACTACACACAAGGCCTCTGCCTATTCACTTGCCGAAAATGAAATAACTCTATGAAAGCTCTTACAGAAAGTCTTATTAAAAGCAGTGACTTGATGTATTTCTGATTTGAATTTTATTAACGACTGACAAAGGAATCGAACATTTAGGGAACAGTCAATTCTAACACTCTTCTGTTTTTATTTACTCCATAATACTAGGTTTCAGTTTGCATCTCAACTTACTATAGGCAGTATTTCTAGTTACAAGCGACTGAACCACTGCAGCTAATGTTCAGGAAGTAAGGTCCAAAATGCCTGGTGGCCACATAACTGTTTTGTTAAAAAAAAAAAGCTGAGCAAAATATTTCTCAAATAGTTTTTAAAATTGGGGTTGACAGTTCAGAAGGTCATTACACATTTTTGTCTAATTAACATATTACATCTAAACTGCTTCTTCAATTACATAACAAAAACTGAAAGAACTGGATGCTGTAAATCAGGAGCCAAGACAGAAGTTGCTGGAAAAGCTTAGAAGGCCTGTAAAGAAAAATCAGAGTCAACGTTTCGGGTTGGGTGACCCTTCCTCAGAACTGATGGCAGCTAAGAAAATGTTGGTTTATATGCAGAAGATAGAGTGGGGGGATGGGGTAAGGAGTAAACGATGGATGGGGATAGAACCCAGAGAGAGAGAAGAACGGTTGGACAGACAAAGGAGTGGATTGCGATCTGGCTAGGAGGGTGAATAGTTGTTAATGGAAGCTGTTAGTGACTAACAATAGGTAGTATATAGTGGCAGGCTGTGTGATAACAAAGCCTGATGTGTGGGGTATGAGGCTAGGACAGTGGAAGTTTAGGCCCTAAAATTTTTGAACTCTATATAGAGTCCAGAGGACTGCAGAGACCCCAAGTGGAAAATGAGGTGTTGTTCTTCCAGCTTTCACTGAGCTTTGCTGGAACACTAACAAGCCAGAGGCAGAGATGTTGGCCAGGGAAGAGGGTGGTGTGTTAAAGTGGCAGGCAATTGGAAGCTCAGGGTCTTTTTTGTGGGCAGAACGTAGATGTTTTGCGAAGCGGTCACTCAGTCTATGCTTCGTTTCCCCAGTGTAGAGGAGATGACGTTGTGAGCTGTGAATGCTGTAGACTAGATTGTGGGAAGTGCAGGTGAAGTGTTGCTTCACCTAGAAGGTATGTTTCAGCTCTTGGATACTGAGGACGGAGGACTGAAATGGGGAGGAGTTAAACCTTTGGCAGGTGCAGTGGGCCAGGAGGGGTTTGGGGTGTGAAGTTGTTGAGGGTGAAGGAAGAATGGACCAGGGCGTCCAGAAGACAACATTCCCTGCAGAAGGCATGTAAGGGAGGGGAGGGGAAGGGAATATGTGTCTGGTGGTGGCATCTTGCTGGAGGTGGCGGAAATGGCAGCTGATGATATTCTAGATGTGGATGCTGGTGGGATGGTAGGGAAGGACAAGGGGAATACTATCACTGTTGCGGGAGGGAATAGGGGTTGTAAGGGCAGACGTGCAGGAGATGTTGGACCCGGCTGAGGGCCCTGTTGACAGCAGTGCTGGGGAATCTTTGGTTGAGGAAGAAAGTGGATATTTCATCGGAACACAAATGATGGAGACAGAGGAACTGAGAAATGGAATTAGGTAAACTGTGTGAAAATTCCTTATAGATGGTTAACTACCTTCATTAGGAAACTGGTCTCAAACTACCAAACTCTTAACACCAAGAGACAAGTTCTTAAGTGCTGTGTATGTACTACCAAGGGAAGAATTGAAAATTTTAGGGAATATATTGTGCATAGCTAGGGATAGGAGAGTACTGAGTGATGCAGCCAATTCTTTGCTTTTCAGTTTTAGTGTTCTGTGGGCTGACTGGAAGTTCGGTTTTGACTTTGTCTGTGTACTGGCTAGTGTTGACTTAATCCATGCTGACTGTTACAAATGCTAGGATATTAATTGGCAATGTATGCCTGTGCAAGACCTAATAGTTAAGCTTAAAAAGGTGTGCACTTCATACGACAGATGAACTAACTTTTGTTAAAAGTAATTTTGAGCATGGGAAATTGATTTGGGAATAAAGTAGAACTCTTTAACCTGGACTACTTCATAAGTTCATGAGATAACAAGGCTGAGTACGATACATGACATAAACAAGCTTTCTCCTGCTCAGAATAGAGTCATAGACCTGTTCAGCATGGAAACAGCCCCTTCAGTCCAACTTGTCCATGCTGACCAGATATCCTAAATTAATCTAATCACATTTGCCAGCATTTGGCCCATATCCCTTTAAACTCCTCCTATTCATACACCCATCCAGATCCCTTTTTAAATGTTGCAATTGTACCAGCTTCCACCGCTTCCACCGGCAGTTCATTCCATACATGCGCTACCTCTGCATGAAAAAAGTTGCCCCTTAGGTCCCTGTTAAATCTTTTCCCTCTCACCTTAAACCTGTGCCCTCTAATTTTGGACTCCCCTACCCTGGGGAGAAGACCTTGGCTGGTCACCCTATCTATGCCCCTCATGATTTTATAAACTTCTCTAATGTCGCCCCTCAGCCTCCACTGTAGAGAAAACAGCCCCAGCCTATTCATCCTCTCCGTGTAGCTCAAACCTTCCAACCCTGGTAACATGCTTGTAAATTCTTTCTGCACCCTTTCAAGTTTCACAACATCCTTCCTATAGCAGGAAGACCAGAAGTGAACAAGAACAGTCATTTGTAATAGCCCCCTAGAGAACATAATTAAAGATTAGTTGTATCAATTCTCCAACTGGCAGACACTTAATGGGATAGCTGTAACCTTCTCCCAAAGAGCTAAGTTTATGTTGGGGGGAAAAATGCATATTAATGTAGAACTGGAAAGAGTAGGAGTGCTTCTCTTGATTTCACATTGAAACACCAAATTGCTGCCACCCACACAAGCTCCGCACAACCTGTCCTAAAGTCCTGATTGTCATATCTCCTTCCTGAGTGGTGAAGAGGCTCAAAGGGCTGAATGGCCTACTTGGTCCTACTTTCTATGTTTCTGTCAATTCCTCCCAAATATCCACTGTTTGCTCCCTTTCCTCTTCTGGCCACCACTTCAATAATGTCATGATCACCATTCCTTTCATGGTTGGAACGCAAAATTAGCCACTGCCACCCTCGATTGCATCCCCTATTTAGCACTCCTGTGCGAACTATATTTGATGATGCAGTAACCTTGAAGTGAAAACTTCATTGCTGGCCATCTACGTGGCAGCATTCTGTAGGTGTTTATTGGTAACTGGTCTCATTTAAATAATATCTGAAGACCCAATATCTGTTGCCCATTGGACCATGCTGTTTAGAATACAGCCATTTTCTGCGTTCTCAATTGGCCAGTCTGTAAGTTTGAACAAAAAGCCATTATAATTTACTTCAGCTGTTTTACCTTGTGCTATAAAATGGCTTCTATGATCTTTTCACAGGTCAGATTGCTTGACAATCTTCTTCAGCATTGGCCATAGCCTGAAATCAGAATGATAGTTGCCAAGATTAACCTACCCCTTCATAAATGATTGTTTAGATGCCCATTTTGAAGGAACTGTCTGACCAAGCCACATTTTAAGGTCAATTAAAAGTGAACTTGATGATTGAAACCACTAGAGTTGATATACCAATGAGAATAGTTAAAATGATCTGATTGTTTATAAGTAACAAGAGATTACTTTTAAAAAGCTCTTTTTAGGTTTGTATTAATGTAATACATGGCAACATGTAACATTTAAATAGAATAAATGCAAATGTATTCATGAACCATGAATTTTTTCTGTTTATAAATTTCTTTAATGTGGAAAAAATAATATCCATGATGTAAAACAGTTGTCATGTTATAATTATATTTGTTGTCTAGCTTATAAGATTGTGAGAAACAGGAGCAGGAGTAGACTATTTGGCAGCTTGACTAGACATGGTATATGCAGGACGGATGTTCCCAATGACAGGGAATCCAGAGCCAGGGGTCTCAGGCTAAGAATATAAGATGAACCATTTAGGAATGAGATGAGAAATTTCCTCACCCAGAGAGTGGAGAGCCTGTTGAATTTGCTACCTTAGAAAATAGTCGAGGTCAAAGCATTGTATGATTTTAAGGAGGAGTTGGATACAGTACCTGTGGGCTAAAGGGATCCAAGAGTTGTGGCGGGGGCGGAAAGCTTTGAGAAATTTGTTTGGTTTGTTTACTTTCAAGAAATTTACATGTTAGTTTTTTAATTCTATTTGCATATAATGTATAATTTAACATTTATATGCTCTCGCTCGCGCTCTCTCTCTCTCTCTCTACACCCCTCTCCCTCTATCTCTCTCCCTGTAATGTATATCAACACATTCATTCATAGGATATGGGAATTGTTGATGAAACCAGCAATTATTACCCAGCCCTATTTGCCCAGGAGAAATTGATGGTTCTTGGACCCCTGCAGTGCTGGTAGGGACACTCAAGTGTGCTATTAGGACAGGAGATGCATGATTTGAAATGCAGATCCAAGTCAGGGTGTTGTGTTGTTTTGAGGGCAACTTGCAATTTGGGGTATCCTTGTGTATCTGTAGCCCTTGTCCTTCGAGATGTTGAGGTCATGCTTTTGGAAGGTCCCGTAGAAGGAGTCTTGGGTGAATTGCTACTTTATCACTATCTACTGGCACAATCTACAAGATACAATGACTGTATGTAGTTGCAGAGGGGATGCATTTTAGTGCTAAACTTAGATAGCATTGAGCTGCTTGAGTTTTATAGGATTTGCAGTGATCTTGACTTCCACCTTTGTAGATGGAAGAAGAGATACATACCACAAAATTCCTCATAGCCATTGTGCTTATATGGCTTGTCCAGTTCATAGAATTCCTACAGTGTGGAAGCAGGCCATTCAGCCCTTTGAGTCCACACTGACACTCTGAAGAGTATCCCACCCATGCCCACACACCTACCATATCCCTGTAACCTTGCATTTCCTGTGGCTAATCCACCTAACCTGCACATCCCTGGACACTATGGGCAATTTAGCATGGCTAGTCCAGCTAACTGCACATCTTTGGACTGTGGGAGGACACCAGACCACCTGGAGGAAACCTATGCAAACACGGGAAGAATGTGCAAACTCCACACTGACAATCGATTTGAGGCTGGAATTGAACCTGGGTCCTTTGCACTGTGAGGCAGCAATGCTAAAACACTGTCGCCCATTTTAGTTTCTGGTCTGTGGACATCCCTAATTCTGACCTTTATGATGAAGGAAAGGTCATTGAAGTAGCTGAAGTTGGTTGGGTTTAGGACTTGAGGAACAACTACAACTAGGTTTGAAATGAATGAAATTGGTTTAAATTATCTACCAATTCCTTGTTCCTCATTATTTCAGTTGCATCATCCAAGGGTCTCTCATTTACTTTGGCAATTCTCTTTTCATTTTCTTTGGCGCTGTTGTTGTTTTTATGTTTTTTGCCAATGTGCTTGCATAATCAATTTTCTTCCTTTTTTAGTAGTTTTTTTAAGTCATCCTTTACTCAGATGGGTTTTTACAAAAAAAAAGTGATAATTGCCAATGCTACTGATACTGAAATTAATTTTATTTTCCACACTTAGTAATGGAATTTAAGTTTCACCAGTTGTGATTTTGGGATTGGACCCCATGATTAGCTTGAGGTTTACTAATTACTAAATTGCATTGTTTTGAGATTTTTGACGATAACCATTAAAAGTTGCAGTCATGTAATGTTTTTCTGCGTTTGTTTTTGTTTCTGATGGGTACGAATATTAGAAAATTTATAGTATCTTTTAGTGTTGCTTTACCTAGTATCCTTTGTCACTTTAGATCTGCTTGCCTTTTTGTACTAACTTTGTATTGATATTCATTTTATCTGCAGCATTTTCAGTTGGCATTGATTGATTCCAATCCTTGCACTCTATCCAAAGCAGAAAGTAAGTAATTATATTTTTGATAAACTTGGGTGTGGGGTGAATACTTTGCAAATGTGTATGTCCAAAACTAACGTGGATCTAGAATTCATTGAATTCGTATTAATTACTTCATTCATTATGCTTAATTGCCAGTTAAATGTAGGCAAAATTGTGCACATCATTTTGTGTTTAAAGTATGGATTTCTAAGTTAACACATTGTTTTTGCAGATTATGCTCAAAATCCCAACAGTTCAGAGTGATGCTTAAGATTAATTCCAAAACATGCAGGAATTTAGTTGAACTGCATACGTTTAACTGTGTATTACACTTAGTATGACAAGTGGCTGCAGCTTAAGGAAAAAAAGCCTTTTTGAAATCCTTAAATTTATCAGTTGAATTAAAAGAACATGTCAGCATTTAAGGTACAGTTGGTACATCATCATAATTCTTAAAATCTTGCACTGGATCCAGCTGAATAATATCGTTTCCCAGCATTCTAAAGTATTAGATGGGTGTATTAGTTGAAACTGTGTGGATCCAATGAGTTCCTCTCCACTAGACAATTTTTCTCCGCAATAAGAATTCATGTGCAGCCTCCAAAAGTGAAGGTGTTGCATTGTTTATAGCCCATCTCTTCCACATTACTTGAAGAGCCATATTGATTAGTTTGTTCACTGCTATGTGCGGTAGTTTTATCATGTGCAGCATTCTCTACGGGTTATTACAAATTATTTTATTTATAGCTCAGATGGAAGGCATTTACTAATATTTGAATTCTGGAAGGACAATGAGAATGGACAGTAATAAGCAAACCATTGCTATCCATTCACATTCCTGATCTAATTTTCTATTGTAGCTGCATATATTCATTTTCGCATGCCCTATTTGTAGATGGATAATTCTGTGTGTGTGTGTGTGTGTGTGTGTGTGTATAGCTATATGCTCAACACTCATTTGGGCATCAAAATACGAATCCCCTTTAACCCCAAGCAGTACTGATGAAAATCAGCTGGTACCTTTTTCTGGTGATGATGAATTTGTAAAGTGTGTCAAATGTCAATGGATCAGATCCACTTTACACAGTCCAGTTTAAAAACTGGTCTCTGCACTGGTTCGATATGGTCAAAGAAAACTATATGTCATTGAAGTCAGGCAATTCTGATGCACCTGCAGAAGACTCTTTTCCCTGAGTTTCAAGATACCTTAATTGATGGTTTTTTCTTCTTTCAGCCAGGGTTAAATTTCTTACCCAAATGAAGTATTATTATAGAGTCATACTGCATGCCAGCATTTGGTCCATACCCACCCTCGACTCTTCCTATTCGTATACCTAGCCAGATGCCTTTTAAATGTTGTAATTGTGCCAGCCTCCTTCACTTCCTCTGGCAGCTCATTCCAGGCACACAATCTTTCCCCTCTCACCCAAACCTATCCCCTCTAGTTTTGGACTCCCCTACCCAGAGGAAAAGACCTGTGGCAGCATTGTCGAAAGTGAATTGCTGCAGTGCATTTTGTAGCTGGAACACACCATAACTACTTTGCATCAGTGGCAAATGAAGTGAAAATTAGAGCTAACAAGTGGGTACCAATCTACTGGGCTGCTTTGTTCTGAGTAGTGTCCAGCTATTTGAATATTGTGGGAACTTCACTCATCCAGGCAAGTGCAGTGTATTCTGTCACTCCTGATTTTTACCTGCTAGATGGTGGACAGGCATTGAGGAAACAAGATGAATTACCTTCCACAGAATTCTCAGCCTCTGTTGTGTTCTTGTATCCACAATATTTATTTTGCTGATCCAGTTCCATTTCTGGAAAATGGGAAAGGCCAGAATGTTGATAGTGAAGGATTTAGTGAATGTTAAGGGATGATGGTTAGATGCTTTCTTGTCAGAGATGGTCATTACCTGAACTAGTATTTTTGGCTATTATACATTGCCCTTGAGAAAGTGGTGGTGGTGAGCTGCCTTCTTAAATTGGTGCAGTCCTTGGGGATGTAAACAGACACAGTGCTGTTTGAATTGTGAATCTTACTTGTTGCCCAAGTCTGCGTGTTATCCATTTCTATCTGCATATGGACACAGGCTGCTTCAATAACTGAGGATTCGTGAACAGGGCTGAATATTGTCCAGTCACACACTTCTATTTATGAACTAATGATGATTGAAGGTCATTTGTGAAGCAGCTGAAGATGGTTGAGCCAAGAACACTACCCTGAAGAATGCCCTCAGTCATGTCCTAGAATTGAGATGATCGACCTCCAACAACCACATCCATCTGTTATACAGAGTATGACTTTGGCTAATGGAGAGTTTTTGCCCTGATACCTATTGATTCTAGGTTTGCTATTTGATGCCATTCCTGATCAAATGTTACCTTAATATCAAAGGCAGCAACTCACCACCTATAGAGTTCAGTTATTTTGTCTCTTTCTGGGCCAAGAATGTAATGAGATCAGGAGCTCTTTGACCCTGGAGAAATCTAAATTGACCATCAATGGAAGAGTTTTTGCTAAGCAAATGCTACGTGATAATTCTGTTAATGACCCCTTCCATCTCTTTGATAGACAGTAGACTGATAGGGTAGTAATTGGCCAGTTTGGATTAGTGTTTTTTTTTGCATGTTGCTGGCTAAATGCTAGTGTTGCACCTGTATTGGATCAGCTGGTTCTGGAGCACAGGTGTTCAGGAATATTGCTGAAATATTGTCAGAGTCTGTGTTTATTATAATCAGCCTACTTGGACATTATGACACACCACTGGAGCTGGTGGGACATGAACCTTGGCCTTCTGGCCTAAAGATATCGCTGTGTCAGCATTTTTAAAAATTATTCACTTAACCTACAAGTAGTGCTGCTAGAACACGTGTTTCGTTAACACAAATTGGCTATAATGCGATTGATGAATAGTGGACGCTTTCTGCTTTACAGGTATAGCAGTTTCCCTATAATGCAATTTTCTACAGCACGAGGTCATGCAAGACTGTTGTGTTATAGGAGAACTACCTGTATTTTTCTAATTAGCCTGTTCAGAGATATTACTACACACATCATCTGGAGCAGGTGGGACTTGAACCCAGGCCTCCTGGGTCATGGGTAGAGACTTGACCTCTGCCACAAGAGGGCCTTGTCAAGGTCTCTACCTTTGCAGCATTCATTGTCTTCAGCTGTTCCTTGATATCACGAGGGGGTAAATTGAATTGGTTTTATACAAGTATCTGTGATGCTGGGAACCTCGGAGGAGGCTGAGATGGAGTCATTTACTCGTACTTCTCTCTCACTAGAAATTGTATAAGTTGAGGTGAAAGCATCTTAACATTGATTTGCTAGGCTTCCCCTGATATTGAGGATGGGGATAATTGTTGAACCACCCCTTTTCTTAACTGTTAATTGTCAACCACTATTCGTGACTGTGTGCCAGGACAGTAGAGCTTCGATATTATCTGGTTGTGGGATCTCTTATCATTGACGCTTGGTTGCTACTTCAGCTGTTTGGCATGCAAGTGATCCTGTGTTGTAACTTCAACAGGTTGATTCATTTTTAGGTATGCTTAGTGTTGCTGCAGTCATGCCCTCCAGTATTCTGCATTGAAACAGCGCTTATTCCCTAGCTTTGGTAATGGACGTATATGCTGGGCCATGAGTTAACAGATTGTGGTTGAATGCAGTTCTACTGCTGTTGACCAACAATGCATCGTGGATGCCCAGTTTTGAGTGCTTTGTTCAAAATCTATTCCATTTAGTATTGAGGTAGTGCAATGCAAAATGATGAAGGGTATCCTCAATAAAAAGAGATTTACCATTGTCATTTCCAGCGGCTAGGTTGGGGCTAGACAGTTTGATGGTTTCATTCCTTTTTTAGACTTTCTAGCAGCTTGATGCCACAGTGTGTTTTGCCAGTGCATTCCAGAGGTCATGTAAGGATTAACCTGTGCTGTTGGCCTAGAATCTCTCTCAGGCTAGACATGGCAAGGATGGCAGATTCCTTTCTCTAAAGAACATCAGTGAGCAAGATGGGTTTTTTTTTACATATATGACAACAATCCAGTATCATACAGCCATAGTCTTACAGCATGGAAACAGATCCTTCGATCCAACCAGTCTATGCTGGCCATGTTCCGAAACTAAACTAGTCCCACCTGCCTGCACTTGGCCCATATCCCTCCAAACATGTTCTATTCATGAACTTATCCAAATGTCTTTCAAACATTGTAGGTGTACCTGCATTCACTACTTTCTCTGATAGTTCATTCTACACATGAACTGCAGCCTGTGTTTTTTTTTAGAAAAGTTGCCCCTCATGTCCTTTACAAACCTCCCTTCTCACCTTAAAAGTATGCCCCAAGTTTGAACGCCCCCACCTTAGTGAAAAGACCCTTGTCATTCACCTTGTCTATGCCCCTTATGATTTTATAAACCTCAAAAAGTTCCACCTCTGTACCACCAATGCTGTGGTGAAAACAGTCCCAGCCTATTTGTATAACTCAAACCGTCCATTCCCAGCAACATCCTGGTAAATCTTTCCTGAACCCTGTCCAGTTTCCTAATATCATTCCTATAATAGGACGAACAGAAGTGCACACAGTACTCCAGAATATGCCTCACCAACATCCTGTACAACCTCAACATGACATCCCAACTTTTATACTCAGTGGTTTGAGCAATGAAGGCAGAGTTCTAAATGCTGCCTTAACCAGCCTGTCTAGAGCAGGGGATTGGATCGGTGTGAATTAAGTAGCTATGAACAGTATTTAATCAAAATCCTGCTAAAAATTAGGGCCAAACCATTCAAGGGAGATTGTCAGGAAGTGCCTGTACCCACAAAGCAAGGTATAGTTTTCAAACTCTCTTCCACAAACAGTAGTTGATGGTAGATCAGTAGTTAATTTTAAGTCTGAGATAGATAAATTTTGGTTCAGCAAAGGTATTAAAGCATATGGGCTAAAGACAGATGTATGGAGCTACGCCACAGATGATCTCATTGGTGGATCAAGCTCAGGGGGCTAAATGGCCTACTCCTGTTTCTATGTCCTATAACTACCTTGCAAACAGCACTGTAGGTGTCCTTGCATCCCAAGGGTTACAGTAGTACATAGAGGCAGCTCATCACCACCTCCAGGACAATCAGAGATGAGTAAGCGCTGATCTAGAAAATGACGAAGTTCTAGGCATATTGGATTTGGTGCTTGGCAACGAACCAGACCAGGTGTCAGATCTCTCAGTAGGAGAGCATTTCGGTGATAGTGATCACAACTCTGAGCTTTACTATAGCCATGGAGAGCGATAGGAGCAGGCGGAATGTGAAAGTATTTAATTGGGGGAGAGTGAATTACAATGTTATTAGGCAAGAACTGCGGAGCATAAATTGGGAACAGATATTCTCGGGGAAATGCACAGCAGAAATGTGGAAATTGTTTGAGGAGCACTTGCTGCGAGTACTGGATAGGTTTGCCTTACTGACGCAAGGAAGGGATGGTAAGGTGAAGGAACCTTGGATGACAAGACACGTGGAACATCTCTTCAAGAGGAAGAAGGAAGCTTACTTAAGGTTGAGGAAGCAAGGATCGGCCAGGGCTCTAGAGGGCTACGAGGTAGCCAGGAAGGAACGGAAGAATGGACTTAGGAGAGCTAGAAGGGGGTATGAAAAAGCCTTGGCAGGTAGGATGAAGGAAAACTCCAAGGCGTTGTATACTTATGTGAGGAACAAGAGGATGGCCAGAGTGAGGGTTGGGCCAATCAGGGATTGTGGAGGGAACTTGTGTGTGGAGTCGGAGGAGGTAAGGGAGGTCCTTAATGAATACTTTGTTTCAGTATTCACCAGTGAGAGGGACCTTGACGCTTGTGAGGACAGCGTGAAACAGACTGATATGCTTGAACAGGTTGATGTTAGGAAGGAGGACGTGCTAGAAATTTTGAAAAACATGAGGATAAATAAGTCCCCTGGGCCAGATGGGATACACCCAAGGTTGCTATGGGAAGTGAGAGAAGAGATTGCTGTGCCTTTGGCGATGATCTTTGTGTCCTCACTGTCCACTGGAGTAGTACCAGATGATTGGAGGGTAGCAAATGTCATTCCCTTGTTCAAGAACGGGAATAGGGATAATCCTGGGAATTACAGACCAGTCAGTCTTACTTCTGTGGTGGACAAATTATCGGAGAGGATTCTGAGAGATAGTATTTATGATTATTTGGAAAGCACAGTTTGATTAGAAATAGTCAACATGGCTTTGTGATGGGCAGGTCATGCCTCACAAGCCTTACTGAATTCTTGATGTGACAAAACGCTTTGGTGAAGGCAGAGCCGTGGATGTAGTCTATATGGATTTTTAGCAAGGCATTTGATAAGGTTCCACATGGTAGGCTCATTCAGAAAGTAAGGAGGCATGGGATTCAGGGAAATTTGGCTGTCTGGATACAGAATTGGCTGTCCAGTAGTAGATGGAAAGTATTCAGCCTGGAGCTTGGTGACCAGTGGTGTTCCGCAGTGATCTGTTCTGGGACCTCTACACTTTGTGATCTTTATAAATGACTTGGATAAGGAAGTGGAAGGGTGGGTTAGTAAGTTTGCCGTTGACATGAAGGTTGGTGGAGTTGTGGACAGCGTGGAGGGCTGTTGTAGGTTGCAACAGGACGTTGACAGGATGCAGAGCTGGGCAAAGAATTGGCAGATGGAATTCAACCCAGAGAAGTGTGAAGTGATTTATTTTAGAAGGTCGAATTTGAATGCAGAATACAGGGTTAATGGCAGGATTCTTGGCAGTGTGGAGGAACAGAGGGATCTTGGGGTCCATGTCCATAGATCCCACATAGTTGTTAAGAAGATGTATGGTGTGTTGGCTTTCATTGGCAGGGGAATTGAGTTAAAGAGCTGCCAGGTAATGCTGCAGCTCTATAAAATCCTAGTTGGACCACACTTGGAATATTGGATATTCCAGTAAGTGTGAGGTCATCCATTTTGGTAGGAATAACAGCAAAATGGACTATGTTTTAAAGGGTAAAAAATTGCAGCACGCTGCTGTGTAGAGGGACTTGGGTGTCCTTGTGCATGAATTGCTAAAAGTAGGATTGCAGGTGCAGCAGGTAATTAAAAAGGCAAATGGAATTTTGTCTGTCATTGCTAGAGGGATGGAGTTTAAAAACAGGGAGGCTATGCTGCAGCTGTACGGGGTCCTGGTGAGGCCACACCTGGAGTACTGTGTGCAGTTTTTGGTCTCCTTACTTGAGAAGGGATATACTCGCAGTGGAGGGGGTGCAGAGGAGATTCACTCGGTTGATTCCAGAGTTGAGAGGATTGGATTATGAGGAGAGACTGAGTAGGCTGGGATTATACTCATTGGAATTCAGAAGAATGAAGGGAGATCTTATAGAAACATATAAGATTATGAAGGGAATAGATAAGGTGGAGGCAGGGAGGTTGTTTCTACTAGCAGGTGAAACTAGGGGGCATAGCCTCAAAATAAAGGGAAGCAGATGTAGGACTGAGGTCAGGAGAAACTTCTTCACCCAAAGGGTTGTGAATCTGTGGAATTCCCTGCCCAGTGAAGCGGTTGAAGCTACCTCACTGAATGTGTTTAAGGCAAGGCTAGATAAATTTTTGAACAGTAAAGGAATTAAGGGTTATGGTGAGCGGGCAGGTAGGTGGAACTGAGTCTCAAAAAGATCTGCCATGATCTTATTAAGTGGCGGGGCAGGCTTGAGGGGCCGGATGGCCTACTCCTGCTCCTAGTTCTTATGTTCTTATGGTGTTCAGTTCTGGTCGCCTCATTATAGGAAGGATGTGGAAGCTTTAGAGAGGGTGCAGAGGAGATTTACCAGGATGCTGCCTGTACTGAAGGGCAGGTCTTATGAGGAAAGGTTGAGGGATCTAGGGCTTTTCTTATTGGAGCGAAGAACGATGAAAGGTGACTTGATAGAGCTGTACAAGATGATGAGAGGCATAGATAGAGTGGATAGCAGAGACTTTTTCCCAGGGTGAAAATGACTACCACAGGTGGATAATTTTAAGGTGATTGGAGGAAGATATAGGGGAGATGTCAGAAGTAGGTTCTTTACACAGAGAGTGGTGGATGCATGGAATGTGCTGCTGACGGTGGTAGTGGAGTCAGATACATTAGGGATATTTAAGCGACTCTTGGATGGGCAAATGGATGATAAGAAAATGAAGGGTATGCAGGGTAGTTTGATCTTTGAATAGGATAATAGGTCGGCACAACACCATGGGCCGAAGGGCCTGTACTGTGCTGTACTGTTCTGTGTTCTTTTAAACACTTGATAGGTTGGGACTTTTTTCACTGGAGCATAGGAGGTTGAGTGGTGACCGTATAGAAGTTAATAAAATAATGAGGGGTATAGATGGGGTTAATGGTAGTTGCCTTTTCCCTAGAATGGGGTATTTCAAGACTAGGGGACACCTCTTTAAGGTGAGAGGAGAGAAATTTTAAAAAGACAGAAAGGGCAAATATTTTTTACACAGAGGGTGGTTCGTGTGTGGATTGAACTTCCTCAGGAAGTGGTGGATGTGGGTACAATTACAACATTTAAAACACATTTGGATAAGTACATGAATAGGGAAGGTTTTGGAGGTATGTGGGCCAGGAGCAGGTACGTGAGACTAGTTTAGTTTGAGATTATGTTCAGCATGGTCTGGTTGGACCGAAGGGTCTATTTCCGTGTTGTATGATTCTAGCGCAAGAATGAAGGCATGAAGATGGAACTGGCTAAAATGAACTGAGACATTAGTTTGTGATAGGTCAGTAGAGATACATTGTCGGATATTTAAAGAGCTATTTCAGGTACACAAAAAATGCATTCCAATGTGTAAGACCGACTCTAAAGGTAGGATGTGTGTCTGTGGCTGCCTAAGAAAATTAAGGGTAGTATTAAATTGAAAGGAAAAATACACTATTCTGCAACGATGAATAACTGGTAAGAAGATGGGTCTTACAGAATGTAAAAACAGCGAATGATTATGGCAAGATTAATAAGGAAAGAGGAATTGGAGTATGTGAGAAAGTTAACTAGAAACCGAAAAATCAGTAAGCATTTCTCCAAGGAAGGAAAAGAGTAAGGTGAGCATTGATCCTCTGGAGTGACAGTCTGACAATTTATAATGGAAAACAGAAAATAAGAGGTGAATTTAACATATTTTGCATCTGCCTTCACTGTAGAGGATCCACTAACATCTCAGAAGCAATGGTGAATCAGGAGGTAAGAGGAAGGAGGAATTTAAAACAGTTACAATCAACAGGGATTGGGTGCTGAGAAAGTTATTAGAAGCAAAAAGCTGACAAGCCCCAAAGTTCTGATTGACTTTGCTCTAGAGTCTTAAAAAGTGGTTGCTGTGGTAGTGGGTATGTAATGTTAATATTCCAGACTTTGATAGATTCTAGTAAAGTCCCTTCAGATTAGAAAATAGCAAGTGTGATTCCTCTCATCAGAAAAGGATGGAGACCGAATATGAGACACCGATTGTTCTGCCATCTGTTACAGGGAAAATGCTGTAATCTAGTTTTGAGGCAGTTATAACCAGGTATTTAGAAAATCACAATAAAATCAGGCAGAGTCAACATGATTTTGTAAAAGGAAAATCATACTTGACTAATTTATTGGATTTCTCTGAAGAAGTAACAACCTTGTCAATAGATAAAGAAAATCCTGTTAATGTGCTATACTTTCAAGATTTCCAAGAGGAGTTTGACCTGGTACCACAGCAGAATTACTATGAAAATTGAGAACTTATGATGTTAGGGGTAAACATGAGCATTGAATAAAGAGTTGGTTAGCTAATGGGAAACTGAAAATAGTTCATTTACAGATTGGGAAAATGTGACAAGTGGAGTGCTACAGGGACCAAGGTTAGGGCCTCAACTATTGATAATTTGTATTAATTACTTAAATGAGGGGGCATATGGTTGCTAAATTTGCTAATGATAACATAGGAATATAAGTTGTGAACAGGACATGGGCCTACAAAAGATTGTATATATTTTAAGTGAGTGAGCATAAAATTCGCAGATGGAGTATCCTGTGAGCAAACATGAAACAGGAAGAATAGAAAAGTAGCATTCTATTTAGATGGGGAGGGACTACAGACTCTGTTGGATGTGGGGATCTGTGTGTCCTTTTATATCATAAAGCATTAATATGCAGGTACAACAAGTGACCAAAAAGGCAAATGGAATGTTTTTGCTTGAAGAATAGAATATAAAAGTATTTTGCTAAGTTGTACAGACATTGCAGAGTCCACACCTGAATTACTGTACTTATTTGACTGATACCCAAGTTCTTGAAGGGTAATTTTATGAAGAAAGATTGGATAGGATGAAGTATAGAAGAATGAGAAGTGATTTGATTGAAAGATAAAATTCTGAGGGGAATTGACATCATGGCCCCTTGTGGGGACTGGAACTAAGGGACTCTATTTTAACAACAAGGCATTCCTGTTTAAGAGTAAAATGAGGAGAAATTCTTTGAGGGTTGACTATCCTTAGAATTCTTCTCCCCAGAGAACAATGGATCGAATGTATTTGAATATTTTTAAGAATGAGGTTTGATATATCCTTGACTGACAAGAAAGTCGTAGGCCATTGGGAATCGACAGGAATGTGGATGACCACACTCAGATTAGCCAGGATCTTACTGAATGGTGGAGAAATCTTGAAAGCAAAGCATTCTTCTCCCACGCCTAATTCATTTGCTTTTGTCTTGTTTGCAAAATTGACTTGTGGGAAAGGAGGGCAGTGTAAAAGATTTAGAGATTGAGGAAATTAGTTATTTACCTTGGAATACGTAAGCAACAATTTGGTTTTTGTATTTATGTCGCATTTAATAAGCAGCTGAAAACGGTTTGGCTGAGGTCGTGATCCAGAAGCTTTTATGTATTCATTTGTGGGATTGGTTGTTGCTGGCTGGCCAATACTTATTGCCTGTCCCCAGTTGCCCTTGAGAAGGTGGTGATGAGCTGCTGCCTTGAACCTGCTGTGGGCTGACATACGATGCCATTAGAGAGGGAATTCCAAGATATTGACCCAGCGACCGTGAAGGATCGGACATATATTTCCAAGTCAGGATGGTGAGTAGCTTGGAGGGGAACTTGGAGGTGGTGGTGTTCCCATGTAGCTGCTGACCTTGTACTTCTAGATGGAAGTTATTGTGGGTTTGGAAAGCACTGTCTGAGGATTTTTGAATTTCTGCAGTGCATCTTGTAGATAGTACACGCTGCTGCTACTGAGTGTCGGTAGTGGAGGGAGTGGATTCTTGTGGATGTAGTACTAATCAAGCATGCTGCTTTGACCTGGATGGTGTCAAGCTTTTTGAGTATTGTTGGAGCTGCACCCATCAGTCAAGTGGGGAGCATTCCATCCCACTCCTGACTTGCGCCTTGTAGATGGCAGACAGGCTTTGGGGAGTCAAGAGGTGAGTTACTCGTCGCGGTATTCCTAGCTTCTGACCTGCTCTTGTAGCTACTTGTTTATATGGCACATCAGTTGAGTTTCTAGTCAGTGAAGACACCCAGAGAGTTGATTATGGGACATTCGCTGTAATACCATTGTATGTCACCAGGCGGTAGTTAGATTATCTCTTATTGATGGTCATAGCTTGGCATTTGTGAGCTGCGAATGTTACTTGCCACTTGTCAGCCCAAGCTTGGATATTGTCCAGATCTTGTTGCATTTTAACATGGACTGCTTCAGGATCTGAGGAGTTGCAAATGGCGCTGAACATCATGCAATCATTGGTGAACATCCCCACTTCTGACTTTATGATGGAGGGAAGTTCAGTGAAGCAGCTGAAGATGGTTGGGCCCAGGACACTAACCTGAGCAACTCCGTCAGAGATGTCCTGAAGCTTCGGTGACTGACCTCCAATAACTACAGTCAACTTCCTATTTTCCAGGTATGACTCCAACCAGCAGGGTGTTTGCCCCCTGATACCCATTGATTCTAGTTTTGCTAGGGCTCCTTGATACTACACTCGGTCAAATATGGCCCTGACGTCATGGGCTATTGTTTTCGCCTCACCTCTGAATTTAGCTCTTTTGTCCATGTTTGAACCAAGGCTGTAATGAGATCAGGAGCTGAGTGGCCCTGGCAGAACCCAGACTGGACATTGCTGAGCAGGTGCTGCTTGATAGCACTGTTGATGGTACCTTCCATCACTTTACTGATGATGGAGAGTGAACTAATGGGCAGTAATTGGCAGGGTTGGATTTGTCCTGCTTTTTATTTACAGGACAAATTTCCACATTGTCGGGTAGATGCCAGTGTTGTACTGAAAGAGCTTGGCTAGGTGAGCAGCAGGTTTTGGAGAACAAGTCTTCAATGCTGTTGCTGGAATGTTTTTAAGACCCATAGCATTTCCAGTATCCAGTGTCGCCAACTGTTTCTTGATATCAGCTGGAATGAATCAAATTGGTTGAAGACTGGTATCTGTAATGTTAGGGATCACTGGAGGAGGCCAAGATGGATAACCGACTTGGTACCTGTGGCTGAAGATTGCTGCGAATGCTTCAGTCTTGTCTTTTGCATTGATGTGCTCAGCTCTTCTATCATTGAGGATGGGGGTATTTGTGAAGCCTTCTCCTCCAGTGATTTGTTTAATTGTCTACCACCATTCATGACTGGTTGTGGCTGGACTACAGAGCTTATATCTGCTGGTTGTGGGATTGTTTGGCTCTGTTTATCATTTGCTGTTTATGCCGTTTGGCATGCAAGTAGTCCTGTTTGGTAACTTCACCAGATTGATACCTCATTTTCAGGAATGCCCTCCTGCACTCTCCATTGAACCAAGGTTGATCCCCTGGCTTCATGGTAATGGTTGAGTGGGGGATATGCTGTGCCCTGAGATCGCAGATTGTGTTGGAGTACAATCCTGCTGCTGTTGCCCCACAGCACCTCATGGATGCCCAATTTTGAGTTGCTAGATTTGTTCAAAGTCTGTTCCATTTAGAATGGTGATTGTGCCATATAGCATGATGGAAGGTATTTTCAGTGTGAAGACAGGAATTCATTTTCACAAGGACTGCAATGGTCTCTCTTATTGATGCTGTTATGGACAGATGCATCTGGCAGCTGGTAGATTGTTAAGGATGAGGTCAGGTATGTTTTTCCCTCTCACCTGCTGCAAACCCAGTCTAACAGATGTCGTTTAGGACCTGACCAACTTGATCAGTAAGCTGTTGAGCCACTGTTGGTGTTGAACATTGAAATTCCCCCACCTAGAGTACATTTTGTGCCCATGTCATCCTGTACCACCTCCAAGTCTTGTTCAACATGATGGAGTACTGATTCATCAGCCGAGGGAGAACGGGACGTGGTAATCAGGAGGAGGTTTCCTTGCCCATATTTAACTGAAGCCATGAGACTTTGAGGTCCGGACATCAAAGCTGAGGATTCCCAGGGCAACTCTCTCCTGACTGTGTATCACTGTGCTGCCATCTGTGCTGAGACAGGACATCCCCAGGGATGGTGATGGTGGTGTCTGGGACATCATCTGTAAGCTATAATTCTGTGAGTATGACTGTCATGCTGTTGCTTGACTCGTCTGTGAGACAGCTCTCCCAATTTCCTGAGGTTGAACTGATTTGGTCTCCAGTCATCATTCCTTTGTGCTAAGCATGCCTTCGACTGGTCGAGCATTTTCCCCTTGATTCTCATTGATTTCAGTTTAATTAAGCTTTCTAGTTTGCATTTGCTGCCTTGATGTCAAGGGCAGTTATTCTCATCTGCTGACAACCTGCCAACATACTGATGATTGAAAGTAGATTGGGCTGGTAATTGACTGGCTTGAATCTATCCTTTTTGTTTGGAGACAGGGCTTGCCTGGGCAGCTTTACGTGTCATTGAGTTGATGGCAGTGTTGTGACTCTACTGGATCAAGTTGGCTAGAGACATTGCTAGCTCTGGAAAATGATATCCATGATAGTCTCAAAGTAATAGTTCTATTGTATCCAGTATGATCAGCTGTTTCACATAAATGAATGAAATTGACTAAGGAGGGATTCTGTGATGCTGAAGACCTTGGGAGGAGATTGATATGGATCATCCACTTATCATTTCTGCCTGGTTGCCCTATCATTCAGGATGGGGATGCTCATCAAACTTCCCTGTCATTACTTGTTAATTGTACAACAGCATTTTTGACTGGTTATGTTGGAATTGCAGTTCTGTTGCTTTGAACTGCTATCTGTGCAATTGCTTAGTTATATAAGGCATGCTGCTCTGACAGTTTGACATGCAGATTAGTCGATATTGTAGCTTCACCTTGTTTCCGCCTGGTGCTGTTTGAAAGAAAAATGCTAAATAATTGCAATCTAACACTAAGCTATTTTGAGAATAATTTTGTATATATTTATTGTGCTTCTTATGATTGATTCTTGTGTTTTGTTTTGGAGATTCTCATTGATCTCCCACGATTCAAACTTATTCCAATTTTAAATTTTCCTGAAGACAACCTGAATTTGGAATCAGAATGAAAATGGAGAAAAAAACAGGGAAGTAATGCAGTAAGTTGTAAAGAACTGGAATGCATCATTTAAGAGGCAAATTCAGCTGTGGCTTTCAAGTGAGAATTGGTTAAGTACCTAATGAGACAAAATTGCAGGGCATCAGGGAGAGGATGGAGGGTCTGAATAACTGACTTGAGTAACTGAGTAACTATCAGAGCTGACATGGACTTGATGTGCCGATTGGTCTCATTTTAATGGTGATTATTCTTCTGGGGGGGAAACATGTTGGTAAGTCACAAAGTATCAAAACCTAAGATAAATGTCGGTTACAATGCTGTTAGCAGTCTGATAATTCTCAGCTATAAACCAAATAAGGAAGGTGTTGAAACTGCATAAATTCATTGTGGAGTTGGGTAGTTACTTAACAGAGACGAAATATTGCTTTTAATTACAGCCATATGAGTTTCAGATTGACCTGTTTCCATTCAAGTATTTTTCTTAAGGAATCTAGGAATGCACACCTGTGGAAGTGTGCCCTCGTGGTCATTTCCAATAGTGACCCAGATTTGAGTCTATCCTGGGTAAATCTGTTTTCCATGATACCTTAGCTTTCAGATGAAATGGACATGGACCTGGGAGATATCACAATTCATGTTGCAGGCAAAATGTAGTCAAAAACAAATGCATTTGGGCTGACTGTAGTATTTATTGATCATAGTAATGCGTCCATCATCCTAAAATTTGTATGGGATAAATTTTAGAAGCGATAATTGAAGACAATTTGAGTGGCATTTGGAAGCATATGTGGCAATAAATGAAAATTAGTATGGAATTGTTAAAGGGAAATTGTATTTGAGAGAGATTTTTTGTCTTATGTTGATGTGTACACTGCAGTTGGTTTTAATTATGTGGATTTTCAAAATGTTGGATTAAGTATCATGTAATAAACTAATTAGCAAAAATAAATTAAAGGAGCTAAATGGAATTAAAGGTCAAAAGCCGCCTGGATGCACATTTGGAAAAGGGATGGAAAACAGAATTGTAATGTATAGTTGTGTGGTGAACCTCGTGCTTTGGGATAAACCTTCCATTTCCGGCATTTGTAGGTCCCTTGAAATACAGAGTGAAACCAAGTTCTCAGAAAAGAATCTATAGCCAACATTAACTGTATCGAGACAACAAGGTGCAGAGCTGGATGAACACAGCAGGCCAAGCAGCATCACAGGAGCAGGAAGGCTGACATTTCGGGCCTAGACCCTTCTTCAGAAATGGGGGAGGGGAAGGGGGTTCTGAAATAAATAGGGAGAGAGGGGGAGGCGGATATAAGATGGATAGAGGAGAAGATAGGTGGATAGGAGAAAATAGGTGGAGAGGAAAGAGGTGGGGATGGAGCCAGTAAAGGTGAGTGTAGGTGGGGAGGTAGGGAGGAGATACGTCAGTCCAGGGAGGACGGACAGGTCAAGGGGGCGGTAGAAGGAGGTGTCGGATTGCTTCTGAAATGTGCATATGAGCAATTTTAGTGTTGAGTTACAGTTGTTCTACCACAGCTGGGTAGGAAAAAGACATTTTCAAGTGAATCTCTTCGTAGAAGCAGCACTGTCTCTCTCTGTGGAGGGCACTTTCACATTAGTGGACTGGGCTGTATTTTGCAGTTCATTCGAGGTTGGACAAAGGAATCTAGGAAATCTGTACCATCAGAGCTGAGGTGATTGGAGGGACAGAGAGTGTGTCAGTGTGTGTCTTGCTGGTGATGATATATGGTGACTTGAGCATAATGATGCAATTGGTGAAGGCTTTTGGTAGATTCAACACTGTGTGGGGAGAAGTGGTGAAACTCTGCAGAGCTAGGAGAAACTTTGTGACTGCCGTTGACACCGTATGTGTTCCAGTTGCCTTTGTAGTCTTGGTTTAAAGTGGAATTTACATTTCATGGGTTTTTAATTAATAATTGAATTATCTTGATTTTCTTACAGACTTGGGATTGATGTATGAGTGGTGAAGGAGAAGAAATCTTGAGATACATTAATGATTTGAAGTTGGGTATACAGGGTATAATTTGAAAGTTTGCTCAGGTATGCATCACCTGTCATGTAGTAGACAATGAAGAAGGATAGTGTTGCATTTGAATAAAATGTAGCGTCTTGTGAAAGGAATAGACGTGTGCTAGGTGTAATTTAAGATAATTGTCAGGTGTTGCATTTTGGTTGGAAGAACAGGGAAGATAATATAAACTGAACTGAATGTTACAGTTTTAAAGGGGCTAGCAGTAAAGGAGCGATCTGGACATTTATGTATACAAATCTTTGAAGGTGAAAGGCGAGATGAGAAAGTAGTTACAGTAACTGAAGGCAGAGGGATTAGCGGCGCAGATGATGATGAGCTGGCTCATGACTGATGGACTCTGTTCAAACTAGATTTTTTTTCCTTAAATTATTCAAAATGGTACCGTATTGTGGTGACAGACGAAAGCTTTTCAATGTATTTTATTGTATTATTACTGTAAAATACGTGAAAATAAATCAAAAATCAAAGTCAAAGTGGAGCCCTGGGTTGAATAATGGAGGATTAGAAGACTAAAGCAGGACACTTCTAAAACTCTACTTGGGCCTCAGTTGGAGTATTTTGTGTATTTTGTAGGAAATTACAGCACAAAAGACAAAGCCCGATAGTCTTTGATGTCACTGTCTGTTCTTTAAAGGAGCAGTTGTGCTTAGCGTCATATTGACCATCTTTGTAATTATGTACGTGCTTCATTCCCGGCTATGTAACCACAATCCTTTTAAAAATGGTTAATTGAGTTGTTTTCCATTGTAATTTGTGTAGTGTCCTAGGTACAGGCATATAAAACAAAACCTATCTTCCCTCGAGATCTTTCACCAGTGATTTTGAAATTATGACTCCAAGTTTTTTGATACGCTTGACAGAGGGAATATTTTTCCTGTATCAAAACCCAGTATATTGAAAAACTCTTGGGTTATTTTTCCTTTTTCCAAGGAGCAGCCATAACTTTTCCAATCATTCGTCATATCTGAAATCAGGCATCTCTGGTGTGTCTCCATTGTAGCCTGTTCTAAGACCTAAATATTATTCTGGAAGTGTAGTTCTTTGAATTGTTCAATGTACAAAATGGGTGATGTTTTAGGCATTAGTAAGACCACCACTAACCTCAATAACTAATTAATCAAATTTTACGTTTTTAATACTAATTGTGTGTTTTTGTTTTATAAGGTAATTTAGAAAAGGCATGTAACAAATGACAGCCATAAAAGGAGAAAGTAAGACTGTTCAAAGGCAAGGCAAGCTCCTACTTGAGTTGTAGAACTAACTTCTAGGTTGTCACCTTGTTTCAATGTCTCTGGGTCAGAAGGATATGAGCACATTATCCAAGCAATGTTTTTAGTCCAAGACTGGACAATTATATTGTTGAAGGTGTCCTCTTCCAGAAGAAATGTTAAATGTTAAGGCTTTTTCTATTTGCTTGGGCAAATGTGAAAAATCCTATGGCACTATTTGTGTTGTGGGTAAACTAAATGGACAACAGATTTTCAAGAATGAACCTGCTCAAAAATAATTCAGGATGAGTAATAAATGCTGGCCCTGCAAGCAGCACCCAATTCCATGAAAGAATTAAAAAAAAAAATTATTGTGGTGTCCTAGCCGAGTATATGTTCCAGCAGTTTCCCTGATCATTATTACTTAGTATTTGTGGAGCCTTATTAGTGTGCACATTGGCTGTCCCATCTGCTTACATTGCCACAGATATTACACTTTCTGAAAGTAATTCATTGCATGCTTTTCATTCTATGTAGTGCTGATCTATAAGGAATAAATAATTTATTTTCCAGCACCATTGTAATAGTATATTAATAGTTTGATTATGAGTTATGCAACTTTGCCACACATGAATAAACAATTTTGTGCAGGTGAAAACTCATTTACTTGCATTAAAGTATAATAATTTGAAATTTTGGTGCAAAAATATTATTGTGCCTAGTAAGGTCAAATGAGTTATGCTCCGCAGTTTTAATTAGTCAAACTTTATTTCCTATGATCTGCATGCATCAGTGTTTTTTGTACATGGAAGAAATGGCCCTAATATAGTAGGTGTACTAGTGCTGCTAGGAAAGAAATCCCGGGATGTAAAGTGCAAGATAGGATGGTGTGTGGCTTTTAGGAAGCATGCAGGTGGTCATGTGCGCTTGTAGCTGCTGCTCTCCTCTTTTAGAGAGTAGTAGTTGTGGATTTGGAAGATGCTGTTGAGGGAGCTTTGAGTTGCTGTTTATAGTGATTATTTGCAAACTCTGAATAACCCGTGGCAACATTCTGTGTATTTTAATTGACGATGTTGGTATTTTGTATCACATTACATCATTTCAGTAGCTAGAAATTATGGCAATTGTAGAATAAAGAGACAAGTACAACCTGAGTAAATTGTATTATTCTCAATTTACCATTTATTGAAAATAATTGTATTTGCATTTTTCTGTTTTTATGGCTTAAAAAGCCTTGGCAATGTCTTTTTCATTGACAGCGTGTTTACAGAAGAACATTTCATTTTCATTTATTCTATTGTATTTTTTGAATGTTTTGTACAGTACAAACATTGCATATTTCAGAGTTATGTCAGTTGTGGTATTGGATATGCAGATGTACAAACTGACCAACGGTGTTAATTTTTATTTTAAAAATGTTGTGAACAAAGAAACTTTACCTTTTTCAGAATCAGTACAAGAATCAATACTTGCTCAAAAAAAATTTGTGAATGCTTTTAATCTTGCACTCATGAAGACAATTTCAAAAATATTAAACTAAGGAGAAAGAACAACATTTATACTGTGAAAGGAAAGTACTGATCTGATTGGCAAGTAGGTTCTGATAGGAGGAGGCATTGTCATGGCAAATGTACCAGTTAATGATGGTTGACAGTTAATTGCCAGGCTTTGTTTAAATTTTACATCAGTCTGGTTGACAACGGTTACGGCATTGTCCTGACAAATAAACCAGTGAATGGCTCTCATCTGTATTGAGTTGAAACAAGTACAATTTGTATAAATGTTCTTTCTGTCGACAAGGGACAGGCTCCCTTGTACTTATTGATATGTATAGTATAAATATTGGTTTTGTCCTGATGAATAGAAGATGAAAAGCTTTGACTGTCATTTTTTTTTCCAGCAGTATTCAAGTACTGTACTACGAAACAGCTATTTGTAAACTGTTTATTCTGGAACTGCTATAAAATATTTTTACTTCCTGAAGAAAGAATAATTTATTCCACTTCCCACAAAAAGTATTTTGTTTACTATTTGTTTTAACACATTCTGTGATAATTTGGGACTTTATAGAAAGCTATTTGTATTCTTGATGTCAGTAATTTCACATTACTGCAGGACTATTAAATTAATTTAAATTTAAATTGATTTTGAGTGGTGATGAATCTTTGGTCTGGATGGTACTGAAATCCGGATTGCCTCACAATTCTCTATGAGCAGGGAAGAGCCTGGAAAGTTTGAATAAGGAACTGCTGTAAGTCATTTAGTTGCTGAGACCTGACCTGCCATTCTTTGTGACTGATCATCTGCCTCAGCCCTATGTTCCCATCATATACGTGTCCCTTGATGTCATGTATATTTATAAATGATAGACTGCCTCTCTCTTCAACATACTTAACCTTTCACAGCCTTCTGGGATAGCAAATTCCGATTCTTCCTTTATTTAGCCCTAAATAGCTTGTCTCTTATTGTAAGTTATTATTGCCTGCCTCTAGACCCTCTCCAGTGCACCCCCAACCAAGGGAATATGTTTTTTCTGTATTCAGCTTGTCAAGCCCTTTAACAATTTTCTAAGTTTCAATGAGGTCATCTCCTATTCTTCTAAATTTCGGAGAAATCCAGTGCTCTCAATCTCTCCTCATAGGACAGTCCTATCATCCCAAAGATTGGCCTGGTGAATATTCATGCATTCCTTCTTTGGCAAGTTTGATTTCCTTCCCTAAGATAAACTGCACACAGTGCTCCAGTTGTGGTTTCACCAATTTTCTATGCGTTTGAAGCGATCTTTACTCCTGTTTTCAAATTTTCCTGCAATAAATCCCAAAATATAATTTACCTTCCTAATGGCTTTCTGCATTTATATGCTAGCTTTCAGTGACTTAACAATGACATCCAGGTGCCTTCGGACATCAACAATTAATTTCTTGGTATTCAAGAAATATTCTGCATCTCTGTTCCTCCTGCCAGAGTGGATAACCTCACATTTGTTCATATTTCATCTGCTATCTTCTTGCCCACTCATTTAGCCTGTCTAAATCTCCTTCAAGCCTCTTTGCATCCTCCTCGAAGCTATTCCCATCTGGTTTTGTGACATCTGAAAATTTGCAGACAGTACATTTGTTCCTCACATCCAGATCTTTGATATACATTGTAAGTGGCTTGGATCCAAGCACTAATCCTTCGTATCCAACTTGTCACAGTCTGCCAACTTCAAGATGACCCATTTATTCACACTGCTTTCTTTCAATTAATCAACCTCACTCTGTTAGTATATTCCCCCAATCCCATGTGTTCTAATTTTGCTTGCTAACTTCCTGTATGTAATCTACGAGACCATAAGACAAAGAAGCAGAAGTAGGTCATTTAGTCCATCAAGTTTGGCATTCAATGAGATCATGACTGATCTGACAATCCTCAATCTTATTAACTTGTCAAAAGCCTTCTGAAGATCCAACTATACTACATTCACTGATTTCCTTTCTTCAATTCTGCTAGTAATGTCCTCAAGAAAAACTGCCAAGAAGTTTGTAAAACATGAACTCCCTTTCATAAATTCATGTTAATCCTGCCCAATCAGAAAAATTATTTGGTAAATGTCCAGTTATTGCAATGGATTCTAATATTTTCTCTACTAGCAGCAGGCTAACAAGCCTATAGTTCACTGTTCTTTTTCTCCTTCCCAGTTCATAAACAGTGGTTACATTTGTAGCCTCCCCATCTGCAGACACAATTTCAGAATCTACAGAATTTTGAAAGATGTTCACAAATGCATTCTCATCACTACAGCCACCTGCTTCAACATTCTGGAATCATTGGGTCCTGTGTATTTGTCAACTTTCAATCCCATTAATTTGTCCATACTATTTTTTTTTACTAATGCTAACTTCATCCATTTCCTCATTTTCACTAGTTCCTTGGACTCTATTGTTTCTTGGAAATTTCTTGCATCTTCTATGAAGGCAGACACAAATGATTGGTTTAATTTCTCAACCATTTCACATTATAAAGTTTCCTGTTTCAGCCTGCATTATTCTCATTTGAATTTTAAAATCCACTCCCTAGAGAAGATTACCAAAGTAGGAAGATCTTGCAACTGTACAGGATGTTATTGAGGGTGTACCTGGGAATACTGTATGCAGTTTTATTGGCCATATTTAAGAAAGAATGCACTGACGTTGGAGGGACTTCAGAAGACATTCACTTAGGTGATTTCTGCAATAAAGGAGATGGCTTATCATAAATAGCTAAATATGTTGGACCTTTATTCAAACAAAAATAGAAATTGCTGGAAAACCCAGCAGGTCTGTCAGCATCTGTGGAGAGAGATTAACATTTTGAGTCCCGTGACCCTTCTCCAGTTCTGTGGCTAGATGTGGAGACTAGATCTCTGAAAGTATTTGTAGAGGAGGTAGATGGACTTTTTGAAATATTGGGTACTTGGCTACGGGGAGCTGGCACTAAAGAGAAGCTGAAGGGCCTGGGAGAGATCAGTCATGATCATCTTGAATGGCAGGGCAGGCTTAAAGAATAAATGTCTTACTCCCCATATTTCTTTTGTTCTCCTTTTTAGATATCTATAGAAGCTTTCAGTCATTTTTTAAAATCTTTTTTGCTAGTTTTCATTCATTTTATTCCTTTGAATTCTGAAATGCTACCAAACTTCAGTTTTTTGGCAACTTGTTAAGTCTTTCTTTTGATCTAATACCATCTTTAACTTCCTTTGTTAATTACAATTGTTTCATATATCTTGTAATGAATGTATTTTTTATTGTAAAATCTATTCATTCTTGAAATACTAGCCATTGCCTGTCTGCAGTCATCACCCTTTACCTTTATAGTTTTTTTGTTTACATTTAAGATCCTAGTGGTGTTGCATTGAGCTACATAGAATTTTCCATTAAGTTTGAAAACTGTCATTATTGCCAATCTTCCCTATAGATTTTTTACAAAATTATTGAGTCCTTTCTCATCACATGCCAGATCTAAAATGACCTCCTTATTTGGTAGATACAATAGAAAACCATCTCATACACATTATAGGCATCCACTCTATGATATTAGTGCTCATTAGATTTATTCAATCTCTATGTGGATTGAAGTCAACAATGAGTACTGCATTATCCTTGTCACGTGCAATTCTAATTTCCTGGTTTATGATGTACACTACATTACAGTCCGCCAAGCAATAGTGGTAAACAGTTCCAATCTAGTTGATGCCGCTTGATGTTTCTTACCTTGATCTACAATAGCTAAATTTGGACATTGTTGGATTTTAAACACATTAAAAAGATATTTTTTGTGTAGAATCCCAGAGTGATCAAAGCAGATGTTTATTCTTGGAATTTGTTAATGCATTTCACACAAAAATCTTATTATTTAGCACAATTTATATTTTGTAAGTCTTGTATAATGCACCTTGTGTGGCAGGCAAGTAACTCTTCCCTGTTATGCTGTTTCCTCTTTGGTTTGTTAGAATCAAGCCTACTCCTCTTAACTGTCTCTCTTTTTGCCTTTTTTATCCCTCTGCTCTTCCATGTGGTCTTTCCCTATTGTGCATTGTTACTTTGTTTCACACTGCAGTGACCTTTTCACTTCTCTGCGCAGTAGGGGCAATATTTTTAGACATTTACTGCACTATTGTCACTTAAATGATTTGTGTACAGATGAAATAAAATCCATTTATGATGATGTGGGAATGCAGGAGTGGGTTTTCTGTAAAGATCCCTGTTAAGCTGGACGAGGCATTGTTGCTTAAAGCACTGGTATCTTTTCTGTTAGAAACAAAGAAAACATAAGCACAAGTAGGCCACTTGGCACATTGACCTCAGTCTGCCATTCAATGTGATCCTGTAATTCAGCACTGCACTCCTCTCTCCCTATAGAAGTTATAGAACAGAATTAGGCCATTCACCCCATTGAATCTGCTCTGCCATTTCGTCATGGCTGACATGTTTCTCAAACCCATTCTCCTGCCTTCTACCCATAATCCATAATCCCCTATCAATCATGAACCTATCTACCTCTGTCTTGAATAAACTCAATGACTTGGCCTGCACACCCCTCAACAGCAATGTGTTCCACAGCTTAAATAACCTCTGGCTGAAGAGATTTCTTCTCACCTCAATTCTAAAAGGTTGTCCCTTTGCTCTGAGGCTGTGCCATCAAGTCCTTGTCTCTTCTACTAGTAGAATCGTCTCCACTTCAATTTTCCAGGCTTCTCAGTATTCTGTAAGTTTCAATCAGATTCCTCCTAGTCCTTATAAACTCAAGTACTGACCCAGAGACCTCAACTGCTCCTCATATGACAAGCCTGTCATCCCCGGAATCATTCTTGTGAACCCCCTCTGGACCCCTTCCAATGCCAGCATATCCTCCCTTAGAGGGGCCCAAAACTGCTCATAATATTCCAAATGCGATCCAACCAGAATCTTATACTGCCTCAGCAGTATGTTCCTGGTATTCTAGCTCTCTTGAAATGAATGTTAACATTGTATTTGCTTTTCTAACAGACTATTCATCCTGCATGTTAACCTTAAAAGAATCCTGAACTAGGATTCCCAAGTCCCTTTCTACTTCGGATTTCTGAAGTCTTTCCCATTTAGAAAATAGTCTATGTCTCTTTTTCCTGCCAAAGTGCATAACCACACACTTGCCCACATAGAATTCTATTCACCACTTCTTTGCCTACTCTCCTAACCTGTCCTTCTGCTCCCTCAACACCTAACTGTCCATCCACCAGAAGGTGGCATGGTGGTGGTTCAGTGATTAACCCTGTTGCCTCACAGCACTGGGGAGCTGGGTTTGATTCTAGCCTTGGGTGATTGTGCAAACTCCACACAGGCATTCTCCCTGTATCTGCGTGGGTTTCTGCTGGATGCCTCAGTTTTCTTCCACAGTCCAGAGATGTTCAGGTTTGGTGAATTGGCGATGCTAAATTGTCTGTAGTGACCTAGACTTATGCAGACTAGATGGATTAACTATGGTAAACGTGGCGTTATGGGGATAGGGTCAGGGCCTGGTTATGGGTGGGATGCTCTTCGGGGAATTGGTGCAGACTTTGAGCCAAATAGTCTCTTCTCTCACAGTAGGGATTCTATGATTCTATCCTTGTCATCTGCAAACTTAGCAAGAATGCCCTCAGTTTCTTAATCCAGATCAGTTGTGTGTAACGTGAATAGTTATAATCCCAACATGGACACCTACTAATTTCGACTAGTTACTGGCTGTCATTCTGAAAAAGATCCCTTTCTCCCTACTCTCTGCCTTCTTCCAGTCAGCCAATCCTTTATCCATGCCAGTACCTTGTCCCTAACACCATGGTCTCTCATTTAGCAGCCTCCTGTGCAGCACACAAAGGCCTTCGGGAAATCCAGATAAATCACGTGCAAATCACGTTGTCTAAATTGCTTTTTACCTCCTCGTTGAGTTCTAACAGATTAATCAGGCATGACCTCCCCTTGATAAAGCCATGCTGACTCAGCCCTATTTTACCATGCACTTCCATGTACTTCACAATCTCATCCTTAACAATTGTCTCTACCAACGACCTGAGGTCAGGCTAACCAGTGTACAGTCTCCTGTCTTTTCCTCCCTCACTTCTTAAACAGTGGTGTTACATTAGCCATTTTCTAGTCCTCTGGGACCCTCCCTGATCCCAGTGATTCCTGAATGATCAGCAGTATGTCTCTAGTCTCCTTAGCTACCTCCTTCAGAACTCTTGGGTGTAGTATGGGTGGTTTATTTATCCTTCAGACCTTTCAGTTTCTCCAACACCACCACCTTCGTGAATGGAATCTCACTCACTCTGCCCTCTTACTCTCTTGACTTTGATATCCCTCTGAGGTCTTCCACTGTAAAACTATTGCAAAGCACCTGTGCAGTTCCTCTGCTATTTCTTCCCCATTTCTATTTCTCCAGCCTCATTTTCTAGTGGTCCAATGTCCAGCCTTGGGTCTCTTTTATATTACCAGCTATCTTACCCATATATTCCATTGTTTTCTACCTCACTGCTCTTTTAATCATTCTTTGCAGTTTTTTAAAGGCTTTCCAATCCTCTGGTTTCCCATTAAACTTCATCACATGGTACGGTTTTTCTTTTGCTCTTATGCTATCCCTGACTTCCCTGTCAGCCATAGTTGCTTTGTCCTCCCCGAGTGTATTTCTTCTTCCTTGGGATGAATTTCTGCAGTGCCTCCCAAATTACTCCCTAGAAACTCCTGCCATTGCTGCTTCATCGTCTTCCCTGCTCGGCTCCCCTTCCAGTCAACTCTGGCCAGCTCCTCCCTTTTATGCCTTTGTAGTTACCTGTATTTAATTGTAACTCAGTTTCATCTGATTCTAGCTTCTGTCTCTCGTTTTTATGGTTTCTGTCCCTTGGGGGTTACTTCACCCTAAGCTCCCTTGAATCTGCCATGTTACACATTACCAAAACCAGAATTGCCTGTTCCCTAGTGGGCTCTACCACAAGCTGCTCCACAAAAACCATCTGATATTACACAAATTCCTTTTCTTGAGATCTGCTGCCAGCCTGATTTTCCTAGTCCATTTGTGTATTGAGGCCCCCCATGATTATTGTAATAGGGACTTTCTTACATGCCTTTTCTATCTCCTGATTTATTTTCTTCCCCAATCCTGACTACTGCTGCGAGACCTGAACGCAACTCCCATCAAGTTCTTTTTTACATTTGCGATTCTATATTACTTATTGTTTTCATTTCTAATAAGACAACCCCAAGCCCCTCTGCCCACCTGCTTGCCTTTTCGATAGGATCCCTGGATATTTAGTTCCCAGTCCTGTTCTCCTTGCAGCCATGTCTCTGTGATACTCACAACATTGTACGATTTCAATTTGCATTGCAAGCGCATTTATCTTGTTTTGGTATATAGCGTATATTTAAGTACAGCACCCTCCATTCTGTGTTGGTTGCTTCCTCCTCTCATAGTTATCTGCTCATCTGCTGTGCCTGAAGTTAGATTTGTGACACTTTCTGTACATTGTTCTATTTCTTGTTCCAGAAACTTTTAATACCTCTGAGCTCTGTCCTTTTTCCATAATCTTCCTACTGAACTTACTCCATGGCTGTTCAGTTTAAAGCTCTAGTTATGCGATTTGCCAGGACTCTGGTCCCAGCATTATTCAGTTGGCACCTGTCCTATCAGAATAGTGCCCTCCTTCCCTAGTACTGGTGTCGATATCCCATGAATTTGAACACATTTCTCCCACACTAAACTTTGAGCCTTGCATTTACCTTTTCAATCTTGTTGACCCTGAGCCAATTTGTTTGTAGACCAGGTAGTAATCCAGAGATTATTACCTTTTAGTTTCTGCTTTTCAGTTTAGCCCCTAACTGCTCATATTCTCTTAGCAGAACCTCTTCCCACATTCTGCCTATATCGTTGGTACCTAACACCTTTTTAATTTCTCAATCTATCAGTTTCTTTCTTGAGCAAATTTGACCTTCCTTCTGTGGTAGAGGATTCCACCACATCGTGTTCACCAGCTTCTGAAGAAATTTCTCCTGTTCTCAGTCCAGAATGGCCAACTCCATTTTCTGAGATCATAAGCTCTTGTTCAGGATCCTCCAGCCATGGGCGACATTTTGCATGCTGCATCTAGTCTAACAGCCCTAACAGTATTTTATACAATTCAAGGAGATCCTCCCTCATTTTCCTGAGATTTCGGGTCCATTTGACCTTGTCTGTCCTCATGACAAGGTTGCTGTTCTAGCTATCAGTTTGAACTTTTGCCGCATTCTGTCTAAAGCGTATCTTTCCTTTGGTAAGGAGACCAAAACAGCACATACTTCTCCACCTGTGGTCTCTCCAAGGCCGTGTACAGCTGCAGTAAGACAATCTTGCTCCTGTACTCAATCCCCTTACTGCAATGAAGACCAACATAACTTTTATTCTTTCTAATTCCTTGCTGCACCTGCATGATTTCAGTGACAAGTGTGCTAGGGCACAAAGGAGCTTTGTACATCAATATTTCACAATCTATCATTATTTATCTAGCACACTGCTTTTGTTTCTCTTGAAGTGGATAACTTCACACTCATGCATGACAAATGCTTTATTATGTCCATGCTCTCAACTTGTCTAAATCGCCTTGAACCCTTTTTACTTCCTCTTCGCCACTCTTTTTTTCCACTTTGTTTTGTCAGCAAATTTAAAACTAAACTATTGCATTAAATTCCTAAATCAGATCATTGTGTATTGTGAATAGCTGGAGCCCAAATGCTGATTCCTGCAGTAAACCATTAGTCACAGCCTTGCACTCCCAAGAAGACCCATTTTTTCTTAAGCTCTGATATTTGGTTAGGAGGGAGGCAATAATCTATGCCAGTATATTGCCCCCAGTCCCATGTGGTTTCATTTTGCTCTATAACCTATGTGGGAATATCAAAGACTTTTTGAAATAGGAAATGTTATGACTTTTGATTGTCCTCTGCTGCCACAGTCATTGACCTTGCTTCCACTTCACCCTGAATATTATTTGTATATCTTCTTGCTAACTTCACCCGCTCCTCTGATTTTGCTGAATCATGATCACCGAGTTGTTAGTGGCATTTTTATGTAGTTTGTTAACTTAGTGGGCATATAAAATTATTTGCTGTTCTTCTCCTTCCTTACTATTACCCTTTTGCAGATCTGATTGAGAAATCATTGTAAGATGGTCTTTGAAACCAGTTTTGCAATCATGAAAGTATTTGCTTTTACTGTGGAAGTAGAAATACAGTATTGACTTCAGACTTGCAGCCAGTTCCCACAAAGCTGAATTTTTGTTTTCCAAATGACACTCAGCACTTTGTTAACGTCTACGTTTGTTTTCTCCCGTAGCTCCCACAAAACTCTTCTAATGTAGGAATGTCTAACCTTCCTCCACTCTCTAGACGCTTGCAGTATCTTCCTTAACGTTTTCTGTGGATTGTGAATTTTCTTAACACAAACACATGATTAAAATTCAGTAAATAAATCTGGCATTGAACTAATGCAGAAACAAAAGAATCCGAAGCACAAATTGCTTCAAAAATTTAAATAGTTTGGATCAAAATTATTACCTATTGTTACACCTTGCTGAGGAAGCACACTGGAAATCAAGCCCTTCTATTTCTGGAATTGTCACAAAAGCTAAAGATTTTAATCAAATTTGTAAATCCCCAGTTTACCTATCTGGTAAACTCAAGTTAACAGAAAACATATGGAGCAGGTTTCTTTACTTAACAAGAGTCACTTTATTACAAATAAATGGATTGTAACGGTAACTACGAACTTCTGACCTATAGCGTTGATAGTGCAAACACCACTGCCCCCTCACCTCTCACTTGCCCCACTGCTTAAACAAAGCAACAGTGTAAACGTGACTTAAAATTAACTTCTTTAAAATTGTGGCAGTTGCTTCCAAAGTTCTTGGTTTTAAAACAGTCTTTTTTCCATCCAATTTGCAACCAAAAATAAAATACAAATGCGGTCTTTACCAGCAGTTTAACATTTTGAAACAACATTATTAGAAAATGGCAATTTTGAAATAAATAACTTTGTGTTTTTTTCAGAAATACTCTTCAGTCAAAGAATGCCAATTCAAGGGGAAAACAAAATTTATACTGCACAAGAGGGGAGTGGATGATAACTGGGCACTGATCAGCAATGTCTCCATCAATCATTGCTAATCACTTGGCAATGAATTAGTACTTTCCTCTCATGCAGCATAAATGTTGATTTTTGTCTTGAATTGGTGGTATTGTGAATTGTCCCAGTGGGTGTGAGATGAAAATCTTCTGACAAAATGTCTTTTTCTCAGTAATACTGGGTTATTTCATTTGAATTCCACTAATATATAGTGTTTGCCCAGTGGTATTTTCTCTGACACTCCTCTTATTGTTCTCTACCAGAAATCCACTGGTATATTTGGAAATTTAACTATTCACAAGAAGTGCTTTTATAGTTTTTACAGCTTGAATGAGTTATGCTGTCATCTGTAGAAATTCTATTAATTGAAGAACTTTTGTGGCTGATGCATTTTCAGAAAATCCTTGTTTTGGTATTGGTTATGTACTGTCAACTGAATGTCATGCTAATTAACAGTATAATAAAATTTCTAAAAAGCAAAATATAATTGTTCATTTCGCGTGTAATTGAAAAAAAGAAACAGTTTACAATGCTTACTACTTTTTTTTCTCCCTTGCAGTTCAGTTCCATGTTGCTCACTTGTATGAAATCCAGGTAAGTGATTTAAAAATGCATCTCTTTGGTCAATTCAGTTAGATTTAAGTGGTAGTAGCTATGGGGGAGGGGAGGAATGGGATGGTGGTGAGACTGGCTAATAGGTAAAAGGAAAAACAAAATGGAAAGATAGAGATACAGATTGTGGAGACAGATATTTTAACACTTGTCAATCTTTCAGGTTCACTCAGCTCTCTGATTTTGGAGTTGTGTGGATATCATTTCCATTTCTCATCTCTTCAAGGACTTTTTCATAAATTTACAGAAATCAACCTTGGTTTGACACTTTACCCTGCCTCTCAAATTGAGCAGTGCTTTGTCTCTAAAACTGTATGAAGTAGTTTGCCCACATTTCATAGATTTCATTAGATTATGGAAAATCAGAATTGAAGCAGATCTAATTGTAATTTGTATTTATGATGCAATTTGTAATACTTCATTTTCTTAAACTAGAGATTGCACCTTGTTGATGCAGTATAGTAGAATTTTCTTGAGCTATTTTGTGGCTAAACAGTTTAAGATATTGTTCAAGAAAATTAAAGTGAATGTAATTTAGTCCCTGAGAATTTTTTGGAATTATTTAAGCAAATTCATCTATAAAATTTAAGTCATTGCTCAAGGAAAGGTTTATTTGCAAATTAAATAATATGGCTAGTATTTTGCACTTTCTGGTGAAGTTTTCTAAGACTTTTGCAAAGCAGATGCCATTTTCAGTAACTAAACAAAATGAATTCTGTTTCAAGACATTAGTAATGGACTGGAATGTATTTGCCTCAATTATTTAAATAAATTAGCAATCAGTAACATTCTGCTATGTCTGGAAATTTAAATAACTGAAATAACTGGTCAGCTGGCAAAACTTAGATTTGCACAAATATGTCACAAAAAGCTCACCCTTTTTAAAAATACAGTAGCATTAAAATGACGGTGTAAATGCTAAAGTTATTAGTAAAAATCAGTATTTGCCACAAAGTAATGTTCTTACAATACAGATTCTTCTCTCAAGCTTTTAAATGGATGTCTAATTGTAATTTGTAACCAAATTCACTTTTCTGTGTTCAGCATTGGTTGAAACTCCATTTTATCAGTAAATAACATTTACTGGCACCCGTGGGGAAATTTAGAGGGGCCATCATTCAACAGACAATGCAACTTCATTGCATTTGCATATTTTCCTCATTACACTGTCTAGCTCTAAGTGCATAATGGTGCTACATCAGGCAATAAAGTCTGGAAATGAGTGCTAACCGGTACTCTTCCTTTGATAATCCAATTACTTCAACAGACTTTACTTTATTTCTCCTGAAAACTTATGGTTGTTTAAAACTAAATCGGCTGTTTTTGAATATTTAGTTCATCATTGCAGTTGCCTCAATTTTAGTTAATATTTTCTCCTCTTTTTACTCAGGTTATCCATCAAGATAAAAGCTTACTTTTTATGACTGCCTTTACCATGTTTTAGAAGATCACACTTAATAAACAGTCAAAACAATCTTGAAAAAAAATTTGGTATACTCCATGTTCATGCCAACAAGACAGTGTAATCACTTAAAGAAGTCTGCTTAGTTTTTCAAAACTGTTAATGTTTACATTTTTGAACAGAATGGGAAGGAATAAGAATATGAAAAATAATTTTCAGTGAACATGTTTCACATAAATAGACTTTATAGTTTCATGTATTGGACAAAGCAGTGTATCTGCATATGTATATAATGTTATGATCCCAACTGATATTATTACCAGACAAGTTGGATCTCATTCAGGAATCTGGTTTGATAGATCATATTTTGATTTGTTTTAGTGTGAACAAAGTAGTCTTTGGCAGTGCTGCAGATTTTACTTTAGAAATGTAAAAGAAAGTTATTAACAAAATAACTGACTATAAAATAGATCAATCCATCAAGTTATAATACAAATTCAAACAATTCTAATCACATAGTAAAAAAAAAATTCTGTCAAAAATAGTCCTGTGTAAATTGAATGGAAGCAACTCGTACTAGAGTCCTGTATCAGATACCTCAGTCAGTTTGAGTAATTTGTGAATTCAATCTTCAGATTGGAACTGCAGGTAGCTTCTTTCTGGACTAATTATACAGCTTTTTAAATGCACTCCGCTTTAAGCAACTACTTCGGGGTTTATCCCAACACTTTTATGTTCCGGGATTAATACTCACTTTACTGAAAGGTAATCTAGTTCATGATTCATCTTTCCATCCTTAGGAGCACTGCTCTATACAGCTGTTCTACACCAAGGATTTCACAGGACTGCCCAAAATTTAAAGTATCACCAAAATAATCTCACTCTCTTTAAATTATGGATATTCCCTCATGCATTTTTGAAAAAAAGTTCCATCAGGCTGTTGAGGCCCTGTTACTTACCTTGATGAATCACAAAACATTCTAAAAGGAGCAAAAGTTCATTAATGGTGCATGCATTCATTCACTCTAATGCCAAGTCTCAAAAGCCATTTTTAAAAGAAATTGCCATAGCTACATAAATTCTTAGAAGTTAAGTATTTAAGACACACAGACACACAAACCCACCAGTTACTGACTCAAAAACAAGAAACCCAAACTTGCAATAAATAATATTGAAACATATATTCCCCCATTTTATATCGTAATAATGGAAAATACCATTCACTGTTTAAAAGTGCAAGGTTAATTGAGTAATTAATTACAAATTGGAATTGACTGTAGGCAAAATAATATTCAAAACATTGGTGCATGCTTGTTGGTTCTAGAAGACTATCTTTCTATTTTGCTTTTTGTGATTTTTCACCTCTTCCTCTTAAAAATTGCCTTCTTGCTGTTGTGCATTTCTACACGTGCCAGTTGTTCTGTAATAGTTTGGTCGCATAGTCAGTCAGTGTGTGAACCTAGAACATGAATGGCAACAGGCTATCTGACCTTGAGGGAAAGCATCAGGTTTTGCCCAATATCTGTGAGAGTACTTACTCATAGAGCTGTACGGCATGGAACCAGACCCTTCGGTCCAACTCACCCATGAAGACCAGATGTCCTAAATTAATCTAGTCCCATTTGCCAGCGTTTGGCCCATATCCATCTAAATTCTCCCTAATCTTACACCGATTGAGATGCCTTTTAAATGTTGTAATTACACCAGCCTCCACCACTTCCTCTGGCAGCTTATTCTATACCCACACTACACTCTGCGTGAAAATTACCAGATGATTGGAGGGTGGCAAATGTCATTCCTATGTTCAAGAAAGGGAATAGAGATAATCCTGGGAATTACAGATTGGTCAGTCTTACTTCTGTGGTGCACAAATTATTGGAGAGGATCCTGAGAGATAGTGTTTATGATTATTTGGAAAAGCACAGTTTGATTAGAAATAGTCAGCATGGCTTTGTGAGAGGCAGGTCATGCTTCACAAGCTTTATTGAATTCTTTGAGGATGTGACAAAACACATTGAAGGCATTGTGGTGTTTATGGATTTTAGCAAGGCATTTGATAAGGTTCCATGGTAGGCTCATTGAGAAAGTAAGGAGGCATGGGATTCAGGGAAATTTGGCTGTCCAATAGGAGACAGAGGGTGGTAGTAGATGGAAAGTATTCAGCCTGGAGCTCGGTGACCAGTGGTGTTCCACGGGGATCTTTTCTGGGACCTCTGC
This sequence comes from Rhincodon typus, assembly GCF_021869965.1. Classification (NCBI taxonomy): domain Eukaryota; kingdom Metazoa; phylum Chordata; class Chondrichthyes; order Orectolobiformes; family Rhincodontidae; genus Rhincodon; species Rhincodon typus. Next base: position 39,847,940 of record NC_063342.1, on the reverse strand, counting down.
GCTTTGTGACCTTTATAAATGACACGGATAAGGAAGTGGAAGGGTGGGTTAGTAAGTTTACTGATGACATGAAGGTTGGTGGAGTTGTGGACAGTGCGGAGAGCTGTTGTAGGTTGCAACAGGATGCAGAGCTGGGCAAAGAATTGGCAGATGGAATTCAACCCAGAAAAGTGTGAAGTGATTTATTTTGGAAGGTCAAATTTGAATGCAGAATACAGGGTTAATGGCAGGATTCTTGGCAGTGTGGAGGAACAGAGGGATCTTGGGGTCCACATCCATAGATCTCACATAGTTGCTACCCAAGTTGATACAGTTATAAAGAAGGCATATGTGTGTTGGCTTTCGTTGGCAGGGGAATTGAGTTTAAGGGCTGCGAGGTAATGCTCTATAAAACTCTGGTTAGACCACACTTGGAATATTGTGTTCAGTTCTGGTCACTTCATTATAGGAAAGATGTGGAAGCTTTAGAGAGGATGCAGAGGAGATTTACCAGGATGCTGCCTGGACTGGAGGGCAGGTCTTATGAGGAAAGGTTGAGGGAGCTAGGGCTTTTTTCATCAGTGCAAAGAAGTATGAGAGGTGACTTGATAAAGGTGTACAGGATGATGAGAGTTATAGATAGAGTGGATAGCCAGAGACTTTTTCCCAGGGCGGAAATGACTATTATGAGGGGACATAATTTTAAGGTGATTAGAGGAAGGTATAGGGGAGATATCAGAGGTAGGTTCTTTACACAGAGAGTGGTGGGCGTGTGGAATGTGCTGCCGGCAGTGGTAGCGGCGTCAGATACTTTAGAGACTTTTAAGCGACTCTTGGATAGGCACATGGAGGATACTAAAATGTAGGATATGCAGGATAGTTTGATCTTAGGATAGTAGGTCGGCACAACTTCATGGACCGAAGGGCCTGTACTGTGCTGTACTATTCTATGTTCTAAAATGTTGCCCCTTATGTCCCTTTTAAATTTTTCCCCTCTCCCCTTAAAGCTGTGCCCTCTAGTTTTGGACTCACCCACGTTGGGGAAAAGACCCATGGTTATTCACCCTAACCGTGCCCGTCATGATTTTATAAACCTTTTTAAGGTCACCTTTCAGCCTTCAGCACTCCAGGGAAAAATAGCTCAAGTCTCTTTAGCCTCTCTCTCTGGCTCTAACCCTCCAACCCTGACAACATCCTTGTAAATCTTTTCCGAACCCTTTCAAATTTCACAACATCCTTCCTATAGCAGGGAGACCAATGTCCTGCACAGCCACAACATGACCTCCCAACTCCTATGCTTAATGCACTGACCAGTAAAGGCAAGCGTACCAAATCACTTCTTTACCACCCTATCTGGGACTCTATTTTCAAGGAACTATGGACCAAGTCTTCTGGTTGATTCCTGTTGCCCCCCTGCCCTAGGATTGATTCTAGCATTGTATCATTGTCTTCCTTGGGCAGTTCACATTGTGGGCTTCTGTTTATCGTTGACTTCAGGCTTGCTGCATTCCCCATTTTAAAATAGGGAAAGCATATGAGTTGTAGGGCTCAATTGCTTTGGTTCTTTTATGCTGCAGAGTTCGAGATGACATGCGAGATTTATCTGTCATTGGTAAATAGCCATTGTAAGCACAAAATCTCTCTCACTTCCCTCCATAAATGCTTTAATTGGCTTTCTGTCACTGCAGTGTGGTAACTAACAAGATTCCCATGCTAAAATATCGGCCTGAAGCTTTCACCAAACTTTTGCCCCATAGATCGTAAAAGCTGGGAAAGTTCCCTTCAAAAGGTGGAGGTGAAATATGTTATCCGTTGGTGATTGGTGATTTGATCATTAATGAATGCTAGTTGCATGAGATTCATTTAGAATGAATTAAATGCTTGGAAACAAAGGACAGAGTTATTAGTCTATTGCAGACACCTGTTTATCTTCAAGGATGTGTTTAATTGGTGATTTATGCCTTCATCTTAAAATTGGAGATGTAGTCAGTGCTATTGAGCTATCATTTTTATCTCCTTTTTCCTCCATTAGAAGATGTTGCCTTTGTCTGGCATTACTCCATTCTATCACTCCATTATACATCATTTTGGACAACAATAATGGACTTGCGTGTCTCTGAAATGTTTCTGTTTAGTGATCAATTAACTGATTGGAAGAAAAACCTGACTATTGTGATCCCTTTTTATTTGGACAGGAGTTGTATGAATCTATTTTTGTTTTATTTATTTGTTAACTAATGACTCCTATCTTCGGCTACATACAGGATACAGCAGCTTCTAAATATGTTGTGAAATCCTGTTTTGCCCATAAGAGTCCCTCCCCCTTATTCCATGTTTTCTGTTGGACCTGGTTTTCTAGTCTCTGCAATTGTCATTTCCTTGGTCTCTTTGTGACAGCATTGAGAAAGCATCTTTCATTCGTGTTTGTGTGGTTCCTGTTCCAAGAAAAAAGGCTGTAAAGGCTTTAGGTGCCAAGACCTTTTTAGGGTTGTTTTAATTAAAACTTGCTTTAGACAGTTTCTCTTTTCTCCCCCACCCCTGAACTGTAGAGAAAGTATCGTGCTGCAAAGGAAGCCTATGAACAACTTTTGCAAACGGAGAATCTTTCTGCACAAGTGAAAGCAAATATACTGCAGCAGCTCGGTAAGTGTCTCATGCTTTTGTTTTCGACTCCCATTTGTATTTGTATTTGCAAATTATTGAATGAATTTCTGCTGTCTTCTCAATGGTAAGGTGATGTTGAAACTCAGTTTTATATGTTGACAGTGATGTGTACCTCAGTCATATGCAAATAATTGGAACTAATTTGAATTGAAGTTGAAAATATTTTGCATGTGATTTATTGTAATATATTATACTTTTGTCATGCAAATTTGTTATTAATGTTTTGAATTTTTTTTTTGGCTAGTGACCCTGCTTGTTATATTCTTGGCTGACTGTTCTGTAGTTCTGCTGGAATTTCTACTTTCAGGGTTAAGGATGTGAACCAGGAAATAATATCTGTTTAAATTATTACAGTGTTGAGTTATAGTGTGATGTATTTGCCTCTTTTCAGAGAGGTAGGTAGTCAGAACCATTTTATAACCCTTTCCTTGGGCCTCTATATGACTGTCTGTCCTGTTCCAGCAACCTTACTAACAATGAAGTGATTTACAACCTGATTTAGCGCATGTACACCTCCCAGTTACATATAATTTAGGAGGAAGAAAATAAATTGTTTACTTTTTAAGCACTTAAACTTGCCTTGATTCTAGTGTTTTTGGATATAAACAATAGTTAACTGCACAACAGAATTCAAGCTTGATAGTTTGAAAAATTTGACATCTGAAAAGTATACGTGCACATGTATTGAATGCCCTTTGCTTGCTGTGACAATCCTTTACAAGATATTATATGATTCAGATAATGTTTGTAATGAGTACCTACTGTTATATTTTGGACAACTCGCTTTTACAGCATCTTAATGTTGGAATTCCTAGTTCATTTTAAGTTTATCCATATATTTTCTAAATTTAATTTGCTGTTCAGTGTTAGTACGATTACTGGATGAATATTCTGTAACTTGAGATAATTTTAAAAGTTTTTCTGTTCTGAGAGCATAGGTGCATGCCATTCATGCTAAAAGAATAAATATCTGTATGCATCCATTTATTAAATATTAAGGACGTGGTCAGCTTTTTATAGGATGGATGGTGATATAGTGGCACTAACATTGGTCCCAACACCCTCATTCTGGAGCAATGTGGTTTTGTTTTAATATGCTGTGTTCTCTGGTATGTTGTCTGTATTTGGCCTTTTGTGCCATGTATGATCAGGAGCCATTAAATCACTTCTTGTGAAAAGTAAACAATCTAGAATATGGCCCCACTAATATCTGTCTTGTGATAAATGGATTAAATGACCAAATTTCCTTAGCATGTGTATTAGGCAAATGAATGTAATATAATTTACATTATAAGTAGTAATTCACATTGGCATGTACTTTCAAATCTCAAGTAAATTCTGCTGTAAAAAGTGTTACAAGACACCCTTTGGGCACAAGCTGTGGATTAATTGCAGTTTCTATTAGCTGGGAACTCATCACACCAAAGTCGTGTCCTGTAATAAATCTATTCACATTGCTTTTGAGCCTTTTTGCTGCCCATCACTGCTGAGTTGCTATGGCAATTCCATTGTTGACTTCTAACCACAGGTGCCTAAAATGCTGGCTTCTTATTGAAGCAGTATTTTCCAAAGGGACTTGGGAAGCATTTTATGTCTGTTGCTGTCTCTGTTCTCTACCCATGGTGTTTTTATGTCTAGTTCACAAGTTGGGTTATGTTAAAAATGATCACTTTATTCATTCAAGCCCTTTTTAAAGATACAGTCTAAAAATAATCTTACAAATCTCACAACTGTAGCACTATTTAACAAGATGCATTTCATTTTCATTCATTATGTCTTAATGATGTGGCAAAGGGATAGAAAGGGAAAAGAAAAGTAAACTGTACAACCAATTGCAGATGGACTAAATTTCCATATTGATATTATTCTATGTAAGCAATTCAGGTCTGTTTATGTAATATTAAATAATTTTGGATCTTGTCTTCATGGACCTTTTTGCCTTTTACATTACTTAAGTTCTGGCTCCTTTGAAAACCTGTAATCAAATCCTGGCAGTGAAGTGCATCTTTTCCATACCATGAATGCTTTCGCTCTCACAGCTGTAATGAGAAAGTTAGCAATAGCCAGAATTCTTCTTCAGCTTAGGAAGTGACACCATTTACAATCTGCATTATTTTGTTAAAGTTTAGTACCCAAAGACTTCTGAAGTTTATGGATTATAGGATTTGAAAGCACGAAGCAACTAGCAAATTTTCATAGATAGTAGGAACTGCAGATGCTGGAGAATCCGAGACAACAAGGTGCAGGGCTGGATGAACACAGCAGGCCAAGCAGCAT
>NC_063342.1:39742527-39842620 GCF_021869965.1 Rhincodon typus | reverse complement strand
ATGCTGCTTGGCCTGCTGTGTTCATCCAGCCCTGCACCTTGTTGTCTAGCAAATTTTCATCACTGGTTTCTCATTGGTGATATTGTATTGATGTGATCGATACACAGTACTTAGTGTATGAATTTCCTGCTCGTACTGTTGATTAGGATAAATAACTATCTTTCTCTTTCAAACCCTTTATAGCGATAGTCTTTGTATTTAATTCAAAATCCAGAGGAAAGTTGGATTTCAATTTTAGTCCCAAAATGCATCTGCAATCATTCTGCCCTTTCCTCCCTCGTCCACTATATCTGTGGGTAAAATCAATATATTAAACTGTGTTCTTAGGCTACATATTTTAATATATATTACACACACATACTCACTCGCACGCACATGCACTGATTCATTCATGCACCAGCCCGCTCGTGTACTTCCAGAATTGCACATAAATGGAAAATTTTGTGTAAAGCAGTAATGTTGAGCATGGAAGGACATTTTTGGACAAGATGGGAGATGAGCCTTTTTTTATCTCGCACTTCCCTCTGTGTGCACATAAACAACATGATAAAAGAAGGAGCATGGAAATTTTAATAAATGCCTTTCCATCAATATCTGAACAGATGATGGCTTGATCATAAGCATGGATGAAGCTGAGGTTGAACCAGAACATATAGAACAAAAATAAAGCAAAGAACTGCAGATGCTGAAGATCCGAAACAAAATCTGAAATTGCTTGTGAAACTCAGTCTGGCAGCATCTGTGAAGAGAAAGCAGAATTGACATTTTGACTCTTCAGAACTGATGAACAGCTTACCAGTTCAGGATAGTGCTAAGCTCTCCACTGCTAGTTGTTAGAATCTGCCTACGTTTATCTCTTAAGGCAGTAACTTGTGAAGGTTCTCAGCCTGAGTGACAGACAGTCGTTCAGATTTCAAGGAGCTATATAGTGTCAGCAGTTACTGTTGTTCTTGCAGACAGCAGGCATGGTAGCGCTGTCCAAATGGCTGCCTCAGTGTTGTAACCATTCTGTGATTCTGTTAAGTGACTTTGAATACTGGAGATCACCCTGATTCAGATAATTGATTCTTCGCTTCCCTGGAGAGTTAAAGTAGCTTCAAACCTGTTAATGTGGAACCACTTTAACATCACACAGATGTTGCTAATATCTCTCTCTCACACACTTTCTGTCTCTTTCTCAAACTCTTTCTGTCTTGCACGCATGCGCATGCTCTGTCTGTCATCCCCTCTATAATCTTTGTCAATACTTTTTCTGCTGTTATTGATTTGGTGATGACATTTAGTCAAGCCGTGAATTTCTACCATGAGCCTTCATGTGACTTAGCAGACCAAATTTGGACTGTCTCAGCTTTTGACACATGGTGCAGAATACCTCGTCAGGTAGACAGCCTGGAAAGCACGATTAGTTTCCTTTTCTTTTTTCCCTTTAGTTTCCTTTGCTTCAGTATTAAGACATTGTGAATCAAAATGTGATGCAGGTTAATAGTGTTACAGTAATGTGGTTTGTAAGACTGTTTTTGGTCTGTATCTTTAAAGTAAAATGAAGTGGTCATGTGACCTGTTCTGCAGTTTTCCAGACAGCAAGCGAAGGTGGTTTGAGGGTTTAAAAATTAAGAGGCCTAAATCGTTTTGTTTGGAAAATGGTGCAAAGTATTTACCTGGAGAGGCAATGGCAGCAGCATGTATATTAATACTGGAACTAAGAGTTTTTAAAGTCCCTTAAGACCATAACAAAATTGAAGAAGAATAAGCTTTCCTGCCCCTCAGCTTGCTCGGCCGTTCAGTAGGATTGCGGCTGTTCCAGCATTCTTGATATCCACTTTCCTGCCCTTTTCCCCCTAACCCTTGATTCCACTACTAATCAAGGATCTGTATGTTTCAGCCATAAATATACACTTGGACTTTGCCCCCATAGCTCCCTGTGGTATGGAATTCTAAAGGCACTGAACCGTCTAAGAGAAATTCCTCCTTATCAGTCTTAAATTGGCACCCCTTTAACCTGAGACTGTGCCCTCTGGTCATCCACTCTCCCAAAAAGGGAAACATTCTATTAGCATTTATCCATTTAAGCCCCTTAAGAATCCTCTATGTTTCAATGTGATCACTTTTGTGTTTTTCTAAATTCAAGTAAGTAGAGTCCCAACATGTTTACCCTTTACTCATAAGACAATCCCTTTGTACCAAGGATCATCCTAGTGAACCTTCTCTGAAGTGCTTCCAATGAAATGAATGATCACATGGAATACAGGAAGAGCTAGCCATTTGGATCCAGAACTGGCTCTAAGATAGAAGTCAGGGCTGTGGTGGAGGAATGCTTTTCAGACTGGAGACCTGTGACCAATGATATGCTGCAAGGATCAGCGCTGAACCCACTGCTTTTCATCATTTATATAAATGATTTGGATGTGAACATAGCGGGTATGGTTAGTAAAGTTTGCAGACGACACCAAAATTGGAGGTGTAGTGGACAGCGAAGGAGGTTACATCTGAGTACTGTGGGATCTTGATCAGATGGCCCAATAGGCCAATGAGTGGCAGATGGAGTTTCAATTAGATAAATGTGAGGTGCTGCATTTTGGAAAGGCAAATCAGGGCAGGACTTAGACACTGGATGGTAAGGTCCTGAGGAGTTTTGCTGAATAAAGAGACCTTGGAGTACAGGTTCATAGTTCCTTGAAAGTGGAGTCGCAGGTAGATAGGGTAGTAAAGAAGGCGTTTGGTATGTTTGCCTTTATTGGTCAGTGCATTGAGTGTAGGAGTTGGGAGGCCATGTTGCGACTATGGGACATTGGTTAGGCTACTTTTGGAGCATTGCATGTAATTCTGGGCTGCCTGCTATAGGAAGGATGTTGTGAAATTTGAAAGGGTTCAGAAAAGATTTGCAAGGATGTTGCCAGGATTGGAGGGTTTGAGCTACGGGCAGAGGCTGAATAGGCTGGGGGTATTTTCCCTGGAGCGTCAGAGGCTGAGGGGTGACCTTCTAGAAGAAGTTTATAAAATCATGAGTAGCATAGATAGGGTGAATAGCCAGGGTCTGTTTCCCCAAGATAGGGGAGTCCAAAACTGGAGGGCTTAAGTGTAAGGTGAGAAGGGAAAGACTTAAAAGGGACCCAACGGGTAACTTTTTCATGCAGTGGTGTGTTTCTGGAACATGCTGCCAGAGGAAGTGGTGGAGGCTGGTATGGTTACAACATTTAAAAGGCATCTGGATGGGTATATGAATAGGTACGGTTTAGAAGGGCATGGGCCAAATGCTGGCAAATGGGACTAGATTTATATAGGATATCTGGTCAGCATGGACGAGTTGGGGTAAAGGGTCTGTTTCCATGCTGTATACCTCCTATGACTGTTTAACGATTTCAACTACCCTCAATACTCAAGATGTGGTCTTACCCGCACTGTACAGTTGCAGCAATACATCTTTAATGTTATACTTCAACCCCTTGAAATCAGAGCAAATATGCTTTTAGCCTTCCTGATTACCTGCTTATAGCTGTGTTCGTGCGCAAGTACTCCGAAGTTGTTTTGTATTGCAGGTTTGTGCAGTTTTTCTCCATTTAAATAATATGCTGTTCTGTTGTTCTCCCTTTCAAAATGAACAACTTCACATTTTTTCACATTAAACTTTATTTGGAAACTTTTTAATCTATTTACTTAATCTAATGATACTTCTCTGCAAACTGTTTGTGTTCTCTTCGCAACTTGTCTTTCCATCGATTTTGTATCATCTGCAAATTTGACTACAGTATCATCACTTCCTTCCTCTGAGTCATTGATATATATTATAAACAGTTGGAGCTGCAACAGTCCAGAACCCAATTGGTTAGATGCCACCAAGCTGGAAAGGAACCCTTTATCCAATTCGCTGTTTCCTGTCCAATATCTCATTCTGTCTATGCCGGTATACTACCTCCAATAGCATGGGCTGCTAACTTATAACTGAACTCTTTTGTGATGTATCTCATTGAATGCCTTCTGGAAGTCAAAATACAATACATCTATTGATTCCACTCTATCCTGACTGAGATTTCCACGAAAACTTCCTAATAAGTTAGTCTGACACAATTTCCCTTCCATGAAATCATGCTAGCTCTGCTTGAATAGATTTTGATTTTCCAAATATGCTGCTATTACTTCCTTAATGATCGACTGCGACATTTTCCAACAATAGATGCCAGCCTAACAGGCCTATAGTTACCTGCTTTTTAACTCCTTACCTTTTTGAAAGGGGGTGTCACATTGGCTCTATTCCAATTCTCTGGCACTTGTCCAGAATCCAAGGATTTTTGGACATTTACAACCAATGCATTCACTATCTCTGTAGTTACATCTTTTAGGATTCTATGATGCAAGTCATCAGGATCAGGGGACGACTTCTGCCTCAGCTCCGTTTAGTTTGTCGAATATTATCTTTCTAGTGATTTTTTAAAAATTACTCATTCATGGGAAGAGGGCATTGCTAGCTAGGCCAGCATTTACTGCCCATCATTAATTGCCCAGAGGGCAGTTAGGGTCGACCACATTCCTGTCAGTTTGGTGTCACATGTAGGCCAGATCAGGTAAGGATGGCAGTTTCCTTCTCTAAAGGACATTAGTGAACCAGATGGTTTTCCCGACAATTGGCAATGGATTCGTGGTCATCATTAGACTCTTAATTCCAAATATTTATTGAATTCAAATTCCGCAATGGTGGGATTCGAACCTGGGTCCGCATGACATTACCTGGGTCCGCATGACATTACCTGGGTCTCTTGGATTAATAGTCCAGTGATAATACCAATAGTACTTTCCCCCGGTGGTGGTTATGACCTTGTGTTATTCTGTTGGGCAATGAGGGTTACTTTCTCTCGTCATGAAATGTAAGCAAATATTTGTTGTCCATAAATTAAGTGGTTTGCATCCAAAATAGAACATGTACAAGGTAGTTCCATATTATGGGTCATCTATGTAAGCAAAAACTATTCATCTCGGCCAAAGCAACCCTAAAACTTGCAGTAGTAACACTCAGCATATCAAAAGAGATTTGCAGTGTACCATAGCATGTTACACCATTAATGGGGATCCAATCCTAGAAGTGTAAACAATGTACATAAAAAATTTATTGTATCTTCCTGGAGATTATCTTAAAGTAGATAGAAGTATGTTAGACTAATAGAACAACTGCAGAGGAAATTTCGGAGTATGGATTGATCTCAGGTCTAAATAATAATCTGAAGAGATCTCACTGCTCTATGACAACCGTCAAAGGAAATTTGTCACAACTTGCTAAAGTTAAGATCTTCATTATGCTAGGAACAAAAAATGGTTACTGGCAAATGAAGCTGGATGAAATCGTTACCTTTCAGTTACTTTTTGGACACATTGAAAACTGTAGATAGTTGCTTTTGGCATTTTGGCATTTCCACAGCTCCAGAAGAGTATTAACACAGATGAGATAATTGGTGGTCTTCCACCAGAGTTGCAGCTAAAGTGAATGGTTTGCTGGTTTACGCATGTGGAGCGGCAATGGAAGAAGCCATTGCTGAATGTGATCAAAATCTAGTATGACTGCTAGGCAGAGCCTAAGAGATGAACCTGAAGCTGAACAAGAAAAACTGCAAATAAAAGATGCTTGAATTCAAGAACATTGGTCATGTACTCACAGCAAAAGGTAAGAGCTTTAGCATCAGTGCAGCAACCAACAGATAGAAGAACATTGCAGTGATTTGTTGGATTTGTCTTCTCAAGAGTGAACCATTCTGCCAATTCATGACCAAGCATTGGTAATATTGAGGCACAGAACAAGAAGCGGCATTCATTAAAACTGTGCAACTCATGATGCCAGCACCAGTGCCAGAATACTATGTTGCATTTGCCTACAGGGTATTAATACAAATGGGACAACACTCTGTTTGGATCAAGAGAGTGCATGTTGGCTTAATATGTTTGCTTGTGAACATTTTCATCAGTACCAACTTGGAAGTGATAAAGTGCCAGCCAAGTCTGATCATTGGTCATTTCAAAGCATTTTCCTCAAGCCACTTATCGACCCTCCATGGCATCTGCAAATACTGTTACTTCAGTTGTAGAGGTGCCGCCTGGAAGTGACACACAAGCAAGAGAAACAACTGTATGTTGTTGACATACTATCGAGAACAGCTCCTAGAAGGAAAGGACAGGATGCCAAGACATGGTGTCATATCTTCCAGATTCAATGAGTAGCAGCAGATTGAAATTCTCTGGAAGTCATCAACCAAGTAGTGACCTTGAATCTAACAGACAAGTATCTCGTTCAAGTCAAGCAAGCTACCTAACAAGATGCAACCCTCCCAAGTGTTGTAAGTGATAGTGATGAAAGGATGGCGAAAAGCCTTGAGTATACTTGTAGTCACAAGAATGTGTTGACAGCCCAAGATGGCATGCTGCACAAAAAGATAAGAGTCACAATCCCTAAGGTGTTAAAGAATAAAGATACTAAAGCCAGTCCATGCAAGCCATAGAACTGAGTTAAGTCTGGGGAGGCAAGAGATATGCTCTACTGGCCAACTGTCACCCTGATTGTATGCAGTAGACGTGAATGACCAGGTAGATATACCTGTGTAACTGCACTTGCATGCATCCAACTGGAGGCAGGCAGCTGATTAAGAAGATGTGAACTTGCCATCTGTGCAAGCTACAGATTAGCTATCAGTCCCAGCGGTCCACAGCACACCACCAACAGAAATGAAACAGATTTAATAACAGATATAGTGGATACCAGGGGCATGACATAACCAAGGGAAAGAACATCATCCAGATGAACAAAATGACAATGCATACATGAATATGTTAAGAGACTACATATGCAGAAACTAATGAGAATAAAAAACTGCTAATGCATGCAAATCATTGTCTGCTTAGTGGGTAACTTGGATAATTCAAAATTCAATTTTTTTTGTTACTGTGTTTCATTTATGTGTCAATCATTGTCATTTTTGATACAAATGTGCTTCCTGTCCTGCTGTTGTCATGACATGTCAGCTAGCACCAGGTATTGGCTAGAACATTAATCTTAAAGCAATTTCAATAAGGACTGTAACTGGGTGGGAGGGGGGAAAAGAACAAGACCAAAGAATTTATCATCCATGTAGCCCTGAAGATTTTCAGATACTGATATGAATATGAAAACTGATGTGGAGATTGCCAAGATCGATACAATATTTGACGTTGTCAGAGGATGTTAGATGCTTAGATGACCCTACCTGAAGCACTAAATTCAGGCAAGTTATGTTACAGCTATTTTTTGAGAATCCAAAACGTAAATTGCCATCAAATATATCATTAGTTGCATTAATGAATATAAGTGACCTTGTTAGGGTGGCATGGTGGCTCAGTGGTGCACAGGTTAAGTGGATTATCCATGGGAAATGCAGGGTTGTGGGGATAGGGTAGAGGGATGGGTTTGGGTGGGATGCTGTTCGGAGGGTTGGTGTGGTCTTCGTGGGCCAAATGGCCTGCTTCACACTGTAGGGATTTGAGGATGTTTCAGTGAAACTTCCTGATGCAGTAGCAAATTGCATTTATATGAACGTAGAAGTCTTGGATATAAAATTTTGTGAAAATAGTAATGACCTGAAAATCGTTACCAAATGGTGGAAATGAAAACACAATGACTTCAAAAGGAAATTGCGTGGTAACCTCTGCTGAACTCTGGGTGTTAAGTGGGGTGAAGGGCAAGCCAGCAAAGATCCAGTGGGCCAAATGGCCTCCATATGCTGTAAACGATTTTATGGCACATGGTTAAAATCCAGAATCGTTGAGAAATGCATTTTGACACCTAGCCTCAGAGGGAGATATTAGGGTGCAGGATCAAGATCTTGGTGTCTCGCAACTGTTACGTATGTAGTGGCTAAAAATCAAAATGACATAGTTTCCAGCCTGTTTATGAATGCTGTGAGGCACAAGGCAAAATTATAAACACGACAAATTTTAAGTGTGCTTTCCCATATGATATTCTGTAAAAGTTACAATGCTCATGAGTTGGAATTTAGTCTGGTGTATGTTTAGTCACTGGAGATCTAAATACCTGATATACATGTGATAACCCAAAGAATCACCTCATAACTCCTGATTTTCTACACCATTTTCAGACTTATTTGGACTCTCATTTTGTGGAATAAAGACATTTTTTTTGTTACAAGCCTAGAGAAGCATCTGTTGCAAATTTACATCAATTATAGATGACGTTTTGTGTCCAGTGACCTCAGTTACCCTCGTAAGCAATCTGAGCATAGCTGATTGACTTGTTACCCAACGTGATCCTAAGTAATATGGGGTTATATTAGCCCATTCTCCTTGTACAAATTTCTGAGACCTGTATGTCCAGCATTTTGTTTTATTTCATGTCTCCTGCATCCAAAGTTTTTGCCTTTATGTTGTTGTAACTGTCCTCTCATGGTCCTCTAGTTGTTTGAAAGGCAGGTCAAATTGACATTGCGTGAAGGATAAAGTCTGCATAAAAACTGTCAGTTTACTTTATTTGGTAATAAAAGACAAAGAAGTGACAAGTGATATTCACTTAATTCAATCTAAATCTTTGTAAATGGTACAAAATAAGACATGCTGGACATGCTCACATGTAGACATTCTCTTGTGACGAGATGTGTTTTATTTATGCTATTGCATTTCTTATCCTTTCAACTCCCTGAGAGCTATGACTGGTCTGTCTAACAAACCAAGTTGCTCTCAGATCTGTCTTAAAAAAATCTCCCTGTGGGGAGGCGATGGCCTAGTGGTATTATCGCTGGACCATTAATCCAGAGACCCAGATAGTGTTCTGGGGACCCAGGTTCGAATCCTGTCACGGCAGATGGTAGAGTTTGAATTCAATAAAATACCTGGAATTAAGAATCTAACGATGACCGTGAATCCATTGTCGATTGTCAGAAAGACCCATCTGGTTCACTAATGTTCCTTAGGGCAGGAAACTGCCATCCTTATCTGGTCTGGCCTACATGTGACTCCAGACCCACAGCAATGTGGTTGACTCTCAACTGCCCTCTAGGCAATTAGGGATGGACAATAAATGCTGCCTGGCCAGTGACACCCTCATCCCGTGAATGAATAAAATAAAAAAAATCTCAGCCCCTCTTTTAAATTGTGGCCTGCTATATATTTAACCACACACCTGTCCCGGACAGCCAAAGTGGTGGCCTGGTGTTATCACTAAATCACACCTTATTTATGTGCAGTTAATTCTTTGACAGGTTTTCATCCTTTAAGCGTCTTACTCTATTCCAACCCCTCACCTCTCATTTAAAATCCTTGTTCTTGACTAGCCACTTCTTTTCGGTCGTTGGCTACTCCAGCATTTCTTCCTCATTCCTAATTATCTGAGAGAAGATGGTGAGCAATCTTTGAGTTGTAGAAATGCCCACACACTTTTGGGATGGGAATTCCAAGTCTGGCCCAACAGGGCAGGAATTGTGAAGTTATTGCAATTTGGATGGGAGCTTGCAGGTGGTGATCCTCCCATGCATCTGCTGCCCTGTACTTCTAGGTGGTGGAGATTGCAGCTTTGAAAGGTGCTGTCAAGAGTCTGGGTGAGTTGTTGCCTAATATCTCGTAGATGGATGTACTGTTACCGCTGAGTGTCAGAGGTAAAAGGAGTGAATTTTAAAGTTGAGTGGGTGCCGGTCAAGCAGCTTTGTCTTATAGGATGTCAATTTTTTTTTGTGTTGCTGGCAGGCAGGTGAAGTATATTCCATCATATTCCTGGCTTATTCTTCGTGGGTAGTGGGCAGGCATCAGAGAGATATGAGGGAATTACTTGCCAGAATTCCGAGCCTCTCACCTGCTCTTGAAGCCACGATTTTTTGGCTGATTCAGTTTAGTTTCTGGTTGTTGATGGTGAGCAGGGGAGGGGTTTGGATTCTGTGATGGTAATCCCTTGAAAATCAAGGAAAGATAATTAGAGTCTGTCTTCCTGGAGGTGGTCATTGCCTGAACCCTGGATCTTGACCAGACCTTGCTGTAAACGGACAAGGACTGCTGCAGTATCTGATGTGTCATGAATGATGATGAGCATTGTGCAATCATTAATGAACATTCCTGTGTCTGACCTTGTGACAGAGGGAGGGTCACTGGAGCAGCTGAGGATGGTTGGACCAAGAGCATGATTCAAGCAACTCTTGCAGTGCTGTCCATGGGCTGTTAGGTGTGACTCCAACTAGCAGAGAGTTTGCCTCCTAATTTTCATTGACTCGTTTTGCTAGAGCTGTTGGTAGCCATACTATCAAATGCTGTCTTAATGTTAAGAACAGTCACATTGCTCTCACCTCTGGATTTGGCTCTTGTCCATGTTTAAAACAAGGCTATAATGAGGTCAGGAGCCAAATGGCTCTGGTGGAAATCATTGGAGCAGATTGTGCTGTCAAGTGGCACTTCCAAACCAACAGTTGACAGCTCCTTCCATTCCATCTTTTTTCTGACAATGGAAGGAAACTGATAGGATGGTAATTAATCAAGTTGGATTTGTCCTGCTTTTGTTGGACAGGGCCTATTCAGGCAATGTTTTCATGTTGAGAGTGGATGCTAGTGTTGTAGCCATACTGGAACAGCTTGACTAAAGGTGCAACTGGCCCTGGAGCACACATCTTCCTAACAATTGCTGGAATGTTGTCTGTGCTCCATAACCTTTTCCGTATTTAGCATCTTTAGCCCTTTTTATCACATTTGGTTGAAGACTAACAGCTATGATTCTTCTGTGTATCTCATCAAGGGGCATAGAAGTATCGTGCACTCGGCACTTCTGGCTGAACATGGTAGAAGCCTTGTCTTTTTCCCTGTGTTCTGCTGCCTCATCATTGGTATTTGTAGAGCCTTCATCTCTATATAGAGTTAAGAACAAAGAACAGGAACAGGCCCTACGGCCCTCCAAGCCTGCACCAATGTGCTGCCCATCACAACTAAAACCCCCTACCCTTCCGGGGACTGTATCCCTCTATTCCACTACCTCCCCCGGCAGCATGATCCAGGTACTCACCACCCTCTGTGTGTAAAAAGAAACCACCTGCCTCATACATCACCTTTAACTTTTTTGTCCCTTGCACCTTAAACCTATGCCCCTTAGTAACTGACTCTTCCATGCTGGGAAAAAGCTTCTGACTGTCCAGTCTGTCCATGCCCTTCATAATCTTGTAGACCTCCTATCAGGTCGCCCCTCAACCTCCGTCGTTCCAGTGAGAACAACCTAAGTTTCGCCAACCTCTCCTCAAAGCTAATGCCCTCCATACCAGGCAACATCCTGGTAAATCTTTTCTGTACCCTCTCCAAAGCCACCTGGTAGTGTGGCGACCAGAATTGAACACAATATTCCAAATGCAACTTAACTAAGGTTCTATAAAGCTGCAACATAACCAGCCAGTTTTTAAACTCAGTGCCCCGGCCAATGAAGGCAAGCATGCTGTGTGCCTTGTTGACTACCTTCTCCACCTGCGTTACCACTTTGTGAGCTCTGTACCTGTACACCCAGATCCCTCTGCCTATCAGTATTCTTAAGGGTTCTGCCATTTAATGTATATTTTCCACCTGGATTAGACCTTCCGAAATGCATTATCTCACAATTTTCTGGATTAAACTCCATCTGCCATCTCTCTGCCCAAGTCACTAACCGATCTGTTTCCAAGTGGTAGCAAATCCTGTCTTGGAAGAATCCTCTCCAATAATTTCCCTACCACTGACGTGAGGCTCACCGGCCTGTAATTAACTGGATTATTCCTGCCATCCTTAAACAAAGGAAACAACATTGGCTATTCTCCAATCCTCTGACAGTCCTCATGGCTACCTGCAATTACACCAATCTTGTGTCATCTGCAAACTTACTAATCAAGCCAGTTACATTTTCCTGCAAATCATTTATACATATTACAAATAGCAAAGGTCCCAACACTGATCCCTGAGGAATGCCGCTAGTCACAGCCATCCATTCAGAAACGCACCCTTCCACTGCTACCTTCTGTCATCCGTGACCAAGCCAATTTTTTTTATCCATCTTGCAAGCTCACCCCTGACCCCGTGCGACTTTACCTTCTGTATCAGTCTGCCATGAGGGACCTTGTCAAAGGCCTTACTGAAGTACACGGAGACAATATCCACTGCCCTACCCTCATCGATCATCTTCATCACTTCCTCAAAAAACTCAACCAAATTAGTGAGACACGACCTCCCCTTCACAAAACCATGTTGCCTCTTGCTAATACACCCACTTATTTCCAAGTGGGAGTAAGCCCTGTCTGGAAGAATCCTCTCTAATAATTTCCCTATTGCTGACATAAGGCTCACCGGCCCGTATTTAGCTGGATTATCACTGCCACCCTTGTTAAACAAAGGAACAACATTGGCTATTCTCCAATCCTCTGGGACCTCCCTAGCAGCCAGTGAGGATGAAAAGATTTCTCTCAAGGCCCCAGCAGTTTCCTCCCTTGCCTCGCTCGGTATTCTGTGGTATATCCCATTAGGCCCTGGGGACTTGTCCACCTTAATGTTTTTCAAGACCCCCAATACCACCATCTTTTGGTCTCAACATGACCCAAACTATCTACACACCCTTCCCCAGACTCATCATCCACCAAGTCCTTCTCTATGGTGAATACTGACGCAAAGTACTCATTTAATACCTCACCTGTTTTCTCTGGCTGCACACATAAATTCCCTTCCCTGTCCTTGAGTGTGCCAACCCTCTCCCTGGCTACCCTCTTGCTCTTTATATATGTATAAAAAGCCTTGGGATTTTCTTGAATCCTGTTGGCCAATGACTTTTCATGACCCTTTTTAGCCCTCTGACTCCTAGCTTAAGTTTCTTTCAACGTTTAATTGTCCTGCATCATTCAGGACTGGCTGTGACATGACTGTCGAACCGTTGTTTGTAAAATTGCTTAGCCATATCTATTGCATGTTCTTCTGCTGTCTGACATACAAATAGTGCTGTGTTGCAGCTTTATCAAGTTGATACTTTGTTTTTGAGTATGTTTGCTGCTGCTCTTGGCATGCCCTTCTGCATCTTTTTTTGAACCGAGGTTAATCTCCCAGCTTTTTGGTAATCCTAGAGTGCAGGATATGTTGACCCACAAGGTTATAGACTGTGGTTCATTACAATTCTGCTGTTGCTAATGGTACATACCACCCCACGGATGTCCAGGTTTGAGTTACTAGATCTGTTTGACCTCCATTCAGTAGATTTATAGCGTCACACAGTATGATGGAGGGTATTGCAATGTAAACACCAACTTCATGAAGACTGTGCAGTGGTTATTGCAAAAGATATGTAATGGATGGTCACATCTGCAGCAGGGAGATTGGTGAGGGCGAAGACGGGTAGATTGTTTCCCTCCGTCTTGTTGGTTGCTTGAGCACCCGCTTCAGACCCAATATAGCAGCAGTGGCCTTTAGAACTTGGCCAACTCTGTGCTGATGCTACCGTCTTGGTAATGAACTTTGAAGTTCTCCCACAGGGTACTTTCTGTGGCCTTGTGACCATCAGTGCATCCTCCAAGTGGTGGTCACCGTGGAGGATACTGCTTCATCAGCTGCAGAGATGGGGAGGACTTGACCCACTGCAAATGTGGCCATTGTATGTCAGTGGTGGAGGGAGTGAATGTTGAAGCTGGAATGCCAATATAGTGGGCTATTTTTTTTTTCTGAGATGGCATTGAGTTTCTTGAGCATTGCCTGAGCTGCAGTTATCCAGGCAAGATGACCTAGACACATATGCTTGGAATGGGCAGGTTGTCTAGTGAGGAAAAAGTGACAGGCTCATCTTGTATTAGCTGGAGTTAAAAGAGTAAGATGTGGCTTGTTTGAAGTATACAAGGTCCTGGGAAGATCTACATATAATGCATAGGCAAATGATGCTCGCTCTTCTGAGCAAATATAGAATTTGGTATCACTATTTCAAAATATGTGGTTGACCACTTAAGATAGAAATTAAGATTTTTTTCTTAGATCTTGAGTCTGAACTGTTTCTCTCAAAACTTGGTGGAAGCAGTGTTCTTGCATTCTTTTGAAGTAAAGGTCGACTCTTGAGGATCAGTTGAATGAAAATTCATAGAGGGTTGTGGACTGGTGTACTAGTGGAGTAATCACATCAGCCATGATCTTATTGCATGGCAGAGTTGATAAAGGAGCCAAATGTCCTCCCTCTGTTCCAACTACATATGTTCAATAACGGTGTCAGTGATACTTTCTAAAATGTTTGTATTATTAAGGTTTTTTTAAATTCATCTGTGGTGTTGGCTCAATATTTCCTGCAAAGCAAGCACTGCTGTCTTGATGTCTGGACCTGTAATAGAATGTACACTCTACTGTTGAATTCAAAATCAACTTTGGTTAAGATTTATCAAGCTGTTAAAACTTAGAATGTTGCTCATTTGCAAGCTTGAATCATTTTTTAATCTACCGTTCTGCTTTTTAATGTTGAAAATATTTGTACAACCTTTTTTATTATCCAACTTTCATTTCCTATATTGTCATGGAGAGGGTGAGCTTTTTCCAAATCTTAGACCATGTTGTCTCGCGTTAGCTGATAGCAAACATGTGCGGTTATTGAATAAGTGCGAGTAATAAAGGATCTCAGATGAAGGTTAACATTTGGCCAAAGAATCCAAAGTGTGTCAACCTAATGGTTATTGAACGCAAACTTAGCCATTTGAAGGTGGCTGTTCAGCTCCGCGCATCTGCACACATCAACACATCCTGCCAAGATCACTATCTCACTAGTGCATGCTGTGTTCCCACCAATCCTGTCCTCTAATGTGATAATCTGACATCAACAAGGAATAGCAGACCCACAGTCAGTTCAAACCTAGCCACTGAGACTGTAGAGCAAGCAAATAATTGTGCAACAGCTAGAGCATTTAAGACACTGGAGAAGAATGTTAATGGTCAGATGAAGCTCATCACACAGAAAGAGAAACTCTGTTTTGTGACACTGAAATTGCATAGAAATCATAAAAAAGGTTATCTTTTTGAATCACATGCAAGGGAGAACGACACTGGGATAAGAATATATATCCTGAGATTCATTTGCTACAAAAGCCAGATTGTACATCTTAAGTTACAGAAGCTAAAATCAGTTATAGGACAGTATCACTTTCCAGATATAATTCTAATTTACTCGGATCTTACAGGAGATTCTCATTCCATTTAAGAGCACATGCACTTAGATGATAATTGAAAAAATGTTGTGCATCACAATGCAGGCTGAAGTGTTAAGGAAGGGGTGATGCATAATGTTGTCATGACAGTGACCTTTCATTGCACAATTAATTGAATTAATTGTATTTGAGTTTTGTATTTTCATTAATTTACAGAGTTTAGTAGGTTAAAATTGCATTTGTTTGTTGCTCTTTCTCGCTGGTAAAGCAGTGTACGCATTTTAAGTTGCCTAGTTCAAACAGAGTCTAATTTTATTATTGTTTCTTCTATATTCTTTTCAGATTAACTTTTCTCCTTACAAGAAAGAAATTGATGCATAAAATAATTTGAACAATGGTATAATCATGTTTCACATTATTAACCAAATTTACTCCACCAGAAAATTGTATTGAAATGAAAGCAGAATGAGTACTGTTAAACATGTGATGCCACACATACTTTATAACAAAAGTAGGGATATAGTTAGTTAATGTTCCTGTATTGCAGGCTGGATGCATCACACAGTGGAGCCACTAGGAGACAAAACAGCTAAGGAACGTCTTGCTATTCAATATCTCCAGAAATCTCTAGAGGCAGACCCTAACTCTGGCCAATCTTGGTACTTCCTTGGCAGGTAAGGATAGTTACTTGATCCAATGTTGAGTTTTGAATCAGTTATTTGAAAAGTCTGGGATCCTCAATCTAATTGCATATTTAAAATAAAACTAAATCCAGTTCTGATGCAGTTTAGTAATTTTTCTATTTCAGATACTCAATTAATCTGTGCATTTTCAATTTTCAATTTTTCTGATTTTTATGTTGCTGTTTCTCACACTCGGTTTTTTCAAATTTCTTATTGTTACTTGAATGAATTCAACAGAGATGCTGAGACAGATCTATTCCTTCTTGAATTTGTAATTCAAAATCGTTAAGTTCGTTTGACTGGCAGAAACCGGCTTACGCCATTCCAGATTCTTAAGTGCAGTACTGAAGAAAAGTTAACAATGTTGTTAGTAGAATAGAGTATCGAATATCCTTTATTGTCATGTGTACTCACGTACAGAAGTACGGTGAAAAGTTTCCAATGTCACCCCAAATGGCGCTACCTTCGGTACAAAGTACGTAGGTACAGATTGGGTACAAAATACAAAAATTAAAGGGAAAAACAAAGGGAAAAGACGTTACGTTACTTACATTTGTTCATCGTACAGGTTAGAAAAATGAGAACAAAGTTAAAAAGATAAGCATTGCAGTCCTTCAGTAGATCAGCACGGGGAGCTTCAACACATGGTCTGCCTGGGCTCGCAAGCCATTGACCACCCGCACCTGGTTCCCGGTCCAACAACTGACCCATTTCTGTTCGAGCCTTCAGCCCGCTGGCCGTCCCTGCTCCCCATGAGCCTCCAGCTGTGCTGGACTTCTCAGTTCTCTGCAAGCCGTCAGCCAACTGGCTGTCCCTGCTCTGTTCAGGCCCCCAGTCTGCTGACTGTCCCCACAAACCTCCAGCCGGCTGGCCATACTGCTCGTGAGCCTAGTAGAGGACCAAGACCAGAATAAAATAATACTGTTATACTATGGTTATAAATTGTTTCAGCTCATCATTCCATAATGATCCTGGTTCCTGTGAAATATCGCCATCTTTACTACTATTCATGGATATGAAATCCTCTTCGGCCACAATTGTCACTAATAGGCATTCCCTTTGTACAACTTTTACAGAACTATCTGCAAGGCAGTCCAAGCTACTGGGATTCTTATTTTCACCCATGTGTGTTAGAATTGCTCTAGACAAAGTTTTGACCTTAATCTTATCTAGCCTGATTATAGCCATTGCCTTATGTGATGTGATATGACAAAACTGAATGACGTGCCTCAGAGATTAACAATCTCCACTCAGTCTTAAAATGAGAATGGCAACAAACAAGGAAATTTTGGAAAAGTTTAGGTGGAATTGATGCCATAAAGAAATTAATGAATTTCTAAAGATAGTGATAAGACTATTGATGTGAGCAACTAGGAAGTGGTAGATTTATCCAAAAATCAGGAAGGCTATTGCATATTTATATCAAAGAACATAAAATATACAACCCAAAAATAAACCAGTCAGCCCAGCCAGACCATACCAGTATTCATGCACCTCCCAAGTCATCCCTCATCTCATTGCGTTAGTGAAAAATTATAAAATTGTTTGATGTTGATATAAACTACTAAAGCTTTGCCCTGTAGTATGTTGTTACTATGCCTCAAAGGATAACCAACCGCTAGAAATTTAAAACAACTACTTGGATGCTAGTGGTGCATGTTAGAAGTGACTTCAATCCTGAATATATTGCTAACTCTGGAATCCATTATAGGATTCGTCAATGATACCTCACCTGCAAACACCTACCATTGATTGACAATCCACCCATTCTCCAAACAAACCACCTTCTCAGACCAGTTAGATAGAAAATTTGGACAACTGGATTATTTCCATAAGTCCAACAAATCTTTTCCTCCAATTTCCAGTATTTTAATAGCTAGTAAGTTAAAGTATTCGAGGGAAAAGGTCGGCAACATTTCTCTTCATGCTGCATGTCATTTCTGAGGTTGTGAGCAGCAGTCCTCTGGAGATTTATCTTTAATTCATGGAAACTGCAGGAAAATATTGGACTGGATAAAATCAAAGAACTCCAGATGCTGAAAATCAGAAACACAAATAGAAATTGATGGTAAAACACAGCAGGTCTGGCAGCGTCTGTGGAGGGAAATCAGAGTTAACATTTTGAGTCCAGTGACCCTTCAGAAAGTGTTGAATGGTTGGCAGCCCTACTCCTGAATTACATAGTACGATGCCATTTCTGCTTTTTAAAAAAGAGTGTAATCTTAAAAACTAAGTAATGTAAGCTCAAGCTCATTCACCTCATGTTATGACCACTAATTTCAGTATGAACACTATTTGCAAGTCAGCTATATGAAATGATCTTCATGCTTTATATAGTTTCATCAAGGTGTTGATTTGACTTGAATTTCTTCTCAATAGAAGTAAAAATTGCTCACCTCTCATTATGCATCACTTGGGTGTGCTTAACTCTTTTATGTGAAATTAGAATGGATAAAAATATTAATGTGCCCAAGTTTGGTTTTGCCTTTCTCATTCTTGACATACATTTTAATCTTTAATCTTTATGTACCAAAGTTCCTTTCTGTCTCTACTTTCAGACCGTGCAAATTGATGGCTCATTGGATGTCTAATTTTATTGTATCCCCACTTGCTTTCTCCTCTTCTTACTCTTAAGAACTGAGGATTGTTTACTAACACTGTTAATATGTACAGATTTGTCCAGGAGAAGACTGACCAGTGTAGATCCTACATTTTTGAATCAAGCAATTCCTAGTCCTCTGACTCCAATTCTCCACTGACAATAAAGACTATTATATTCTATTGCATTTCTCCTGCAAATGACTATAGTATTGTAATGGTAATATTGCTAAACTAATAATATACAGACCTATTTTAATTTATCTAAAATACAGTGTACCAGTTTTAAATTATGCAACCATAATGGTTTGGGAATTTGAGTTCATTTTTTAAACGTCAAAGTAATCATGAAATCATGAATTAGTGCTAGTTGTTATTTAAATATGCATGTAAACATGAATCTTTCTTACCCTGCCTGACCATGTTGTGGCACCAGTCTCACATCCAGTTTAGCTGACTCTTAACTGTCACTGAAGGGGTCCACAAAGCTACTATTTCATCAAACCTTTCCTAGATGGAAGTATGAGGGAAGTAAAGATGGGCAATAAATGCTGATTTTTATCAACAGTGAGTGAATTCCCAAGAATCGGTATTTTTAAGAAAATGTTTCATTAAGTGTTTTCATTTGTGGAAACAAAGTAGAGGCCATATTCAAAGTGAGCCATGTCTTCATGTATCGTTTACTCTCTATATCTTGGGTGTTAGAATATTTTTGTTTCCTTTACATGCAAAGGTAATCTTCATTGGATCTAACTTTTTATGAATAGATTGCAAAGCATTGAAAGCTGGAGACTTGAGTTTGCAAAATAACATTTGATTGTGTATATGTGTTCTGAATTATAGTTATTTCTTTTACAGGTGCTATTCAAGCATTGGCAAAGTTCAGGATGCCTTCTTATCATACAGGCATTCCATTGATAAGTCAGAAGCGAGTGCTGATACATGGTGTTCAATAGGGTAAGAAATTGCAGATACATAAAGCTAATTGGCAAGAGATAAACAGGTGCTCTGGAAATATTAGTTTGTCACTTCATTATCTGCATCTACTCAGCTCTGATTGCCACTTTGTTTACTGCTTTAGGGTGTTGTATCAGCAACAGAACCAGCCAATGGATGCTTTACAGGCCTATATCTGTGCTGTTCAGCTAGACCATGGACATGCTGCAGCCTGGATGGACCTGGGAACACTCTATGAATCCTGCAATCAACCTCAGGATGCAATTAAATGTTACATAAATGCAACCAGGAGCAAAAATTGTAGTAATACTTCTGCACTCACAACAAGGATAAAGTACTTGCAGGTAAAGTGGTTTGGGGTGTGCTGTCTAAATATACTATTCTTCTCAAAAATTAAATGATTTGTTTCAAATCAATTTAAAGGATTTACATACTGAATAAAAACCGAAAGAACTGTGGATGCTGTAAATCAGGAACAAAAATAGAAGTTGCTGGAAAAGCTCAGCAGCTCTGGCAGCATCTGTGAAGAAAAAATCGAAGTTAATGTCTCGGTCCAGTGATCCTTACTCAGTCACCGGACCAAAATATTAACTCTGATTTTTTTTCTTCACAGATGTTGCCAGAGCTGCTGAGCTTTTGCAGCAACTTCTGTTTTAGTGAAGGATTTACTTCTTTTGGATTAGACAAAAATTATATGGTTTGTTATTAACTAAATATATTGCACATAATGAAAGATATTTTTAAAGCTGTGACATGGTTTATATCAGTTAGTTAATAATATACCATGCAGACAGAATTCCAAGGAATATAATTTGAATGGGCAATTTAAGCATTAAGTAAATTGTAACAGATGACCTCAACTGCCATTTTTAAATTAGAAAACCTTAAATTTAAATCAAATTAGCTTTATGCAGTACTGC
Organism: Rhincodon typus; assembly: GCF_021869965.1. NCBI lineage: Eukaryota > Metazoa > Chordata > Chondrichthyes > Orectolobiformes > Rhincodontidae > Rhincodon > Rhincodon typus. Next base: position 39,822,352 of record NC_063342.1, on the reverse strand, counting down.
ATAGCAGGTTATATGAATTACTTTGATAAAATTATATTCAGCTTCAAATGGAGGTCTGAAGAAAGCAGTCAGTTGTTTTCCATTGCTTCAACTCTGACTTGAAGGGAAAATTACTGAAAGTGTTATTTAACATTTTTGCCAAAATTACCTGCTATATGGTATCTTAAGTGCAAAGCTCTTCTGGTTTTCTTTAAGTCCTACCTGCCTACACAGTATTTCTACATAAGCCATTAATGCAAGTGACATTGAACACTTCTGTTAAAGCTGCAGTATCTTTCTTTATTTGACTTCATAATTTGAGGACATTTTCAGATCCATTTGATAGCATCTTCAAATGGCCTGCTAAGCAAAATGCACTTGGTATTACTTAGGAAGTTCCCAGATTACATTTGTGCTCTTTGCTGAGATCACTGCTTATAACCAGGATTTTAGTTAGAGCTGTCTGCTGAATAGAGCAGTTCACTAATCAATGCCTGAAATCTGCTGGTATCAGATGAGGATAAGATTGCTTGGATGCAATGACTTCTGAAAACACATCCCAAATCTCACTGATCAAGTTGAGGGAGTAGTTTTGCAATTCTGCAGGAAGGTTCCTGGCACTTGCAGAACCATACTCCTACATAAGTTAGCCCCTTCAAGAGCAAGGGAGAGGAAATTGAGAATGGAAAAGATAAAATCATTTTACAGTTTGTACGCTGTTAATTGGGACTCAGCTATTGTTATTATGCATGCTTCATATGCAGCCACTGATCCAATCACTGCTCCATCTTCTCATCTGACCAAGTGTGTTCTTGAACATAGTATCAGTGAGCCTTTTAAGGTGACACCAGAAGAAATATCGGCTAGAAAATCAAGAGAACTACAGATGCTGGAAATCAGAAACAAAAACACACATTGTTGAAAAACTGAGCAGTCTAGCAACATCTGTGGAGAGAAATCAGAGCTAACATTTTAGTCCAGTTCTGACGCAGGGTCACTGGACCTGAAACATTAACTCTGATTTCTCTCCACATATCCTGCCAGACACACCCCACCCACCCCCTGCCCCCAATCTACCTTGTCAGTAAGGTACTTTGTTTCTTCTGAACTGAGCTAATTTGGCACAGAAGAAACATAGGATGTTCTATCCTGTACGGCATTGTAAAACACCATACAATGCTTTTGCCCATTAAACCATATTGCCCTTGATAGTAATCTACTTTTCATAAAATATATCTCAATGTATTTGGCACTAATCAATTGTGAATTATATACTTACAGCTTGATTTTTTTTCTTAGTAATAGGTGTACCTTTCTCTCGATAGAAACACGTACTAAATATTGTTTATTATGAATGCAGCAAGGAATAATGGGAAACTTAAGGCATAGAGAAAAGCTATTTGACTCCCTGTTGGACAAAATTAATACTTCTGCCCTGTTTCTTCCCTGTAAACTTTATCTTTCTCAGCTTCAAATGTTTTGCTCCCATTTTAAAAAGCAAAGATTTTGTTTTAACAATGTTAGTGTATCCAATGCTGTGTGGTTGCGTGTAAACTACTTTTCCCTAACCCCCTCATTCAGTGACTACTTTAACTTGCAAATTATTATTTCTTTATTTGCCTGAAAACTTCCTCTTTTCTCTCTCTATTCCATTAGAAATAGCAGTTAGTCTCTTATAACTACCTTTTCTGTCCCTGTATTTTCTACTAAGCTAACGTCCTATTTATAATGTATAAACAAAGGCTAAGTTCTACTGTTAGGTTTAAACCTTTGTTACAAGATATTACTGTTGAGGGTATAAAATGTATTGAATGAAAATGTCCAAGGAATACAACTAGTCATGGGCAAGCAGCTCTTTGGAAAAGCAAACACATGCGCTTGTTAGAAGTTTTAATTTTGGCCCTTATTGAAATCATTTATTTACTCTCTTCACTTATATTGTACTGTTTTGAATCCATGTCCTATGATGATACTTTTTTTGATTTTCAATTTCTCTTCACTTCTCTTTTCTCTGCACTCTCACCTAAACTCTTTGAATCTATTCAGTATTCTTTAGGCTAAGTGGCACAACTTGGATTACTTACTTGACTGCAGTTCAGCTGTTGTGATTTCCCTCTAAGCCATGAGTAAGATGTGAGAAACATATAATTGGAATTTCTACTCTTATTAGTGTTTGCTTCACTCCTTTTCTGGTTATATGGAAATGCATTAGGATTTGTTTTGCATTTTAAGTAGTTTGATGTTTAAAAAAATATGAGGTCTACTTATAAGTCAACTAAAAGGAAACTGCAGCTTTGAAAGACTTAATTGTACATTTAGTTTAATATTAAATTCAAGTAGAACTGAACAGGGGGATATGACAAAGATACTAATGACACTGTCCATCCCTGGGAGATTTATTCACTATAATGTACCTTATTACCAAGAGAAAATTGTTACAATTTAAATTCTAAATCATATTTGTATAAAATATATTGTATAATAGTTAACATTAGTTTTGTTCTGATTTTAACTGATTTATTTTCACTGCACACAATGGAAAATAACAAATTAAACAAGAGAAATTTGCTCAGACTTCACACAAATGTGTTCTACCACAAGTTTAACTGAAATTTTAGTATGATCATAAAGCCACAAAGTGTTACATGATTGTTGAGCAATTAGGTGGTTTGTATGACTGATCAGTTAGCTTTCATTTACATAATCACATCACATACTTTTTACAGGCCCAGTTGTGCAACCTTCCACAAGGTAGCCTACAAAGTAAAACCAAAATGCTTCCCAGTATTGAGGAGGCATGGAGCCTACCAATCCCAGCAGAACTTACCTCCAGGCAGGGTGCCATGAATTCAGCTCAGCAGGTGAAAATTATTTGTACCTCAATTGTACTTAAGCATTTTAGCTTTATAGTTTTAAAGGTACTTTTTAGTGGCTAATACAATTACACACATGCACACCAATAGTAACTACGCAAAACGCATCACTGGTAGGATTTGAAGAAATATGTTCATGGAATTACAACTATTTGGGGCATTGAGATTATCTACCAAAATATTTTTAAAGATCCTAGAGCTGTTGAGATCAAAATTGGTGATTTCTCAAGCTGTTGCAAAGTAAATGTTGAACCGTCCAATTTTATGCAATACTTTGCACTATTTGTACATAAAGCAGTGTTGATAGTTAACTACAACAATGATTGCCCAGATCTGTTCCTATGTTTTCTTTCCTTGGTACTCAACTCTGACAAAAATAAAAATAAAATTTTAGTCCAAATAACACTTGGTCATTGTTCAGCTGGTGAAAAATATATCCTGTGATTACTACTGCACAAATGCACGCCAATGGGGAATCAAAAGCAGAAAGAAAAAATGTCTTGAAAGTACATGGGTGTGTTTCCTAAAAGTTTTATTCCAATGCTCTTCTTTTGTGTGTAGGCTTGTAAACTTCACCATCACAGTAATGAACCATTAGTAGGCCTCAGTCAGCAGCCACAGCAGTCCTTACCACTACACATGGTTCCTTCTAACCAAGTAGATGATCTATCCAGTTCTGCTAAAAGGAAAAGGATGTCCAGTCCTACTAAGGTAGTAATTCAACTTGGTTCTGTTTTAGTCCTTTAAGGACAGCAAGGTGATCTTAGCATTCAAATGAAAGGGGAACAAGAGGAAAATTTGAGTTTTTGAAATAAATGCTTTTTAATAATTTCATCTTGAGAGATTTAATACAGCCCAATATGACATACATTGAATGTAAAATGTACTCTGAACATGAAACATATGCTTATTGTGGACATTTTTAACATTTTAAGAATAGTTAAGTATTCTATGCTACGTGTACTGTGAAAAATAGTTAGTTGTTTTTTGCAAGAATTGGCAAAATAGCCTCAATGATAGAAGGATCTTACATGCCAGTTTAAGACAATGTAAAATAAAACACAATAAATTTATAACCTGGTGATATAAAGCACATTTTTCTCTAATGACAGCGAAAGCAAAGGGAAGCTGTGGCTTAGGGCTATAGAAGGTAAGAACCTTGAAAGCTTTGCTTAGTGGACTTGGAGAAGGGAGGTGGTGTATGGTTGAGATTGCTGAACAGAAAGAGTCAGTTTTCATGACAGCCCATGAGCATCCCAATCATTTTTTTTGGGGTGGTGGAGGTTTTAAAGAGTTTGCTTGTAGTTAAGGGATTGGGGTTACTTTTACGTTGCAGGATGTTGCCAGAATAATGAGTAGGGTGGGGGGGGCATGGCCTAAATGTTACTTGATGTGGCTTAATCAGGTCTGGACTAAACCAGTTAAGTATCAGATGTTTGTATTTGCAACCTTTGGATTTAAAGAAGTGAAAATGAAGTCTGTATCCAGAGGATGGACTACAGATGGAGAAAATAATGGTTTAAATAGTGGCAAGAGCACCAGAAGTGGTGTTGAGGATGTGATTGAGAAGATAGCTGCAAAGTTTAACAAGTAGAAGGCCTAAATAGGAGATGGTTTTTGGAAGCGAGATGTGTTTTCTAATGAATTGTTACAAAATAATGTACCACGTTTGTTGTCAAATCTATGTAGACAATATATCCAACAGTTTATGCAATCTGGCCTTCAAAGTTTGTTCAGGGTTTCCAATATATATTTCAGTGTATAATTTAAAACATGTTGCTTCGAAACCCCACTTATTTGTACAGTTGTTTTCTGTACTAAGCTTTTATAAATGCCATGTTCAGCGATGGTGCAGAATTGTAACAGCACTTACATTGGAAATCAGAAATGTTCATCGATTTTTCTATTTTCAGCTAAATGCTCCAGATGTCTGGTCAGGTGGTCACACACCACACCATCCAGTGCAACAGCAGGTTCCATCATGGTACCTGACTTCTCAAAAATTACAGGTAGGTTGCATTGTTATGCTATTTTAATTTTATAGTGATTTTAAATGTTGAACATGTTTCCAGAAATTTATCAAATAGCATATGCACCACAGCATAGACTAATCCTACCATGAACACTCAGCTCCAGGTCATCATATAGATTTAGCTCAGGCGTGTTCAGAAAAGCTGATTTCAAAAGGAACTTGATGTCAGAGTAATACTTGACCAAATTTTTAATAGTCCTTTCACAAGCATTCTGGGCATCACCTGTAAGGCCATCCCTAATTGCCGTTGAATTCATCCAAGTGACTTAGCAGTCAATCTCAGAGGCCAGATGAGTCTCAACTCTGTTGAGAGTCAGGGATCACGTTTAGGCAATATTATTTTCACTCGGAGATTAGTGAGCCAGATGAATGTTTATAACAATCAAGTAGTTTCACCATCATTGTTGTTAACACTAAGTAAAAATTTTCACAACTTAATTGCCCACCCAGCTTTATATTGTCTTGATGAACACATTACTTGGTCTCTTCATCCAAGTCACAAATACGGATTGTAAATAACTAAAGTCCTAGCAGTGATCATTGCAGCATTCCAGCAATAACATCTTTATGACCTGACAATGGCCCTTTATATTCCTCCTGTTTTCTGAAGTTTAACTGACTCGCCCTCTATGCCAGAGTGCAAAAACCTTTCGTGTAGTGCTTTATCAAAAGCCTTTTGAAAATTCAAGGATACTGTGTCCATTGTTGATTCTTGTATCTATTCTCTGTCTCAATGCATTTTATGAACACAAGCCTCACTACTTTGGCTTATTTGACTTGACTAACATGTAAAAATGAACTCTAAACCTCTTATTTCTTGATTAATTCTCAAGTCTAACGATAACATACTGTTGGAAATTTGTTAATCACTGCCACTAGCATTTCTCATCACAGCTCATTTGATGCTACCAACTGCTGTTCTGAATCTTGGTTTTTGTTTTCTCTCTTCTGACCTTCAGGCATGCTTTTTTTCAATCAGGGGCCCCTCCATTTTATAGAATTTTTAAAACTTCAGGTGACATAGAATATTTAGCTCTCTATGCTGGTCTCTGTGTAGTCATGTTTAAGTAATGAAATTTATCCCATTTATCACTACTTGTGCCATCAATTAATTTGTCCTCTTACAGATGTTTGATCCATTCAGGTAAAATGCCTTTGATTTAACTTGTTACAATTTTTCCCTGACTTGATGTCTTTTACAAATACGTTATTACTGTTAAACGGATTTGTCCTTACCAAGGTCACTACACCAATTTACCCTCTAAGCTGCACAGCTGCCAGCCACTCCAAGGTTCCACACACGCCAATTAGTATGCTGATGCATGGAGTTTAGGTTTCGTAAGTTGCTGCCACATAAGGGCCTTGGAGATCTGTGCGTCGGACTATTGCAGTATACTGATCCGTGGTCTTGACTTGCCTTTTTAGGTTTGTAAACTTCCATTCACTTGGACCATCTCCCTCTCTCCTTTAGTATGATGACCTATCTGCAATCTAATTGTAAGATTCACCAGGAGAGGAGATTATTCCCTGTCCAACTGCAGCGCAACCTATTGAATCTAAGCTCCTCCTCTCCCCAGAGCTGCTGCCATGAACAGAAATGTCATGTATCCCAAACATTCTTTAAACTGTGCATTTAATCTTTGACATGTTTGATCCTATGCCAGTTTGTTTGTGGCAGAGGTGGTGATTTAGGTTTGAAAACGCAAGGCTTTTGTCAGACCACATTTGAAATAATATGATCAGTTTTAGGCCCCGTGTCTAAAGAAGGATGGACTGGCATTGGAAGTGGTCCAGAAGAGGTTGATGAGAATGATCCTAGGGATAACGAGCTTGTCATGAGGAGCGGTTGAGGATTCTGGGTCTGTATTCAATGAGGTTTAGAAGAATGGGGGCAGCTCTGATCTGATTCTTTCAGAATACTGAGAGGCCTGGATAGAGTAGTGTGGAGATGCTGGTGTTGGACTGCGGTGGACCCGGCCAGAAGTCGCGCAACACCAGGTTACCGGGTCAACAGTTTTATTTGAAATCACAAGCTTTTGGAGTGCTGCTGCTCGGTCAGATGAAGACTTCACCTGACCAAAGGGTTTTTCTCAGAAAGGCAGAGGATGACCACTGGAGCTTCTCACTCAGCAGTCTTTACTCCAACTGAATGTCAAACATTATCCAAAGCAAAAACTAGCTCTTAACAACTGTAAACCTAGGCATGTAATTTCCAGTAAATTAGACCAAGCAATTAGCTTAAGCGATCTGATTTTCAAGAAATGGCTTTCAAAATAATGTCCCAATGTGTCCCTTAAGTGGTTGCAGGTGTAACCTCAGTTTTTGCACATGAGCCACTAACCACAATCCTTTAAACTTTAATCCTAAAACAAAAGTAACAAAGTTTCTTCATAGCAGTATCAATAAATAAGTATCAGTAGCTTGCTTAGGATTAGTTAACATAAAACTGAATCATGTTTGACTCTCGGTCATTAATGCTTCTAAGTGCTTTCAATTTTCTAGTTTTTGGAACAGTTGCGTGCAAATAGAAAGAACCTGAATCAGCTTCAGCTTCAAATGCTGGAACAGCTTGAGGGACAGTTTGCCTTGATGCGACAGCACCAGCAGCAGGTAAGAATGTACACTACTCTTCGGGAAAGGGATTTACATAATCACGTGCATAGAACTGACTACTTAATGCCAGTCAAAAAATGCCTAAATACTGTGAGTCATAAGACTACTTGGTTGTCGAAAATAGGTTTATTATTCTAATGTTAACATTTGAGAAAATTTAAATGAAAAGCATAAAGCTTACTGTCTTTCTATTATTTTCATTCTTTGTCATGGTTTTGTGTTTTGAACTTTTTTTTAAACACCTAATGGTGATCGTAAGATGGTGACTTCACGACTGCTATCAGTGTTATGTGCTAGTCAGAATAGAAATAACGACCTATCAGATGAGCATGTGGCTGGAGAGGTGGAGGGAAAGTGATAGTTTCATATTCCTGGAATACTGGGACCTCTTCTGGGGAAGGTGGGACCAATACTAACTGGGTGGGTTGTGCCTGGGCAGGACCAGAATTAACTGGGGAATAACGCAGGGGCTTATGAAACTATATAGGGAGACAGAAAAGAGGGAAACCAGGATAAAAACAAAAGAGAAGATGGGAAAAAGCAAAATGAAAGGAAGAGAATTTGAGGGCAAGAATCAAACAGGACTAAGAACGTTAAAGACAAGCCTTATGACTTTGAATCTTGATGCACAGAGCATTCTCAATAAAGTGAATGAATTAGTTGTGCAAGTAGCTATAAACTGGTGTGATATAGTTGATATTACAGAGACATGGCTGCATGGTGACCAGGGATGGAAACTGAATATCCAGGAGAATTCAGTTTTAGGAAGGACAGACAAAGGAAAAAGAAGTAGGGAAGCAATGTTGGTTAAAGAGAAAATTAACACAATAGAGAGGAAGAAAATTAGCTTCAGTGAAGTAGAATCTGTATGGGTAGAGGCATAGGCTATTAATTTTTCAAAGCTGGCATGGTTATGTCAAAAGTTGGTATTAGTTAAAGTGGCCAAAAACATTTTAACTGTTTCCTCTTCAGCTTTTTCACCTGTCTATTCAGCTTCTAGGTCTTTAATTTGTTAGCTGAACAATTGTATTTGATATAGTTTAGAAATTCCCCCCACTTTGCACTTTTACACAGAAATATGGTTAAGTTATACAATGGATGTGCTTCAGCTAAAAGTATGTTGCCGGTTCTTGAGAATCTGTGCCAAATTAAATTTATGTCAGCTGAACTAACTTGTGCAGTTTGAGGGGCCTAATCCGTAGTGGCTACTGTGTATTACCTTTCAAAAAATGATGCTGCTTGTTTCCTTCCCATCCTTATTTTTCTGATGTGTTAAGAAATTAAGCTGCACCTGTGGATTTTTTTTTTAAAGTTTGTCACTTTCAGTGACCCTAGAAATTGAGTTTGAAGTGAATTACAGCTATTTAATGCATTTTATTTACTTAAAATATCTTTGTGCAATGAAGATGACTGTAAAATCTGGAGTTTAAATTATTCACTTGAAATTTTTTTTGCTTTATTCAGATGAGACAGGCAACAGTTGCACAGGTACGGCCTACAGGAATTCCTAATGGGCCAACGCTTGGATCATCACTGCCTACAAACTCTATTTCTGGTCAGCAGCCTCACGTCACTCTAACCAGAGTGCCTGATCATGGTGTTCAGTCTGGAATCCGTCCTGTTCCTTCTGGACAGCTAATGGCTAATGGACCTTTTCCTGCTGAACCACCTAGAGGCCCAGTAACATGCAGCACTATGGGAATGCTGGGTAATACAGACACTATTTCTATAGGCAATAATCATGTAACAGGAAATGGAAGCAATGGAAATGTGCCTTACCTGCAGCAAAACGCACTAGCTCTACCTCATAACCGCACAAACCTGACCAGCAGCGCAGAGGAGCCGTGGAAAAACCAACTTGTTAACTCCACTCAGGTAAGTAGTTGCAGAAGCAGTCTTAAAATTAAATCTTATTTTGTTTAGTTACTAATTTGAGGTAATCTCACTTGCTCTGAAAGGCTTGTATCTCTCAGTTTTACAGTGGCCCAGTTTTGTAAAGGCTTGACAAAGTTGTCAAGTTTTTTTTTTGAGGCTCGAACTGGTTGGATAGATGAAGGGGATCAGAAGATGCACAAAGGATGCCATGCCACAAGTTTATTACGCTGAGAGTCATGGAGTTCAGGGTAGTACACAAGCACGAATGGAGCATTATTTAACAGACTGAATTTAGTCTATATTTTCTGGTATTAAGAAGAATGAGGTGATTTTATTGAAGCATATGCATTCTGAAGGGGTGTGGCAGGTAGACGTTGAGGTAGGGAGTTATGGAGCTTTTATCAAACTGGGAGAGTGGGACCGGTGGAATGCAACTAGGATAAGTGCTGAGAGCTCAGCTGGTTACAAAGAGACCAAGAGTATTGTTCACGTTTGCTGATGATGCAAAACTAGGCAAGGATCTGAACTGAAGAAGGTAAAAAGAGGTTTCAAAAAGATATATCCAGATTAAGTGAGTTGACAACAAAATGTCAGATGGAAGATAATGTGGAGATTCCTGAGGTTACTGACTACGGTAGAAAGAATAAAAGCAGAATTCAAAAAGGACAGAGTTAATAGTCAGACGAAGCAAATAATTTGGAAGAAAATGGTACGTTGCCCTTTTGTTTTTGCAAGGGTACTGTATTGGAGAACAAGAATAAAGAAGTTTTCCTATAACAAAATGTAGAACTTTTGTGACAATGTACCTGAGTATTGTTTGCAGCTTTCCTTTCCATCTCAAAGAAATGATGTATTTTGCTTTGAAAGTGGCACAGTGAAGGATTGCTAAATTGATTCCTAAAAGGGTAATAAAATAGAGTTAATTTACTTGATATTCTCTGGCATTTAGAAGAATAAGGTGATTTCATTGAAGCTTGTGCATTCTAAAGATTTGACAGGGTAGACATGCAAATAATTTTTTTTCTATGTGGGATATCTGGAAAGGTTGTTGGGGGTCACGTAGTGTCAGGTTATGGAGTCAGTCATTTAATGTGGAGATGAGAAATTTGTTTATTCAGACCAGTTGAGAATCTATTAAATTTTCTACTTCAGACAATTGTGGATGCTTCCTGGTTAAGTATGTTAAAGACTGAAACAAGCTTTTAGATTTTTGGGATTCTACAGATATGGGGAGTGAGCATGAAGTGGACTAGAGCCAGAAGATTAACAGTGATTATCTTGAATAGTGCTGCAGGTTCAGAGGAACATTTGCATTACTGCTCTTACTTCCTCATTTGACTTGTTATGTTTGGGTAAAGTAACATTATTGAAATACTATGTTTACTTAAATTTGTACTGTGATACACATTAAACCTCATTGTTATGTGGTAAATCTCCATCCATTTGCAATCTGTCATTCTAAAGTGGCTAGTACAATGCTTAGCCACAAATTTTCTTTACAGAACAAATTTTCTCTTGAATGGACAAAAGGGTGTTTTTTTGTTTACCCAAACTGACGTTTTCTGTGCAGCAGTATGTTGATCTTCATTCTTTGAAAGCAAATATTCCAGCTTGTAGAATGTCCAAAAACAGTTTGAAATAGGACTTAAGAAGCTTTTCAAAAGGCATGGCAGTTTCTTCACTGACAGAATCTATTCATGCCTTTGTTACCAAGAGTTTTATTCTTCTGGCTGGCTTCTACTTTCCATTTCCCCATAAACTTGAGCTTATCTAAACCTCTGGTGCTCATATCGTAACTTGTATTAATTCCTATTCACTTATCACCTCATTGTTACCCAGTGACCTAAATTGGCACCCAGTCCCCCAACATTCAATTTTAAAATTCTCACCCTTACTTTCAGATTACTCATAACTTCCCCCTTCCATTGCTTTGTAACCTGAACCACTATTACAACCTTCAGAGTTCTCTGCACTTCTCCAATTCTAACCTTTTATACACCTTTTTTTTTAAAAAGTGCTCCATGCCCCAGGCTTGAAGTTTCAGAATTCGCTCCCTAAACTTCTCTTATCGCACGATCTCTCTTTCTTCCTTAAAACCTGTAATCTTTGGTCAAACTTTAGGTCAGCTGTCTATCTCTGCGATTGTGTGTAATCTTTTGTTTGGTAATGCTGCTGTGTAGTACGTTAGGGTGATATACTAAATTCAATGCACTGCATAAATGAAAATTGTTGTCTCATTAATCTCTCTCAATGCTTGCAGCACAAATGTTTTGTTACCAGAATACACCTTTAACTTTAGCCACCTAATTGCCCTGGAACAATAATACAGCTGGCCAGCCAGCGTCACCCACATCCCACACAATGAATAAATAAAAAATATTGAAAATAGCACTTTACTGTGTTTGCAAAAACAATTGTTACAGTTCTGTAATCCTATTGACCTATCAGAGCCACTTTCTTTTTGCTGTGCAGTTTGATTTGTGTAACTTGTTCATTTAATAAATTGGATGAGGAAGTAGAAGGGATACTTTGCATTCTATCCAGCCATATGCATTTAGCACCCTCATAGTGGTTATAGGGAAAATACAGCTTTTTTTATTCCACCATCTCCTGAGCTCTTCATGTAAGCTGACTTCTCTCTGGGCCTCATCAAATGTTTCCTCTCCCTGGTACCATCTCTGCTTTAAAACCTGACATTATCAGCACCTTAATCCTTCCACTCCAACACCCATCTCCAACCACTTTGTTAAATGTCAATGAATTTGTTCTTGTCTCTCCGTTCTATGCCAGACTTCTTTGTCACTTAATTTAAACCTCTCCAATCCAGCTTTTTCCCTTCACTAAAGCAACCTCAAACAGAAGACATGAATGGCTTGTTTGTGATTGAGTTGCATTATCCTTTGTCAACCGTAATAGTTGACTCATTTCTTGAAAGTTCAAGAGCTGCAGTGGTTCAGAAGACGGCTCACCACCACTTTCTCAAGCGCTACGAGGAACAGGCAATAAATGCTGGCCAGCCAGTAAAGCCCACATCCCACAAGCAAATTTTGAAACAAAAGGTGTCCTCCCTTAAAGTCATGGAAGCGAAGTGTAGCTTCCCATGAAATTCAATGTTAAATTCAGTGTTGGATTCTTGATAATTTCCACCTGAAAAGCCAATGTCAGAGTTGAAATGCTGTGCTATACATGTGTAGCACTGTGCATTCCTAGCTTGCAGAGAAGTCTTTATAGAAATTTATGATAAAGGTACAGTACAAGTGCCTCAATTATTTCAAGTGTGCAGGTAAAATACAGTAGTGTTTTTGTTTTAACTAATTACATCCACAACAGTTTTTTTTATTATTGTAGGTACAAACAGCAGAAAAACTTAAAAAATATTTAAAATCAAAGTTAACTTCAATGACTGAGGAGAGAACTGTTTTAAAAGATGACTTTTGACTGTAGGGCGCGGACACAATGGTGGCAACTCTTAGAAGCCTTCTCAGAGGGCCCTACTGATGATGTCATTGTGCAAGTTGCATGAGCACATGAAAGATGTAATCATGTGAAATGCAACTAAGTAAGGAGTGTTAAAGCCATCAATGGCACTGTATATGTGGCAAAGGGCATACAAAAGGAACAACCTTAGAACATTTATTTAAAGGGGAAGAATTAAAACAAGGAGTTCATGTAATTTTCTCCAAAACTTGTCAATATCAATGGAACTGCTGTCATGTTGTTCCAATCTCCTACATACCCAAATGTAACTAGAACATTTGCACTTTGCATTCAAGCTTGCAGCCTTTCCAAGCACTTGTGTTTGGTCCTTTTCTTTTTATTATTTGCACACTATGCCTCTGACACATCAGTTGCAGACACAGAGTCAATTTCCACATGCTAGTGACACTATTCTGTCCCTTTGCACTGTATTTGTAAAGTATTTCTGTGTTGTCAGGCAACCATTTCAAATTTTGGTCTTGTGATAGATTTTAATCTTGTTTAAATTTGACATAGGATGAGGATGATAGCTTAAGTCTATCCAATCTTCAACTCTGTTCTGTTGTCACTCATTCCATTTTCTGTTTCCACCCCAGAGCCTGTTGGGCTAAACCAGTCTTCCTGTACGATTTTTCTGGGTGGATCCTCATGCTCATCATAAACTTGTTCATGCCTTCTGATGTTGCAAAGGAGCAGCATGTTATCAAGGGAATTGCATGTAGATCTGTGAAGAAACTCAGGCATGATAGTAATGTCAGTCTCAGCGTTGAACACCTCTGCCTCATTACACAATTGAAGCCCTTAATAAAACCGTAATCCACTCCATACTGTGTGACTTTAATGCTTACTTTATTGACTTCCTATTCTTCAAATTTCATAGTTATTTTAGCCAGAATTCTGCTGCATGTATTTTGTCCTGCTTAACTATTATTTCATTTGGTAGTGACGTCCATTCATCTGTCCAATTCTGTTCCCATCTTTAAATCTGCATCCATACACTCACTGCTCCCATCCTTGACTGAAGTTTTATTCCTTTCACTTTGGGCATCGTGTGTAAGCTATTTCCTCCTTCCTGTCTTTCTCTCATCTTTACCATTGTAAGCAGAGACTTTAGATTAAAGTGTCTTGCTTTTCAGAGTTATCCTTCACAAAACTCACTTAATTTTCTGAAAGAATCTCTTGGTTTGTCTACAGTTAAGGTTGTGGTCACTGTTAGATTTACTTGTGATTTCTTTTTCTATCTTGAATTTCCACAGTCTTGAAGTGCTTGGATATGTTTTTACATTAGAGGCACTAAAAATGGGGGGAGATTGTTGAGCTTCATTAAATAAGTGCTGCTTCTCTTTCAGGGGCTGAACAAAGGTCAGAGTTCACATTCGGCAGGCCCTAATGGTGAACGACCTCTCTCTTCCACTGGGCATTCCCAGCATTTCCAGGCAGCTGGCACTGGTATTCAGAATCAGGTTGGACATCCTGCCATGCCTAACAATTCACTAACAACACAGGGGGCTGCTCTCAATCACCTCTCCTCTTACACTGCTACCTCAGGTGGACAACAAGGCATTACCTTAACCAAAGAGAGCAAGCCTTCAGGAAGTGCATCAACGGTGCCTGAGACAACCAGGCATTCTGGAGGGACACCAAACAGCACTGCGAGCATAGAGGGACTTCCTAATCATGTCCATCAAGCTATAGCAAATGCTGTTTCAAGTTCAAGTCGTGGAGAGTCCAAGTCACCAGGTGTACTTAGTTCAGACAATCCTCAGCTCTCTGCCTTGTTGATGGGAAAACCTAATAATAATGGGGGTTCTGTGTCTTGTGATAAAATTAACAATATCCATCCAGCTGTTCACACAAAGTCGGAGAATTCAGTTGCCTCTTCACCATCTTCAGCTGTTTCTACTGCAACTCCGTCTCCTAAATCCACTGAACAAACTACTGCTAACAGTGTTACCAGCCTTAACAGCCCTCAGAGTGGACTGGGACATACGGTCAATGGAAAAGGTGTAGGGGAGGACTCTCAAAGTCCCTGTAAAATGGACCCACCATTAACTGCTCACAAACCTAGTCCTCAACTTGCATCTTCAGCCTCTGTCTCTATATACCCCAGTTCATCAGAAGTGCTAAAGGCATGCAGGTAATTCTGTTTACTTAAAAAAATGCTGTCTTAAGTAATGAGGTTTTGTAAGAAAATGTTGAATATTACTGATACTGCTAAACTGATGATTTAGAACTGTCTAAAATTGCAAGTGGTGCAAGGAAAAACTCCGTATTAAGCTGAAACTGGATTTTATTTTCATTGTCAGTGTTGTTGCAATAGCCCAATTCAGCTTCATGCAGATTTGGTAGAGAAATAATTAATTACAGCGGGGGATAATGCCAGTAAAACCGTTCCCTTTAAATTATAAATCTGCTACAAGAGTATGTCTGACGTTTTGTAAGTTATGGCTGATGACTTCAATTTTTTTTTGATTTGACAAACCTTAGCAGGTAGAGAAAGCCTGTAAAGCTAGTGATAGCGGTATTTAAACCAAATGTGTAGTTACTGCCAAATGGGTATGTTTGCTCTAGCTCACAGTTACTGACAAAACTACCTCTTCACAGGTTTGTCAGTGACTCTCAGTATTTTTGTGTTGTACATTTTGGTTCTTTCAAGTCTCCCCAGACTCCTCCTCCTCCTCCACCTCCACTTCATTAGCTTGAACTGTATCATTGTATCAACATTATCATTGGTCAAGAAAACCATTATTTACAATATGTGGAGGAACCAACTGGAGAGCAGGTTATCTTAGACAGGGTGCTGTGTAATGAGAAGGGAATCTTTGCCAGTCTAGGTGTGTGAGACCCCTTGGGGAAGAGCAACCATAACATGATAGAATTTTTTTATCAAGCTGGAGAGTGACGTTGTTAATTCGGAGACGAGGGTGCTGAACTTTAATAAAGGAAACTACGAAGATATAAGGTGCGAGTTGGCCTCGATTGATTGGGGATGAGAGTGGATACGCAATGGCAAACATTCAAGGAATGCATGGGGGAATGCAACAACTGTTTATTCCTGTCTGGTGCAAAAGCCAAATGGGTAAGAGGGCCAGTCCATGGCTTACAAATGAAATAAGAGATAGTATCCGATCCAAAGAAGAAGTTATACATGTCGGCCGAGAAAAATAATAAATCTGAGGATTGGGAGCAGTTTCCAATTAGCAATGAAGGACCAAGGGGTTGATTAAGAAGGGGAGAATAGAGTAAAAAAAATAAGCTTGCAGGGAACATAAAGACTGACGCTAAGAGTTTCTATAGGTACGTGAACAGAAAGCGATTGGTAAAGACAAATGTAGCTTCCCTACAGACAGAAGCGGGGGAATGAATTATCAAGCAAACAAAATGCCTGTGCAACTCAATACATACTTTGGTTCTGTCGTCACAAAAGAGATCACAAATCAGATATCAGAATTGTTGGAGGATGCCAAAACATTGAATGTATTCAAGAGGCAATTAAAGGTTATGGGGAGAAAGTAGGATTAGAATATTGGGTTGGACAATCAGCCATGGTCGTTAAGAATGGCAGAGCAGGCTCAAAGGGCCAAATGGCCTTCTCCTGCTCCTGTCTTCTATGTTTCTATGTTAAGTAAAAGTCAAAGGGTTGTGGAAACCTGGAAAAGACCAGCGACTTGGAAATGTTATGGAAATTTCCAAGAAAAGCCCATCAGGGGTAAGACTTTTCCGACTTTGAACAGAGTTTCAACCTTTTCTAACATCCATTTATCGCATCATGATAGTTTGCTTTGCTTGACATATTTGGAATCCAGTATAGGTTTTGTTATTCTCCTGCACACTGCCACCCATTGCCACCAGTGGCTGTTTTGGAGACTACCATAATAGTAGCAGTTATTGACCAAAAAAGCTTATTAACTGGGGATGTGCTGTGCACCAGATTGGCAGCAATGGACTCTCTCAGAGCACAGCTATAATTGACTGAGTGCTACAAGCCAGCTTCCCTGGTCCTTCCCTTTTTTTTTGCTTGCCTCATGGAAGCAATGGAGTATTTGTTGATGTCACTTGTAGATTTTTGCTTTGGAGGCAGATGAGTAAGCAAGCAAGCAGAACCAGAATACACTAAACCAGATTAGGCAGAACAGGATCAAGTGTCTGGTGGAGGAGATGAAGTGATGCTGCGTGTCTTTGGTTGAGATATAATTGCCGTGATTTCTTTTTGCATGAAACTCATTGAAATGTCTTTTTCATTCAACATGAGAAAGTATTTTATTTTACTGAAACTGCAGGAACTGTAAATTAGAGATATTTCATTTTGATACAGGTAGCTTCTCTTCTGACAAACCAAAATGAAACCGTTTCATTTGAGTACATCCAGTTGCATTTTGAATACAGACTTCTTTCCATCCCGTTTCACCGGGTTCCTCATTCTTTTATCACTGTTCTTTTCCCCATGTTCTTTGGTTTTGTATATGGCTTTCTTACAAATTTTAATCCCATTTTCCAACACAGAAATTGCTGGAAAAGCTTAGCAGGCCTGGCAGCATCTGTGGAGAGAAAGAAGAGTTGATGTTTTGTGTCCAGTGACCTTTCTTCAGAAGACATAATGAGTTTTTCCAGCAATTTCTGTTTTTGTTCCTGACTTAAAGCACCTGCTGTTCTTTTGTTTTTCTTTATTTTTCCATCATTTTCTTTCATCTCCACTGAGTGCAGAATACACTAACTTAACTTTTAACAGTCTTGTAGATAGAATCTTGTGCAACTCTAGAAACCTTGTTTTAGCCTTCTAGTTTTTTTAATCACTAAAACAACTGAATTAAGAGCGTCGATGCTTTGGTGGTATTATTTGGCCAATGTCAAGTTGTTATACACCTGTAACTCAGGAAACTTTTTTTAAGTGTGTATTTTCTCTGCACTGGGAGAAAGGAATTCCTTGGATTTTTGTCATATGGTAAAGAAATAATTGATTGCAGATCTGTACCTGAAGGGCTTCTAAGTAGACTGCAGTTTATGTACAGGTGGTTCTGCTAAAATGTGTGTTTCGTTAATGCAAGTTGGCTGTAACACGATTGATGAATAGTGGATGCCATTTGGATAACGTGAACTTTCTGCTGTACATGTATAGCAATTTTCTATGGCGATTTATGGCATGAGGTCACACAAGAACGCAACTGTCGCATTATATGGGATCTACCTGTACATTGTAAAACCCTTATCAAAGCAAAGATGAACAAATGAAAAAAATTTTTTCTATTGGAAACAGTATATAACATAATGTGGGTAAATGTGTAAACAATAAATAGGTTGCATTTTCTTCATCTTGCAACTTCGAAAACTTTTTAGGCAGGATCCACCAGGATTTGGGTACTAATGCCTGTTCTGAATGAGCAATACGTTTACAGAAATCTGAGTGGACAACTATTTTGAGATTTTACTTGAAACCAATTGGAAATTAGCTTTTTTTAATGCCTTTTCCTGCAGATCATTAATTCTAGACCACCTGTCTTCCAGTCAATCTGGGAACTTTTTTTTTACAACTGCTGTTTTTAGAAATTCTGTATCAGGTTAACCTAGAATTGAAAGCTGTAATTTCCTCTTGTCAAAAAAAGTTATAACCTTTTCTTTGTAAAAAGCTATGGATTACTCGCTGATTAAAATGGCAACTGTTACAGTTTTTTTAAAAATTCATGGTTTTTGAAATGCTGTTTCAAACATGGAAATTACCACAGCAAATAAAGACCAATCATAGTTCAATTATAATAATCCTTTAAGCTGGGTTATTAGCTGCTTGAGAAATATTAAACAGGAAAATTGAGACAAATTTGATGATCTGTATCTCGTATTTGTATGAAATAGCAAAATGAGGACCTTACTGTGTACTTGATACGAATTACTGTAACATTGGTTGAATAACTGATTTTTTTTTTAAAATGGTAGGTATGGATTTTTAAGTTAAGTTGAATAGTTCTGTATTTCTACATTTTGCAATTTTTGTGCTTCAAGTTACCTTTTGAAAGATACGATTATTAAAGTATGGAACTTGATTGGTGAATTTCAGGTGGATGCATACAATCCGAAGTAGAATTGATAATGCAAGGAAAGAAAATCTACTTTAACGAACTGCTTAAATGTATTTTGCAACAAGAGTACAATTTGAAACACCATTAATAATTGCCTGAAATATTCCTTGAAATTTAGTAATTGTTAGGCTCACTAATGAAATGGACAGCTTGCTCGGTTAAATCTATTTCGTACAGTTTTATAACTGAAGTTATCCTCTTAAGTCTTAAAAATAAATTATTCTATTCAAACAATATATTGAATTTAAGTTTGGTTCCTTATGAGAAATAACTTGAAGCAATTTGGCGTGTAAATAGGATTCCTTTAAAAAGCCTTATGTTCATTTTGATTTCATTGGCATTAGTTCATCCATGCATTTGTTCATCTTTACCTTGGGATCCATTCCAGTGTCATTAGGTAATATCTTCCACAGATCGTTCTTTAATTCTAAATATGTTTTAAGTAGTAAATTTGATATGGTTTCCATTTTAAATGTTTTATTTCTAAGTTAAAACTGTGGTGTCCAGTTGTAATTTTATCACCTTCCTAAATGATTGTCCGTTAGTTGTCTGGGTATTGATCATTACCTAACTGTCAAGTGTACTGCTGTGACGACAACATAACTATCCCTAAATGGCTGAGCAATATTTTAACAAGGTGCCTTCAGCCTAACATTCAATGTAGGAACAATTTCAGTCAGTAGATCTTGAAGACCACAATTCCATGTTTTAAAAAGTGTCTGACATATTTTTATTTTAAACATATTCCTTTGTAGTGCAATATTTATAGTAGACCACTAATCCATGAGAAAACTTTTCCCTCTTTGTTTTTACCACCCCGTCTCTCCACTGCAGATGAAAATAGGACAGACAGACTATTTTCACTGCCCACAGTATCTTCTAGTACTGCATTTGTTGAGTTCTTAGTGATCAAAGTTCGTCCTGACTTTGATTTTTGCTATTTTCTGTTGAGAATTCTCACAACAGTGATAATTAAATGGGTAGTCTGCTAATGCTTTTCACCTGTATTGTGTTATTGCTTATAACATTGCTAATCTTATTAAAGATAAGGGAAATTCTGGCTGGAAATCATTCTTGCTTTCTCTTTGATCTGCAAAAGCAAAATTCTATTTAATTTTGTTGTACGTTTTTCAGGACATTTTATAAGTTTGTCTGATGATACAGAAGATAGGAACATGTAAATTTTAAGTTAATAGGTGTATTTGCCCTTTTATGTAACAGTCAAGTGATCCGATTGGCAGTATTCTCCTACACTGAAACTAGCCACTTGAAAATACGCAGGAAGTCCTCTGCTTCATCCTTACTCTGGATGTGTTTAAAGTGGTTTTCTTTTCAAACAGTGTACAATGGCTAAGAACATTGTTGCCTGTTTTTCATTGTATTACATCATTTCTGGGTTAGACAAACCACAATTCTATTTTAATTGCAGTTTATTTTAGCAGTTTTTTTTCATATGTCTAATGGACTCTCAGATGCTTCGAGAGCAGTGGATGTCTGCAGTAGGGAGGCTGTAATGCATAACTCTAGTTTCTGTTGAGCCATAAATTGTATATTTAATTTTTCATCACCTATGAAATCCTGATGTGGGTTTCAAACAAGTCCTTAAAATATATTTGACAATTTTGCTTTGGTGAAGAAGAAAAGTTTCATTAGTTATTACAGTGCTGCCAAATTCATTGCATGGTAATGAGTTTCAATGTGGTTTTCTTTTCATCGTAGAATGTAGTTCTAATTTGGCGAAAAGCATTTACAACTATCCCTTTCAGAGATGATAATTGATTAAAATTTATATGTAGATTATTAAATTTTCCATTTGAATTATCAAATTAGTTTGAAGTTTAAATTTGTTTGCTTTTCAAGTTGAGGAATGTTCATATGGGAGAATTGAACTTTGCATTTCATGCTCACAGTTACTTGAGCTTAAAATTCTGCCCTAACAATATGTCCATTTCCAAAAGTACACCAATGTAACGTATTCTTATTTTTTATCCCAGCTATCATAGATTTCATAGAGATGTATAGCATGGAAACAAAGCCTTCGGTCCAACCTGTCCATGCTGACCAGATATCCTATATAAATCTAGTCCTATTTGGTCTATGTCCCTCTAAATCCTTTATATTCATGTAACCATCCAGATAATGAGGAAGGAGTCTGAGACTAGTATAGTTGGGAAATGCAACAAATCAAACAGTCAAGGAAGGCAGGAACAAAGCAGAGAATGAGATAAGACTGATAAATTAAACTGCGTTTATTTCAATGCAAGAGGCCTAACTGGTAAGGCAGATGAATTCGGCATGATAGGACCATGGGACGGGGGGGATATCATAGCAATTATAGAGACGTGGCTCGGGGATGGACAGGACTGGCAGCTTAGTGGTCCAGGGTATAGATGCTATTGGAAGGATAGAAAGGGGGGCAAGAGAAGAGGGGTAGTGGTGTTTTTGATTAAGGTTAACATTACGGCTGTACTTGAGGATATTCCTGGGAATACATCCAGGGAAGCTATTTGGGTGGAACTGAGAAATAAGAAAGGGATGATCATCTTATTGGGATTGTAGGTAAAAGGACAGCTGGAAAATGGGAAGCCTTCAAAAATGAGATGAGTCCAGAGACAGTATGTTCCTGTTAGGCTGAAGGGCAAAGCTGGTAGGTGTAGAGAATGCTGGATGACTAGAGAAATTGAGGTTTTGGTCAAGAAAAAGAATGAAACATATGTCAGGTATATACAGCAGAGATCGAGTAAATCCCTAGAAGAATATAAAGGCAATATGAGTATAGTTAAGAGGGAGATCAGGAGGGCAAAAAAGGGACATGAGATAGCCTTGGCAAATAGGGTTAAGGAGAATCCAGAGTGATTCTACAAATACATTAAGGACAAAAGGATAACTGGGGAGAGATTTAGGGCCCCTTAAAGATCAGCAAGGCAGCCTAT
Organism: Rhincodon typus; assembly: GCF_021869965.1. NCBI lineage: Eukaryota > Metazoa > Chordata > Chondrichthyes > Orectolobiformes > Rhincodontidae > Rhincodon > Rhincodon typus. The sequence goes on along the minus strand of NC_063342.1, from coordinate 39,800,499 downwards.
GTGTGGAAGTGCAAGAGTCAGGGGAGACACTATATCCGATCTTTTCTCTGAATAAGACTGAGTTTGTTAGTACAGGCAGAGTGATTGCTCTGTGCTTTGCAACCATTCTTGCCAGCAATGAACATAGCAGGTCTCATGTCACGTTGGATTCTTCAGTCAACAGACAGAGAGGGGAATTTAATCTTGTCAGCCCTGCAATGAGTTTATCCTGGACCCAGAAGGTAAAGAGCATTGCAGCACCCAGTCACCACCAAAATTCTGTCAACAGTTTTAGCGCTTTAGAAATAATTGCTGGTTGATCTATGTCTGAGTTACCTTTCAATAGATCTTGAAAGTTGCCTACCACCTTTAATTAAATATTTTTCAGAAATTATTGTGTAATTGTGCAGATTTTATTTTCTCTAAATATTGGATTTGCATACAAATCCTGTATTAAATCATTTGACTGTGTAAGCTGCTCTTATGAAGTATTTGAATATGTACGCCTTTTTTGAGGTTTCGACTTGTTTGCTAAGCTTTCTTTTGTTCCATCAAGTAAACACTGAATTGAATGTCCTTTAGCAGTTAAATGTAATGCTATAAGTGTATGCCAAGTACAAATGGGGTTAATGAAAATGTTACAAAAATAATACCTTTTTTCCAGAAATCTGGGGAGAAATGGTTTATCTAATAGTAGCATTTTACTCGATAAGTGTCCACCTCCTCGACCACTACCACCACCATACCCACCGCTGCCAAAGGACAAGCTAAACCCACCTACGCCTAGTATTTATGTAAGTCAGATGCAGCATTCTGCTCTAAATTAGTACTAGTAATTGACTTCTTTGTGTTTTTGTTTTTGTGACAAATCGTAAGATATTCGTCACCTAAAACTACTGTTTAGCCAAGTTCTAGATAATGAAATCAATAGTTGATGTAAATACTAGATTTTGATCCAGTTTAAATTAACTTTGAATGTTAGTTGCTGCTTTTGTTTTTCTGTAATTAAAGATATTACAATACTGTTGTCAAGTGTAGCTATTTGAGTTTTCTTAACATTTATGTTAATTAGGTATAGTTCGAGGCTTAATTTTTATTTTTAAAATTTATTTTTTGTGCAGTTGGAGAACAAACGTGATGCTTTCTTTCCTCCGCTTCATCAGTTCTGTACAAACCCTAACAACCCTGTTACTGTAATCCGTGGCCTTGCTGGGGCTCTCAAGCTAGGTAGGTATCTGAATATAAGCAACATAATATTATTAAGATTTATTATTATAACTCTTGTTTCTCATTTAGGGATTGATTCATTCTGGTACTGCTTCTTCCAAATATTATTGTGGCTGTTCCTATATCTCGAGCTGCAATTGTTCAATAAATTAGCGCACGACCACTTTCTTTATGGCAGTTAGGGATAGGCAATAAATGCTGGTCCATCCAAAGATACCCAAAAGTGTATTTTTTAAAAAATATTCGATGTGCTGTGCAATGAAGTGTGAATCTCTTTGATAATCTCGTCACATCCTGGGATGAGGATTGCTTTTTTTTTGGGATCCTACTCTTGTGTAACATAGCCCAAGCAAGAAAAATCAATTAAGCTGAAATTTGATCATCGAATGGTAGAAGTAATTGATTAATCTTTTAAGTAAGCACATGTTGATAATTTTGTGAATAATATACATTTAAAGCAATTTCTGCAGTATAACGAAAGTAGTTTCATTGGATTCATCTTTATTTTTAACATGTAGAGAACTGTCAAATTATTCTACATAAGGCTGAGCAATGTATCCTCAATTTGAACTGCTCGTGTGACAATTTGCTGCATGGCATTCTTTGGAATAAGATTATTTTGTATTCCTGATCATTAGATGTTTCCCAATATATTGCCCGTATATACTCGTATTTTTCCTGACTTTCTTACTTCCCAGTATAGCGATTATAACGGGCCAGTCAGGTGTACCTCATAAAATAAGAGTTCCATAATTGGGGCTGTTAATCTGGTATAATCAGGAAACCCTGCCTGGCAGACACAAACAGGAGCATCACAGGCTTTGTTCACTGAGAGCTGGATCTGAGGGAGATGGATCAGTGTCAAGGACTCTCCACGTATAAATAAAGGGTGACTTTGTGATGGTTTACCAGCCTCTCGAGTTATTTCAACTAGCACTTGCAGAAGTTTCAAATTTGATCTAATCATCCTATTGGTGTCTCCAGTACTTTTTTATTGTCTCATTTAGAATAGACCTTTTTTATATTATTAACAAGTTCCATTGACCTGTTTAATTCTTGATTCTGATTAATTCTGCATGCAATTCTTTCTCCTGTTTAATCTGGGAAAGCTCTGATTTTATCCTGGCTGTAAATTGCTCTTTTGTGAAATACTTTTGTCTTGACTTCTGGCTTCCTCATCATGTACTGAACCTGTTTAAATAATAGGACTGAGTTCAGGTATAAGGAACTGGAAATAGGGTTCAGTTCTAGGTTCAAACTCTGCAGTACATGCTTTAAATTTTCCCACATGGGTTTTCAAAAACGAGAGCCAATTAAAGTTCAGGGATGGCCAGTCCATCAGATGTGGTGGAGGCCTTCAGTACTGGAAGGTACATGGCTGGTTCTCCAGCACTCAGCTGTCAGCAGCCCCAAAAGGCAAGTTGCAAGCTGCTAATCTGGAGATGGAATGTGAGATTTTGTGGGGCAAGAGGACAGTATATTTACTTTTTGTTCAGTAAGTTGTAGTTAACTGGCCTGAATCTTTAACTGGCAACTTCTTCAGAAGACAGCCAGTGCTCAGTGTTATGGATCCACTTAGGGGTTACGGGTGTGGGGCAGTGCGTTTCAGCCCCACTTCCTGCTCAATCCCAATGCCCTCCCCAAAAAAAAACAACCTGAGCTACCCATGTTACCCACTGTAAATCAGTTCAATGCAAGAAAGGGACATATCTTCCTCAGTTGACCAACTGCTTCTAACCACTGGTAGATAATCTGACTTTGAGCCACCTACATCCAAAATGGCTGAACTGTGGTCATGATGGGCAATTGGTATAGTGGCCGGTGGTCAAACTGCATCCCACTTCAATCTGCAAACCTGATCGGTTTGAAAATTTTGGCCAAAGTATCTTTCCCAGCTGTTGCGCAGAATGAGATGTATGAGATAATACTGAGACATTGCAGAACAACCTTTCTTCCTCACTACAATTTATTGAAATTTATAAATTAGGCCCTAAAAATAAAAATGCTTTGTTTTGTGCTACAGTTACGATTCCCAACATTTAAGTTGCATGTAAACCATTGGCCCATATGTGCGCAGATCTAATTTTGAAATAAGTTCAGAATGCTTATAGACATGTTCCTGGGTTATGGCAAAACAGAGGCATTTCCAATCCGCAGAAGTGACAAAGAAACTTAAATACATGCAGTAGTGTTAAGATCCAAATTGGTCTCAACAGAGTTCAAAACGGTGCCCAGTTGATGATGACTGTTGACCTTCTAAATTTGCATAGCGGTTAATGTAAGATAAAATCTCTTGGTCCTAACAAAATGTCAGTGTACAGATGGCTGTTGCTTCCATCCTGTTGCGAATGCAGTTTCTTTGTCCTCAGGTTTATTCCAAATTTTTAGTTAAAAAATTTTTTTCTTTCAAAATTTTGTGTATGATAATTCATGCACTCACTAGTTTAATTAATTTTGTTCTGTTGCAGATTTAGGTCTTTTTTCCACCAAAACTTTGGTAGAAGCAAATAATGAACATCTAGTGGAGGTGCGGACACAATTGTTGCAGCCGCCAGATGAAAACTGGGACTCCACTGGAACCAAGAAGATCTGGCGCTGTGAGAGTAGTAGATCACACACCACGATTGCCAAATATGCACAATATCAGGCCTCCTCATTCCAGGAATCATTGCGGGTTAGCCTTCTACTTTCTTGCACTAAATGTACTCCATAGCATGTTAAAAATGTATTTTTACATTTGCCAGGGTTTACTTTTATAAATTTTGTTTTAAAATATTTTGTCGGAATATTTAATATTTTCTCATCCTTTCCATCTATGTCGCAAGCCTGACTACTCAATATTTTAGCAAGGGTTACCCCTATTTTGTCTATGTTCCACAGCGATGTGATTGTCAAGAAAGTACAGCAGCCCCTTTACTTCCTTGGGAGGCTAAGGAAAATTGGCACATGCACAAAGACTCTTACCGAATTTATAGATACACCATATAAAGCATTCTATCTGGATGCATCACAGCGTGGTATGGCAACTGCTGTTCCAAAGACCGCAAGGGACTACAGAGAGTAATGAACACAGTCCAGTCTATCACACAAACTAGCCTTCTATCCACTGACTCCATCTATACTTCCCGCTGCTTCAGGAAAGCAACCAACATAATCAAAGACCCTTCCCACCCCGTTCATACTCTCTCAATGTCTTCCATCAAACATGCGAGAAATTTCAGGAGCAGCTTCTTCCCTGCTGTTATCAGACTTTTGAATGGACCTCTCAATGATTAATGTTGATCTCTTTGTCTCAGCACTTTCTCTGTGGTTGTAATACTATTCTGCTCTACAGCCCTGATGCACTTCATACAGTAGGGTCTGCCTGTTTAGCATGCAACATAACACTTTACTGTATCTTGCTACATGTGACAAAGATAAATCACACTATTCTCTAATATTACTAATGTGCCAGTTAAAATCCTGTCCATATATTTCATTGTATTGCTTCTACAAATGCCATGCAAACAAAATATGACTGTTTAAGAAATATACTGCTTATAATTGCAGATACTGCGAGAATTCAGCAAAATCTTTTATTTTAATCCACTACATTTGAGTAGTAGACACTGTGCAATAAAAATAAAGACACAGGTTCAGTGAGACTGAATAGAATGCCATAAATATTTATTAGTGTTGATCTATCAGTTGCTCAAATACTAATTACCTTACAATTGATTAAAATGGCTGCTTCAAATATGTTATGTAATAATATGTGTTTTGTTAATTTGAATTTTTTTATGTGCAGGAGGAAAATGAGAAAAAGAGCAGTCACCACAAAGACCAATCAGATAATGAATCCACATCCTCTGATAAGTACGTTTTTGTTACTGAAGGATACGAAGTATTTTTTTTTAATTTGAAAATCTTCACGGTTATCACTTTTATTTTGACAGTGGTAACAAAAAGAGGAGAGGTCCATTCAAGACCATAAAATTTGGGACCAACATTGATTTGTCAGATGAGAAAAAGTAAGTCTGTGCAATTTTCTAAATTGAGATGTTCAACACTTCTGTGTAGTCATTGCAATCAGATGTTTGATGCTTTAAATTAATTGCAAACTTGATTTTAATAAAGCAGAATATCTGGTTAGAGTGCAAATTATCATGAAATGATGACTAATATGAATGTATCTGTTAATGAAGTGTTGGAGAGCCCATTATACAAGTCATTGAAGTAGCATTAAAAGTCAAGACAATAAATTTGAAATGGAACATTTGATAGGTCTAATAAACTGCCTAAAGAAGCATATCTTTCGTTTGAAGAGAACCAGTTTCCATAACAGCTTCAGACAAGAATGACTGATATGTTTGGCTTGCTTTCCTGACTTCTAACCTATTCGTCAACAGTCAAAATTATACTTTCTTCAACATTTTTCACTTTGTAATCAGTCTTGAATAACAGTGTGGATGAAATGCAGTCTTGATTAAAACAAAGGGACACTGAATGGAACAAGTAGTAATAAATCTTAAATTCTGTTTTCCACACTTTTTCCTCTTAAATTATTAGTGAAATCCTGAGCTATTGAAAATGATTGGTTTAAGTATTCTTTCTAGCTCGATAGCTTAAAAAGAAAAATATTTTAATTTTATTGTACTAAGTGACCAATTAAAAATAATATGGTATGAATAAATTAGTACCAGATACAACAATTGTCTCCCATGTTGTTACAAAGACATGCAAGAAAATGGTAAATTTATATTATTTGCATGATATTGTTTCAGCTTTGGGCTTGGATGTCAGTGATCTGACATTATGACAAAAAAAAGTCAAATTTGATGAGAGGATAGATTGTTCTTCCTTTTTCAGGATTTCCTACACATGCAGATGCACATTTGGACGCTTGATGCACCATGTGCTCAGTGTGTTAAAGTAATTGCAAATGTGGCCCTCTGATAAAATTGATCAAATATGTTTGGAAATGGTTCTTGTATGTTTAACTTGCGTTGTATAAATCTCTGTCCCAAAGTGCCCTCTGTTTATAACAAATGTAGCAGATATGTTTACTCAATGGTGCTAAGGCAAACAGGAATTTGGCAGTGGTATCTGGTTCCACTGGGTCTCCAACCCCCTTATCTGTGTTCTAAAATGCACTGAAAGTGTGGATCTGCTCTCCGTGTAGATTTGTTCATAAGAGGCAGGACTGGTGTAATGGCATAATCAATTGCTCCTTGTACTCGGCTGAATAAATGCTTGTATGATTCCGGTGTAATTCCTAGAATAAATAGTTACAGTCCAGATGGAAACCATTCAGCCTTTCGTGTCTATGCTAGCTATTTGTAGAAGCAATTTGGCTAATCCCACTCATTAACCATTTTCCTGTACTGCAAAGTATTTCTCTTCAGGTGCTAATCCAATTCCCTTTTCAAAACCATGATTGAATCTCTCTTTGCCATGTTCTCAGATAATGCATTACCAATCTTAATCTCACACTGCATTGCAAAACATTTTTTCTCATTGTCACACCTCATTGGGAGTGTGACAGAGATCTAGCCCCGCTAATACGGGAGTTGTCACAAAAGTTAAAGATTTCATTAAAATATGCGAAATTCTCTAATTTATCAAGTTTTTGGAGCTGGGTTGACAGAAAGCAGGATTCAGATTTCTGTACTTAGTAAGAATGACTGACTGTTTTTTAATAAAATCATAGATTTTAGTTGCATGTAAACAATTAATGAGCCGTCAGCATTTAACTCTACTAATTAAAACTCTAACCTCCTGATCAAACTTTCTGCTACACATGCACACTACAGGCAGACAAAACAAGCATTGCTGTGATGGGTGGAGGGAAAATCTGGCAAGGCAGTATAATATCCCCTGTCCATGGGATGCACAGAGATGATCCTTTTGACTTGCAAGCACTTGATCTCTCTTCTCCAGGTACTTTTCGCTTGCTTGTAGGAAGCACAGAGCAACTGATTCACAACTAATAAAGTTAGTTAGTAGTTAAAAGCCACAGCTGCCAGCAACTGGTGCGAGAAAATAAATGCCCTTCTTCGGGCTGTAGGTTGGGAAAGGGACACCACTGCTGCTTCTGGAACCAATGCTCCATCGAGTTCAGTGAGTCTAAGGGTCAGCAGGCCTGGGGATTAGAGGTAGGCAGTGGAGCCCAAGTCATTTTGGATAAGTAGATGAAGGCGTGAGAGCAGAGGCCAGGTCTCCATGTGCTTTGGCAGGACATTTGGCTGTTGGGACCATGGTATGTTAAGCAAATGGGGGAGATTATTGGTTGAATCAAAATTTTCTGCTTAAGCGAATATAGAGAGTTTGATTGAAAGCAACAGGAGTTATATAAAATTTACTGCAAAGTACTTTAAAAATGTGTATCATATCAATATGAAAGCATTATTGTAAGTGATGTGCTAATTTCAGTAACTAGCTAATGAAGAGACCTTGTTTTGAAATTACTGGAGCCATAAAAGGTGCCCTTTACTACTGAGCCAGAGGATGAGGAAAATGTACTTCATAAACAATTACGCTGAATAACGCAGAACGTGAAGGCTGTATGACAATATTTGATCAGTTCTAAGTAATTGAATCTCAATTAGAACTGTAGTAACAATGGCCTCACTGTTAAATACAACCCTCCAAACAGCCCACCCCTTGCCCCCAACCACTTCACTCCTATTCTTCTTGCCTGATTCTAAGAATCCAGTGGTGATCCTCAGATTGGGTCTCAGACCATTACAGTTCCCGGTGATACTGCGGGTAGCTCTTGGGGTGTAGATTGTGTGAATTTAACTAAATGTAGTTATTATGTCACCATATAACTCACCATACATCTTGCTGCCACAGCTTCAACATGAAAATGCCCAGTGAGGTACACAGGAGTCTGTTGATAGCCATGCAATAATTTCATATCCATTTAAGGTAATATGAATATAGAAAATTTGTCAAATGCTGTTGAGAAAGTGATGGTGAAGAACTAGAATATTAATACATTTTTGAGCAACCAGAATATTTTAAACTGCACAGATGATTTTGAAACCAACATTAGGGTGGCTCAGTGGCTGGCACTTGCCTCCCAGTGCCAGGGACCCGGGTTCAATTCCACCCTTGGGTGACTGTCAGTGTGGAGTTTGCACATTCTCCCTGTGTCTGCATGGATTTCCTCCGGGTGCTCCAGTTTCCTCCCACAGTCCAAAGATGTGCAGGCTAGGTGGATTGGCCATGCTAAATTGCCTGTATTGTTCAGAAATGTGTAGATTAGGTAGGTAAAAGAGAGATGGGTCTGGGTGGGATGCTCTGAGGGTCACTGTGGACTTGTTGGGCCAAAGGGCCTGTTTCCACACTGTAGGCATTCAGTGATTCTATGATAGGTTTGTTCTTGAATGTTGCATAAATCTTTTGCTGCTTGTTGCTTCAGGTGGAAATCGCAGCTCCATGAACTAACAAAATTGCCTGCCTTTGTGCGTGTGGTATCAGCAGGGAACCTGTTGAGCCATGTAGGGCACACCATTCTTGGAATGAACACAGTCCAACTATACATGAAAGTTCCAGGAAGCAGGACTCCAGGTTAGTGCTGTAACATACATTAAGTGTAATTATGTGGTTGGCAGATGCAGTTCCATGACATGATGGTGTGTGACTTGGAGGAAAATTTGCAGATGGTGGTGTTCCTGTGTGTCTGCTGCACTTGCTTTCTTGATGGTAGCAATTGCAGAGTTGGAAGGTGCTAACTAAATACCTTTGGTAAGTTGTTGCAGAGCAATTTGTTTTATGCTGCAAATGGAGTAGAAAATATTTTACAACAATATTAATATTATCTGGACAATTAAAGAGAACACTGGTTTTTTGATTGTATAACACTGCTCATCTGTTCAAGGGAATATTGTGAACAATCATAATTCTGAAGCAAATCAAAATTTTAAAAAATTCTGATTTATTGTTGAATTCTGATTTTTTTTTTTGATTATGGAATTCTACCCTTTTTAAATGATTTTCCAGCCTCCACCACCCATTCTCTGTAGTCATTCACTTCACTTCAAATACACAGGTACCTCACGTTTAAAGCACGTTCTTATAGGGCATTTCATTTCTGGTTACTGAACAAGCTCAATTGTACTTAAAACAAAACATAATTTGTGACTTCACTGCCGTTAACCCTCCCTTTTCAGCAGCTGGGAACCTTTCTAATGGTCATCTAGGATACTAGTAGAGTTCCTGATTTCCCACATATGACAGATCACACATTCCACTCGACAAACCTGAGCTGCTAAGTCTTAAAATTACTTGGTCTTACTCATGTCAGTGGAGAGATTCTCATTGACTGTTGTTTTGCTGGAACTCTTGTTGTCACATTTCATCAAATGTGGCCTTGATATCAAAGGCACTCACTCTTGCCTCAATTCTGGAATTCAACTCTTGTCCATGTTTGAACCAAGACTTCAATAAGGTAAGGAACTGAGTGGTCCTTGCGCAGCACAAACTAAGTGTCACTGAGCAGGTTATTGCTAAATAAGTGATGTTTCGTAATTCTGTAAATGATTACTTCCATCACTTTAATGATAATCAAGAGTAGACTGATGGGTTGGTAACTGGCCAGTTTAGATTTATCCTGCTTTTTGTGCAGAGCACATATCTGGGCAAATTTCTACATTATTGGGTAAAGGGCAGTGTTGTAGCTGTACTGGAGCAGTTTGGCTAGGGAATCAGCAAGTTCTTGAGTAGAGGTCTTCAGTATTATTGCTAGAATGTTATCGGGGCTCAGATTTTGCAGTATTCAGTGTTTCAGCTATTTCTTGATATCGCATGCAGTAAATTGAATTGTCTGAAGATTGGCATCTCTAATGCTGGGGACATCTGGAGGATTTGGCTGAAGGTTGGTTGCAAATATTTCAGCCTGGTATGCTGGGCTCGCCATTGAGAATGGAGATGTCTGTGGAGCCTAATCCTTCAGTGAGTTGTTCAATTGTCTGCCACCATTCATGGCTGGATGTGGCAGGACTGCAGAGATCTGTTGGCTCGCCTTGTCTATTTTGGAACCTAATTTCTTTTGCACATTGCTGAACAGATTTTGTGCAACAATATACTTTTGTATAATGTTTAAATTCTCGTGCACCCTGAAATTCCTAATTTACAAATGCAGCTCCATTTTCAATTAGGAATTTTGTTGGTAACCCAAAACCTGTGCCGACCCACCTTTCCATGACTTTGCTGACTATAGTCCTTCTGTCATTATTGTTTATCACCATGGATAAGTTAAACTTGGTAGGCATATCATTCTGATGTCGGTTGCTATAATTTCCAAGATTAAAGGTACACTTGCAACCATTTGTGGTGGTATCTTGTAATGTTTAAAATATGTGATCTTTTCTACAAGGGATTCGTGTTCTTTATCCATGACTTTGACATCCATTAACTAACTTTAATTTTTGTGAGGAGGTCTGGGTGAATGATTTATGCAATTTCTATATAATCCTCCTGTCATCAGCAAGACTTGTATCTGCAGAGGTCAGTAATTTTTCTTGTTTAACTTGTTGTCAAGAAGTTCAAGTCATTTCAGCTCACCCCAGCTCTATTTAAGAAAGGAACTTTTTTAAAGCGTGCAATAAGTATGTTTTGCACAACCAGTTGAGAGAAGGGACAACCTGAGTAATAGTGTGACACTAGAAATTTAGTGCACAGGGAAAGCTTTTGCGTTGTTGTTTTATTCATAGTTTGTAAGGTCCTTTCTCAGTGCTCATAGTTTGTAGGGCTATTTTCTTCAGGTTGAACTAAACTGAAAGAAGGGAATCCTAGTTTAACAACTACAGATTCAGGGATCACTGATTGGAGGAAACAAATCAAAACACTGACATCGCAGGAAAGTCATGGGTTGATTGGTTCATACTTGTAAAAAAAAAAAGTATATTTTCTACAAGAAGGGATTAACTGATAAATCAGGGCCAACATAACGGAATATGAAAATGCCCAGGAGAGGTACTGGAGAACAGTTAATGTTCCATCATTCATGAAGGAGCAAGGCATAACCCAGGAAACTATAGGGCAATCAGTCTAACCTTTGGTGGGGAAACTATTGGAAGCGATTCCGACGTACACAATTAACCTGCACTTGGAGAGGCAGGGATTAATCAAAACAGTCAGGTTGGTTTTGTTAAGGGGAGGTTGTGTCTGACCAACTTGATTTGAAGTTGTCAAAGAGGTGACCAGGTGTGTAGATGAGGGCAGTGCTTATGATGTGGTCAGCTTGGACTTCAGCAAGGCTTTTGATAAGGTCCCACATGAGACACTAGTAGCAAAGTTTAAAAACCCAAGAGATCCAAGGAAATTTGGCAAATTGGATCCACAATTGGTTGAGTGGCAGGGAACAAGGGAAATGTGTTGATGGATGTTTTTCTGAATGGAAGTCTATGTCCAGTGGGTTATAACTGGTTAATAAAAACCAAAAGAACTACGGATGCTGTAAATCAGGAACAAAAACAAAATTGCTGGAAAAGCTCAGCAGGTCTGGCAGCATCTGTGGAGGAGACAACAGAGTTAACGTTTCAGGTCCGGTTCTGAGGAATGGTCACCGGACCCGAAATATTAACTCTATTTTCTCCTCCACAGATGCTGCCAGACCTGCTGAGCTTTTCCAGCAACTTTGTTTTTATAACGGGTTAATGTTGGGCCCTTACTGTTTATAGTTTCTACAACTGATTTAGATTTGAATATAGGTGGGTTGATCAGTAAGTTTGCAGATGATATGAAAATTGGTGGGCTAGTAAATAGTGAGAAGGATAGCCTTAGGTTATGTGAGGATGTAGATGGTCTGGTTGGTTGGGCTGATCAGTGGCAAACAGTTCAAATCAGATTTATGTGTTATGATGCACTTGAGCAGGACAAACTAGGCAAAGGAAAATATGATGAGCTGTAGGATGCCAGAAAGCCCCGAAGGTCAGAGGGATCTTGGTGTGCATGTACACTGGTCCCTTAAAGTATCAGGACCGGTAGATAAAGTTGTGAAGAGGTATATTTGCCCTTATAAGATGAGGCATTGAGTTTTAAGGCCAGGGATTTTATGCCAGCATTGTGTAAAACATTGGTTAGGCCACAGCTAGAGTACTGTATGCAGTTCAGGAATCCACATTGTAGGAGGGATGTGTCAGCAATAAGACAGTGCTGAGGAGATTTACCCAGAAGTTTCCTGCGCTGGAGAGTTTGTTACGGAGAGAGGTTGGACAGACTGGTATTGTTTTCCTTAAAGCAAAGGAGATTGAGAGGTGACATGACGGAGCTGTATAAAATTATGATTGGCATTGACAGGAAGAAACTTTCTCTTGATGGAGAGATCAATGACCAGGGGCATAGATTTAAAGTAAAGAGCCGAAGATTTAGAGGAGGTGTGAGGGAAATCTTTTTCACACGGAGGGTGTTGGCAACCTACCACTTCCACGTGGTAGAGGCAGAAACCTTAATAACATTTAAGAAATATTTGGATGTGCATGTGCGATGTCAAGGTTGTGGAAGTGCTGGAAAATACAATTAGAATAGATAGGTGGTTTTTGACCAACATAGAAGCCATGTTTTGTAGATCTCTAGGTATAAGCTGCTGTTCTCTACAACAGAATATAATAATGTCTCGATTCCATGAAATTACTTTATCTAATATAAACACTTCTTCATTTATTGTGTCCAAATGCATTTTTGCTTTTTTCATTTTTTCCCCTATAATAATGGTATGTCACTCCTGATGATATCAGAACTTGTAAAATGATGCAGTCTTCCAATTTCACAGGAAGAACCACTTTCTTTAAAGATGGCAGTGAATTGTCCTCTCAGAATTTAAAGATTGAGCCTTTGTATTCTTTTGACCCTATTTTCACCTGCTTTGTCCAGGGATTCAAAATAACAGTTCAGCCGATTAACATCTCGCACTATTGAATTACAGCCACAGACTAAGACAGCACACTTAGACGAATAAGCAACTAAGACAATCATGGGCCAACTTAACTCTTTAGACACTAGCACAATTTGTTTTGCTGTTCATCTTTATCACATTCACCCACTGAGCCATCTATTCCATGATTTGCTTCAAATACATTACTTCTTGTCTTTGGACAATCTCTGACAGTGATATTTAGAGTCACACTGAAACCACTTATTAATTATTTGCTGTGGGATCCTGAGATTCATTCATTGTCAGTTGTCATTCCAATTCTGCATTTCCCCTTGGTTCAGAAATCTATTCAGTGCAGGACAGTCAAATGTCTTTCAACAGTTCCATCCTCATACAGGCACCTATAACAAGGCCCCTTTGACTTTGAGTGGGTAATCGTAGAATGTTCCATTTTCTAAATTACTGCAGAACTTCCAGTATGTCCTGCGAAGGAGGCTGGGCACTGTTGTTTCCATTTTTTTATAGAGCAGCACCTATTTGCTCAAAAAGAGTCATAAAATTGAACACTCACTGAAACCAAAATCAAATACACATCCATGTGTGAAATGTATGTGCAGTCTCATCCTTTAAATGCCAATGCAGACTAGATTTTCTAGATTTAATTTATTTGGTCTTGTATATAACCTCTGAAACTCCATGGTTTATTCCTCCATGGTCGCGTTGTCCATCTTCTGAAATTTATGAAATATTGATCACGCCTCATAGGCTTCCAACACATCTCCATTGTGTAAATATTGACCATAAACCATAACCCCTCAGTATCGAGGTCAGTAGTATCCAGGTCAGTTATATCCAGTTCTGAAAATACTTTATTTCTAATTTTATCCCTTTCTGGTTAAAATTAATGATAAAGAGGAAAATGAATTTTTTCCAAGAAGCTGTAGGGGCAAGAGGTGAGCTACTCTGCATGATATGCCGCCCTATACCCAATGCAGAGTTGGAAGAACCTGACCTGGTGCTAAAATGCCCTAGGTGGTGTACTAGTGGTGTACCTCAAGGATCTGTTTTGTCATTTTTATAAATGACCTGGATGAGGGCGTAGAAGGATGGATTAGTAAATTTGCGGATGACACCAAAGTCGGTGGAGTTGTGGATAGTGCGGAAGGATGTTGCAGGTTACAGAGTGACATAGATAAGCTGCAGAGGTGGCAAATGGAGTTGAATGTGGAAAAGTGTGAGGTGATTCACTTTGGAAGGAGTAACGGGAATACAGAGTACTGGGCTAATGGTAAGATTCTTGGTAGTGTGGATGAGCAGAGACATCTCGGTGTCCATGTGCATAGATCACTGAAAGTTGCCACCCAGGTTGATAGCGTTGTTAAGAAGGGGTACGGTGTGTTAGGTTTTATTGGTAGAGGGATTGAGTTTCGGAGCCATGAGGTCATGTTGCAGCTGTACAAAACTCTGGTGCGGCCGCACTTGGAGTATTGCGTACAGTTCTGGTCACCGCATTATAGGAAGGATGTGGAAGCATTGGAAAGGGTACAGAGGAGATTTACCAGGATGTTGCCTGGTACGGAGGGAAGGTCTTATGAGGAAAGGCTGAGGGACTTGAGGTTGTTTTCGTTAGAGAGAAGAAGGTTAAGAGGTGACTTAATAGAGACATACAAGATGATCAGAGGATTAGATAGGGTGGACAGTGGGAGCCTTTTTCCTCGGATGGTGATGGCTAACCGGAGGGGACATAGCTTTAAATTGAGGGGTGATAGATATAGGACAGATGTCAGAGGTAGGTTCTTTACTCAGAGAGTAGTAAGGGCGTGGAATGCCCTGCCTGCAAAAGTAGTAGACTCGCCGACTTTAAGGGCATTTAAATGGCCGGTGGATAAGCATATGGATGATAATGGAATAGTGTAGGTTAGATGGGCTTCAGATTGGTTTCACAGGTTGGCACAACATCGAGGGCCGAAGGGCCTGTACTGCGCTGTAATGTTCTATGTTCTAAGCCAAAGCTATACCTTAGAAAATCCTCCAGGAACGTGGCTTCTGACAGAGGCAGGAATTACCTTCTGCTTCTATTATCTTCCCACCTGAAGAGACCAAGGTTGATTCTGTGCTATCAGATTTAACAAGCTGATATCCATATGTTGAGTTAGACAGCAAAAGACTTTGAAATTTATTGTATTTCAAAGGTCTCATTGTAGATTAGTGCAAATACCAGTTTCGACATTTCACTTCTAGACACGTTTCCTGTAGCGAAACCAACTCTTTCCATTGAACCCAGCTCTTCATATTTTCTAATCAGCCTGTTCAGAAATGTTGTTAGTACACCTTTGGAGGAGATGGGACTTTGAGCCTATGCCCCCTGGCTCAGCGGTGGGGACCCTCATAAAGGCAAACCAGTTCAAAGCCAGTAAATGTTTTTAATCAACCTGTTTAGATATGATATGAAATACCACTGGAGCAAGTAGGATTTGAACCCATCTTCCTGGCTTAGAGGTAGGGACACTATGACTGCACCATAAGAGCCCTTTAAAGAACCCATCTTTTACAAAACAAAGTCTAGTGAGCATCACCTGATCTTGATCAATTCTGGAGCTATTCTGGTTGACTCTTAAAAGGACCTGTATTTCTAATACTGACCCTCCCTATTGCCACCTGTCTCCCTCCGATCCTCCCTCTAGTCTCCTTACACCAAACCTTCCTCCCCAACACTCCCTATTCCTGCCACCCACCTTTGACCCTCCCACTCACAGGACTTTGAGGGTTCTGGTGATGGCAACGGTGGGTTTGAGATGAATAGTAAGGGGTTTTGTTTATAACTAATAACAAAAAGATTGTTTTAGGACAGTTATGTTTAAGGCAATCAACAGACTTTCATGGAAAAATTATAGATTGAGAACATAAACCACTCCTACTATGTGTTATCTTATGAAAAATGTTTTCTGTTTACCACAGCATTTATTTAGGAACACAGGGTGCCAAGCAATAATAGTTGTGCATAATCCAGCAAGAAGATAGTCTGTGGTTAGCTTGGACTTCTTGTATTAAATGCACTAGCTGAATATTTAGGTCAGGTTAGTGACATGATATGTTTGATCCTTAACTGATATTAATAGAATGTGAACAAAAGGAAAAGTAATATGTTTATGCACTTGAATTCTCACAATTCCACTCGGTTGAAATGGCCTTAGAGTATTTGCGCTGAAAACAAAAAAAGTGCTGTAAATCAAGGCGGGTCAGACAGCAGCCATGGAAAGAGAGCAAGCTAATGTTTCGAGTCTAGATTACTCTTTATCAGAGCTGCATGTCGCTCCAGGTTGTAACTGCTATGATCTTCAGACCTTTGCATTGTAGTAATTTTGACATTTTGTACTATGTGTGCATGATTCCATGACCTACAACAATTTTTGACCTTCAATCATGTTCATGTCTGGAAAAAGTGCATTATTAATAAGATTAAATATTTTCAAAAACTTGCCTCAGATACAAGTGTGAAAGATGTCAGCTAAAACGCTTCAATTTTTCTGTGGAAATGATCAGTAATTCAAGCAAGTATATTTTAATATCATTGAATGCAATTGTAGGAGCTATTCTATCTCTGTTATTAAGGGGTTACATCAAGAAAATATCATGTTTTGGCTTTTTAAAGGATACAGGTGAATTTGATCCACCTTGGGCCTTAATTTTTTTCAGAACTACAAAATTTTAAGGTAAAATTACTAATTTAAACATTGCATATGAAGAACTGCACAGCACACTAAGACCAGCAATACATAAAAGTCAAAAATACAGTGTAGCACTAGGTTCAGTTTGTGTTGACATTCTGTTTGAAAATATCATAAGCTGCTTGTCCATGATACTTTTGGCTTTGGAATGCCTTCAAGTCTGCTATTGTTTCGGCTTTTTCTGAACGCATCTCCAGTCTAGAATTGGTCATAATTCCATAATATGTATGAGCAGACACAGACCATTTGCCCCATCAAGTCTGCTCCACCATTCAATTATATCATGGCTGGTCTGATCATCCTCAACTCCAGTTTCCTGTCTTATGTTCTGTTTTTATGTTCCTCATTTTTCTTTGATCATTTCTGGCTTCTAAAACACTGCCAATCCTCAAATTTATCTCTTAGTATGCTGATAATGTTATGAAGGAATTTTATCAAACTATTGGAATATAAGGCTGACCAGCAGAGATACTGAAACAAAATATACATATTTTTTAAAGTAAGCGAAGTCTTTTGTTTTTATTCTGTTTTATTGTGTGTTACATTTACACATGGGTTTAGGTTTAGAGGCAGTCACTGAATTTACAGATGTTTAGTAGCAATGTTTCAATATGAGACTAAATCAAAACTAAATAAACATTGACTTTAATTTCATCCTCACCAACATGAAATGAGATGTATATCACTGCAAAGCTCTTAAATTTGGAACTTGCTCCCTAAATCCCCCTGCCTCTTCCTCTTTTTCCTTTCCTTAAATCCCTCCTCAAAACCTTTCTCTTTAACCAGACTTTTGATTATTTTCTTCAATATATCCATCGTTGGCCAGTGTTCTGCCTTGTTGCCAGTTAGCTTAATAACTGTTACTAGGACGATCTTGGAGTCTGTTATAAAGGAAGTAATAGCAGAGCATGTAGAAGTGCATAATATGATCGAGCAGAGTCAGCATGGCTTCGTGAAGGAAAATTATGCCTGACAAATTTATTAGAATTCTTTGAGGAGGTAACAAGTAGGATAGAAAAAGGGGAGGAAGTGGATGTAATATATTTGGATTTCCAGAATGTGTTTGATAAGGTACCACAAATTCGGCTACTCAAGAAGTGCCCAGGTTTAGGATTGGCTAACTGATAGAAGATAGATTTGCGATGTTGAGGGAAAGAAGGCATTTTCAGGATGGCAACCTGCAACTAGTGGTATGCCACTTGGATCAGTGCTGGGTTCATAATTATTTGCTATATACATTTGAATGACTTGGATAAGGAAAGTGAATATACTATACCCAAGTTTGTGGATGATAGGAAAATAGATGGGAAGGCAGTGGTGAGGATGACACTAAATCTGGAAAGGAATATGGACAGGTTAAATGACAAAAATTTTGCAGATGGACATTATGTGGGGAAATGAGTATCTGCACTTCAAGTATTGTATAAATGGAAAAAGACTGCAGAAAACTACAGGACAGAGGAATTTGGGAGTCCTCGTCCATGAATCTCAAAAAGCCAGCATCCAAATTCAGCAGGTAATGGGGAAGACAAACGGAGTGTTGGTCTTTGTTTCAAAGGAAATCGTGTATAAAAGTAGGGAGAGTATTCTAAAAGTTTGCAAGACACTAGTCAGACTACAGCTGGAATACTGTGAAAGCTTTGGACCCATGATTTAAACAAAAATGTCTAGGCGCTGGGGGCATTTCAGACACAATTCACTGGGCTAATTACCAGGTGTGGAACAGGGGTTGAGTAAATTTGTAATATAGAACACTGAGAAATATCCTTATTGAAATGTACAAGATTCTTAGACTTGACAGGGTAGGTGCAAAATGATTGTTTCCCCTTGTGGGAGAATCTAGGAATATAATCTCAGAATAAGGGGTTGTCCATTTAGGGGACGAGGTGAAGAGGAATTCCTTCTTTGAGGATGGTGAATCTGTGGAATTCTTTACCACAGAGGGCTTTGAGCGTGGATCATTCAGTATATTCAAGGCTGTGTTAGATTTTTTTAGTCAGTAAGGAAATCGAGTGATTTAGGGAAAAGGCATGGAAGTAGAATTCAGGATTAGCAGATCAGCCATGATGTCATTGAATGGCAGAGCAGACTTAATGAACTGAATGGCCTACTTCTACTCCTTTGTCTAATGGTCATATGGTTTGATAATGCTCCTTTGAAGACATTTTGCAGTACAAATTTAAGCTTTGATGTATGCACAAAATATAGAGATAAGTTACTGCAGTCTGAAGGCTGTCAGTCTGGGCTGCTTAAAAGGAGGTATCGTAGACTCTGGGCATATATTCTAGCCTTCCTACAGTGAGAATTATGCTGTGTGACTGGAGAGTTGCTGATGTAATAATACATTTCCTTCAAGAAGAAGAAAGGATAAGCAGTACAGTATTAATGGCTCATCAAATCTAAAATCATTTAAGGGAGATCTCTCCATGCTTAAGCAAAGAAAGTATTATGTAATTTTTAGATACTAGTGGTAATACTGTTTTTAATCATAGTGGCAGAGTGTGAGAACCTGAGCAGGGAGACAGGAAAGAGAAACCAGGTTAGAAACAAAAGACAGAAGTGTAAGTAGCAAGAGTGAAAGGCTGTTGAAGCAGTTGGGGCTGTAGTGCAAAATAAAGCTCAGATGGAGGAGCAACTTTTTCACACAGAGGGTGGTATGTATATAGAATGAGCTGCCAAAGGAATTGGTAGAGGCAGGCACAAGTGCAACATTTAAAAGATATTTGCACAGATATATGGACAGGTAGGATTTAGAGGGATATTGACCTAACCCAGGCAAATGGGGCTAGAACAGTTTAGGAAACCTGGTCAGCATGTACGAATGGTGCCGAAAGGCCTGTTTCTGTGCTATCTGCCACGAACACAAAGGCTGTGCCTTTAATGCATGGGACATTTGCAATAAGGTCAATACGTTAGCTGCACAAATTGATATTATTGATTGTAATAAAGTTTCATTTACAGAGACAAGGCTGCAGGGTGTCTACATATGAGACTAAATACGTAATTGTTATTTAGGAAGGATAACAAGGTAAGGAGGTGAGATAGTCTGATTAGTGAAGGAGTTAATTAAATGGTGAAGCGGGGTATTGACTTGGAAAATCTTGATGCAAAACTTGTATGAGTGGAGATTATAAACACCAAGTGGCAGAAACCATTGTTGAGGGTTGTCTGTAGGCCCCCAAACAGTAGTGGAGTTGTAAGAAAAAGCACTAGAAATGAAATCAGAGCTACGTGGAAAAAGGGCACAACTGCAATCATAGGAAATTTTATTTTACGTTTAGATTGGATAAACAAAGCTAGCAATGGTGTTGTGGGAGAGGATTTCCTGGAGTGTGTACGTGCTGCTTTTTTTTTAAAGACCAATACACTAAGGAGCCAACCACAGAACAGGCTATTCTGGACTCTGTACTATACAATGAGAAATTAGTAATTTGCCATCTTTGTGTCTAATCCTTTAACGAAGAGTGACTGTAATATGATGGAATTCTACATTAAGATGGAGAGTGATGTAGCTGAATGCGAAATTAAGATCCTGAATCTAAACAAAGAGAACTTTGAGGGTATGAGGTGCGAATTGACAAGGATAAATTAGAGAACTTTGGTGGTGAATAGGCAATGGTTCATGTAATTCGTACACATTTTCCTTAAACAACAATTATTCCTGTCTGGTGCAAAACTAAAAGAGGAAAGGTGGGTCAGTCATGGCTGAGAAAAGCATTTAGGGATAGTAGTAGATCCAAGGAGATGACATACAAAATTGCAAGAAAAAGTAGCAAGCCTGGCGATTGAGAGCAAAAAAAGTTGATTGAAGTGGGGAAGGTGGAGTATGAGAATAAAATTGTAGAGAGCGTAGAAAAGTAAAAGATTAATAAAGACAAGTTAGGTTCCTTAGAGTTGGAAATCAGGGAAATTATACTGGGGATCGAGCGGAGAATGCTACAGTATCTATGCAGGAGAAAAACAGTTAACATTTCACATCCAGTATGACTACTCCTCGGAACTTGCGTACTTTGGTTCTCACTTCACAAAAGTGGCCACAAGTAGTCTCTTGGGAATGTTAAGGAACCAAGGGTCTCCTGAGTTTGCAGAATTGAAGGAAATCAGAATTTGATAGAAAATGGTGCTGGGTAAATTAAAGGTTGATAAATCACCAGGGTCTGATGATCTATATACCAGAGCACTAAAGAAAGCGGCCCTGGAAATACTAGACGCATTGATGGTCGTCTTTCAAAATTCTGTAGACTGGAACAGTTTATCCAGATTGGAGGCTTAGGAGGGTTGGAAGGGAGAGAGAACAGAATTACAGACCAGTTATTCCCAACATCAGCAGTGTGGGAAAGTGCTAAAGCCCATTATAACTGATATGATAACAGAAAATTAACAGGATTGGACAAGCCAGGATTGGGTTATAAAAGGCAAATCATGCTTAACAAATCTACTGTAGTTTGAGGATGTAACTAAGAATAGGTGAGGGAGAACCAGCGATGTGGTGTATTTTGATTTTCAAAAGACTTAATAAGGGCCCTCATAAGAAGTTAGTGGGCTAAGTTAAAACATATGCTATGGGTCAATATATTGGCATGGATTCCAAATTGGTAGACAGACAGGAAATAGAATGAGGGGAAATGGGTCTTTTCTCAAATAGATGACAGTGACTAATAGATTATCACAAGGATCAGTGTTTGACCTTCAGCTATTTGCAATATACATAAATATCCAGGGTAAGGGAGCCAAGTACAACGTTTTTAAGTTTGCTGACATCAGAAAGCTTGGTAGGGTTTGTGAAGAGGATGCAGAGGCTTCAAGTTAAACAAGTGGGCAAAACACGGCACAATGTGGCTAAATGTATACACAAAGTATACACTTTGGTGTGAAAAACAGAAAGGAAGAGTATTAAGTAAATTGCGGTATATTGGGAAATATGGATGTGTACCAGTCAGTGAAAATAGGCAGGTGCAGCAAGCAATTAAGTAGGCAAATAATATATTACAAGATGGTTCAAGTGGGCAGGTAAGGATGTCCTGTTTATTTAGTGACACCACGCCTGGGCTATTGAGTGCAGTTTTGGCGTCTCTACGTACAAGAGGATGTACTTGCAATAGAGGAGGTGCAGCATAGGTTCAGTAGGATGGCAGAACTACACTATGAGGAGAGATTGATTCAATTCACAAGAGTTTAGAAGAACGTGAAGGGATCTGATTGAGAAATATAAAATTATAACAGGACTGGACAGACTGCAAGGAGGATGTTTGCCCTGGTTGGGTAGTCTAGAAGCAGGGTCACAGTATCAGGATATAGGATAGACCATGGGATTGCGAATTGTAAAAACAGAACTAAGTGAATGCAGTTAATTAGATAGTAAGAGGTTGCTTCCCTTGGCTGGAGAGCCTAGTTAAGAGTCCTAGTCTCAGGATATTATAATTGGAGAGGGGTCAGAAAAGATTTACCAGGATGTTGCTGGGATTGGAGGGTTTACTTCTTTCACTGAAGTGTAGGAGGTTAAGAGGTGACCTTATGGAGGTTTATAAAATCATGAGGGGCATAGGTAAGGTGAATAGCAAAGATCTTTTCCCTAGGGTGGGGAAGTTCAAAACTAGGGCATGTATTTTTTTTTTAAGTGAGAGGAGAAAGATTTAAAAGGGACCCAAGTGGCAACCTTTTCACACATTCTTATGTGGAATGAACTGCCAGAAGAAGTGGTAGATGCAGGTGCAGTTACACCACTTAAAAGACATTTGGGCAGGTACATGAATAGGAAAGGTTTAGAGGGATATGGGCCAAATGCAGCCAAGTGGGACTAGTTTAATTTGGGAAACTTGGTCAGCATGGATGAGTTGGACTGAAGGATTGGTTTCTGTGCTGCATGGCTCTGACTGAAATAAGGAAAAGCTCGAAGGGAAATGAACCTATGCAATTCTCTTCTACATAAGGCTATGAAGACCAAGTCACTGAATATTTTCAAGAACGATTTTGTTTTAGATTTTAAAGACATCAAAGGAGAGAAAGCCAGAATATGATGTTGAGATGGAGATCAGCCGCGATCATGTTGAATGGCAGAGCAGGCTCAAAAGGCCAAGTGGCTTACCCCTACTCCTACTTTTTCTACTACAGAAAAGAACTTGCACTTTTATAGCACGTTTCATCACCACCTTACAGCCCATTAAGTAGTCACTGTTGTAATGTAGAAATGCAGAGGCCGTTTTGCTCAAGACTAGTTCCCAAAAACTGAACTATAGTAAATTATTAGATTGTCTAGTTTGCTGATCTTGGATGAAGAACAAGGAGGAAGTCCAAATTGAAGGGTAAAACAAAATGTCAGGTTTTGACAATAAAAACCTGAAAGTGGCAATATTCCAGAATTGTTCGGAATGAAAACAATGTATTTAATTATAGAGAATGAATAGAGAGAGACATACTGTGGCTTTATATATTTCCTCCTGAAGAAATTCACTAAAATAACACTAGTCTCTAAAGTGTGGTGTGCAAATTGACAACTAAACAATAAAGAACAGACGTGGACAAGCAACGGCATGGGGTCCACAAACCTGCTATTAAATAATTAAATATATCCTACTCTTAGTGAGTTTGGGTTGCAGGGGATTTTCAGCATATCCTTTACTGTCTGCATTATGGAAGTATCAGAAAAGTAGAGAAATAATTTAACATTTATTTTGTAGCTAAAGCAGTTTTATACTTTTTTGTTTGTTTTCATTGAGCACGGAAGAGTGGTAATGAAGCGAAGATCTGTGGCTTCTAATCACCCTTCTTCCTTTTGCAGCGTGTTGGCAGTCCAGTTGGTCGTTTGCTCTGCATCTGGCATTAACTCTTGGAACCCAACAGAGGTCAGGTCCTGGGCAGTGATGATACGCAGAGCTTGCCCCCATACAGTGGTTATGTGCAGGTGGTGGCAGACATTGAATTTCACAATGAAATGTTATCAAAATATACAAAGCACTGTGCAGTCCTTTGGGAGTTGGTTAGAAAAAGTATTACATAATGACCTATTTGAAAACTCAGGAGGAAGCTATGGTTCTTAGAACCATGCAATTTCTTTGTTTAAAAGCTGGACATGTAACAGAATGCAAACAATAATTTAGTCTCAATTTGGAAAATTAACAAACCACTTGAGTTTCACTGATTAAAATCTGAAGTTTTTGCTTGATGTTATTCTCCTGTAATGAACTACCACTTATCAAATGTTCTAATTGAACTCCCAACTGTTGAAACATTTAGGAGCTTAGGTTTAGAAAACTGTTTAATATTTGACATTATTAGAGTTAAATGAACCCCGCTAAGAGTTTTAAGATACTGATAACTGATACCATCTTCAGAATAATTTACAGATTCACAATAATGAATGTTGCTTTCTTAAGAAAGATAGTAATATGCCTCAGTATGTGGCAACAGACGCATTAACTGGGTTAGCAGTGATGCTTATAGATATGTAGGAAATATGGGGGGATCTCACATGCCAGCTATGATAGATAAAACAGCTAGGTTTTGCAAGTATGGAGTAGAATAACTTGGGTGTCTGAGATTAAACTGCATTCAGTGTAGAGAATAAATAGCACAAACTTGTAAGGATTAATTTGACATGAGATGGATATGAATTGAAATGATAAGAAACTATGAACTAAGGCTGTATTTTTTTTATTTTGCAATTTATTGTTTAATTTGACAGATCACAAAATACTGAGCAAAAATACTTAAATGGCAACTTGATCAATGCATTTGAATTTTCATTTTTAGCTACTCTTCACTCTTTTGCTTTTATTTACAGGTCATCAAGAAAACAACAATTTCTGCTCTGTTAATATTAATATAGGTCCTGGAGATTGTGAATGGTTTGCTGTACCTGAGTCGTACTGGGCAGTCATGAATGACTTCTGTGAAAAGTAAGAATGTTTTGCCAATAAGCATATTTTTGTTAAGGAGATGTATTTTAAAATCATATGAAAAGGTATGAGAAAAACATGTCAATAATCATAATGTGAGCATGTGGCATTAAAGCCTAAATAGTTTGTCCTTTCCAAAGAGCAATTTAAGATCCCACGAAGAAAATAGAGTATAGTGATGCTGAATTTTCCTTGCAGCAAAATGGTGGGGATTGATCTAGCGCCTCTTGACCCACCACAGCTTCAATATTATATCTTTTTCACAAATGGAGCAAGATGGTGGCGGAGTAGGGCGCTGTAGCCGGAGCTCATCCGCTCCGCCTGTTCTTCTTCTTTTCTTCCTTTTCTTCTATTTTTTCTTTCTCCCAGTGCTCTCCTTTTTCTCTCTTTTGTTTTTCTCTTCGACTCCCAGCTTCCGCTAGCATTCCCCAACCTGGCGCAGCAGCCTCCCAGTGCTGGTGTGGTGACCTCATGACCTGGTGCAGTGGCCTCCCAGCGCGGCATGTTGCCGGAGCAGTGTGGAGCCAGGGCCTGGTCCGGACTGGAAGCTAGGTGCTCGCATGGTCTGCTGTACTAAACTTTTTTTTCCATAATGCTGGACATTTTATTTTTGTCTTGTCTAAATTTTGTAACTAAAGAAGCTGTGCCTAGGTACATTTTGTATCTAAGGCAGCCCTCTAATTGGCGACTTACAAACTTTTCACTGTATTCATTGAGTATATGTGACAATAAAGCCTGTTCTGTTCTATTCTGTACTATCCTGTGCTATTCAAAGACCATCCATGTCCATCTTTGTGGCATTGCCCTTTTCCACTTTTATCTTCTTTCTTCTGTTGCTGAAAAGCTTGTTCGTGAACTGGCTAGATGCAGATTCATCTATTCCCTCCATCCATTATTGAACTATTGCTATAGACTTGAACTCAATCAAAACTCTGCTGTCCATAACTTTGCCCACACCAGGTCAAATTAACTCATCATTTCCATGTTCTTTCTCTTGCACAGGCAAGCAAATTCTCGTTGAGATATTCAGATTCCTTCATGATCTCTTTACAACCACTTCCTATGTTTATAACCTTCTACAGCGCTACAATCCTCAAGATACATTTCTCCAGCTCTGGCTTTTCGTGGCTCCACATCCCCATCACCACCATTATTGGCTCTGCCTTCAGCTCTCTAGGCCCTAAGATCTGAAATTCTCTCCTCTCCACCTCTCCTCCTTTGAGACCTGCTTAAAATCTGTCTTTTTGAGCAAGCCTGTTTAAAAAAAAAATTAAAGATCCATATAAACATTTTCAATTTAGCTGGCACAGGACTGAGATAGCAATCTTTCATTTCTGAAACCTGGATTTGAACCCAGCCTCAATTAATGCAGCAAACCTTTTATTAACCAGCATCAATGGGACCAGAGTGTACCAGTTGATCAAATATTCTGGTTGATCAAGAGGCCCACATTAATCAATGTAAAAATGCACACCAAGTAGTAAAACATAATGCATACACATCATCATTAAGTTTTATTTACAGCATAAATCACTTGAGCAATAACTTAAATAATTACTTAAATAAAACTTTGCGACAGAGTCTTCTCACTCTATTATCATTTTGTAAAATGAGCTTATTTAGCACCTTTTCACCATCTTGAATCACCTCAAAAACTTTACAGCTATTAAAATAGATCAAAATTAATGGAGTTTCCTTCAAGGCTGTGGTTTGAGCTGTCAGTCAACTGTGTTTCATGATAAACTCATTGAAGTTCTCATTTAAAAGTGTATTTGAATTAAGCTGGTTATGTTTGATTAGAACTAATATTATAAATTTAGGAAGGTCCTGGATCTAGAAATTAAGCAGTTTTTCTAGGCTTATGGAATATCTGCTTTACATAGATAATCAGGCAGCTTCCTTAATAGGGACATCAAATGTTGGATGCAAATGTGTACTGAGCCCAGGCAAGGTAACATACAGGATTTATGTTCTGAAACTGTCTGTACCTCTCTGTATGGTACTCCTATTGAATGCTCAAAATGCAGAAATTACATAGCCAGCCAGCTTGATCAAACAAATATGCTTTTGTCTGGGTCATGCCACACAAAGACACCTGTTTCCCTCAAATCAAATTAATCAGAGTTGTCTCCAGGATAATACTGGTCGGTTAAATACTATTTACAAATTATTTTAAATATGTCAGCTATATAGAAGTAACAGCTTTAACATTGTTAAATATTGGTTTTGTTAATTGCTATGAAGCATATGGAAGATGTGATGCTGTAACTAACTATAACTCAGCAAAATAATGTTAGAAGGGATTCAAATTCAAGAGTCTTCAGGCAGTTATTTCCCACAAAAAGTAGAAGACCATATTGCATTGTTGTCTTTTTTTATTATGTATTAACAGCAGGCATGAGATAGAGATGAGATACCTGTAGAACGTATCAGCAAATGTATGAACAAGGCTTTAAAAAAAACTAATCTTGTTGACAAATAACAATGTGTTATTTCATTGTTCCATATTTCATTGTTCCCATTTCCTTCAGCCACCTATCTAATCTATTCTTAATTGTTGCATGTCTATGCATCAATCATGACCTCTGTTAATACATTCCACAGCTACACAGCTATCTTTAAAAATGTTTCTCCTCTCTGCTGACAAAACTCCCTTGTACATACTCTCATCCATGCAACCTTGGTCTAACGTAGAGACATAGCAAAATAGAAAATTTACAGCACTGGAGGAAGCCATTTAGCTAATTGTGCCTGTTCTGGCCAAAGCTATCCATCTAATTCTACTTTCCAGTTCTTGGTTGACAACCAGTAGTTTACGGTACTTCAGCTGTATATCCAAGAATATTTTAAATATAAGTTTTCTGCCTGTACTGCCGTTTTGGGCAGTAAGTTCCAGAATTTGGCCTCTCTAATTTTTATGTTTCCTGCCTTTCAAAATATATTTTCTTAAAATCAAAATTTACTACCTCGGATTCACCACGATTGAATTAATTTCCTATGTTTTAGCCCACCACTCTGTGTTAGTATCATCTTGTAACTTGTGATCTTCAGAATCATTTGCCAAACTCTCTACAAATTTGGACTGTGCTTCCTCTGACACTATATCCACATCAGTGATATACAGAAATGAACAGAAGCTGTTGCAAAACAGAATCCTAGAAACGCTATGACCTATTTATAAACCACTGAGGAATAAGTTTTAACTTGTGCTCTGTTTTTTTTCTCTTCTAAACTATTTAACGTGTAATTTGCTGTACTGCTTCAACTTCGAGGGTGTATAGTCTACTTTGGGGTATTTGTCAAAGACATTCTGAAAGTCCATTTATATCATGCTCGTTGCATTTTACCCATCCAGCTGATCTGTCATTTCTTGAAAAAACCTTATCAAGTTTCTGTCCGGTGCTGTGGTTTCCTTGCACAGTCCAAAGATGTGAAGGCCATGCTAAATTGCCCTGTAGTGTCCAGAGATGTTCAGGGCTAGGTGGATTAGCCATGGTAAATGTGGGGTTACAGGGATAGAGTTGAGGGATGGGTGTGGTTGGGATGTCTTCACAGGGTCAGTGCAGACTCAGTGGTCCGGAAGGCCTCTATCTGTACTTTTGGGGGACCGTCTTTTGGGTGAAATGTGAAAGCAAGGTGCTCACCGTTATCTGACATGGATGTAAAAGATACCATGACACTGTGTCGAAGAAGTTTTCCCCAGTGTCTCAGCCAACGTTTATCTCTCAGTTAACATCACAAAAAGGCTGGTACTTATCACACTACTATTTGTGAGAGTTTCCTGCAAAATGGTTGTTGCATTTCCTACCATAAAACAGTGAATATTCTTCAAAAATGCTTCACTGCCTGCAAAGTGCTTTGAGATATCTAGTGGTCACAAAAAGTGTGATGTAAATGCAGATCTGTCTTTCTTCCAATTACCCCAAGTTTACTGTTCCTCCACCATCACCAAACACACACAGCTAGAATTGCTTTGCTTTAAGCCCTTAGAGAGGAGTGTTTGTTTGCTAAATTCCTAGCATTTTTCAACTGCCTGTTTTAAATTGCAGAAATGAATGTGCTTGTAGTTTTAACAAGGATGTTAATTGTAATGAAGCAGCTTTGAATTTGTGAAAATGTTATGAATAGATTTCAAAACCAG
Source organism: Rhincodon typus (assembly GCF_021869965.1). Taxonomy (NCBI): domain Eukaryota; kingdom Metazoa; phylum Chordata; class Chondrichthyes; order Orectolobiformes; family Rhincodontidae; genus Rhincodon; species Rhincodon typus. The sequence goes on along the minus strand of NC_063342.1, from coordinate 39,771,669 downwards.
TTATTTCTTTTATCAGGAACAACATTAATTTTTTGATGGGCTCATGGTGGCCAAACCTAGAGGACCTTTATGAGGCCAATGTGCCAGTGTATCGATTTATTCAGCGCCCCGGAGATTTGGTATGGATAAATGCTGGTACAGTGCATTGGGTTCAGGCCATTGGGTGGTGCAACAACATTGCTTGGAATGTCGGTCCTCTGACAGGTACTATTATTGCATTAACTAAGCTAGTAAATAGCATTGATGCCTTTACGATGATAGAGTTAGATCATTCACAGGACAAAATAAATTTGTTAATGAGGAAAGCACAATTTGTACCACAGAAGTATAGTATAATTGTAGAAAGGCTTTTTCAGTAGCTTTTTGGCAATTTGTACAGTATTTGCTTTTTTACTGGGCCCAGTAAAGCTTTTACTGCAGCACTTAGAACACTGATTTTTAAAGTTAAAAACTCATGGTTTCCTCTACAGCAAATCAATATAAACTAGCAGTGGAACGATATGAATGGAATAAACTACAGAGCGTGAAGTCTATTGTTCCCATGGTCCATCTGTCCTGGAACATGGCACGTAATATCAAGGTGTCTGATCCCAAGCTTTTTGAAATGATCAAGTAAGTGTTAAGTCAACACTGGAAATGTTAGAACCTCTCCAATATTGTAACTTCAAATAATTAAGAATTTTCTTATTTGCCTAATATGTTCATAAATGGAGTGGGATTGGTCATTTATAAAGAATCGTAGAAACGTACAGCATGGAAACATGCCGACCATAATCCCAAACTAAACTCGTCTTCCCTGCCTGCACTTGGTCCGTATCCCTTCAAACATTTCTTATTCGCGTGTCTATCCAATATGTTTCAAACATTATAACTGTACCCACATCACCACTTCCTCTGGAAGTTCATTTCACAAACAAACCACTCTCTTGCTTTTTCCTTGTCTGAACTGCGTGAGGAATGCTTAATGCAGTTTTGATTTGGATTGTTTTGGTCTGGAGTTTTCTCCAGGGGATTGATTTTTGACTTTACTTGCCTCATATTGATAACGCCTAAGCCTTAATCATCTTGGATAAACTGTGGAAATTTTTGAAATATTGGATTGCAAATTTTCATTTATCTCTGAATGTTGGTAAAATATAAGTTAAGAAACCTTGGATATTTGTCAAGTAGAAAGAGAAGCATTGTTGAGTATAAAAAGGTGAGGAAAGAATTAAGCTACCTTGCAGGTCATTCTTGACTTGTAATTAGTTGAACTTCATTAAATATTAGAAAATATTGTTTTGTTTAAATAAAATTGAAAGGTTTTTACAATCTAGGGTCACCAGTACTGCACCACAAGAGCCCTCAAAATTTTCACTTGACTACAGATATGGGGATTGGTGGCCATGGATGAGTCATTGAATAGATGACTGAACAGAGGGAAATTGTCAGCAAGGGAGAAAAATTTTGGCAAGGATTAGGATTAGACATGGAGCTGCGCTTCACTTGTTATTGGTTGCCACTGATTGTTGGAGGCCATGAAGATATTTGATTACCGCCTGGGATTATCCACTGGGATTGTCACTCAAAGTATGAGAGAATGTCAATGTAAAAGACAATGAATATGAAACAGTAGTTTGCTAAAATTAAAAGCCTCTTTCTTTAGATTCTGCTTGCTGAGAACCCTCAAGCAATGTCAGACGTTAAGAGAAACTCTCATTAGCACGGGCAAAGAGATTGTATGGCATGGCCGCACAAAGGAGGAGCCTGCACACTACTGCAGTATTTGTGAGGTCGGTAAAACTTAACTTTCTGTTGAAGGTAATGGCAACTTAGTTTGTGAGGCGCCTAAATTGTCATTAATTTACGAGTACTATTGACCATATTGTGATGCTGTTCTATTTTTCTTTGTTGGTCCATTTCATATCCTCATCAACAGAAATGTACTGAAAGTTTTGTGAAGCTGGTTGTAAGTGAGCATGTTTTGTATAAAATTTAAAATGTAATCATTTTTTACAGTTTCTGAAATATGCAGTCAAGGTTGGTTTTAGTTGGCAAGTTTGCTGAAATAGGAGCATGATGACAGAAATCCTGCTCATTGGGAATATGATTAAAAATGGCTTATTAAATTTTAAACTTGGTAGGATTAGTGACAACTAAAAAATAAGTATTCCTGTACAAAGTACTTCAAAAGTGTGCCTTTTTTTTTAATGATCTTGCCTTAGATATGAACACCAAACTAATTTTAAATTATTTGGATCATTAAATGAGTGCTTATGCTGGATAATGGACCATTGTTTTGTCACTTATGCCAAGACAGAGGCTCGGCGAAATAGAGCAGTGATAAAAAAAATTGTACCTTTTCGGGGCAACTTGTATTTTTAGTTCTTTGAATGTTTTAAAATGAACAAAACATGATTCTTGCCTTTTGAATGTAACAGCAGAATGGGAACAAACTAGTGTAAATTGGGATGCACAGGTGCACAACGTGCTTACCTCAGTGCGATGTGTTGCGATGTGGTATTGGAATATGAGCTTCCAGGTGACGAGGGGTCATACACAGCATATGGATTTCAGAGTATGGATTCCAGGGACAGTTGCAAAATTAAATGTTGCCTGAGCATGAGACAGCAGGTTCGGACATTTCTGAGCTTGGCTACTGATTGGTAGCCATCCTCTGGAGAGTGCAATTCGTAATCACTGCAAAGATAGAACAGCTTTAACTTTTCCTTTTTCCCCCCCTGCTGATGGCTCCTGCTTTTCAGGAATGCTTTCTGCTTGATATCATGAATTTAAAGCCACTCGAATGGCAGCTCTGCCCTTTTTTCTCAAATTCGTGGTCAACATTTATTGCCTATCCCTAATTGCGTTGATGAGTTGTAGTCTGTATGATGTATGTTTTCCAACAGGATGCAAGTCTGGAAATATGTCACTGCAACTGTCGAAGAATATCAATATATCCACGGGTCACAATTGTGCAGCTTGGAAGGGAACTTGCAAGTGGTAGTGTTTCTTTGCAGATCTTGCCCTGGTCCTTGTAGGTGATAGAGGTACTAGGATTGAAAAGTGCTGTCAATGACCTTTGTTCAGTTAATGTAGTACATCTTGTAGATGGTATGCATTCAACCGTGGTGGTCTTGTGGTGACTGGAGTGAACATTAGAAGGTTGCAGAGAATTGGAGACGAGTCGAACAGCTGCTTTGTTCTGGATGTTGTCAAACATTTTGAACGCTGTTCGGACTGCATTTGTCCAGGCGAGTGGAGAGTTTTGATTTTACACCCGAGTAGTGCAGTTGTAGATGGTAAGGCATTAGGGAATTGGGGTGAATTACCTGCTGCAGAATTCCCAGCCTTTGACATGCTCTTGTAATCACAATATTTATGTAGTTATTCCAAGTTTATTTCAGTTTAGTGGAGACTTGTATGATGATAGGGTTTCCGTAATTGTAGTGCCATTGACTGTCATGTTAGAGGTTGTTAAATATTCTCTCTTGTTAAATATTCTCTCTCTCTCGGTGGGGATAGATGTTGCCTGGCATTTGTGTGGTGTGAATATTTCTGTGACTCATCAGCTTGCGACTGCATATTGTCCAGGACCTTCAAGTGACATTCACCACAGGATGCATTCACAGTGGAGATCATTAATGTTTAAATAGCAGTTTGAATACGCAGTGATTAACTCAAGTAAATTATACCCCAAGATTTTGTTTTTAAAGAAAATTAAACATTATTGTAGGTAAAGAGAAATTAAGCAAAGCGAGCACCACCATCTTGACATTTTAGTTTGTAACAACTTGATTTATAGACTAAGTTCTACAAATTATTTTCTCTCTTCCTCCTTTTCTTGCCTCATGAAATGAGTTCCCTGACAAAATTTTTAAAGTTTGTTCTCTTGTCCTGGGACAAACCTGAAGAAATGCCTTCATCTCTGAAGTTACTTTGATTTCTCCTCGGTGTCTCAGGTCTTCTCCATAATTGAACAATCATGGGAATCCTTCCATTAGCTTGGCTAAGTGATCCTCCAGATTCTCTTTGAAACCTGAATACTTTGCTGGCTTCCACTCCTTGCCCCGGAGTTGGAACTACATAAACTACTTTTTCCCTAGTCTGTTCCCACAACTTCCGTATAGCTCTTGCCAAGCTAAGTGATCAAGCTGTGACTGCCTTCTGTCATAAGGTTAACTGCCTACCTTTCAGTGTGAGGCCATTGTAGATTTCTTCCTCTAGCTTTAAGTTGGATGACTATTCCTCCTCATGAATTCCCAACTAAGCTCGAGTGCAGTGAATGATAAATTTTTTTCTCCACACACAGACCTAACATGTAGCTCTTTGGCTTTCCCAACTGAATGAGCGGTAGCCTCCATCAAGACAAACTTCTGGGAGAAAAATCTTGTTAAATTAAACAAAGCAACCTTCTCACTGTGCCAATGTGGCATGATTTAGGATGGTTCAGTAGAACTATTTTTACTTTGATTCAGTACCCCGCATGAAAATTTTGAATTTTGAGGTGCCCTTTGTCAGAATTGCTGGCCCTGTCAAGCTGTTTTGTTTACCACTGCCTTTCAACTCCTTTCCATCTGGGATGTAAACAATTCAAATCTTTTGTTGAAGTCAGGGTAGATCTTTGGCTCCATATAAGTTTAAAGGTGTGTTGTGCCTTCACACACCAAGTTTGATCTTGTAAAACAAGATAAACAAATGTTAGTTACCCTTCAAAGGAAATTAATAGGAAGATTTTTTGATTTGTGTTCAAAGTAGGGTAGTTATCAGTTTCTCAATTGGATGTTTTCATTTATTTCAAATTTAATGCTTAATTCCTAAAACTAAAAATTACCTCTAATCATGAAGCTAGATGATTATGACACATAACATAGTAATGATTCTTCAGGTGAAGGAAAGCAGCAAGTGTTAATCAAGTTTCCTTGCTCAAGTTACATCACAAAAACAAGGAACAAGTGTAGGCCATTTAGCCCTTTGAACCTATTCTCTACCATTCAATAGGATTATGGTTGATCCTGTATCTCAGTGCCACGTTTCCTCTAACACTCATACCCCTTGATGCTTTTAAAATCTAAAAATGTACCTTATCTTAATATATTCAGTGACTTGGCCTACACAGCCTTCTAGAACATAGCACAGTACAGGCCCTTCGGCCCACGATGTTGTGTCGAACTTTTACCCTAATCCGAAGGTCTATCTAACCTCCACCCCTACCTCATACTATCATCCATATACCTATCAAATAGCCGTTTAAATGCCCCTAATGAGGCTGACTTCACTACCCTCTCCAGCAATGCATTCCACGCCCCGACCACTGAGTAAAGAACCTACCTCTGACGTCTCCCCTATATCTACCTCCACTCACTTTAAAACTATGCCCCCTCGTAATAGCTACCTCCACCCTAGGGAAAAGTCTCTGGCTGTCTACTCTATCTATACCTCTGATCATTTTGTACACCTCTATCAAGTCACATCTCATCCATCGTCGTTCCAAAGAAAAGCCTAGCTCTCTCAACCTTTCCTCGTAAGACCTTCCCTCCATTCCAGGCAACGTCCTGGTAAATCTCCTCTGCACCTATTCCAACGCTTCCACATCTTTCCTATAATGAGGCGACCAGAACTGGACACAATACTCCAGATGTGGCCGAACCAAGCTTGTGTATAGCTGGAGCATAACTTCACGGCTCTTGAACTCAATCCCTCTATTAATGAAAGCTAACACCCCATACGCCTTCTTAACAATTCTATCAACTGGGTGGCAGCTTTCAGGGAACTGTGGACATGAACCCCAAGATCCCTCTGCTCCTCCACACTGCCAAGAATCTTTCCCTTAACCCTGTATTCTGCTTTCAAATTTGACCTTCAAAATGAATCACCTCACGCTTTTCAGGGTTAAACTCCATCTACCACTTCTCAGCCCAGCTCTACATCCTATCAATGGCCCTTTGCAACCTAGAACAGCCCTCCACACTATCGACAACGCGACCCACCTTCGTATCGTCCGCGAACTTACTAATCCACCCTTCCACTCCTTCATCCAAATCATTTACAAAAATCACAAATGGAAGAGGACCCAGAACAGATCCTTATGGTACACCATTCGTAACTGAGCACCATGTTGAATATTTTCCGTCCACTACCATCCTTTGTCTTCTAAGGGTCAGCCAATTCTGAATCCAATCTGCCACATTTTCCCCCTATCCCATGCCTCCTTACCTTCTGCATGAGCCTACCATGGGGAACCTTATCAAACGCCTTACCTAAATTTATGTATACCACGTCCACTGCTCTACCTTCATCCACGTGTTTGGTCACCTCTTCAAAGAATTTAACAAGGTTTGCGAGGCATGATCTACCCCTCACAAATCCATGCTGACTGTCACGAATCAAACTGTGCCTTTCCAAGTGATCATAAATCCTATCTCTCAGAGCTCTTTCCAATAATTTGCCCACCACTGAAGTAAGACTAATTGTCCTGTAATTTCCAGGGTTATCCCTATTCCCTTTTTTGAACAAGGGAATGATGTTTGCCTCTCTCCAGTCTTCCGGCACTATACCCGTGGACAGTGAGGATGAAAAGATCATCGCCAAAGGCCCTGCGATCTCTTCCCTCGCTTCCCATAGAATCCTTGGATAAATCCCATCAGGCCCAGGGGACTTATCGATCTTCAAGTTCCTCAAAATTCCTAGTGCATCTTCTTTACTAACGTCGACCTCCTCTAGCCTATCAGCCTGTTTCACACTGTCCTCCTCTGCAACTAGGTCCCTCTCAGTTGTGAATACCGAAGAAAAGCATTCATTAAGGACCTCTCCTATCTCTTTCTAGCCTCTGTGCACAAATTCCCTTTACAATCCTTGATTGGCCCTACCCTTTCTCTGGTCATTCTCTTATTCCTCACGTACGTATAAAAAGCCTTGTAGTTTTCCTTGATCCTATCTGCCAAGGCTTTCTCATGCCCCCTTATAGTTCTCCTAAGCCCTTTCTTCAGTTCCTTCCTGGATAACTTGTATCCCTCTAGAGCCTTTTCCATTCCTTGTTTCCTAAACCTTACATAAGCATCCTTCTTCCTCTTCTGTGGTAGAGAATTCCACAGATTCACTATACTTTTAGTGAAGACAATTTGTTTTGGACCAGACCAAACCCCCTTCAGGTACAACAAGGAAATAGCCTAGACACCAACCTTTTCTTATTTCTAAAAACAAGTGTAAGATATTGTGTCCCGGAAGCAATTTTATTGGTCACCTACCAAAATGCACTTTATTCTTATTGTATAGGTAAAATACAAACAAAAGAACGAATAATTGGAATAACTTATCCTGTTAAGTATTCCAATAGATTTAACAGATTGTATAATTTCTGAACATCAACTGGTCCAATATAGTAACGTTCCATTAAAACACTCTTGGCAAAGGCAAATTAAGTAAAATAGATTGTCTCGCATATAATTCTATCAGCAGGAAAAGAGATCCAAGCTTTTAGCTGTAGCACAGAGAGGAATGACAGCTTCCACATCCAACTTGAAGATCCCATCAACTACTGAAATTTAAACTAAAATTCTGATTCTTTGGGAGCTTGACTCCACCCCTTCATGCTGCTTATATTGTTCCAACATTTTAAAAAAAAAACCCAAGGCCTCACAACCTGTTTACTTTATTGGCTAGGAGCAGACCGCTCATCATCTTTATCTCAATCTCCCTTTGTTTAAAAAAAGGACAAAATGCACCTCTTTCGGCCATAGCGTCATCACAAATTTTCCTCATGTCAGTCCTAAATGCCCTACCCCATATCCTGAGATTGTAACCCTGGTTCAGTCAGACCCTGTCTCAGCCTTCTAGACTCCAGTTCGACTGAGCCCTTATTCACAAATGTCTTCTCATAGTGCAGTCCTGCCATGCCCGGCATTAACCTAGAGAACTTACATTGCACTCTCATTCTTGGGTGGACAGACTAAAACAGCTTGCAGTATTCCAGATGTGATCTCACCAAAGCCCTGTATAACTGCAATAAGACATCCCTACTTCTGAACTCCAATCCCCTTTGCAATGAACGTTAATCTTACTAAAAATATCTGATGCCATGAGACTGCATGGAGTCAATTCTGAGTCCTCTATGGTTATTCCTTCCTTACTGCAAACCATTATTCTGCCATCTAGTGTCAGTGGATATGTAGTGAGCAGGAGTTGCGGGAGGATTCTAGAACATTGCCTGAAAACCAAATTGGGACAAATTTTAACTCATTCAGACACCATTCACAGTTAAAATTGGGCCCAGTGGTTCTGAGGGTTGAGTAGTATCAAGTTGTTGATTGGCTAGTATGTGGGACACTTTGCAGTTTTGACAGGTCTGTGCATGCCTTCGTGTCCAACAGTTAGACTGATGATGGGTGTATCATTGATTTTCCACTTCGACGACATTCTAACATTTTGACAAAGCTGTGGCTTGATCAGAGTAAACCACATTGCTGTTGGTCTGGAGTCCTATTTCAGCCAGACCAGGTAAGAACAGCAGATTTCCATCTCTAAAGGACATTGATGAACCAGATCATTTTTACAACAATGTCTTGGCCACCATCACTGTAGCTAACTTTTTCTTCCAGATTAATGAAATTAACTGAATTCAAATTCCCCAAATGACAAGATGCAATTTGAGCTCATTTCTCAGGTCCATCTCTGGATTGCCAATCCAGTAATGTGACCACGCTGGTATCACTGTGATACCCTTTCCTGTTCTGGGCACAATGAAAATGTTATTATGTTTTGCTGTGCTAGAACCTCAGAAACAACAGTCCTATCATCTATCATCCTTCCATTTTCCAGTGAGAAAAAGCCCATGTGTGCAGTTATCATTCATACTCCAGTCCCACCAGTACATACATTGCTTGTTTTTTACTTTATCCTCGCAACCAGAATAAGCTTTAGTATTGTAGTATCCTGAATTCTAACTGGGTTGCGATTGTTCGTCATGTAAGATTCAGCACAGAAAGGACAATATGCAAACAAGAAGTAGGCCATTTGGCACTCCGGTTGCTCTACCTTTTAATGAGATAATAGGTGATCTGATTGTAACTTCAAATCCACATTCCCACATATCCCTGATAACCTTTCATCTGCTTGCTTATTAAGAATCCTTCCATCTCTGCCCTTAAAAAAAATGATTTCAAAGATTCTAGTTCCACCTTCTCTTCCAGAAGAAAGTTCAAAAGACTCAGGAGCCTCAGAGAAACTTACTCCTAACAGTTCAAGAACTGGGGAGAGATCTAACCGAGACAGAAGGACAGCATGTTTAACCTGTTGAACTGCAAAATTCCTAAATTGTCTATATTTTGTTGAATACAAGTGGCATTGCAAGACTTAGTTTTTTTTTTAAAAGTATGAAGCCTTGTAGAAAAGCTTGGTGGGTGGGGTTGGTTGTATTAAATTAACATATGGAAATGATTACAATCTGGAATGTGTGAAAGAAATTATGACAAAATTGTTTTTTAATTGCAGGAGAATTTATGTTGTAATAGTGTCATATTTATTTCTATACAACAGGTAGAAGTTTTTGATCTGCTTTTTGTCACAAATGAGAGTAACTCAAGGAAAACCTATATAGTGCACTGCCAGGACTGTGCTCGTAAGGCCAATGGAAATCTTGACAATTTTGTAGTGCTGGAACAGTACAAAATGGAGGACCTGATGCAAATCTATGACCAGTTCACATTAGTAAGTTCAATTATTATAATGGGAATATATTTGGAAAGTTTTTTTTTTCTAATTTACACAGCCAAAATACAAAGTTAACTAGTAATTCTGAATTCATAGGCTGAATAAGTGGTTCTGACTGAACTATATAAATCAGAGAGAAACCAGATTCAATCTGCAAACTAAGTTAATTGATCCCATTGGGAATGGATAGACAAGAAAATATCAACCGGTATTCTTGCTTCTGATCTCTGTACAGTAATCTTTGCTGACATCACTGTTGAGGCTGAGAAAAAAAATGCTTGATCAAGGTAACTGAGCTCTTTGGAATTGTACCCAGTGTGAGAGTCAACATTGAAGTAACAAAAAAGTAACAGGAAGATTTCTATAATTCTATGAAAGATGAAAAACCTTAGCAACTTTAATGCAAATTAAAATAAATATCCATACTTTTATATGAATACACCAGACAAAAGAACTGTTGCTAAGTTTGCAGATGACCCAATAGGTGGAGGAGCAGGTTGTGTTGAGAAAGCATAGAGACTACAGAAGGACTTGGACAGGCGAGGAGAATGAGCAAAGTGGCAGATAGAATGCAATGTGGGAAAGTGTGAGGTTATGCACTTTGGTAGGAAGAATAGAGGCATGGTCTGTTTTCTAAATGAGAAAGCCTTTGGAGATCTGAAGTACAAAGAAACCTGGGAGTCCTAGTTCAGGATTGTCCTAAGGTTAACATGCAGGTTCAATTGGCAGTTTGGAAGGCAAATGCAATATTCACATTCATTTCAGAGGGCTAGAATACAAAAGCAGGGATGCACTGCTGAAGCTGCATGAGGCCACATTTGGAATATTGTGAGCATTTTTGAGCCCCGCATCTAAGGAAGGATGTACTGACCTTGGAGGAGGTCCATAGGAGATTTACAAGAATGATCTCAGGATGAAGGGCTTGTCATATGATGGAGGTGTCGAGGACTCTGGGCCTGTACGCGATGGAGTTTAGAAGGACTATGGGGGAGGATCTCATTGAAATCTGTAAAATACTGAGTGTCCTGGCTTTTAAAATACTGCATACAAAATTCTGGTCGCCCTTCTATAGGAAAGATGTTGTTAAACTTGAGAGGATGCAGAAAAGATTTACAAGGATGTTGCTGGGAATGGAGGAATTGAGTTGTGGAGGGAAGTTGAATAGGCTGGGGGCTTTTTTCCCCGGAGCAGTGGAGACTGAGGGGTGACATTCTAGAGGTTTATAACATAATGAGGGACATAGATAAGGTGAATAGCCAAGGTCTTTCCCCTATCCCGAGAGGGCATAGGTTTAAGGTGAGGGGGGGAAAGATTTAAAAAGGATCTGACGGGTAACTTTTTCACACAGAGGCTGGTGTGCGTATGGAACGAGCTGTCAGAGGAAGTGGTAGAGACAGGTGCAATTAAAACATTTAAACAGCATCTGAATTGGTATATGAATAGGAAGGGTTTAGAGGGTTTTGAGCAAAATGCTGGTAAATGGGACGAGGTCAGATTGGAATTTCTGGTCAGCATAGACGAGTTGGACTGAAGGGTCTGTTTCCAAGAAGGAGAGACTAGGACCCATGGTCACCGCCTCAGAGTGAAGGGATGACCCTTTAGAACTGAGGTGAGGAGGAATATCTTTGTCCAGAGGGTGATGAGTCTGTGGAACTCGTTGCTGCAGAATGTTGTGGAGGCCAAGTCATTGCATGTATTTAAGACATGGATAGGTTCTTGATTAGTAAGGGGATCAAGGATTATGGGTGAAAAGGCAGGAGAATGGGGTTGAGAAACATATCAGCCATTATTGAGTGGTGGAGCAGACTCAGTGGGCCAAATGGCCTAATTCTGCTCCTATATCTTATGGTCTTTTTTGGCATTTGCAGACAGGAAAGTGAAGTAAGTGTGTTTTGAATGCACAAAAATGATGGGGAGAAGATTAATTAATTCGTTATGATTTATTTCCTTGCCAAATTTATCCAGTTTTATAGTCCTAAGGAGGCAGTAATTCTGTGTTTGAAGTATGTTTCCATTGTTACATTGCTCAAGTCCCTTTGTGTACAAGTTTGGACTGTGACTAGATATTGTATTGTAATGAAAGTAGAACCATGCCTAATCTTATGACTGCCATTCATCCTCGTGTCCTTTCTGTGAGGATTATCTCCCACCAATCCTGCTACCTTGTGTGTTAAGGTTGATTTTAAAACCACCAATTCCTACTTTGCTTGAAGACAGTTAACTTCTTAGACTTGCAAATGTTATGTCTGTATTAACTCAGACTGTAGATAGTTCTTTAATAATACTGTTCGAAGTACACTTGCATTGGATCTGAAAAAAAAAACTACTGCCGTGCAATAGGTTGTTCTCATTTGAAGTCTTCTGTTTCAGGCCCCTCCACTGCCTTCATCCTCATCTTGACACATATTGTTTAATGGACAACTAGTGAAACATCTTTGGTGTTCAGGATGTGACATCAACCTCCACTGTGTTACACCACTGATATTTGGCTATCCCATGTGGCTGCTGACTGAAAACTGTGTGTCTATGCAACCTTCCAAGTGCGGAGTGTCAACAATACTGGATAGGAGTGGAGTTGCTTCTTTTCCAGGATAAATGGATTCATGTAAAGCTGTTTTAGCTGTACCTATAAATAACTTTTCATATTTTGTATATATCAGAGAAAAACTGGCAACATCACACAGACTACTGACTTGAAGACATTCTTTTTTTTTGTATTACTCTGTCTTGGGCTGATGAATTGGTTTCATCATCTTTTTTCATTCAGAATTTTCCCTTTAAAAGTACTAGCTTAGCTGGTCATTTTTGTATGGTAGTTAGGAATTTTAAGTCTCTCTTGAGGGCAACATCTATTAAGAAAATTTTGTAATGTGAAAAGTTAGGTGAGAGAGATTTTTTTTACTGCTTTTATGTTCATCTGTTTTGTTATTTTGAAACCACGATGTTTAAATTTGTTCTGGTTTCCTAGTTAAACTAAACAGCCAAGTCACAGATAAATGGGTTGCACATAGACTAAGGAATAAACTTCAGATTTGTGATTTTTTTTTTTGTTTTGTTTCTAATCTTGATGTAAATTTACACTATTTATAAATGCATATTTATTCCTTGAAAATATTTGTGGATGGAATGCTGTTATTTTTCCCAGAATACCTGCCATTAAAATTTTACGGAGTTCTGTCATTTCAAACACTACTCCTAATACGTTTTCTATGTATGAAATAAAAAAAACTGTTGAGCATTGTAATCTTTGAAACATTTAACAATTTATATTCAGGGAAGATTTTTCAGAGTAAATTGTGTATATTAGTTTATGTATCTCAAATCAATATTGCATGACAAAACTCAGGGAGAGCTTTCTTCTATTATCATAAATATTATGCATTAGCATCTGAAAAATATAGTGTGGTTCTCCCTATATTTTCCGCTGCCAGTTCAAACTTGTGCTTCATTAAGGGAGCCATTGTGTTCCAGGTTATAAAATTCCTGTGGTTACAAGTTATTTCAGACTAATTTCAAAACAAAAAGTAAGGTTTTATTTAATTAGGGACATAGTAATGTAAAGTTTATTTATCTTTAGAGCTGTTTTGGCACCATGAGCATCATGGATCACTGTTACACCAGAGCCTATTGTCTTGTGCACTAATGGCTCAAAATTAACGACAAGTTTGTTATATTTCTATAATTGAGCTGTATTGGAGGCTGATTTGTGACTTTTGCCCCGTTATAGTGGGAAGTGTTCAAAAATACAGATAATGCAATTTTGAGAATTTTTTTTTAAACTGTGATCACTTTGTCAAAATTTTTATTCACTTGATCAAGTAAGATCTTGTGCAAAATAGTCCGTTTAATCTTTAAAAGGCACAAATGTGCACTAATATTTTTGTGATTTCAACCTACTAAGAAACTTGGATTTTGGGAGAAATAAATTGCAAGGCTATTGAACATATAAACACAGATCCAGACTGACAGTTGACTGGAATAAAGCCTCCATATTATTACCACCTTGATCGGCATTCAACTAACTTCTGATGTTCCTGCCATTGGTTGAGACTGGAGTGCGATGTTTCTAAATAGTGTCATGCACAAAAAAAGGGAACAAGAGAAACAAATAATTTGGGATCGGTTCAGAAAAAAGACTAAGGCCACAGAAAAAGGAAAGTAGAAAAGACATTGACAAAAAGAGAAAAATGCATAGTGATTCCTGAGTCAGACGAGTTCAGTTCAGGCTCCTGGATTTATATCCTGGTCGGGATTAAAGTCTCTGTTTCTTGCACCATTGCTACCGAATGGATTGATTTCCAACTTTTATAACGCCCAGGGTCCTGCAATTGGGAGCAGACATAAATCTGGCTTCTCTGATAACCCAAACGTCAGCACGCTTTCTACTTGAAGTTTTTTTTTGATGCACTTCCAAAACCATCTCTCCTTTATCGCCTTTGTTAGCTTGTTACTATACACCATATTGAGAACATTTCTGTCCTGAAGTCCTGTGCCGAATAGGGACTAAGTTGGACTTTATCAAGCCCGTAAATGAAAGGGTAATGTCTTCATAAAAGTTGTATACATTCATTCAGGCCATTGACCTGGAAATAGTCAAGTACTCATTCTTAAACAGCTGAAAAGCTTTAATATGGGACCTCATACAATCAGGGTTTCAACCATGCGGAAGTGACTTTCAAAGGGTTGACATGAGGCTAAACCCAGAGAAAATAATAGCCAAGTTCTTTATCCAAGTTATTTATGACCTTTATTTAAATATCTTGATGTTTAGGTGTTTTGATGTTCTTTTTTTTAAAAAATCTAAATGTATGCTGTTGATTGTGAATTGAACAATCTTTGTGAGGGAAAGTTGCGATAAAATCGTTCTGGTAAGGTTTTTCAATTATCTGTACCTTTAACTCTGCATATTAATAATGCTAGCTATCGTTGTCTTGGTTTATGTGAAGCCAGAATATTAAGTTCTGTGTACATATAGTTCAGGAACTAGTGTAGCAGTACATGGAGTGGTGTCCATCTGAAAAAGAAATTTTTTTCTGTTATGGCAGAGTTAAGAGTGCCTTGAGATTTTTGAGAAAATATTTATAGCATTTTTCTGCCAGACCCCCTTCTTGAGCAAGAAAACCTGATGTAACTTGCCCTTAATAAAAATATATACCCTGTACCCTTTGAGTACAGTGAAATATACACAAGGCAAATGCTTTTCAGATACCAAACTTTTGGCTAGGCAACATCCAAAATTCCCAGATTAATTTTCCAATTTTTTTATTTATTGTTATAACTAACTGCTAATGCAGTTACATCTTTTGAGTCCTTAGGTTATGAGTTTTATGGCTGAAAATTGAATTCTGACACTTCAAAATTTGCAGATGGCACAAAACTTGGAAAATGTGCTGAACTTTACAGTGTGAATAGTTATACTTTTTGAGATTTTGGGCTGGTGGGACAACCAGCAGTAAATGCTATTCAGTGCAGAGAAGTGTGAAGTAGACAAACGAGAAATGACTATATTTTTAAAAAATTAAGAATATAGGAGATTCGGAACAATGGGTGTTCATAGGACAGAATTTTTTTTTAAAGAAATGGCCAAGCTGAGAGATGACCAAATACATGGTGAAAATGACAAAAGGTTTGAGCAGAATGGATAATCAGAAACTTCCCATTGGCATCAAGATTGAGTGTTAGAAGATGTCATGGCAACGTGAAAACTTTCTTTTAATACAAATGCAACATTCAGTGAGGATCTGGAATGCATCACATGAGAATGAAGTACTGAGAAATTCAATCGTGGCTTCAAAACGAGTTGGACTGTTTTTTGTTTTTAAAAGCTGTTAGGTATTCTACTTTCACCACTGTTCCTGGTAGCATTCCAAGTAACATCCTCCTGATGATAACTTTTTTTTTGTAAAAGAAACTCATCCTTCTCATTTGATTTTTAAGTTTATGCTCTCTAGATATCATCTGACCAACCAGTAAAAATTTTTTTTCCAATTTATCTTCATAAAAACTGTTCAAAAAATTACCATCATATCTGCTGGTAATGAATCTTCTGTTTTTACAGGAGATGTTCAATGGTGAATTTGAGTGCATTTGGACATACTTAATATCAAGCTAACTGATAGAAGTAACATAAGTTTAATCATTTAGGATTTAATGACCCATTTAAATTTCCAAAGTAGTATTAATTTGGATAAATGGATTATTTCAATCTGTCACTTAATTATTTTTATTGCCCAGGAGTATATTTACGAATACATTTAGCTGGATCCCTTGAACTTGGATATGTTGTTACAGGATGCCATCCTAAGTTCCATACTGCAACATGTACACACAGGAACAACATTTGAAATCCAAGCTACTGTTATCAATCTTACAGTCTTCAAGTATGTACTTCTTTAAAACCTGAGTTGTAGATATGTTGGAGCATAAAATGCAACCTCCATTTACTTCGATATTTATATTTACAACTGACATGAACATGAAACATGAGAATAAGTTGATTAATTGAAGTACTTTGAATCCTTTTTGAGTGTAATATTGTTCAAAAACATATCTTTGGCAATATGAGGGATCAGTTTTAGGTCAAGGGTGATGGAACTGATTTTTTTCTCTTCAACAGTGATATAATGACAAATGCTTGTCTCAACTTCTGAAGCAATAACAGCTGAATAACATGAGGCTGCAATTATCAACTTCTACCTGCATTGACATGATAAAAACTAAACCTTTAATGTCCAGATAGGAAGGCAATTAATGAACGTGTTTTGCCACTTTACATTCTTTTTGGAGAGTTCCCCAGTTCTGTACATGGCTCTATCAAATTTTGTTTTGATGCTGCATTGAAATACGTTGGGATGTTCTGCTACATTAAAGGTGCTGAGTAATTGCAAGTTAATATTGAATTATAACTATATTGATGCAGATAAAAGAAGTTGAAGATACCCAGAACTGCAGGTGCTGGAGTCAGAGTCAACACAGTGTGGAGCTGGAGGAACATTACAGGGCAGGCAGCATCCCTTCCCAACCTGAAATGTTGACTTTCCTGCTCCTCTGCTGCCTGGCCTGCTGTGTTCCTCCAGCTTCACACTGACCCAGGTAAAAGTAGTTTGTTCTTGATTTATCCACTTTTTAAAACATTTTTTCCATTCTCACTTGGCCTGGGGAATGAGTTCAAATTGTCTGCTTACCTGTCTGAAATGCTGATCACTGTGCATTCTGAAATCCTAACTTGAATATACTTATTTTGCTTTCAGGAGTTTTAGGCTATGCCCCTTGCACCAATATGGATAATGGATATGACACTGGAACAATATTTGGATTTGCAGCTCCCTCACTTAACAACATTGTGGGTCTACCTGTAGCAAATGGATTGCTGTATTTTAAGAAAGCAGCTCATCACCAAACTTCTCCAGGACATTTGGGTTTGTGCAACAAATGATGGCCATTAATGAATAAAATATAAAATTCCATTGTGTTTTTTGAATCTTAGACTAAAAATTCCACTGCCACCCCCCCCCCCCCCCGCCCCCCCCCCCCGCCCCCGCCAATG
Source organism: Rhincodon typus (assembly GCF_021869965.1). Taxonomy (NCBI): domain Eukaryota; kingdom Metazoa; phylum Chordata; class Chondrichthyes; order Orectolobiformes; family Rhincodontidae; genus Rhincodon; species Rhincodon typus. Next base: position 39,754,436 of record NC_063342.1, on the reverse strand, counting down.
ATGCCGTTGTGTTGTGATGAGCAAAACCAAAACCTTGATTAAGTGTTTGAGCATTGTTTTATAACTTGCAATACTATAACCAATTTAATGCTGTTTTACTTTTTTTGTTGCTGCTCTTCTACAGTGTGACTGACTAAATGTTTGAATTTGTTTAAGGGACATGAACGCCACTGGATGCTGCCTTCTTGAATCATGTCAACTAGTATTGTGAGGGAAGGAATTGTAGGAGTTTGACCCAGTGACAGCGAAGGAATGGTTTTCCTTCCAAGTCAGTATGGTGTGTGGCTTGGGGATAACTGTTTGGTGTTTTTTCTTCTGCCCCCTGCCCTTCTAAGTGATAGAAGTTGCAGGTTTTGGAAGGTGCTGTCAAAGCAGACTTGGTGTGTTATTGCAGAATATATTGTAGAAGGTACATTCTGCTATTACTTTATATTAGTGGTGAAGGAGTGAGTGTTGATGGTGGTATTGATGGTTATCAATCAAGTGGGTTGCTTTGGATTGATGTTAGCAACCTGTCTGAGTGTTATTGGTGTTGGGCTCATCCAGTTGAGTCGGGGATATTTTATCACTCTGACTTATACCTTTGCAGAAGGTTAACAGGCATTGGGAGACTGGAAATAAGTTATTCACTGCAGAATTCCCAGCCTCGGACGTAGGTTTTATAGCCACGGTATTTATATGGCTGGTTCAGTTCAGCTTGGTGGTTAATGGTAACTCCTAGTATATTGATGGTGGGGAATTCAGCAATGGTCATGCTATTGATCACCAAGGGCACATGGTTAGATTCTCTCTCGATGGACATGGGTCATTGCCTGGTATTAGTGTAGCCTGAGTAATACTTGCCACTTGTCAGCTTAAGCTTGGATGTTATCCAGCGTTTGCTGCAGATTGCCTCCCAGTCTGAGGAATCATGAATTGTGCAGTCATCAGCGAACATCCCCACTTTTGACTTCATGATAGCAGGAAGGTCATTGAGGCAGTTGAAGATGGTTGGGCCTCGGACACTACCCTGAGGAACTCCTGCAGAAATGTCCTGAAGGTGAGATGATTGACTTCCAGTAACCACAACCAACTTCCATTGTACTAGCTAAGATGCCAACCACTGGTTTTTCCATTGATTTCTACTGACTTCAGTTTTGCAGAGCTTCCCAATATCAGTCTCTGTCAAATGCTGCTTTTGCTGTTAACAGCAGTCACTCACTCCTTGTATCACCCCTTTTTGTTCATGTTTGGACCAATGTTTAATGTGGTCAGGAGATGAGTGGCCCTGGTAGAACCCAAACTTGGTGTGAGTGAGCAGGTTATTCCTTTGCTAGGCCTTCTTAATAGTATTGTCAGCAACTCCTTCCATTACTTTATAGGTGATTGAGAATGCATAGATAGAGTGGTAATTTGGCTGGTTTGGATTTTTGTAGACAGGACTTATCTGGACAATTTTCTACTTTGTCAGGTAGTTGCCTGTTCAAGAACAACTTAGCAAGTAGTGTAGCTGGTTGTGGAGCACAAGTCTTCAGCACATTTCTGGAATGTTACCAGGGCCCATAATTTTTTGCAGTATCCAGTACCTTCATGTTTCTTGATATCATCGGATTGAATCGAATTGGTTGAAGACTGCATTTGTAACATGGGAAAAAGCCAAGATTCAACCACCCTTAGTATTTCTGGCTAAATGTGAATTTCTTTTACTCATTCTTTGGATGTCGCCTTCCCTGAAGGACATTAATAAGGTAGATTATTTTTTTAATGACAATCAGCAGTGGTTACTTAGTGGCCACTAAGGCCACTAGACTAGCCTTTTATTCCAGATTTTTATTGAATTCACATTTCTCCATTTCTGTGATGGAAATTGAACCATGTACCTGTGCAAATCGGTCAGCTTTATCTTTTGCACTGATGTGTCAGACTGACTCATTGTGAGCCTTCTCATCCTGTTAATTATTTTGATTTGTCAACATTCATAATTGGATGTGGCAGGTTTGTAGAACTGATAGGTTGGTTGTTGAATTGTTTAACCTGGTCTATTGTGTGCTGCCTCTGCTAATTAACATGCAAATAGTATTGTAACTTTGGTAGGTTGACATCTCATTTGTCATTAAACTAGGATTGATCTTCCAGTTTGATGTTATTGGTATAGTGGGAGATAAGTAAAGTTGCAGTTTGAGGTTGTAGTTTGTGTTGACTACAGTGATGCAGCTGATGGTTGACAGTGCGTCATGAGTTGAGTTTGGACTTGCTAGATCTGTTTAAAGTCTGTCCGTTTAGCATGGTGAAGTATCCTCAATGAGAAAGATGGAGTTTGTTTCCGTACTGACTGGAGTAGTCACCCCTGCAGAAACTGTCATGGGCAGGCGTATCTGTGACTGACTGGTGAGGGTCAGGGCCGTGAAGGTTCCCCTCTTGGTCCTCTTGCTGCCTGCTCTGTTTGAAATGATGCTAACCAAACCAGTCTTGATGATGGACTTTGAAGTCGCTCAGTTGGAGAAAATCTATGCCCTTGGCATTTTGATGCTTCCTCTAAGTTGTGTTCAATATGGAGAGTTACTGATTTCAGCTTGAGTGAAGGACACTGACAGGATTAGGGTTAATTGGCAGGTTTCCTTGCCCATGTTTGACCTGTGCTATGAGACTTCATGGAGTCTGGAGTCAATGTTGTAGACATTCGTGGTAACTCCCTCCCAACTGTATTGCCACCTCTGGCAGGACAGACCCACCAGGAGGACAGGATGTACCCAGGGATGGTGTTCGTAGTGTTTGAGATATTGTTTATAAAGTATGGTTCTGTGAGTATGACAGTGTCTGGCTTTTGCTGGACTAGTGTGTGAAACAACTCTCCCAATTTTGACACAGGCTTCCATATGGCAGTAAAGATGTGTTTGCGGGGTTGACAGGACCAGGTCTGCTGTTGTAGTTTCTTGGCCCAAGGTAGATGTAAGGTGGTCTGCCTGGACGCTTTCTGTGGACTTGGCAGTGATTTTATGCAATAGAATACCTTGCTCGGCCATCTTAGAGAATGCTTGAAACAAGCACATTGTGGTGGGTCAGGAGTCCTGTGTAGGCCAGACCAGGGGAGGGGACAATAAATGTGTTTTCATAAAGGACATTGTGATTCGCTTGGGTATGTACAGTGATTGTCAATGGTTTCATAGTCACCATTAAGCTAGCTGGATTCTATATTTCTTATGTAAAAGGAAATTACAACGAAACTCAACCCTCTTGTGACAGAAAACATATTTCCTTGTATTTTAAAAATGTGACACCTTATTTTTAAATTAATTTGTAGTTCTCAATTCTCCCATGAGAGGAAACATGCTTTCAATATCCATCTGTTAAGGTCCCCTCAGGCTCTGTATATGTCTCAATTAAGTTATCTCTGATGCATCTGAACTCCAGATTATGCAAGCCTAGCCTTTCTTCAAAAGGTAATCGCTCATTTCAGGTCAATAATAGAGTAAAGCTTCTCTCAACTGCTTCCAATATATTAACATCCTTCTGTAAGTGCAGTAACTAGTATTGTACACAACTCCAGATGTTTCACCAATGCCTGTATAACTGAAACATAACCTTCCTACTCTTGCATTGAATTTCCCTTGCAATAAATCATTGTGAGCTTTCCTGATTACTTGCTGTACCTGCACACTTACTTTGTGATTCATGCACTAGGACATCCAGGTCTCTCTCTGAGCTTTGCAACCTCTCACCATTCAGATAATAAGATTTTTATTCTTTCTGCCAAAATGGACAGTTCGGCATTTTTCTACATTTTACTGCGTTTGCCAAATTTTTGCACACTCACTTAACCTAAATATATTACTTTTAAAAAATATATCCTATTGACTTCTTCACAGCTCACCTTCCTGCCATTGGTAAGTGTGACTGCTGTACCTTTTGATCCCTTCATCCAAATCATTGATGTAAGTTGTAAAGAGTTGAAGCCCTAGCACCAACCCCTGTGGCATACCACTCATGACATCCTGGCAGCCTGAAAAAGATCGTCTTATTCAGACTATTTTCTGTAGCCAGTCAATCTTCTATTCATGCCAATATGTAACGCCCTACAACATAAGCTTTTATTTTCCACAATAACCTTTGTAGCACCTTCTAGAAGTTTAAGTACAAAACATTCACTGGTTTCTCTTTATCTACAGCACAAGTTACTACTTCAAAGTAAGAAGTAAGTAAGACTAACACATCTTCACCCTGAAATGATATTCCTGCATCTATCTTCATGCATTGAATGTCAAACAGATTTTCAAGAGAATATTTGATCCAAGAATTTTCTGCTCACAATTTTAATTTTATTTGTCTTTAAACATTGAAATGCTAAATGTCGATATTATGCAGAATCATATTTACAACATTCAAAAGACATTTGAGTAAGTGCATGAATAGGAAAGGTTTGGAGGGAAATGGGTCAAGTGCAGGCAGGTGGGACGATTTCAGTTTGGGATCATGGTTGGTATGGACTAGTTGGACCAAAGGGTCTGTTTCCATGCTGTATGACTCTGACTGTAACTATATCTAATTTCTCCTGGAAAACATTGTGCTTTGATGTCAAGTGCTTTGTGTGGCAGAGAATTCCACAGGCTCACCACACTCTCTCTAGGTGAATAAATTTGTCCTTATCTTAGTCCTAAATGGACTACCCCACATCCTTAAACTGTGACCCTGGGTTCTGGATTCCCTGGGTATCCAGAGCATCCATCCTGCATTTACCCTATATAGTCCTGTTATAATATTATAGATTTCTATGAAGTCCCCCTAATTCTTCTAAACTCAAATGAAAATAATCCTAACTTATACGCTGTCTGAATATTCTCAGTCCTGCAATCTCAGGAATCAATCTGGTAAGCGTTTGTTGCACTCCCTCCATAGTTGGAACATTCTTCTGCACTTGAGATCAAAACTACACTGAATGCTCCAGGTATGGTCTCTGACAACTGCAGCATGACATCCCTGCTTGTGTACACACATCCTCTCACTGTGCAGGCTAACATATCATTTGCTGCTTTCACTGCATTCTTCACCTGCATGCTTACTTTCAGCAACTGGTGTATAAGGACACCCCAGGTTTTGTTGCGCCTTGCCCTTGCCCAATCTATTGCCATTCAGATAATAATCTGCTTCCTCTTTTTGTGAGTAAAATGGAGAACTCATTTATTCACATTATACATCATTTACCATACATTTACCCATTTAATTTATCTAAATCACACTGAATCATTTTGGCATCCTTCTCACAGCTCACTCTCCCACACAGCTTTGTGTCATTTGCAAACTTGGGGATGTTGCATCTAGTTCCCTCAGCTACATCATAAATATATATATTCTGAATAATTAGGGCCCAGACACTGATCCCTACAGTGCCCCATTTTTAAATGCCTCCCACTCAAAAAGACACATTTATTCCTCTTTGCTTTCTGTCTGCCAACCAGCTTTCTGTCCGCATCAGTACATTACCTCAGTTGCATGCGTTTTAATTTCACATGCTCACCTCTTAGTGGGACTTTCTCAAAAGCATTGTGATAGTCGAAGTAAACCACATCCACTGGGTCTCTCAAACTCTACTAATAACTAATTCTTTCAAAATTCCAGCAGGTTTGTTAAGCATGATTTCCCTTTTTGAAGCCCATGCTGACTGTCTGAACCTGTCACCTTTTTCTTACCCCCCCTCCGTGCTTTGCATTATATCTTGTATTATGGAAATTAATTGCTCATTAGGCAAAGGCAAACATTTAAAGAGCACAAAGATGAACTGCAACTGTTGTTAATTAATTGCATTAATGAAGCATTTTCTTCTCTATTGCTGCCAAGCTAATTGGTCTATAATTTGCTAACTTCTCACTTTTTTAAATAGCGGGATTACATTAGCTACTATCCAATCCAAAAGAACTGTTCCAGAGTCTGTAAAATCTTGAAAGATGACCACCAATGCATCTACTCTTCTAGGTCCAATTCTTTAAGTGTTCTAGGATGTAGCATGTTGGGCCTTGGGGATTCATCAGACTTTAATCCCATTAATTTCCACAAAATGATTACCCTACTAAAATTGATTTCCTTTCACTAGATCTTGGATTTCCCAACTTTTGGGACATTATTTGTGTTTTCCTTTGTGAAAACACAGAAAAAATATGCATTTAGTTGCTATGCCATCTTTATTTCCCTGTATTAACTTCCCCTATTTCTGACTATAAGGGACCTACATTTGTTTCCACTAATTTTTTTTTCTCTCTTTGCATACCACATACCACAGAAACTTTCTATCAATTTGTTTGTTCCCTGCAAGCTTACTCTTGTACTCTATTCCTGCTCCCTGAATCATCCCTTTGTCTTCCTTTGCTGAAATCCAAACTACTTCCAATCCTCAGGTCTGCTGCTTTTCTTAGCCAATTTGTGTGCCTCCTTCTTGAAGTAATGCTATCCCTAATTTTCTTTGTTATCTATGATTGGTCAACATTTGCCGTTTTATTTTTGTCAGTCAGGAATGAACAACTGTTGCTGTTCTTCAAATGTTTGCCATTGCCCATCCACCATCATCTCTTTAAGTAATGTTCCCTAATTTATCATAGCCAGTTCATACCTCATAGCATCATAGTTTTCTTTATTTAGATTTGGGACCCTAGTCTCAGAATCGATGATGATACTCTCCGTTAATAAATAATTCATCATAATGATCACTTCTCCAAGACATTGCACAACTAGATTGCCAATTATTCCTTTCTCATTACATAATACCCAGTCTAGGATGGCCTGTTCGATAGTTGGTTCAATATATTGATCCAGAAAACATCCCGAACACACTCCTGAAGTCCTTCCTCTACAACATTATTACTGATTTGCTTTACCCAATTTAAATGTAGATTGAAGTCACCCATAATTACAGCTGTACTTTATGGCTTGCATCTCTGATTTTGTGTTTTAATACCTTCAATATTATCATTGGGTATCTACACATTTTGTGTCTCACCCCCATTATTGTTTCCTGCTCTTTGGTGTTTCTAAGCTTTGCAGATCCCAGATTCTACTTCAAAGCTAATATCCTCCTTCACTATTGTGTTAATTTCCTGTCTAGCCAACAATACTGCTCCACCTCCTTTTACATTTTGTCTGTCCTTCCTAAAAACTGACTTCCTGGATATTTGATTCCCATCCCTGGTCACCTTGCAACCATGTCTACATAATCCTAACTTTGACATTGTTTATATCTATTTGTGCAACTAATACATCCACTTTATTGTAATGATCCGTGCATTAAGACACGAGGCCTTTAGACTCATCTGCTTAATATTCTTGGGTCCCAGTCACATTACTTTGCATTGTAGCCCTGTTTGATTCTTGAATTGTATATAATTTTTCTTATTTTCTATTCTTTAGTCCCACAGTTCTACTCTTTATTCCCACTTTTAGTTACTTCCCAGACTTGGAGAATTCAGATAACAGATTGAAACTTGGTTTTGAGTAAAACACAGCGTAGTGTTTTGGATGTAGCTGACTTGTAATTCCTTGAGTATTTGGTGTGTATTTAAGAGACAGCCAGCAAAACAAACATTTTTGGTCCTGTGATCCCAGGCCTGTCATGGCCAATTTTCCAAAAACCAAAGCAGTTGCTGAAATGAAATGGACTGAAAGTTGATGGACGTGGTAGTTTGGCTGACCAGTAGTGAACAGCTGCCAGGACAGGGTGGTGTATATCCAAGGATGTTGCTCATTCTCAAATATGGGGCTGGTACCAGAGGACTGGAGGATTGAAAATTGTTTGGTAATACAGGGATTATGTATAGCTGGGAAAAACAAGATATTTTCTTGCAGCTTTTCCTTTTGCTCAACAACAGGACAACTCATAAGAAATGCCAACGTAAAGGGAAAGAACATTTATACGTAGAGTGCAGATGGTTCGGTAAGTGGGACTGTAGTGAAAGTGTTTCAGTGGAGAATACACCAGTTGATAGCTGCCTACTACCTGCCAAGCTTTGTTTAAGTTTTAAACTAGGCAAATTGACAGGGCAACGTATTGATTAATAAACCAGAGAATTCTCATTGTCTTGGTGAGTTATAACAACTGCAGCGTGTATGTAAATATTTTGTTGCAAAGAACAGGGCCCTATGCATTAATAAGTTTAGATTCCAATATGTGCAAATACATCCCAACTGACCAGCCTAATTTGGTTGTTACTGTATTTCTTCACTCTCTCAGGATTGTTTTGCAACTGTTGTCCAACTGCGCCTGTTAACTACTGACAATATCCAAGTAGTCCACACTTGCAAAGCTCCCCAGTGTCCAATATTAGATGTAGGGAAGCATTGAAGCACAAGAGTAGAAAGAGTTCAGCATGGAGCCTCCATAACCATGGGGTTTGGAAGGTGAGGGGTGGGGCTAGGTTGAGAAGGGGGGCACGTGTGGGAGAGTGCAGGAAGAAAGGGGTCTTCAATTAATCTCTCACCAGGGGACATAAAGACCTGATAAACCCTTAGAATTTAAAAATAAATTTACAGAATTATTAAATTGATGATCATTGGTTGGGGATCGTGGCCTAGTTGGCAGGAAGCTGTTGGAGGTTGGAGCAGCAGCACAGAGTGTGTATAAACCTACTGGATTTTGGGGCACATTGTAGCTGAAAAAAAAAACTGGAGTGATCTTACAGGGAGGCTGTGATCTGATTGCATGGTAGGAAGTCTGCACTAAATTTGACAAAGAACACAGCAAAGAAGTATCAATAAACTTAATTAACTCAATAAGGTAATTAAGTAGAAATGGCTGGACAAGTGATGTGTTGTAGCTGTATGATGTGGGAGCTGTTCCTCATCCCATTGCAAATGGTAGTGACCTCATCTGCAGCAAGTTTTGGTTGCTCAAGGAACTTCAGCCCAGAGTTGATGAGCTGGAATCTGAGCTTCAAACACTGAGGCATATCCAGGAGTGGGGAAAGTAGCTTAGACGCAGTTTCAGGAGGTAGTCACACCTGTTAGATTAAGTACTTAAAATTTGCTCAGTGGCCAGGGACAGCAGGGTGAGACTATAAGTGAGGCAGGTAGAGGGATCCTGCAGTCAGGAACAGAGGAGCCTCAGCTCTTGATCTTGTCCAACAGGTACGAGGTACTTGCTCCTTGTGTGGATGAGGAAAAGAGCTGCAGGGAGGATGAGCCAACTGACCAACTGCACAGTAGTACAGGAGGTCATTCAAGAGGTGGGCGCAAAAAAAAAGTGGTAGTTGTAGGGGATTCTGTAATCAGGGTAATAGATAGTATCCTTTGTAAGCAGGATCTAGAGTCCCACATGGTGTGTTGCCTGCCCGGTGCCAGGGTAAGGGATATCTCTGACACCAAAGGATGTTGGAGGGGGAGGATCCAGCTATTATGGTCCACGTCGGAACAAACAACAGCAAGACAAGGAAAGAGGACCTGTTCAGGGATTATCAGGATCTAGGAATGAAATTAAAGTGCAGGTCCTCAAGGGTCATAATCTCCGGATTACTGCCTGAGCCGTGTGCAAATTGGCATAGGGACATGAGAATAAGGGAAGTAAATATGTGGCTAAAGGAGTGGTGTGGGGAAAAAAGGGTTCCTTTTCATGGGGCACTGGCATCAGTATTGGAGCAGGAGAGATGTGTACTGTTGGGATGATCTCCACTTGAACCGAGCTAGGACCAATGTTCTAGAAAAAAAGGTAAATAGGCTGGTCAACAGGACTTTAAACTAGTAAGTAGGGGGATGGGGGGACAAGGGTAACACTTCTCCCAGTGTGGAACAAAGCAGCAAGTTAACATCTTTAGGGGTGGATTCAACCGCATGGAAAAATATGAAATAAATGACAGGAAAAGAGAGCTCAGGAGAGGTTATTAAAGTACCCCGCACAGACACAAATAGGACAGGGTGTTTGGAAAGGGTTAGGAATCGAACTTCAAGCACTGGATAAACGAGTGACAATGTGACAGGGGACGGTTAATACAGGACTAATGGTGTTATATCTGAATGCATACAGTTTAAGAAAGAAGGTAAATGAGCTTGTGGCGCAGATTGAAATTGGCGGATATGATGTGGTGGGCATCACAGAGACATGGCTCCGAGGGGATCAGGATTGAGAGCTGAATATCCAAGGATATACATCTTATCGAAAAGATAGGCAGGTGGGTAAAGGGGGGTGGAATTGCCTTATTAGTAAGAAACAAAATAGGGTCAGATGGTGTAGAATCTGTGTGGGTAGAGTTGAGGAACCACAGAGGTGAAAAGACCATAGTTGAAATTATGTACAGGCCTTCAAACAGTAGTCAGGAGTTGGGGCACAAGATAGCAAAAGTGTGTAAGAAAGGCAAAGTTGTGTTGATCATGGGGGATTTCAATATGCAAATGGAGTGGGAAAATCAGGTTGGTAGTGGATTGCATGAAAAGGAATTTGTGGAATGTCTGCGAGATGGTGTTTTGGAGCAGCTTGTGGTGGAGCTCTCTAGGGAACAGGCAATGCTGGATTTAGTGATGTGCAATGAGGCAGACTTGATAAGGGAGCTTAAGGTAAAGGAACCCTTAGGAGGCAGTGATCATAATATGATTGAATTTAGTCTGCCATTCAAGAGGGAGAAAATAGATTCAGAGGTAAGGGTATTACAGCTGAATAAAGGCAACAACAGAGGCATGAGGGAGGAGCTGGGCAGGAAAGACAATGGAACAGCAATGGCCGGAGTTTCTAGGAGTAATTCAGGAGACACAGCAAAAATTCATCCCACGGAAAAAGAAGCATGGTACAGGGACAATGAGGCAACCATGGCTGACTAGGGTAGTCAGGGATAGCATAAAAGCAAAGGATAAAACATATAATGTGGCAAAGGGCAGTGGGAAACCAAAGGATTGGGAAGCTTACAAAGACCAACAGAGGGGAACAAAAAAAAAGGGAGAAGACTAATTATGAGGGTAAGCTAGCTAGTAATATAAAGGAGGACTGTAAGAGTTTCTTTAGATATATAAAGGGGAAAAGAGAGGCAAAAGTGGACATTGAACCGCTGGAAAAAGACGCTGGAGAGATAGTAGTGGGGAACAAGGAAATGGCTGAGGAACTGAATAATTACTTTGTGTCAGACTTCACAGTGGGAGACACAAGTAATATCCCAAAAATTGGAGAGACTCAGGGGGCAGAGCTGAGTATAGTGGCAATCACCAAGGAGAAAGTACTAGAAAAACTGAATGGCGTGAAGGTGGATAAATCACCAGGACCAGATGGACTACACCCCAGAGTTCTTAAGGAGATAGCTGAAGAGATAGTGGAGGCGTTCGTGGTGATCTTTCAGGAATCGCTAGAGTCAGGGAGGGTCCTAGAGGACTGGAAAATCGCTAATGTGACACCGCTGTTTATAAAGGGAGTAAGGCAAAAGACAGAAAATTACAGGTTGATTAGCCTAACCTCGGTGGTGGATAAGATCTTGGAGTCCATTGTGAAGGATGAGATTTCTGAATACTTGGAAGTGTATGGTACAATAGGGCAAAGTCAGCATGGCTTCATCAAGGGGAGGTCACGCCTGACAAATGTAGAATTCTTTGAGGAAATAATGAGCAGGGTAGACCAAGGAGAGACTATGGCTATTATCTACCTGGGCTTCAAGAGGACCTTTGACAAGGTGCCACACAGGAGGCTGCTGAGTAAGATAAGGGCCCATGGTGTTAGAGGCAAAGTACTAGCAGGGATAGAAGATTGGCTGTCTGGCAGAAAGCAGAGAGCAAGGTTAAAAAGGTCTTTCTCAGGATGGCAGCCAGTGACAAGTGGTGTTCCACAAGGGTCAGTGTTGGGACCACAACTTTTCACTTTGTACATTAATGATCTAGATGAAGGAACCGAGGGCATTCTGGCTAAGTTTGTAGATGATACAAAGATGGGTAGAGGGACAGGTAGTATTGAGGAGGCAGGGAGGCTGCAGAAGGATTTGGAC
>NC_063342.1:39734658-39742127 GCF_021869965.1 Rhincodon typus | reverse complement strand
AGCCTGCTGTGTTCATCCAGCTCTACACCTTGTTATTTCAGATTCTCCAGCGTCTGCAGTTCCTACTACCTCTGCAGAAGGATTTGGACAGGTTAGGGAGAGTGGGCAGAGAAGTGGCAGATGGAGTTCAATGTGGCAAAGTGTCAGGTCATGCACTTTGGTAGGAAGAATAAAAGCATTGACTATTTTCTAAATGGGGAGAAAATTCAGAAATCTGAAGTGCAAAGAGACTTGGGAGTTTTAGTCCAGAATTCTTGCAAGGTAAACTTGCACATTGAGTCAGTAGTTAGGAAGGCAAATGCAACTTCGGCATTTATTTTGAGAGGACTTAAATATAAAAGCAGGGATGTACTTCTGAGGCTCTACAAGGCTCTGGTCAGGCTACGTTTGGAGTATTTTGTGCAGTTTTGGGCCCCATATCTCAGGAAAGATGTACTGGCCCTGGAATGGGCCCAGAGGAGGTTCATGAGGATGGTCTCAGGAATGAAAAGCTTAATGTGTGAGGAATGTTTGAGGATTCTGGGTCTACACTCCATTTAGTTTAGAAGGATGAGCAGGGATCTCATTGAAATTTACTGGACAGAGTGGATGTTGGGAAGATGTTTCCATTGGTAGAAGAGACTAGGACCCCAGGGCACAGCCTTTGAGTAAAGGGAAGATCTTATAGAAAAGAGATAAGGAGAAACTTCTTCAGCCAGAGAGTGGTGAATCTATGGAATTCACTGCCACAGAAGGCTGTGGAGGCCAGGTCATTGAGTATATTTAAGACGGAGATAGATAAGTTCTTGATTGCCATGGGGATCAAGGGTTACAGGGAGAAAGCGGGAGAACGGGGTTGAGAAACTTATCAGCCATGATTGAATGGTGGAGCAGACTCGATGGGCCGAATAGCTTAATTTCTGCTCCTATGTCTTATGGTCTTAACATATTAAATATGAAATCAAAATCATGTGCTACTGTTGTCTTGCTGGAGGGTTTTTTGCCGTTTTGTTGGGGCCTTTACTGCCATTTAGGATGATGTTATTGAGTTTTTTGTGAAGCTGTCATGGGATGTGGGCATTGCTGACAAGTCTAGTTATTGACTATTTGTAATTGTCCGTGAGAAGGTGGTGGTGAACTAAAATATAGTCACTTTGGCAAATAGTATGTAGTAGACTGCATCACTTTTTATATGTTTGTCGGTAACAAGGTTATGTTCTGTTGCAATTAAAGACTTCATCCTGTATTATATGAACCACCTCAGGTCACTCTGGTCATTTGATAACAATTGTATTTGCCCACAGTTTTGACAGTATTAGCAAATAAAGAAAAAACTTTCTACCCCTTTTGAAGTGGCCTAGAGTGCTAAATCGTACAAAGTACTATAATTATGTTTTTGTCATCTTTATGCCTTTGGCAACTAGTTTTCAGACCTATTTGACTTTAACTGTCCTTGTTCATGCTCTTTTGTAAATCTTTAATGCAAAACTAATGCCGATGAGACTGCAGATTCCAGTTACATAAAATCACCTGCGGGGAAATGTGCCGTGAACCGAGCTGTCTTATAAAGCTGTACACTACTTCCATCTACTGGAGCTCTGTAATAACTGCAATTCTGTCCTTTCAATGAATGTTATGCTGCATCTGCCAAAGTCGACAACGCAAACGGAGTGTGCTTCTTGTAAATATGATCTTTTGCATGACATCAATGGTTAACATATTAAAATATATTTTATCCTGTTTGGGTTATGTGCTGATATGTTCATGTTTGAGTTGAGATGGCCAGTTATTGGCAAGTGAATTGTGGGAGAGATCCCAGCAAGCGTCAGTCAAAATCTGTCCATGTTTCTAGTTGACACTTGAAATGGGCTGACAGCACGGACCTGGATTCAACACTCTTCAGCTGTGTGGCAGTTATTGTAAAAGAAATGTGTCGATTCACTTAACAGGAAAAAGTTCAGCTTGTTTGTTCAAGAAATAGTGCAGCCATCAAATACCTTTCGAAATATGATGTGCTTACCCTTTCAAAATGCGTGGCTTTTTAAAAATTGTATTGCAAAAAGTGCGCAAACACTATTAACGAGAGGGAAAAAATCGCGCAGTTACAAAAGGTTATGCGGGGGGGAAAAAAAACGAGATGTGGAAAGGACATAACTGGTCTTCCCTTACCCTCCCTCCGGGAAGCTATACAAGAAAGACACGCTGCTGCGTCGCTTAAAATAGAAATAGGAGCGGTTATATAAGAGCTGGGACTTTTTTTAATTAAAGAGCTCGCGCGAAATTTTACAGTGGATGAAACTTACAGTAACGCACCTGATTTAGCAGTGCAACCGTTGAAGCTTTGGAGCAAAATAATTTCGTTAATTCTCTTGAGTCAGTTTTTGATTGCAGTCTCTTTGCATGGCGCATTCGTTATAGAATTCCTACAGTGTGGAAGCAGGCCATTCGGCCCATCGAACTACACGACCCACTACCTATTCCGGTAACCCTGCATTCCCCACGGCTGATCCACCTAATCTGCACATGCTTCCACTGTTTAAGGAAACCCACATAGACAAGGGGGTAATGTGCAAACACAGGCAGTCACCCAAGAGTGGGATCCAGCCCGGGTTGCTTGCACTGTGAGGCGCGTGGTGCTAACCACTGAGCCACCAGGCCGCTCATCTTTAACACTATGATCTAACAACTAATTTTCAGCAAAATTGAGCATGGCCACTTCTGTTCATAGTATCACATCAAGTGTTAAAACATATCAAACAAGTCAAAAGGTGAACACCTGTTTATCTTTAGGATCAATCTAATTCAATTTTACTTCAGAAAAGGTTTGACATTCTTTTGCTTGCTTTTCATACTTCATACATTGTGTTCTTGTTGTGCTGAAAGTGACTAAAAATTGTTTGCCTGTCACAATTTTGCTCAAAAGATTCAGGAGTTAACTTCTAAAGTTTGTTTTTGGGTCTATATGAAAGCAAATGGTGGATTTTGCCCTAGTTTCTGTACTTTATTAATAAAGTAGAACACATTTATCCTGTAGACATTTTCATGCTTGGAAATTGTGGGCATAAGTGGCTGAACAAGTTGCTGCTACTAGAGAACAGAAAGCTTTGCGCAGTTAGGATGAAGAGATCATATCCAGAGTGAGACACAACCCAAGTGAAGATATAGTTCAGACAGTTTGAAGGCAGTGTGGGGATTCATTGCAGAAGGGAAGAAGTGCTTTTATGCTCTTGTTTTGGCAGGACTTTTTTAGAAGATAAATTGAAACCCCCAGTCAGGGACCCAGCGCAAAAGAATGGCATCACAGGTAAAGTATAAATTCATTGGTTGGTGATAGCTACTAATTTGACTTTATTCTAGGTTATATAGGGCGGGTGGCAGTGGAGAAAAGAGAAATGTAGTTGTAATCGGGGATGGTATTGTCAGAGGAATAAATACTGTTTCCCTGTTGTGAGGATTGAGAATCCCAAAGGCTGTGTTGCCTGTCTGGTGCCAGGGTTCAGGATATCTGCCTGGAAAGTGCATAAGACAACACTTTTCATTGTACCTCGGTATATGTGACAGTAATAAATTAAATTATATCTCATCTGGGCTGCAGAGGAACTTGGAGTGGGAGGGGGAAGATCCAGCTGTCACGTTCCATGTAGGTACTAATGATTTAGGTGGAAAAAAGTTCTGCTGAAGGAATATGAGCAGTTCAAGGCTAAATTAAAAAGCAGAACTAAAAAGATAACAAGATTATTGTCTGAGCGGGGAGGCTGCAGAAAGACTTGGTCAAATTAGGAGAGTGGACAAGGAAGTGGCAGCTCGAATACAATGTGAGAAAATGTGAGATTGTGCACTTAATGGGAAGAACAGAGGCATAGGCAATTTTCTAAATGGAGACAGGCTTTGGAAATCTGAAGCGCAAGGGGATTTAGGAATCGGTTCAGGGTTTTTTTAAGGTTACCACGCAGGTTCAGTTGGCAATTAGGAAGGCAAATGCAATGTTTGCATTCCTTTCAAGAGGGCTAGAATACAACAGCATGCATGTATTGCTGAGCCTGTATACTGCTCTGGTCAGACCGCATTTAGAATATTATGAACAGTTTTGGCCACCATATCTGAGGAAGGGTGTGCTGACAGTAGATAAGTCCAGAGGAAGTTTACAAGCATGATCCTGAGGAGGAAGGGCTTGTGTTTTAAGGAGCAGTTGAGGACTCTGGTTCGGTACTTGAAGGCGTTTAGAAGTATGAGGGGGAATTGATTGCAGTTTACAGAATACTGAGAGGTCTGGATAGATTGGACATGGAGAAGATGCTTCTACTAGTAAGAGAGACCGTCTCAGAATGAAGGGACAATCCTTTAGAACTGAGATGAGGAGGAATTTCTTCAGCCAGAGGCTGATGAATCAGTGGAACACGTTGTCACGGAGGGCTGTGGAAGCCAAGTCACTGCAAGTCTTTATGACAGAAATAGATCAGTTTTGGATTTGTAAAGGGATCAAAGACTATGGGAATGGGGTTGAGAAATCTCTCAGCCATGATGAAATGGCAGAGCAGATTCGATGGGCCAAATAGCCTAATTTTTTTTTCTTTATTCATTAATGGGATGTTGGCATCGCTGGCTAGGCAGCATTTATTGACCATCCCTAATTGCCCAGAGGGCAGTTCAGAGTCAACCACATTGCTGCAATGTCTTATGGTTTTACGGATCTGCCCCATGTATCTGTGCCATTGGTGTTTGCCCTGTGCTACCAGTGAATGAATGGTGTCTTTAAGTGTCTCCATGCCACAGAAGTTGGGGTAGTGGTGGTTTTACTGGCTATTGATGGAGTGCTACACTTAGAGCAATAACTAAATCAACATTATTTGACTGCTGACAGACAAATAATGTGAACAGGGTCTGAGGACACCAACATGTTAGTAGTGCCTTGAGGCACTGAACTTACTGGAGAAAATCAGGCAGGTGTGGAAATCATTAAGGCCTGATCATTCTCTGAATGTAAAAATGTTTTCATCCTGTCATTCCCAAGATGATAAAGCACAGAGTGAGGTAATGCTGAAGCTAAGTTTATCTTAAAAACCAAAAGTGTACTTTGTCCATGAAGTGTATAAAAGTATATTACATGACTCCTCAAGGTTGATGTATCTGACAGTGTGTGATAACTTCAGGTTGGCCACAGGACCCCAATTGTCCACGGCCAAGCTCGGGACCCCTACCCGAAGGTGGTGACCGTCATGGAGTTTGGATTCACCCCCACCCCCAAATCCGCCAGCCCTACTCCCCCACAGAGTGCTGACCATAACTCACCCACTCTACTACCATCCCTGAAGCCACAGACGGCAACATGAGAGCCACCAACCTCCATCGAACCAGAGCATCCATCGATGTCCCCACAATACCGCTGCCCCCGAGCTCAACCAAAACCCAGCACTATTCTGCACACCCTCCACCCCCCAACCCCAACTTCCTGACCAGCCACAAGCCATAGTCCTTTGCAACAACCCTGCAGGCACAGTTGGTACTCCACAGAAAAGGAGAGTGGAGAAGAGATAAAATGCCTCTGAGCCCAGCCATATCTGTACCCTCTAGGCCAGCAGAGCATCAGAAGAAGGCCAGGCACACCCTGAGCATGGTGCAGGTTCTCAAGGAGGGGAATAATGCTACTACTGGCTGGGGTATCTGCCAGCTCCAGTGCTGTTCTGGTTGCTGGAGGCTGAAGTGTCTCTGCTGTGAAACCTCGGCCAGCTGTACAGCTTGATGAGAGGTGGCAAGATACGGGAAAGACAGGCCAAAATGGTGCCAATTGGATCTGTGCTTTTATTCACTTATAAGATGTGAGCTTCTCTGGCTGGACCAGCATTTAAGAAGTTGGTGGTGAGCTTCCTTCTCGAACTGTTGCAGTGCGTGAGGTGTAGGTTGATCAGCAATGGTGTTTAGGATGGAATTTCAGGAATTTGAAGTGACAGTAAAGGGACGGCGATGTTAGGACAGTGCATGTCTTGGAAGGGAACTTGCGGGTAGTGGTTTTGCCGTGTATCTGTTCCACTTGTTCTTCTAGAGAGGATCCGCCCTCTTGTTTTCCTGCACAGTTTATATACATGATGGTCTTGAGATCAATGGTGTTTTTCTGCATAAACCTTTCAGTTAGTGACAGATGATCTGACATGGTCCAACTGGAATACAGTGTTCCATCACAATATGACATTGTGCCCAGACCCATCCTTCCCAGCATTGGAAGCAGGTAGAATCTTAGCGTGTAGCACCACCTAGTGGGTGAATACTGAGAGTCTATGTACAGCTTGATGCAGTAAGACACCAAAATGGCCTTCACGATAAGGGCACTGTCGGGGACTGTCTTCCCTCATTTAGAGGTTTGTACATTGTGGTAGATACATGGCCCACATTTTTGGTCTCCAAACCATAAGGAAGCCCTGCTTCCTTTGATTGGGTGCTTTAAGCCGCGTTGTTTCTGTTTGACCGTACCAGCACCTACATTCTCTGCACTGTTAGACAAAGGCTCTTGATGGAACCTTTTGCAGCTTTTCTCACAGCCTCTTAGGAAATAAAACTGTTCAAAATGAAAAGGTGGTTCCGGTGCAGTTGCTGCTGTGGGGAGGATCTTATGACAAATACAAAAGTTATTCAAAATGCAGAGGTTGGTCAATGTTCATGTCTTCTGAGGACACTAGTTTCCTAGTGCCGTGGCATCCAGAGATACGTCACCAGCAGCAACTGCAGTCAGGCACCAGCTCATACTTCCCTGGGATTCCAAACAAGACCGGCTAAAAAGGTTCATGTCTCCAAACAGAAGCTGGTGAGATTTGTAATGGGGAAACCGACATCTATCTACAGGAGAGGAGCTGCTTTTAATTGAAAAATGCGCAGTCACCCTCAGCTTACCCTGGGAAGATAAGGTATATCAAGAGTAAGTGGTAAAGCTAACTGTTACACTCAGCTACAATGCAGTACCAGCATGAGAGATGTTCTTTATGAACAGGGTGCTGCAGTCAAGCCAGTTAGACCCTCTGCCTATCACACAAATGAGTTATGTGATAGATGAATTTCAATCCCTGTGTGGTTGCAGAAAGCAAGCTATTGATTGTACCCAACCAGCCCACCCTTACAAAACTCCTGGTAGTGTCCAACATTCGATGTAATTTTACAATTGGACAGGATTTGCTGGATAATCCAGAGTGTGTAAAGAATTACACTGACACCCAGTTTAAGATCGTGAGTCAGGCTCACTGTAGACCATGCTCGTGTGTTCTAGAAGCTATTAATACTCAAGCCCCTTCTTTGCCGACTAAAACAATATATAAAGGCACTGCACCTGTCTCAACTTGCAACATAGGTGGCAGCCACTCACTCATTCATCTCTCAGAGCAATGCCTGAGCAGTCGGAGTCAATCTGCCTGGTTTAAAATTTAATCAAAACCTGGCAGCTGTCAATCATTATTGAGTGGTGCGTTCTACATGGCAATGCCTTGACCAATTAGGGTTAGGGTTAG
>NC_063342.1:39701564-39734648 GCF_021869965.1 Rhincodon typus | reverse complement strand
GGTTAGGGTTAGGGTGCGTTCTACATGGCAATGCCTTGACCAATTAGCATCCTCCTCTCATGCAATGTAAATGTTGATTGTCCCCTTGAATTAGTATTCTTGTGCATTGTCCTGATGAGTCCAAGCCAAAATGTTATAACACAAATGTTTTTATTTCAGAAGTAGTCATGTTCTGTATGACCAAACGACAATGGGACAATCTGCTATGGACGCAAATAATGTATTTGCTGATATATTGATAAACTACACATTCCTTTCTGTGTGGGATAGATGTGCTGTTTGAATGGGTCAGGATTGTGGTGGAAACTGGATTGGTACTTAGAGTGAGGTCTCCAATCAGAATGCTGCTGGTAGAATGGCTTGCACGCTTGATGTTTGGCCACTTTTTTCTCCCATTCCATGCTTCTTAGATCACAGGAGACTTCTTCCTGTCAGAGTTTTATATGCTTCCCAGTCCGCATTAGATTTCACATAGTGGGACAATTTTAATTTAACCCAGTCACTGGGCAACTGGTAGGAATAGGTCACATTCCATCTTGCCTGATTGTACTTGTCATGAAGTCAGTGGAGTGTGATATAGTGCAGAGTGTAAAATAATTGTTCAACTGAATCCTGAGTGATTCTTGCATGGTGAATTAGAGTTAAAATTATACCTGCTGTGTGTTTTAGTTACGTTTTTCTCAATGTGCCGCCTTCTGCCCTGTACCAATATCTACCTGTTAACAGTTTCTCATTCTTCACCTGAGTACAGCGCAGGTTGTCCTGGTTCTGTTCCTATTTGCAAGCCCTCTTAGTGGGGCTCGGGGGAAAATAGTATCAATCTGTTGTCCTTATTGTCACAATTATATCAATAAATTTGCTGAAGAAACTTAGTCTTCTATCAGGATAAATGTAGGAATTCTCCTAATTGTCTGCAATAACTTTGGCAGAAGAGCTGCATTTATGTCACTTTTGAGGTTTCAACAACTCATCTGCTTTAGTGACAACAAATAATTATTATACGCACGTGTTTTCTGTTGTTCAACTTTGAACTCCTGCTGGTCTCACAAGGAAAGTACTAAAACTTTGAAAACCTACCTCATTGGCTGCCTTTTGGCCCTGATTACTCCCCCACCCCATCCAAAAGCTCTTTAGAAGAGCTGACAGAAAACTCCTCATTGACGCTGCTGGTTAAAATAGCATTCAAATCCCTGCTCCATTGCAAAGTAAGTGTCATGGCCAAGTTGAACTGCCTGCCTAACCAGCTTCTGTTGAGGGAATAGGGTTAAAGTTGTACCTGATATATTAGTCTTACAAGGCCAGAGGGGACAATGAGACTGATTCTTGATGCTGCATCTCTGTATTGCATTGCAGTTAGTTAATATTTAATATACGTTTATGTATTTCTCTGATTATCAAACTGCACATTTCAATGTGTATTAAACAAAGTAGAATTAATCTCTTGGTAAGCAGACAATTGCACCATTCAGTTTCCATTATGAAATATAATGGAGATTAACATCAAATTGACAGTCCACAAATTTTGACCTTGCATATTATGGCAGCAAGTATACAGATAACAAGGTGTAGAGCTGGATGAACACAGCAGGCCAAGCAGCATCAGAGGAGCAGGAAATCTGACGTCTCGGGCCTAGAGGAAAATCAATACATTACTTTAATTAAATCATTTTCAGACCGTGATGTTGATTTAAGGCAGATGCATGTTTATTTCACAAAGAGGAGATTTTAGAAGGCTCTGTTCCACAAAACCTTTCAAAGATAGACAGGAAAGCAGGTAATTAGCATAAATACACTGCAACAGTCACCCCAGCTACCTTCGACTTTATCTGGAGGTTAAGGATGGATTGTGTCCACAGAGACAACATTTATATGTAACCTGCGTGTGTGGGCTTGAGGGGGGAAGGTGGAGGGCAGGTGTGCAGGAAGCAATGTTCTCAATATGCCCTCATTTTGAAGACCATGTATTGTCCTTGAGGCTTTGTGTGAAAAGTATCTTGTCAGCTCCCTGTAACACGCTGTCCAAGTAATTTGGCAGAATGCCTTAACACTAGAAGTTCCAAATAAGCCCTGAGATGTTGTTTGGCTGAGGAGGGCACTCACTGTCAGATTGTTCATGCTTGCCAGTGCTCTCTGTACCACTGTACAGTGCCTTTGAAGTGGCCATTGTACATCTCCTTTCGGAATGTGCCTTTGTAGAGAAGGTCTGGAGAGAGATTCAGTGGCTTTTGTCGAGGTTCAGCCCAGCAGCTCTGTGATGCAGCTCTCTGTGCTATACAGTCTGTTCCCAGGGATGCACTTTGAGACAAACATCAACTGCGCCTGGAGGACCATCAGTTCAGTGAAAGGTGCACTTTGAACAAAGAACAAAGAAAATTACAGCACAGGAACAGGCCCTTTGGCCCTCCAAGCCTGCGCTGATCCAGACCCTCTATCTAAACCTGTTGCCTGTTTTCCAAGGATCTGTATCCCTCTGCTCCCTGCCCGTTCATGTATCTGTCTAGATACATCTTAAATGAAGCTATCGTGCCTGCCTCTATCACCTCCGCTGGCAACGTGTTCCAGGCACCCACCACCCTCTGCATAAAGAACTTTCCATGCATATCTCCCTTAAACTTTTCCCCTCTCACCTTAAAATCATGACCCCTAGTAATTGAATCCCCCACTCTGGGGGAAAAAGCTTCTTGCTATCCATCCTGTCTATACCTCTCATGATTTTGTAGACCTCAATCAGGTCCCCCCTCAACCTCCGTCTTTCTAATGTAAACAATCCTAATCTACTCAACCTCTCTTCATAGCTAGCGCCCTCCATACCAGGCAACATCCTGGTGAACCTCCTGTGCACCCTCTCCAAAGCATCCACATCCTTTTGGTAACGTGGTGACCAGAACTGTACGCAGTATTCCAAATGTGGTCAAACCAAAGTCCTATACAACTGTAACATGACCTGCCAACTCTTGTACTCAGTACCCCGTCCAATGAATGAAAGCATGCCGTATGCCTTCTTGACCACTCTATCGACTTGCGTTGCCACCTTCAGGGTACAATGGACCTGAACACCCAGATCTCTCTGTGCATCAACATTGGTCTGTCCAAAGCTTGCCCCAGTGGAAAAAGTGGTCCTTGATCAAGTATTGTAGCTTGGAACATTCCAAAATCAAGGACAACGTGCTTAAGGGATGCACCAAAGCTTGGGGCAGCTGGCAGAAACATAATGGGGGAAGGCCACTGTCTAAAACTTTTCAGCCATAATGTCCTAAGAGACTAATAATTCTTGGGGTGAAAGCTTGTATATACTTAATGTCATATATAGTGTCACAATTCTGCAGTTGGATTGAGACATCACAGGTTGCAAAGTGCTCAATTGAAAACAATATTATTTTGTTGTATTTTCTGTAATGTCCGATGTGAAATGTTTTGATATCTACCCTTAGGCATTTTTTGAATAAAGAATATTTTTGTAAAAAAAACCTGCATTCTTCATGGTACAGCAATTATTGTTGAGAAAATCTTGTCAACAAGTCACACAACTACAGGTTCGAAGCACATAAACCAGCAGGTTCCACACATAAGAACCAATAAGACTTTAGGAGAACCCAGTGAGGTCTCCAAGATCACAAACAGCAAACAAAGACCATACCCCCACCAGGGGGAGCACTTACACTCAGTTTGCTGGAATTATCACCTGTTCCAGGCAAACGAGGCCCAGTAAGTTACATTGTAATAGAAGTGATTGTCATTTGCTAAATTCACTTCTATTCCCAATTGCTGCAGCCCTATCATGTGAAATTTTCAATGAGTAGAGCCTATCTGATTTGACAGATGAAGTGCAGAATTGATAATGGATTGAAACAGTCAGAAAACAAATTAACACCACATCTCAGAGAACCCTGAAATATATGATAACCCTCCAGCCTGGACCAATCATCATTTAGTTTTTCACACTGAACATTTCTAACTGCATTGCTTAGATGTTTGAAAAGATATAAATTGTGCTGGATTTACACTTTCCCTGGTGTCTGGGTCAGACCTTTACATCCTTTGTAACTCACTGCAGTGTTGCTAGAAGAGGTTCCATGATCAATGTTGAAATTATATTCTTAATTTATATGTCACTTGTTTTCAAACATTCCAAGTTTTTCAGGCAGTAAGTTACTATTTGGAATGCATTGATTATGTTTTTGCATTTGAAAGGATATCAGCAACATCACACAGAGAGGAATAAATATTTTGATTTTATTGGTACTGAGACAAGGGAAATGTTGACCAGATCTTTGTGTTTTTGTTTTAAAGAAAGAGGCAATATTACAGTTTATCTCGAATAAACAGATAGCAGCTTGGTTTAACATATAATCATGGCAGTGACACCTGCAGTAACACAGCACCTCCTCCTTATGGAATGCACTCTAATTCTGTTTAGACTGGGATGGCCAGATTCTGGTTGAGAGGGAGAAATGGCCCGGATAGCTGTTGGAGCACTGGAGATTGGGAAGTTGCATGTCAGGACCGTGTGGAATCCCAGACACAGTAAACTCCAAGGGAATTGCCTGGGAAATTGTAGATTCTTATTGGCAAATCCACTGCATCAGGAACCCCCGCCCCCAAAAGAATCTATTAAATGCAGAGAATTCAAAGTGTTCCACTTCAGTTAAGCTTATTAGTTGAATGAGAAAAGTTGGTGAATTAGAAGTCTAGAGTGCTAACTGTAAACTGACTTCCCTGATTCACTACTTATCCCGAGCTACACCACATCCGGACCCTTGACAAACAGCCATCCTGCCTAGCCACTGCTTGGCACCGTACCTGGCACCTTACCAACCTGGCACTCTAACCTCATGCTTTCCTATACCTACCCTTTCACAGAAGCCAACATCGTAGTTGTCTGTGCTGCTGGGCATTTAAATTACAGAATATGGCAGGTAGTGCAATGTGTAAGGGGAAGATGTTTGATGTCCCTTCACTGCTCTGCAATTGTGATAACTGCTGGATATCAGGTATACTCTGCAATCCTGAAGGAATAGGGGTGGGAACTGCACAGGAGAAATTTGAAACTCAGTCTTAACATAAACAAGTAGGAGCAGAGTGATGATCTGTCTGCAATCGCTGCTCCTTGGAATGTCTGGGACAATATTTCTGACTGAGTTGAGCTGACATCTCCCGAACTCATTCTCGGGATGTGTGCAGTGCCAATAAGGCCAGGAGCGACTGCCCTGGGTACCGCTGATCAGTTTGCTTGCAGTTAAGAATCAATATGGGACTGGCATTGTAGACAGTCCAGACATGAGGATGTCGTGTCTGTCTCTGTAAAACATTACTCAGTAATCAGCTGAGCTTTACTGATGACCAAACAACTTCATGGTCAGTTTTATTAATACCTGCTTTTATACCTCCAGACATTCCAGAGACAGAATGGACATTTTCCAATTGGCGTGGCAGAAATTGAATTCCATTAATGTTGTTGTCATTATTCCAGGTTTTTAGATTACCAGTCCAGTAAAGTAACCACAGACACACTAAGCTGTTTCAATGATATTCATATTGGAACACTATTATGACCAACACCAATTATTCATTTCAGCTCAAGCAATCTCGTGGACTTATGTAGGATCTCTCTGACCTAAAGAAACAAAATGTGAATGAGAGCAAGTAGGGTCTCAATAGCCTTTAACGTATTTACATTCTGGATATCTGTATTCAAAATGAGGATCGCAGGATCGCTGGGATTTTAGCAATTGCATAAGCCAATCAGCTGCCTTCAGTGTAACATTGGCTGAGAGCGAGTCATCACTGCAGAGCCTCAGAAATGTATCGATTTGCTTCTGGAGAGATGGAGAAGACTTGAATTTGTCTGTCAGTAGGTTCGAGAGTAGGTCTCTGCACACCATGATGAAGTTCTGTGCCTCACTGATCTTCCCACAAGGTGTAAGTTGCAATTCACAGTCAGAAGCCAAGCAAGAGAACACATCTTTTTTCCCCTTTATTTCTTGCACAAATTCTTTATCTGCAGAAACATTGCATAACATGTAAAGGAATCATAATGCTTGATAAAATATACAGTAAAATAATTGACAGTTTAAATCCATTGAGCTGTATTTAATGCAGTAGATGATTTGAATCAACGCACTTTGGAACAAACTCAGAAACAACTCTTTCAAGTGTCAAGGATCTTTAGTTCCACTCAATCAGCATTTCGATAATCACAGATTGCGTATTCACAATGATTTAAAATGCCTGCAAAGCAATGTGCAATGTGACTGGGATATTGTCAGAGCAGTGCTGGTCTAACTACAGCTGAGAAAAGCAAGGCTAACTCTGCCTCAACCATTTGTAAGGGCCCTGACTGGATTCTCTGCCAATGAGCTGCGTTTTGGATTCTCAACACTTTAGAGAGAAAAAGCTCCGCTCCAAGATCTGGTAGCCTGTTGGAGGGTTGGAAAATCTTCAATAACCATTGCTGGGACTGCAACCAGAACAGAACATCATCCGGGGCCCCCCTTGGCAAGATAAATGGGATTGGAAATCTCCAGATCCAGTCAGCTAGGCCTAGGATGGGGAGGGTAGGGGTGCTGGATAAGTGCAGGGATGGGGTGGGGGTGGGATTTGGGTGTGCTGGATGAGTACAGGGTGGTGGTGTTGTTTGGAGGATGGTCATTGCGATTCAGGTGCCCTCAGAGGGTAGCAAGGCCCAGCTGTAAGTGGCGTTGCCTGAGCCTCCAGGAATCTACCAGACAATTTCCCCAAGCAGCAGCAAACCCCTCAGCCACCAGTAAGTGCAGCACTGGCGGCCACAGGACCAGTGCAGTGTCTTTGAGCTGGACACTATCTTCCCCTTGCCTTGTCACTAGCAAAATCCGAGAGTGGGATTGCACTGAGCACCCGAACGCTGCCCTTATTCCTGGCCTTGGAGACCTCGCCCCTTGCCAGCCACCCTGACCTCACCCACAGGCTCTACAAATCCCTAGACGGTGTGCCAGGAAGATAACAGGGGAGCTGGAGGCATCACACGCTGAGAGGCCCCATCTAAAGTAGAAACTGTAGGGACATGGTTGCAGAAAAATAATCAGAAATTGGAATTAAACATTGCAAAGTATAATATGTTTAGAAAAAATAGAAAGGGTAAAAGACGAGATGGAAATGCTTTACTTATTACAGAATCACTGGCTCTCCAAATAATCATTTCACTTATGGTCGTTTCCCTGCTTTCTTCCCAAAACTTTTCCTTTCTCAAAGAGTAGTGAATCTATGGAATTTTTTGCTACAGAAGGCCACGGGCTCTCTGTTGATGGGTATATTCAAGGTTAAGATGAGCAGATTTTAATTTTTAACGGGATCAAAGATTATAGGGAAAAGGCAGGAAAGTGGAATTGAGAATGATCAGATCTGCCATTGAATGATAGAGCAAACTCAATGGACTAAATAACTTACTTCAGCTCATACATATTGTGATCTTATGATAAAGGCATAAAGGACATTTGAGGGCTAGGAACAAGGTGAATATAAGTGTGCAGACTGCAGAGGAATGCACAATATGAGAGAACACAAAGTATTGAGGAGAAAAATCAAAAACAATTTGGGTGCAAAGAGAAATTTATCAAGGAATATTTTACTGGCATATTTGTGAAAAAGGGAAGCTGGAATGTGAGTAGGACCTTTAAGGGACGGAAAAGATAATATAGGTGTAAGGATGGAGAATTTTTTTGTGTTTGCTGGTTACATAAATCAACTGACATCGAACGATGAGCTGAATATTGAGATCATATTTAAGATTTTAAGAAGAGGGTGTAATGAACAAATGTATTTGATTCTAAGAGGACATGTTTGGATGAATTGCTGTCATGTATTTAAAATAATCTAGGTAAGAGATAACAGACTTTACTGTACACATTGAATGACTAGCTTAGAGAAAGGTACAATATCAGAGGGTTGATGGATTCGTAATTTAATTCCTATGTTTAAGAAAGATAGGCAAAACATGCCCAAGGAATTATAAACCATTTCACTTAACATTGGTGGCAGGAAATTAGTAGAATCCCCATAAAAGAAAAGAAGAGAAGGACATTTAGAAAATAAACCTAAAATAATGTATAAACAGCATGAATTTCAAAAGAGGAAATCTTTCTTAATCAAACCTGTTTAATTTTTGAGGTGGTAACACAGTAGCTATTAGTCATACAGTGGATGTAATTTATTTTTCGGTACTGTGCTCCCGAATAAATTAATGAATAGGTCAGAAGATGTGAGGTCAAGTGTCAACCTGAAGAAGGAATGACTGAATGAATTCAAGGCAGTAAGGAGAAAGAGAGATAAAGAATGGTTATTCAGAGTTGATGGAGGTGAGAATCAGTCATTTTTTGTCTTAGTAATTTGTAGTCTCAGCACTTGTGTGCTTGTAGTGGCTTTTGTACTTCTATACTCAATTGTAGATAGTTTATGTCAATCTTGCGTGTGGGGACTGGTTGACAGGTGGTTGAAGAGAAGGCAAAACTGGCTGAAAATATTTGCAATAGACAGCCCTGTGATTATTACTGGGCTAGACAAGAGTTAACAATATCTGTTTTCCTGCCTTAAACATCTTCAAGAACCTGTTGTTTTTGGGCCTGACAAGATAAGAACAAAGACTATGCACCTATCGGTAGACCTTGGATAATAAGTGCTGAAGTAGTTTCTTCTAGTCAGAGATTTAACTCTTATGAACCTTGTGAAGACCGTGTTTAAGAGGGAGGAAGCCACAAGACTGCAGAAGGCAGGGGCAAATACAACTGTCTAGTGACAAGGCAAGAGGCGATTGGATAGATCAATGTGCCACTGTGTTGTCTGACATTCCAAAGGGAACATGAGCACTGGCCTGAGTGATATACATCGCACCATAATCATCAGGACTTTGTCGGGGTCTGCCCAATCATCAGGGGGAGTGGTGTGGTCAACCACTAAAGTCATGAAAAGGTCTTGTTTGGCAGTTTGACCACTTGAATATGGGTTCTTATCATATGAAAAGGCTAATTGTCAGTTGAATATGCTTGTAGTAGCAACATATATGTGTATATTCATATATACTCACTAAAGAAACCGAATTATGCCACTTGCTTGTTCTGTATGCAGAATAAAACCAGAATCTAGAAGGGAATGGCCCAGGTCTATAATACCAGTCATTAATCTTTGTGGCACAACTAGTAGCAAAACTATTTTAAAAAGCAAACCATGTAGTAGGCATCAAGTCTAAATGGTTAGAATTGAGAAGTGGGAAAATTATTTTAAAGTCGTGTTGAATCTTGGCTAGACCATGCCTAAGGGTACACGTGTGGTCATAGTTGTCATATTAATGAAAAGATTTGGAGGTACTACAGGAGTTGGAGAGAGATTTCCAATGAGGACATTGATCAGAAACATGTGATATATGTATCAGGAAAGGATGAACAGTCTGGGTATTCTCTCAATTGGAAAAGGTGGCTAAGAGTAACCGAACATAGAGGACTTTCACATTTCGAAAGATTTTAACAGAATGGCTACAGAAACAATGTTTCCTCTTCAAGGAAAAGCATAACTTGAGATCATCAATATGAGAGAGTCACCAAGAAATCTGACAGGGTATTCAGAAGAACTTCATTAACCAATGACTGGTGAGATTGTGGATCTCATTACCAAAGGGTGTGGTTGAAACAAATGGTATAGAAGTGTTTAAAGGGAAACTAAACAAATACCTGAAGAATAAAAGCAAATACTATGGATGCTGGAGATCTGAAACATAAACAGAAAGAGCTGGAGAGATCTGTGGAGAGAAGGCAAAGTTAACATTTCGGGTCCTGTGACTCTTCTTCAGAACTGAGATGTGGAAATGTTGGAAGATGGAGGAGGGACAAATGGTACAGAAGGGAAGGTCAGGGAAAGCTGAAAAAATAGAGCCTCATGTTCCAATTTGGCATGTCATCGGTTTCTGTTCTCAACATTGAGTTCCATAACTTTGGGCTAGGAATATCTTCCACTTCAATATATTTTCTCCCCAGTGCCTATTAGTTGTTTTCATGATTTTGCTTCCAATCAAACCTTTGTTTTTTATTACCACTTATTCTGGACTGATGCTCTCTCTCTTCACTACCACCATTACCTCTCCCTTTGCCTTTCATTCCACAACATCTTAGGTCTCTAATTTCTGGTTCTCTAACCTTTCTCTGACCTTCCCTTCTGTTCCACTAGCCTCCATTTGAATAATACAGGAAATGCTGCAGCCCATTTGGACATAGCAATATTATAATGATCAGATAATCTGATCTTGAGGTGTTGTTTGACTGATGGCCAGGACATCAGGGATAACAGCTTTATCCTTAAAAATAGTGTCATGGGATTTTTTGCATACACTTTAAAGAGCAGACAGTGTCTCAGTTTAACATCTGACCTAAAAGGCAGCACCTCCAAGAGCACAGCACTCCCACAGTACTGCTCTGATGTGTCAGCCTCCCTTTGCTAGACTCAGTGCTCTGCTGGTAGATTTGAACCATAGCCTCTTACTCAGACTATAAGATATAGGAAGCAGAATTAGGCCATCCAGCTCATCGAGTCTGCTCTATCATTCAATCGTGGCTGATATGCTTCTCATCCCATTCTCCTGCCTTCTCAAGGGTCATCCCTTCACTCTGAGGTTGTATCCTAGTCTCTCCTACTATTGGAAACATCTTCTCCATGTCTGCTTTATCCAGTGTTCTGTAAGTTTCAATCTGATACCTCCCCTCCACTCCCATCCTTCTAAACTCCATCAAGTACAGACCTGGAGAGTCCTCAACTGATCCTCATATATGACAAGCACTTCATCCCCAGGATCATTTCTTGTAAACGTCCTCTGGATCCCCTCTAATGCTAACACATCTTTTCTTATTCCAAATGCAGTCTGACCAGAACCTTATACAGTTCCAGCAGTACATCTCTGATCTTGTATTCTAGCCCTCTTGAAATTAATGCTATCATTGCATTTGAGTTCCTAACTGCCAATTGAACCTGAATGTTAACCTCAAGAGAGTCCTGAACTAGGAATCCCAAGTCCCCTTGCAATTCAGATTTCTGAAGCCTTTGTCGGTGTATAAAACAGTCTACACCTCTATTCTTCCTACCAAAGTGCATAACCTCATACTTTCCCACATTGTATAAGTATTACCACTAAACAACCTGGGGGCATGTTTGCTCCCAATGGATATATGAATTAAGAGAGGAAAATGCTGTTTCTTATCCTGTTCTACCATGTGGTCCCACTGCTAATTCTCTATCAGTTTTTATTTGATAGAAAATAGAGCATGTTGTTATACTACTGGGGAATTAATACATCAACATCTCTTTAAGCCTTAAAGGTTTACTGGCTTTAATTTAATGGCTTAGTTCACATACCTGCTGTAATCTCTTACCAGGTATTTTTAATGTTAGGGATTGAGGTACAAGTGGATATCACTGTACATTAGACTGCTACATGTGTCATTACTCCTTTTAATTTTAAACTATATAATTATTCAAATTGACTGTATTTGGATTGGTGGTCAGATTCAAAGATGCAGGCAAGAAACAGATTAAAATGTAATTTAAAATGTATTTTAATGCTCCAATTAAAGTCAGGGTTCAAGGTCAATCAAGTACCTGTATGCTTGTTTTTCCCAATACGAAAGAACCTATAGATCATATGGAATGAGATTTAACAAAATGATTTCAAATGAAGAAGTAAAGAAATATGAGAAAATGAAGGGAAATAGCTGTAAGAGATGAAATTGTCAATGAATGGTATGCTTTTGGTCACTGTTCCTATTCATGTCTATATATCACATGCATCATAGGAGCATTTAGATCGGTGATCTGTAACTCATAAAGTCTTTAAAAAGCGGTGAATTGTAATGTATTCCAGAACTGTATACTTACTATATCTTGTTTCCCAACTAAATTACCTTGTTGGAAGCAGCAAATTTCAAATAATTTTAATTTAACTTTATGTGCACGTTATTTAACCATTGTTAAAAACAAAAAGAACTGTGGATCCTATAAATCAGAAACAAAAACAGAAGTTGCTGGAAAAGCTCAGCAGGTCCGGCAGCATCCATGAAGAGAAATCAGAGTTAACGTTTTGGGTCCAATGTCCCTTCCTCAGAACTGACAGTTACTAGGAAAATGCCGGTTTATATGCAGAAGATAAGGTGGGAGTGTGGGGGGGCGGGGGGTGGGTGTGGGGTGAAGGGCTGAGGAGTAAATGATAGGTGGGGATAGAGCCCAAAGACACAGAAGAGCAATTGGACAGACAAAGGAGAAGATAATGATCTGGCCATGACAGTGACTATTTATTAATGGGGATGGTTAGTGACTAGATAATGTGTAATGGCAGGCTGTGTGGTAACAAGGCCTGGTGTGTGGGGTAGGGGGCTAGGACATGGGAGAGTTCAGGCACTAAAATTACTGAATTCGATATCGAGTCTGGAGAGCTGCAGGGTCCCCAAACGGAAGATGAGGTGTTGTTCTTCCAGCTTGAGCTTCTCTTCGCTGGAACACTGCACCAAGCCTGAGACAGAGATGTTGGTCAGGGAACAGGGTGATTGTTAAAGTGGCATGCAACAGGTAGCTCAAGGTCTTCTTTGCGAGCAGAACGTAGATGTTCTGCAAAGTGGTCACCCAGTCTATGCTTCGTTTCCCCAATGTAGAGGGGACCACATTGTGAGCAGTGAATGCTGTAGACTAGATTCTGGAAAGTGCAGGTGAAGTGTTACTTCACCTGGAACATATGTTTGGGCCCTTAGATACTGGGGCAGGAGGAGGTAAATGGGGAGGTGTTGCACCTTTAATGGTTAGAACATAGAACATAGAACATAGAACATTACAGCGCAGTACAGGCCCTTCGGCCCTCGATGTTGCGCCGACCTGTGAAACCAATCTGAAGCCCATCTAACCTAAACTATTCCATTATCATCCATATGTTTATCCAATTACCATTTAAATGCCCTTAAAGTGGGCGAGTCTACTATTTTTGCAGGCAGGGCATTCCACACCCTTACTACTCTCTGAGTAAAGAACCTACCTCTGACATCTGTCCTATATCTATCACCCCTCAACTTAAAGCTATGTCCCCTCGTGCTAGCCATCACCATCCGAGGAAAAAGGCTCCCACTGTCCACCCTATCTAATCCTCTGATAATCTTGTATGTCTCTATCAAGTCACCTCTTAACCTTCTTCTCTCTAACGAAAACAGCCTCAAAACCCTCAGCCTTTCCTC
The DNA here is from genome assembly GCF_021869965.1 of Rhincodon typus. Classification (NCBI taxonomy): domain Eukaryota; kingdom Metazoa; phylum Chordata; class Chondrichthyes; order Orectolobiformes; family Rhincodontidae; genus Rhincodon; species Rhincodon typus. The sequence goes on along the minus strand of NC_063342.1, from coordinate 39,721,422 downwards.
ATAAGACCTTCCCTCCATACCAGGCAACATCCTGGTAAATCTCCTCTGCACCCTTTCCAATGCTTCCACATCCTTCCTATAATGCGGTGACCAGAACTGTACGCAATACTCCAAGTGCAGCCGCACCAGAGTTTTGTACAGCTGCAACATGACCTCATGGCTCCGAAACTCAATCCCTCTACCAATAAAACCTAACATACTGTACGCCTTCTTAACAATGCTATCAACCTGGGTGGCAACTTTCAGTGATCTATGCAGGGGAAGGTGCTGTGGGGCTGTGCGGAGGTGTTGGGGGTGAGGGAAGTGTGGACCAGGGTGTCCTGGATGGAATGATTCCTGCGGAAGACAGACAAGGGAGGGGGGGTAGAATATGTGTCTGGTGGTGGCATCTTGCTGGAAATGGCAGAAATGGCGGTTGATAATCTTCTGGATGTTGGTGCAGGTGGGATGGTAGGTAAGGACAAGGGGAACACTATCGCTGTTGCGGGAGGGAAGAGAAGGGGTGAGGGCAGAAATGCAGGAGATGGACCAGACCCTGCTCAGAGCCCACATCCTAGCTCCCTACCCCACACACCAGACCTTATCACATAGCCTGCTATTACACACTACCCATTGTTAGCCACTAACAGTCCCCATTAACAGCTATTCACCCTCCTAGCCAGATCGTTATCTACTCCTTTATCTGTCCAACTGTTCTTCTCTCTGGGCTGTATTCCTATCCATCGTTTACTCCTTACCCCCTCCTCCTACCCTATCTTCTGCATATAAATCGACATTTTCCTAGCTACCATCAGTTTTGAGGCAGGGTCACTCAACCCGAAACATTAACTCTGATTTCTGTCCACAGGTGCTGCCAGACCTGCTGAGCTTTTCCAGCAACTTCTGTTTTTGTTTAACCATTGTTGGTTGATGTCACCTAAAGCTGGCTAGCTAATGAGGTTAGCTAATGAATTATCACCTTAAATTGAAGTTTACAAATGACATAGCTCTAGCCACACATTATATTCTTATAAAAGAGTCATCTAATGTGCAAAGCTGCACTCAAGTAGAAGTAAGGACAATTGAAGACTGGAAAGACCCGGGGTGTGTTGGACAGGGACAAGTTACGTGTCTGTTTCTTGTCAGAGAATGATAAATGAAAATGTATTCAAATATTAAGGTTTATGTATTAACTCCTGTAAAGTGGTTTAAAAATCAACTGATATAAAAACAATCTATGGTTATATTGTGCTTTTAACATCAAAACATCCCAAGGTGCTTCACATTGGCATAATCGGACCAAATTTGAAAGTGAGCCAGGTGAGGAAACATGAAAGTAGTCATCCAAAGACCATGTCAAAGAGAAACATTTGAAGAGGTATCTTTGAGGAGGAAAGAGAGGTAGATGGATTCCAGAGATTTGGGCCCCAGCATCTGAAAGTATGACCACCAAAGGTGGAGTAATGAAAATTTGGGATGTACAATGGCCTGAATGAGAGGATGACAAGTATCTTAGAGGGTTGTAGAGCTGGAACACATTACAGAGGTAGAGAAATAGAGGCCATGGAGAGATTTGAGTTCAAGAATGAGAATTGGAACATTGAAACATGCTTAATTGAGTATCTTTATCATCAGCAAGCAAATGGATAGCTTGTGAACAGGATTTGAAATGAGGTTGGGGAGAGGTAGCAGAGTTTTGGATGATCATAATTTATGTTGGGTACATTTGAACATCTGAATTAGGAGCAGGAGTAGGCCCCTTTGCCCCCGAGCCTCCTTTGTCATTCAATAAAATCATGGCTGATCTGATTGCTCCATATTCCAGCCTATCCCCAATACCTTTACACATTCTGGCCATCAAGAATCTGTCCCACCTCTACGTTAAAAAATTAATCAAATCCTCTTCTTCCATTGCTTTTAGAGGAACACAGTTCCAAAATCTCATGACCCTTAATGAGAAAATTCTCCTATCTCTTGCCTTAGATGGACAACCCTTATTCTTAAACAGTTCTGGATTCTCCGAGAGGAACCATCTTGTCCACATTGACCTTGATAAGATCCCTGTTGTGTTTCAAGAAGCCAAAGTTTACCAACAGCAGGAGCTTTTTGAAGGAGGTGTACACTGTACAGGAAGCAAAGTTACACTGAGCTGTTCCCCACTCAGAGTGGCCAGTAATATCGTCACGAAGTTATGTGCTCAGACTCTTAAAGTGACCCCTCAGGATCTTATGTCTTTCAATTAAATATCTGCTTACTCTTCTAAACTCCAGTCTCACCTCCCCAGCCTTCCCAACCTTTCCTCCTTAGATGACCTACTCATTTCAGGTGTTAGCCTGGTAAACTTTTTCTCAATTATTTGCAGCACATTTACATCCTTCCTTCTATAAGGTGACCGATACTGTACACAGTGCCCCAGATACACCCTCACCAATGCTCTGTGTAACTGAATCATAACCTCCTTACTTGGCTTTCAATTCCCCTCTCAGTAACATTCTACTGGCTTTTCCGATTATTTGCTGGACCTGCACACTAACCTTCAGTGATTCATGCACTAGGACACTCAGATTTCTCTGCATCTCAGAGCTCTGCAACCTCTCACCCTTTAGATAATATTCTTCTTTTATATGCTTCTTGCCAAAAGGGACAATTTCACATTTCCCACATAATACTCTATTGGCCATATCTTTGTCCATTCATTTAATTTATCTATGTCCCTTTGTAGCCTCTTTATATCTTCTTTGCAACTAACCTTCCTGTCTATCTTTGTGTCATCAGCAAATGTAGCAACCATTCCTTTGGTTTATATCACTTTTATTTACATTACAGCAAATGCTTACCTTCCTGTTTATCGATGATGCCTATTGTGCTGGTGTCTGTAATATAAAGACGTCCATCCTCAAATGTACCAAACATGTTGTCATGGATACTGGCATAGTAGAAGAAATAATTCAAATCATTGTTTTTCAGGGAGTGAGTAATTTGCAAAAGCTGGTAGGCTATGTCTACAATGACCTCCAGAGATGCAGTATAAAATTCTCTGATGGGATTAGTCCTTGGAGTCACAATTACTCGACCACAAGATCCAAAATATCGCAAAAAAGGCCATCCTTCTATCCCTGGAAAAAGCTGAAAGAGAACCTCTGTCAATTTTCTTGGACAGTAATGGATTTTCACAGTTCTAGTCAATTTAAAGCATTAGTAAGTCTATTCCTTACAAAGGTAATTACAGAAGGTTAGTCATGTAGAGCTGACTGATGAGGTCCACACAACCTCTGTGCCTTCAAAGAAGTAAATGCATTCTTGACTGGATTAGGGATCAGATCATGTACAGCATGATTGGCTGGACTGGTTTTAATCACTGGAGAAAGGGAATTTCCTTTGTTTATTGGTCTAGGGATTCAATTTATTCTTCTGCATCTCTAAGGTGATTACATGGACGTGGGACAAGCAGGTGGGAAGGTTTGGCGGAGGTGTCCAGCCAGTTTAGGAACTGGCATTGTGTGGAACATCAGAAGAATTATTAATATATGTTTATAATTCATATCTGCTGGCATGTTACATTTGGGGTTAATGAGTTAGCTGTCAACTGAGTTACTTAAAAGATAAATTGTATTTGACAAATCCTTCCTTAACTAAAGCAAAACTATACACACCACTCCAGATGTGGTGGCACCAAAACTCTATCTGACTGCAGCAAACTTCCTTGCTGTTACATTCCAAACTCCTCACAATAAAAACTAAGGTATGATTTATCTTCCTAACTGCATGCAGTAGCTGCATGTTACCTTTTCGAGGTGTGTATAAAGAACACTGAAATTGAAACAGTTACAGCACAAAAGGAGCCCATTTGCCCCATTGTATTCACAATTCTTTGCAAGAACAGCTCACCTTCTGCCATTATCCCTTTTCCCTGCAGTTTTTCTCTTTTCTGGTAATTATCCAATTCTCTTTTGAAAGTTTTAATTGACCCTATTTTCACCACACTTGCAGAGTGTGTTTTCTAGACCCTAATCACATGCTGCATAAAAAGTTTGGTAAGGAAGGCAATCACCGTCAGTCCTCTAGTTCTTGATTGTTCTGCCAAGGAGATCAGTTTCTGCCTTCCTAACCTATCATGATTTTGAACAGTTAAATCAAATCCACTTTTCTTTTTGAGAGGTTAGTCCTAGTATCTCCAATCTATCCACACAGTTGAAGTTCCTCATTCCTGGAACCATTGTCATGTGTCTTTCTGTTACCTTCATATCCTTCCTAAAGTGCTGTGTCAGAATTGGACCTAAGCTCCTGAATGTTAACATTTAATAATTTGCAGTGTTAAAAGGTACTCTGCTTTCCACTTGTCCTTCCAAAGCGCATACTTTCACACTTCCCCCAAATAATACTCCATCTGCTGCCTTCTCACACACTCACTAAGTGGCCTATGTTTACTTGCAGCCTCTTGTGTCCTCCTCACAGTTTATTTCCCACCTAACTTTATAACATCAGCAAACTTGGATTTGTTAGTCTCAAATCCCACATGTAATTAATTAATACAGATTATAAATAGCAACAATCTCAGTCCGGATTCTTTCAATGCTCCACCAGTTATACCCTATTGTGCTTTTTCACTCTTGCTCTGTTTCCTGTTCATTGACCACTCCTTAACTCAGGCAACTCTTTTACCAATAATTTGGTGTGTCTTATTGTTATGTAAGGATCTCTTGTGTGGCATCTTACTTAATGTCTCCTGCAAATCCAAATATATTACATTGGCAAGTTTCCATTTAACTACCCCACTAGTTGCAACCTCAAAAAACCAATAGGTTTGTCAAACAGAAATTTCCATTCAAAACATCATACTGACTCAGCCTAATTGTTTTATGATTTTCCGAGTGCCCTATTATTACTCCCTTAATATATTGAAACATTATCCCGACTACTGATGCCAAAATAACTGGCTAGTAATTCACAGTTTTACTTTTCCTCCTTCCTTGAACAACATGGTTAGGTTTGCAGCATTCCAACCCATGAATCCATTCTAGAATCAAGGGAATTCATGACCATCATTACCTAATTACAATCAGGGTATCAGGAGGGTGTGGGACATCACAGTGACATACATAAGCATTTAAACAGCAGCATGGCATAGCAGCAAACAGAGAGGTCATCAACACAGGAGTGATATGACAACTGAGGACAAGTTGCGTAGTGAATATTTATACAGAAACCTTTAAATTAAAATAAGATAAACGAGACAATTAAATTCAAACAATTCATTGAAAAAAAGCAAAACATAGACTAATCTGATTAAACATAGATTATAACCAATAAAGCCAGGCTAGTTAGGGAGCCGTTTTCTAATCAAGTTGTTCAGAGATGTTATTGCACATCACTGATGTGGTGTGGGACTTGTATCCGGGCCTCCTGGCTCAGAGGAAGAGACACTACCACTGTGCATCAAGATGGTCAGGGATAACATTGCAGATGGTATGGTATGCTGTACCCGCAGCATGTGGCAGTTTATAGGTTGCATTGCAATCCCCAATAACCACATGTGCAGTACGCACCAACAACCCAAACAGCTTCCATTCAAAGTTGTTGAACTGAACTCTGAGGTGCACACACTGTGAGGCATCAAAGAGGGGCAAAAGTTAACTGAACACCGACGAGACATTGATACGATTGTAGGTAGTGATTCAGTACAAGAGCATGTAAATGCAACTGAATCAGGTAACAGAACTTGGTGCAAAGACAGAGGAGCCTCCACCATTTCCAATATCCAATGGGTATGAGTTTCTTGTTTCCTGAGTAAATGATGAAAAACTCTATAGGATGAACATAAATGAATCAAGGTTAAAAGTAGGCCATTCAGCCCTTCAAAGGCACACCAGCAACTAGCATTTGAAAGGCTACAGCAGGGACATTTTGGAGACAGACAGGCATCTCGGGGCTCCTTGCTTCCTCAGTTAGCACATACCTGAATGCTCCCAGCATCCATACCTGTTGGTGCATTAGCACTTCAGGGAACCAAAGGCTATCAGTACTGCCTTATTGAGGTACTCTTTGGCGCAGACACATGTGACAAGGTCAGTGTTGCAAGCCCAGGCAGTAGGATTTGGAAACAATCTGGTTTCCCCCAGGGACAGAGTCTATCAACTGAACACACATGGTGCTGAGAGGTGCATTTGAGGGCCCAGATACCTTACAAGTCTGTTTACTGGGGAATCAGAGCTACCCACAGCAATCATGGTTCGTGATACGATTGGGCAACCTCTGACTGATGAGAAGTGCAGATTTAGTACCACCCATGCTTTGACCAGGGCCATGCTGGGGCAGACAACAGGGCTGCTGAAGGTGTGGTCTCCCTGCTTGGTCTGGTCAGGTAGGGAGGGATGCACTCCGGTATAGTCCAGTCAGAGAGTATTCTACACAATTAGAGCAGGCAACAAGGTGATGGTGCTGGTGCTGAGGAACTGCGGGAATGTGTTTTCTTTTTGCTGTCTAAATAAAAGCTCAGGTTTGGAATTGTCCAATTGCTTTTCTGAATGTGATATAGCAGAGAAAGGTTGGGTAGGCGATGCTTGTATGCTCTGGGGTTTAGAAGATTAACAGGCATCTTAACTGAAACATATAAGATGAAATATTACTGCGGCAGGTGAGAATGTGAAGTAACCAGACAATCATGATCTTATTGAGTGGCAGATCATGTGGGAAGGGCCAGGTGGCTTACTCTTGCTACCTATTCTAATGTCTGTATTAATCGAACTATTCATGTAACCCATTGATGAAATACAGCAATAGAAAAAACTTCTTATTGTTTTCTTTGCTCAGTTCTCGAGATCTGGACTAGTTGGATTAAAGAGGTAGATTAGCCTCATCAACAACAAACCTCAACAAATATACCAAGATGAATACAGTAAATGTGGGACTGTTTAATCTTCATTTAATTGGAGCAAACGAAAGGTAGAGGGGTGGACGGTTTAACCAAAGGAATTCCAGAAGTTAGGACCCAGCAGCTGAATGCATGACCACTTACGGTGGTGTGTTTAAAGTCAGGAATGCTCAGGAGATCAGAATTAGTGGAGTGCTGGAGATTACAGAGAAAGGGAGGATACAGTCATTGAAAAATTTGAAAACAAGCATGATCAGTTAAAATTGAGGTATTGCTTTACCAGGAAGTATTGTTAATTAGGGAGGACAGGGATGATGGGTGAATTGGGGTGGAGGGGATGGTGGAACTAAGGAAAATGAGTAAGAACACAGGGAGCAGAGTTTTAAATCACTTCATGTTTACTGAGAGCAGAATGTGAGAGGTCAGACAGTGGAGCATTAGACTGGTTGAGTCTGGAGGCAGTAAAAGCATGAGTGAGGGCTTTAGCTGCAGAATAGTTGACACAGGAGATATTTAATGGATCCACTTCCTTGTAAGAGCTTCTTTAAAGTCCTAAAATGTGAGCCATTAGGTCCAAGTGATTTGTCAACTTTTATTCCAATTAATTTCACTGGTATTTTTCTGTGTGAATGTATTTTTCCTAAGCTCCTCACTGTAACTAGCCCCTTGGTTCTCCACAATTCATTGTGTCTTCATTAAACTCAATTCTAGGGAGTTTTAACATTTACTTAAGACAGAATGGACTGCATTGAAATTCATTACTAAGTGCATTCTTAAGTTTACCCAATGAACAGGTGGACATCGCTTTGTAAATTCTTGATAGTCCAGTTGGATATTTGGTATTATTGAATTTGCTCGATAATTTATATTATTTCTAATTCATCTTAAAGATAAAACACCATATTATAATCAAACATTTTAAGGGATTTGATTCTAGCATTGAATTTGCAGCATACTCTGTGAGAGAGGATTGATATTAAAAGTGAGCAGTAGCTGTAAGAAGTTGTACCTGCAGAACAATGGGGTGGGTGTTGACAGACAAGGTGTACAGCAATCGCAGTTTGTCCCGTTCAGTGAAATGTCGCATCAGGACGCTGCCTGAGTCCCTCACTTCAGCGTAACGCCGAACAATCCGGTCCAACAGCCGCTGGGAAGGACATCTCAACAAAGGGCTAGGGAGACTCTGTTTAAAAAAATATGCGGCAGTATAGAAACCCAACATAAGGAATGCAGCACTATTTACTAAAACTAAAACCACTCTGCTGGTATTAAATTATTCTGATTTTGGTGTTGTCAGTGTTCTTATTTCATCCTTATATAATTGATAGGTGGTAGAATCCTGTCCCGTATTTCGATAGACCTCAGGTTAGTCCATTTTGGTTTAGATTCATCAGGCAGCAATGAAATGACTTGCTGCAGACCTTGAGGAAAGCTGCCCACAAATATCTATTAATCTCTGCAGCATGGATTTCCCAACATTAGACTCAATCAGGCACCAAGTCAAAGGGATCTCCAGGTTTCCTGGAACAATTATTGCCATCAAACAGCCTTGAACGTTGAAGTTTTCTAATTGACAGCAAACCAAATAAAATGCAGTTATTTAAATTTATTTAGGTCTTACAAAACTGAGAGAAAGCTAATAACTGGAACATCTGCCTTGGTTCTCATTGCTGACCCAATGCACCATGATCCTCACCATGGGTAGGACAAGGAAGCAGAATCCGAATAGTACGGGAATCAAACCCCATGCTATTGACACTATTCTAATCTAAACCAGGTCCCTGGCCAATTGGCCCCAAGGAGTCTGTGGTAACAGTTACTTTTACAAGGATGTTGTAGTCCAGAGCTATGGACAATCATGGCCAGCATCTTCAGGAAAGTGTTATTCCTATATGATTCAGTAGGATTCCACAATGTTTTTGCAATTTTTGTAAGTCACCCTTCATTTTGTGTCCTGCTGATAGCTAACAACTCTACACTGTATACTATTTTATTTAGTTTGATTTTTTAAGTTGTAGTAGGTCACCTAGTCCTTCTATAGCTCTCAAACTTGACTGGTGATTATTTCTTTCTCATCATATATAAAACAGAAACTTGTTCATCTTAATTTAGTACAATTGGAGAAATTTGGTCATATGTACCATATCTACTGGTACAAAAACATACCTGAACTAAATCAGCAGTGAGTCGATCAGCTGCCAGCCATTTCTGGAATCGTTCTGTGCCTCTCAGAACATTCTCAATGCTGCATGTAACTTTCTTTGAAGCTGAGGTGCAAATTTTCCAATCAGAAAGTTCATTCTGAAACTTGCTTTGTAACCGAGAGATGACGACTGGCTTCCAATTCTCAGTATCAGCAGTGTAATTCGCAAAATATGTCTTCTTGTGGCTAGGAGGGAGTTTTAAACCTGCAGACAGCCAGTTTTCAAATCTGCGAACAGTAACATTATTTGTGTTGTAGATATAGAGACAGAAGAGGTGAGTTTATGAATGGAGTATGACTTTATACCTTACTGGAGTACAATTCATGAACATGTCATATCTCTCTGTTCTTTCACCATAAGTTTGTTTACTTAGACATCAAACAAATTAGCTGTCTTTACTGTAGAATTCAATTGGTCATGACAAAAATTATGTTTAATTTTTCTATGTAGTGGTTTTCTTTGAGCTGCTGACAGAAGTCAAATTGGCGTGAAATTGAACTGCATTTTGAATTCCTCAAATCTGGTCCCTACCAAAACATGAAAAGACTCTTGCCAAACTCACAAATGACACCTGTGTGACTTTGAAGGTTAGCTAAGCATCCTTAAAGTTCTTGACCTCTCTGCAGCCTCTATCACAGTTGAACACATCATCCCTCACCAATGCCTTTCCACCATGATCCATGGTGGGACTACACTTGGCAAGTTCCATTTTAGAATATCCAACAATAGCCAGAATATTAATTTTTGTTCATTTATGGGATGTGAGTGTCACTGACCGGCCAGCACTTATTGCCCCTCACTAATTGCCCTTGAAAAGGTGGTGGTGAGCTCGAATTGTTGCAGTTCAAATGGGGGTTGACCCACAATGTCGTTAGGGAAGGAATTACAGGATTTTGATCTAGCCACCGTGAAAGAATGGTGATATATTTACAAGTCAGGATGGTGAATGGTTTGCGGGGGGGAAACTTGCAGGTGGTGGCATTTCAAAGTATCTGCTACCCTTGTTCTTCTAGATGGAAGTAGTTGCGGGTTCGGAAGGTGCTGTCTAAGGATCTTGGGTGCATTTCTGCAATGCATCTTGTAGTTGTTTCTACTGAGTGTTGGTAGTAGAGGGTGCGGATGTGGTGCCGTCACATTCCTGACTTATGCCCTGTAAATGGCATACAGGCTTTGGGGAGTCAGGAGGGGAGTTACTTACCACAGTATTCCTAACCTCTGACCTACTCTTGTAGCCAATGTATTTATATGGTGAGTGCAGTTGAGTTTCTGGTCAATGGTAACCCACCCTGCAGGATGTTGATAGTGGGGGATTCAGTGATGGTAACATGATTGAATGTCAAGGGGCAGAGTTAGATCATCTTTTGTTGGAGATGCTCATTGCCTGGCATTTATATAGCATGAAAATTACTTGCCACTTGTCAGCCCAAGATTGGATATTGTCCAGATCTTGTTGTATTTGAATATGGACTGCTTCAGTATCTGAGGAGATGTAAATGATGCTGAACATTGTGTATTCATCAGCGAACATCTCCACGTCTGACCTTATGAAGGTGGGAAGGTCATTGATGAAGCAGCTGAAAATGATTGGACCAAGGACACTATCCTAAGGAACTCCAACACTCTGCTCGAAAATTTGAACTGTTTGCGACCTTGATGCCATATTTGACCTGACATGAACTCCAACTTTATATCTGCACTATTACTCAGATAGCTTATTTCCACCTCCATAATATCACTTTACTCTAGTCCTGCCTCAGTGTTCTCCAATGAAATGCTTATCCATTCCTGTGCTATCTCTCAGTTCAACTACTCCAATTCACTCTAGCTCTCTCTCCCATATTCTACCCTTAGGAAACTTGAGGTCACCCACAACTCTATCCTGCCTGTGTTTTTACGCACAACAACAGAGCAACTATTCTCGGAGCTGGGCTGAGTTTGGGGAAAATAAGTCTAACAGCGATGTAACAAAGGCATGAGTTGATTGGTTGTAGCACAACTGTTAGCAATTGTGTTTCAACTCTAGTAATTTTGAAAAACCTAATTTTTTCAATAAATGCAGACAAAGTAAGAAAATTCTAGACATTGGTTTGTGGTAAGGGAGAGGAATCTCACAATTTATTACTAATCTCCAGTTTATAATCACTAGTACTAGAGTCAGGGTAAAGTAAGTAAAAGCAACTAAAGTTAAATAAAGTTATTAAAAAGTACAAGCTTGCGGTATGGTAGGACAGTTCAGCTAAGTAGAAGGCCTGCCCTTTGGCATGTGGAGAGATAAGGGCATTTCTCGTGACTTAGACTAGCCTGTGTACTGGAAGTATAGCTGACTATGAAAGTTTTAGCTCTGGATTTCAGCAGCTGGAGTCTGCTCATGTGAGGCAGAGAATTATCCGGATGGGGTATTCAGAGAGGTGGTCAAGTTACAATTTTGGGCAAGCAGGCAGAAAGGGAATGGGTAACTGCCAGACAGTCTGAGAGAAAGGCAGGTCGTACAGGAGTCCCCTGAAGTCTTCCTCAGTAACTGGTGAGCGCAGTGGTGTCTCCTAGGAGTACAGCAAGAGCTCAGCACATGGCATAATGGGTGGCCCAGCTGTATCAGAGGAGGAGGAAAAGAATGGAAGGGCAGTACTAAGAGGCAATTCTTTAGTTGGGGGAACAGATAAGAATTTCTGCACCCATCGATATGATGCCAGGATGGTTTGTTGCCTCCCTGGTACTGGGGTCAAGGGTGTCATAGAACAGCTGCAGGAGATTCTTCTTGGGGAGGGAAAACAGCCAGGGTTTGTACTAACAACATAGGTAGGAATGTGAATGTGGTCCTGCAATCAGAATTTAGGAAGCTAGGTGGAAAATTAGCAAGCGGGATATCTGCACTAAATGATCTCTGATTACTCCCAGTGCCACGTGCAAGTGAGTACAGAATTAGGGAGCTAAACCAAATGAATGTGCACAAAGGTGGGACTGGGACTGCCTCTAGGGTTGATGACATCTGTACAAGCCAGATGGGTCACATATTAGCAGAGCGGAACTGAGTTCCTGGTGGGGCATGCTGCTGGTGAGGGCTTAAACGAGCAGGGGTGTGAGAACTAAGAGAGAATATTACAGAGTAATACCAGGTTGCATGAAACGCTGGAAGGGTTAGATAGAGAATTGTAAGTTAACAGATGGGATGGGGATAAGGGAGAAAGTAATGAAGTCTAAATTCTGGTTACTCTGCAAACATGTGAATAAATGAACATAGTTAAGAAAAATTAGCAAGTTACAGGAACAGATTGCCATGTGGGATTGTGATATTGTGGTGATAACAGAGACCTGGCTCCAGGAAGGCCGGGTCTGGGTGGTAAATATTCCTGGTCACAAAGCATTCAGAAAAGATAGGAAAGGATAAAAAGAGGAAGGATGGTGCTTTAGTTAAGGAAAGCTTTGCAGTTCTGGAGAAAAAAGGATGTTACAGAGGGTTCAAGGACAGAATTGATTTGACGAAAGCTAAACAAAGAATGTCTAATTATATCACTTGGTGTAATCTGTCAACCACCAGCTACTGGGAAGGATGTAAAGGAACAATCAAAAAGGAAATTACAGAAGGTATAAATATCATAATGAGTGATTAATTACCTGTAGACAAAAATAGAAATTGCTGGAAAAGCTCAGCAGGTTCGGCAGCATCTGTGGAGAGAAATCAGAGGGAACATTTCAGGTTGAGTGACCCTTCCACAGAACTTCCTCAGAACTGAGCAACGGTCACTTGACCCAAAACATTAACTCTGATTTCTGTCCACAGGTGCTGCCAGAACTGCTGAGATTTTCCAGCAATTTCTATTTTTGTCTCTGATTTACAGCATCCGCATTTCTTTCGGTTTTTATTAATTACCTGTATGTGGACTGGGCCAGTGTTACTGTAATGGCAGTGAGAAGCATGTGTGCCAATATTATGCCCAGTCCAACAAGAAAGGAGGTACTGCCAGATCATGTCCTTGGAAATGATATGGGCCAAGTTGATCAAAGTGGAGAAACATTTGGAAGATAGTGATCACTGTATCATAAATTTTAAGATGATGGTGGAAAAAAGACATTGGTCAATCCAGAGGAAGAATAATCAACAGAGACACAGACTGAAATGGAGACTAGACCTCAAAGGGAGAAAAGCAGAGTCATGACAGACAGGAACCTAGGTTAATGCAAGAAACAGTAGCTGAGCAATAACTACCTTCAAAGAAGAACTGACTTAGGCACAGTGAAGGAATATTGTCTCAAAAGGGAAATGTAGGATAAACAAATCCAAAGCTCCCTCAATGAAAAAACAGTTAGAAATTAAGATAAAGAAGAAAAAGTGTACTTGTGACAGATGTCAGATAGTAGATACAGTTGAAGACCATGCAGAATACAGAACTGTCAGAAGTGAGGTGAAATAGCAAATCAAAGAAGCAACGAGGAATTCTGAAAAAGACTGGCAGCTAACATAAAGGGAAATCTCATAATCTTCTATCAGTATATCAACACTAAAAGGAAGAGTAATGATCAAAAGGGGGATTTATGCTTAGAGGCAAGAGGCATAAGTGAGGTGTTAAATTAGTACTTTTTTCGTGTCTTTACAAGGCAGATGTGCCCAAAAGGCCACGATGGCAGGAGGAAATACTGTCACTGGAAGAGTTAAAATGGAATAAAAAGGAGATATTAAATAAACTGTCAGTATTTAAAGTCAATAAGGAACTAGGACCAAATGACATGCATCCAAGAAATTGCAAAAGCACAGGCAACAATCTTTTAAACTTCCCTTGATTTGGGCCTGGGACTGGATAACTGGAGTATTGTAAGTATTAATCCTCTGTTCAAAAAAGGCCAGAAATTATCGATCAGTAAATTGAAATTTAGTGTTGCAAAGTTTAGACCACAATCAATTCAGCCCATCAAGTCTTCTCCAACATTCAATGAGGTCATGCCTGATCTGATATTCCTCAACTCCTCCTGCATTTTCCTTATAACACTTGATTCTCTTTCTAATTAAAAATCTGCCCGTCTCAGCCTTGAATGTACTTAAAGACGCAGCCTCCACAGCCCTCCGTGGTAAAGAATTTCACAGATTACCTACCCTCTGAGAGAAGAAATTCCTTCTTATCTCTGTCCTAACTGGGCAACCCTTACTCTGAGATTCTGCTGTCTGGTCTTATACTCTCCCACAAGGGGAAACAACGTCTCCACATCAACCCTGTTAAGTTCCCTACAAAACTTGTATGTTTCAATAAAGTCATCTCTCATTAGAGTCATAGAGGTTTACAGCACAGGAAAAGGCCCTATAAACCTCTGTGGCTCTAATGAGGGGCAACCTTGTTAAACATTCTTCTAAATTCAGTACAGGTCCAACTTACTCAACCACTCCTCATAAGATATCCTTCATTCTTGGGATCAACTTAGCAAACATTCTCTAGACTGCCTCAATGCTAATATGTCATTCCTTACATAAGCAGACCAAAACTATTCACAGTATTCTAGAAATGTTCTAATTAGTGATTTTTACAGTTCTAGCAAGACTTCACTATTTTTATTCTCCATGCTCTTTGAAGTAAAGGCCAACATTCCATTTTCCTTCCCTATTATCTGCAGAAATTGAATGCTGGCTGTTTGCGCACAGATTTATTTATGCACAAGGGCTCCCAAGTTCTTCTGTGCTGCAACTTTCTATAGTCTTTCTCCATAAAAAAAATACAGCTCTACTGTTCTTTTTGCCAAGTGCACAAATTCATAGTGTCCCACATTATATTCCATCTTCCAAGCTTTTTTTCATTTACTTAAATTATCTATATTGTTCTGCAGGATCTTTCTATTATCCTCACCACTTGCAATCCCCTTCTATTTTTGTGTCATCTTGAACTTGACAATCATACATTCACTTTCCTTATCCAAGTCATTAATATATATATAGTAAATAACTATGTTCCCATCACTGATCCTTGTGTCACTCTCGTAGTTACAGGTTGCCATTCTGAAAATGCCCCGCTTATTTAAAACCTCTGCTTTCTATTAATTAGCCAATTCTCCATCCATACTACCTCCAACACCATGAGTTCTTATCTTATTAAGTAGCCTCACATGTGGTACCTTATCAAATGCTTACTGAAAATGCAAATATATACATCTATTGCCTCTCCTTTATCTATCTGGCTTGTTACCATCAAAGAATTCTAGTAAATTTGTCAGGAATGATTTCCCTTTCAGGAAGTCATGCTGACCCTGCTTGATTATATTATGTACTTCCCAATGCTCTGCTCTTACAGTCTTTATAACAGACTCTAAGACTTTTCCAATAACAGATGTTAGGCTAACTGGCCTATAGTTACCTATATTTTGTCTCCTTCCCCTATTGAATAGAAGTGTTACATTGGCAATTTACCAATCTTCCAACACTTTTCCAGAATCTAAGGATTTTGGAAGATTATTACCAGTACATCCGCTATCTCTGTAGCTACTTAATTTAATATTCCAGCATTATGCCCATCACATCCAGGGAACTTATTGGTCTCTAGTTTCTCTAGTACTTTTTCACTTGTGACATTTACATCCTCTTCCCTGCTTTCCCCTTGATTATTTAATGCTTTGGAATGTATTAACATCTTCTAGCATGAAGATGACTGTAAAGTATTTATTTGACTCCTCTGCCATTTCCTCGATCTCATTATTATTTCCTTGGTCTTATTTTCTAAGCAGTCTGTGTTCACTTTGGCCTCTCTCCTCCCTTTTATATTTTAAAGAAGCTCTTGCTGTCTGCCTTGACATTACTTGCAAATTTATCCACAGTTATTTTATTCTTTATATGGTCATCTTTTGTTGGTTTTCAAAACTTAACCAAAACTTATGTCCATGACTGATCTTTGCCACACTGTATTTTTTTCCTTTCAATATGATGCTATCTTTAATTTCTCTGGTTAATAAAAGTTGTATTGTTTCCTTCATAGAATCCTTCTTTGTCACTGGAATAATTCTTTGTTGTGAGCTATAAACCATTTTTTCAAATGTCTGCCATTGATCGCCAATCATCTTTGCTGCTAAACTCCTTTCTGAGTCCACTCCAGTCAGTTTTGTCCTCATTCCTTTGACATTATCCTTATTTAAGTTTATGTAGCTGTTTCCGACACGTTTCATCCTCTCAAACTGAACGCTAGGTTCAACGTGTTACGGTCACTGTTTCCCAGGGGATATTTAACTCAGGAATTGTTTTTCAAATCTACGTTATTACACATTACCAGATCAAAATAGCCTGAGCCCTGGTTGGGTCCATTACAGATTGTTCTAAGAAACTATCTCAGATACATTCTATGAATTTTTCCTTGTGGCGATATCTACCAAACTGACTTTTCCAATCTACATGAAGATTAAAGTCACCCAGGATAAATGTACTACCTTTTGACATGCTCCCATTGTCTTCTGGTTTATTGTCTGTCCTACCATATAGCTACAGGGATCTGTACACCATTCCTCCAAGAACCAGGTTACAGTTGTTCATAACAGGCCCCAATGTTGTACACGAGCAGTTAGTAGGAAAGGTTTATGTAATGCAATGGACATTATTCATTATCTGTCCTTGAGGTCATTTCATATCAATTATCATGGAAACTTCCTTTATTTTAAGTTAAAAGTCTCTACTCTCTCTGGCAAAAGATTAGGTTCAATTAGAGAACAGGCAGGCAATGAAGGTAGCCTTTCCTGGGGTGATTGAATCGGTCTGTGAAATGGGTTTGTAGCCAATCAGCAGTTGCTTTACATCGGAAAATAGCTGACTCATTATGAGTCCATTTTGCTGCAGATGTAGACAATTTCACCATATTTCTTTTGACTAATTATCAGATTTCCCACACCGTAGTTGCTCTAATCTCACAATTATTGTAGTCTATTGGTCAAGGAGCTATAATAAAGTAGATTTTGCTATACAAAACCCTGGTTCGGCCACACCTGGAGTATTGTGTCCAGTTCTGGTTGCCTCATTACAGGAAAGATGTGGAAGCATTGAAAAAGGTGCAGAGGAGATTTACCAGGATGTTGTCTGGAATGGAGGGAAGGTCTTACGAGGAAAGGTTGAGAGAGCTAGGGCTTTTCTTTTCAGAACGACGAAGGATGAGAAGTGACTTGATAGAGGTGTACAAAATGATCAGAGGTGTAGATAGAGTGGACAGCTGGAGACTTTTTCCTAGGGTGGAGGTAGCTATTACGAGGGGGCATAGTTTTAAAGTGAGTGGAGGTAGATATAGGGGAGATGTCAGAGGTAGATTTTTTACTCAGAGAGTGGTCGGGGCGTGGAATGCATTGCCGGAGAGGGTAGTAGAGTCAGCCTCATTAGGGGCATTTAAGCGGCTATTAGATTGGCATATGGATGATAGTATAAGGTAGGGGTGGAAGTTAGATAGACCTTAGGATTATGGTAAAAGTTCAGCACAACATTGTGGGCCGAAGGGCCTGTACTGTGCTGTACAATTCTATGTTCTATGTTCTATTGATTGAGGAAGCGTTGAAACAAAAACAATATCATCTGGAAACAATTCTCATTCTGAGATGATCAGGAACAAATATTCTGCCACTTACTTAAGATGTATACCAATCAGGAGAAAATAGGGTCATGCTTACATTTTTAATGGAATATTTCAGGTTTTTTATTGGATGAATAAAGTCTCAGTTTTACTTATTTCCCTTAAAATAGAAAGAGAAACCAATAGCAGTGAACTGATATCAACTCTGGGAATCGCTTCAGACTAAAGTATTGTATAAAAGTCAAAAAAGGAGAAAATGAAGTCCATTCTCTGCTTTGCCCTTGGACTTGTCCAGTTCTGTCACCACTGCTCCACCACCTATCTGCTACTCTCTCCTTCCACCCCACCATAACATTGCCCTGATTTTGAGGAGTTCAGCCCTGAACTATTGAGCTAGGATATCCAAAGGAGGAGGTCTCATCTGTCAATATTGTGATTGAATGATGTCCATTATCACTTACCAAATTGTTCAACATTTTATAAAACAAGCACAACATTCAGCTGAAGACAATGTAGTTCAAATTCATACACTAGGCTGAACCTCTAATGGCAGGATTGAATCAAATTGTACAGAACATTCTAGCATCTTCCAACACTCACCCCATACATAATTACAGAAATGTCTTGAAAATTGCTTGTGTCATACATTTCATTTTCAATGTGAGAGCATAATTCAAAAAGCCCAGACCTCAACCTTCAGATAATTTATTGCATTTTATTGGAACACAAATAGCTCTCATATCAGATGGAGTTTATAGTCCGTCAGTATCGTTCTGCAACCAGTGTCACCTCTAATCTCACCTGATTTCTTCTTTGAAGAACTTCCTGCACAGAGATGTTCCTATACAGGCATTGCATTTATCCAAACCCAAAAAGTTCCTGCCAAAATTGTAGACTGGTTTCAGCTTTGTAACGTTAGCAGTACCTTTAGCTCTTGTATTCAATCTTAGAGACAAGGATTCCAGAGATATCAAGACCAAGATGAGACGGCTCCACAAATTTGCTAAACTCTGCACATACATCTTTTCACACTTCATTAAAACTGCTTCATATGCCTTCACTATGTGTGCAGCAACTGTTCGCCAAAAAGTTAAGTGAAACTTTTGCAAATGGTTCATGAAGTATTTTTGAGGTAGATACAAAAACAGGAGTGACGTCTTGGTCCGTCCATCAGCCTCTAGTTGATTGTTCTTAAAGGAAGTATGGAGCATGCTGATAATTTGGTTGCTATGGTGATACTTCCTCATCAACTCCAGCGCAGGAATGTGATGGGGCATGGCATCTGTTTTCCTCCTATCTCTATGCTGCACAATAACTTCAACATACTCATTTGCTCTGCTATACATAATGGTAGGATATCCTGATTTTATTTGGAAGCTTTTCCAACAGAGCAGACACCTCTCCGTGACGTTAGTTATAAGTTAAGTGCCAATGGATTTCTGGACTGTGGAAGGGGAGGTTCTAATGGTTGACCTTCTAATTGTTGGTTCAGTATTCAACAAAATTTCAGCTTTCTTGTCATAACGAGGAAAATTAAACACTTAATCGATACTGGAGTTTTCCTTCTCAAGGGAATGAACAGAGAAAATATTGTCTGAGCAGTCCACACCACTGAGCACTGTGGCATATGGGGCAGACTGTACCACTGGTCACCTTCTGGGGGGTTTGCTGTCAACATACTCTTAGGGACGGATGAGCTGACTGACCGTGGGACACAAAGTAGCTCCAACAAGAAGAGGCACTCATTTTACAAAAGGTACTTTATTCCATGTTAGCAATGAATTACAAGTTACACTGATGTGATAGACAGTGTTACAGAGACTAGGAGGAGCGTCTGGCTAATAAGTCTCACTCCTCCAAGGCTGTCCCTTTTGACACCATACACATGCATGTTATGCATTGCTTCAATTCACACTGATAAGTTTAACCAGCCTCATCTTTAAATTGGTGTGACTGTGATTGGGCGAGGGAAGGGGAGGAATTTGTGACTGTGATCGGGGGAGGGGGAGGGGTGTGTGACTGTGAATGGGGCATGGAGAGGGGAAGAGGAGAGGTGTGTGACTGTGAATGGGAGAAGAGCATGGCCATGTGACTGTGAGTGGGGGGTTGGGGTGCGTGACTGTGAATAGGGAAGGGGCAGGGAGGGGTGTGTGACTGTGAATGGGGGAGGGGCAGTGGTTTGTGACTATGAATGAGGGAGGGGCAGGGGTGTGTGACAGTGAATGGGGGAGGGGTGGGGTGTGTGACTGTGAATGGGGGAGGGGCAGGGATTTGTGACTGTGAATGAGGGA
>NC_063342.1:39670235-39696564 GCF_021869965.1 Rhincodon typus | reverse complement strand
TGAATGGGGGAGGGGCAGGGGTGTGTGACTCTGAATGGGGGAGGGGTAGGGGTTGGGGTTTGTCAGTGAGGGGTTGGTGACTCTTCCACAGAAGGTAGCCGGATTAACTGACTACTGCCAGGATATGCCTGAACTTCCTGTGAAATTCCTGTCTTTGTTGCCTGGAGTTAGCAGTTTTGCTACCTCACAGGGGCGGTATTGGTCTTAGATGCCAAGGTCCAAGATTGTCTCCTCATCGGGGGTGAGGAGTGAAGCATCAAACAGCCATCTGGCCATCTTGGCCCCGTGATGGGTTGGAATGAGAGAAAGGGAGGGACAGAGTGCATGGCTGTTAGTGCTGCTGCAGCAATCGGTAGTGAGATGTCCTGAGTGAGTGAGAGGATATTGCAGAGGGTCTGTGGGGTTAGTAATGTGTGGTTTAGAGCAATTGGGGAACATGCTGCAGCCTGTAATGAGTGGAATAGAGCATGAACCTTGGGTGGAGGTGGGTTCTAAGGCAATGAGTGAGTGAGGATGAAGAGTTTGACACTAACCCTGGGGGAACAGTGATGGTGATTGAACTTCTTCCTTCACTGCTTGGCCGTTCCTTGGGACCATGGTGACTACATTTTCCCTTGCTGCAGGCTGGCAGGATGCAGTGTTTTGACCTCCCGTGCTAATCTCGTGACAGGATGATATCCGTGAGCTGCACCAGCCAGTCCACCAGGAGCATTGGTTCCTGAGTGAAAAGTGAGGTGAATGTAGTGAACCATACACAGCAGCTATGGAATGACAGTGCTTGGTCAGGTGTACAATAACCTGTTAAAAACTGGACCAGCACCAGGATCCACAGGAAATTCAGGGGCATCCTGGAAGCGATGAGTACATTTGACTCCTGTAAGTGGAAGAATCAGGCTAGCATTGGGAATGAGGGGCTCCAAAGGGGCATGGAGTTAGTTAATCAGACATGTTTGGGATGGTCATGTGAGAAAACTCACTGGGGCTCACAGGGAGAAACCCTTTGTGAAATATGACAAAATGGCACTTGGTCGAAATATGTCAAGAGTCAGTCCATTATTCTGGTCAGCTTTGGTTACCAACTAAATGTCGAAACATGTGCTACGCCAAGGGCAACGGATAAATTTGTTGAGGCAGGAGATGACTGGGAGAAGGCCAAATCTGGCCAGGCTGTCATTTGACAGAAACAGAAAGGGAACTGCTATTCCTTCTGATGTAACAAATAGTGACATTTTCCAAAATATGGGACATTTTTTTTGCGTCTTTTAAGGACTTCTGTTTAGACTATTCAAAACATAACTTTCATATTGCGGGCTGCATACGTGTGCAGAAGACTTCTTCCAATATTGAAATAAAACCTGTCCTCATCCAGGTTGCTAACAAAGAGACTCTGATAGCCTACACATTAGTGCAGATCAGGAATAACATTTCCCTGTCTGACTCTTTTTGATCTGTACATCCTTTGCTTACTATGATCTGCCTGTACCACTTGTAAACAAAGCTTTTCACTGCACTTTGATTCACATGACAATAAATCAATCAATCAATCAATCAATTACACATAGACAGGCATGTTAAATCTTTAAGACTAATGATGTGAGACTAGATTATATCAACTGAGAACTGGAAACAGGCTGCCTGCCCAGCTGCACTCTTGGCTGTGGATTCTGGATGAAATGGGAAAATTATTTGAAACAGAAAATACTTTGACAATAAGACAATTTCTATGTCTCAAAAGTTACCAAAGTTTGCCTGAAGATATCAAAAAACATTGAAAGGATTATTTATTTTTCAATTCCACTAGCACCCAGTTGGATACTATGATGAGTTCCCAGCCTGCCATCGGTTAAATGCTGATGGTGATTGGATGGTGTCCTTAAGGAGCCCTCCAACTCTGGGCATGATTGCAGGAGTCTCTGCTCTACAACCTCCCAGCTAACCATACCCTGTCCACTTCTAAATTCATCAGGGGAGGGCATTAAAAAAATTCCACCCTATATCTTTTGCCAGTTATACTGACCTTAGGTTGTTGAGCAAGTTATTAAGACTTTCATGGAGTCATTTCTATTTTCCATTTCTCCCACATCTGAAATGAATCCCCAGACTCCACAGAGAAGTACATTGTACATTCAGCGTCCCTCTGTTATTCCAAATGTAAACAAACAAGGTTCATAACACATGGAAGCAGCAGAGTGGAGTGGATTATATACTGGGTAGGAAAACTATACAAGGACAAACACATGGTAAATCTGAGGTGAAAAAAGGCACCCCCCTTGCTGTAATAGCTCAACCTATCAGCATCCTGTTCCCATGCTGCATAATTTGGTGTTCCTTTTATTAAGTCTGTTCTTTTTTACATCCTCGACCTGATCATTGCAAGACAAAAAGCTTTGAATTTGTGCAATTTCTGCACTGATATAACTCAGAGACTCTTAATTGCATTTAAAACAGCATTGCAGTCAGGAATTTCCCTGAGGTTCTCCTAATCAGCTTCTATATCTCTTCCAACCGAGTTATATGTCTGAGTACTTTGCTCTTCTGCCTGCTGCCAGAGTACACCCCCCCTTTAAGAAGTGCTGGCTGCCTTTAAGTGGTGTTTGAGCACCCAGTTTCCTACACCTCATGAATTAGTGTGTAAATAATAAGCAGCATGCCCAATAATTGTATTGTTTTTCATGGAGATCGCAACACTATCTTGTATGGTGGTTGTGTGACCATTTTCAGGCAATTTTTTGATATCTGGATAGATTGTGCTACAATTGTAATAACTGCAGAATCATGCCTTTGTTTTAATGAGCTCATGTTGCACAGTTCTAAATGTGATTTTTTAATTGCAGTACAGAACCTGGAGTAATGTAACTAGATAGAAAATACTGTATAATAAAACTTTGCTGTTTATTTAAGTTGAGCATTTCTTCCATTGAAGTACTCATGTTAACAACGTTCTTCATTTGATTGAATTAGACTATATCAAAAAGAAGGCTTGCTGGCAGCAAATCTACCTGAGGCATCCCAGATAGTTTAGCTACACCATATCATAAATGATGGCAGTGCTGAGGATTTTGCTCAGTGTAATAGGAAGTGTAATCCTGCTGACTCTGTTAGTTATGATGTGAAATGCTTGGAAAAATAACCTAGATGGCAGGAGAGTATTGCTTAAGAAGTTAAAACCTAAGCAAAATGTCATAAATTGGAAAATATTTGGGAAAAAGTTTTAGAACATCAAATATCCTGTTTTGTAAATGAGTCTAAACCATGTCAAGAGAGTTGTGAAGCCATACACCCATCTATATGATCCAGGTGAATGTGAGGAATAGAACTTTGTCTAGTTTGTGAAATTCAGCCTGACACTTCACATAAATAATTCTAATGTGTTACTTTGTCTTTGCCTCCTTTTCCTCTCCCAGAAATCTCACCCAGTAAATCGGACAGATGTAATTTGGGGCTTCATTATCCAACCTCAAAAACTCTCTGAAGTTTTCTCCCCTGGTTGTGAGGCAAGTCTCCACCCTTCTAACTGGGTTAGCATGCAATATTAACAATTATGTCAATGAGTTTAAACCAATGAATTGCATCTTACTTTCAAATACAGTTTCTACCAGTTGACTGATGATGTGAAGAAGTAAGTAAGCACCCATGCGTTAACCATCTGATTCATATAATCACTACTTCAAGTGCAAAATTTTTAAAAAATCAGTAAAACTCAAACCAGCCAGTGAAACAAAATAAGCTGCTTACTTACCGAAAGCACTTGCCTGACCTTGTTCCTGACAGAACTGCATGGTTCTTTTTAATATACAAATAAACTCTGCTTTTCCAGTCACTTTTGTTTACTCATTATTGTGTTACTGTACTGCCCCATCTACAAATCCGAAATATTGTTAAGCCACCAACGTTATTCAATAAATGGTGGATCCTTTTAAATTATCCTGATCGTGCCTAATAAATGTATCTAATATTTGTGTCACTTTCTACTCATGGTATAAACTAGGAAAAATATCCTAAACTTGTAAGTGTACTCAACCTTCCAGTTTTGCCGTCATTGTCCCTGTTAATGCTATTCAGCATTTGCAGAAGCAGTGGAAGAAAATCTGATTTACATCGGCCCAAAGGTTGCTGATGACACTGACACTACATTCTGTTGCCAGTCTATGTTATGCAGCTGGAAAACCTGACAGCTGCCCACCATTTTAGACTGCTAGACCATCAGGTAAAACAAGTTAAAACTGAAAAAAACTGCGGATGCTGTAAATCCGAAATAAAAGCAGGTCTGGCAGCATCTGTGGAGAGAAAATTGAGTGACCTTCCTGTCAACTCATCATTTCTTTCAGGTGGATTTAAAAAAGCCTCAAGACACTATTTGAAGATGAAGAATGGAGTTCTCTCAGTGCCCTGACTAATACTTTATTTCTCAACCAACAGCACAAAAATGAACTATCTCATTCTGACATAAAATATAGGCTATTGATCCTTAAAATGTCGTTGACTAATTTGGTAATCTAGAACTTTGGTTTGATGGAAGAATACTTTAAAATGGCAGCCAAAGTCACTTGACCTGAAAGTACCAATTTCACAGAAATTTGCAAAGAAATAAAATAGCTAAGACTGCCTAACATACCCTGAGGGAGCTATCCAAGGACAATTACCTGAACATTAAAATTCATCACCTGCAAAGTCCAGCTCACAATGAGATCTTCAAACCTTTAAGGAGGTTGAGACTTTTTGATCACAAGTAATGCCAGTAGAAAGATGTCAATCAGAAACTCATCTGCAAACAAAGGGATTGAAATTCCTATTTAACTCAAAGAATAACAGATGAACTCTAACAATGGATTACCGAAACTCTTCCTTAAAAATATGTTGTCCCCATTGTGAGTCAACAACCAGGATTAACTGATCAGAACACAAGCTGTCCTATAAGAAGCATGATTATAAGCAATGTGGGTTTTGCTGCAGAAAAGATGCATCTAAGTTATGTCCAGAAAGATCCAGTACCATCAAGAAGGACATTCTGTCCCCTTGGAACTAATATCCCGAGTTGAGGAAAAGGTGTTCAGCCTGAGAGCATACTTACTGTTAATGAAAATCTCTTGAAAACATCCAACAGTCTCCCAAAGGACAACCAGCTCAATATAGAATTTTTTTCTGAAGAAGGGTCTAGACCCGAAACGTCAGCTTTCCTGCTCCTCTGATGCTGCTTGGCCTGCTGTGTTCTACACCTTGTTATCCAACATAGGATTCCGTTGCTAAAAAACTGTAAATGTGCCTGCAAATCCACCTCTCCTCACCTGCACTTTGTTCTGCTTGCTTGTATATTTTGTGTGTGTAATGTGGAAGTCGGGGTGGGATTTTACCTGTTAAATAAGTTCTAAACTTCACTTGAATGAGTGTCAATAAAACTAACTCTTTAATCTTGATTAAAGTAAGGAGATTTATCTGGGATGTTCCTCTTAGAATTAATGCATGGTTGAGTACGTATCAAATTGTGAGAAAAGTATATCTGTTTAAACATTCAATACCAATCTCAGGAGTGAAAAGAAAGGAATTTATTCACCCTTCTGGACCTGATTGTAACTGTTGTACGTGTTGCGATGCCAACACAACTACTTTGTAGTTGCTGTAGTTCGCTGCCACCAAGTGAATCATAATGAGAAAAGGCTTTTGTCTTAAACAAGATGTGGTTTATTGTATGATAGCAATCTGGTATGAGTTACAATAAAAGAAGTATTGTTATGAAGATTATGAGGCTACAAGTATTCACTTTATAAATTCCTGAACTGTTCTGCCTTTTTCCCCACCCAAATCTGTATGATATCATTAGATTGAACAGGTCTTAGTGCAGTAACATTAACCCTTACAGAACCATTACATCTGTCTCCAAGCATTTTCCCAAGTTTACCATTTATACATTCATGTATAAACGGTAAATCCTCTGTATCTGCAAAATCATGAATTGTGAATTTGTCTATCCATGCTAAAAAATAAGTAACAACAAAATCAACATCCGCAGGCAAAAATCCCATATCCGTGATTTTTAATGAGCTCTGCACTTGCAAATTTCATCATTCACAGGGATTCTCAGGAATGGAACCTTGTGGATACGGAGGAAAGACTGTAATTGCATATTTCTCTACAATATCTCCCAAGTCTCCTTACTTCACAAATTCAGGTGGTTTGCAGATTTCACAATGCTTCCAGTATGCATTTCTTCAGACTTGGAAGATTGGTAGCTTTTTGGCTTGAGAACTGCTGACTCTGATTCTGTTCTTTACCCTGTGATTTTTTTTCTATTCATTTGTGGGATGTGGGCATCGCTGGCCAGTATTTCTTGCCCATCCTTAGTTGCCCTTGAGAAGGTGGTAGTGAGCTGCCTTCTTGAACTGCTGCAGTCCTCCTGCTGTGGGTTGACCCACAATGCCACTAGGGAGGGAATTCCAGGATTTTGATCTAACAACAGTGAAGGAATGGCAATATATTTCTAAGTCAGGATAGTGATTGGCTTAGAGGGGACCTTGGAGGTGGTGGTGTTCCCATATGCCTGCTGCCCTTGTCCTTCTAGATGTAAGTGGTCGTGGGTTTGGAAGGTCCTGTCTGAGGATCTTTGATGAATTTCTGCAGTGCATCTTGTAGGTAGTACATGTTGCTGCTACTGAGAGTTGGTGGTGGAGGGAGTGAATGCTTGTGGATGTAGTGCCAATCAAGAGAGCTGCTTTGTCCTGGATGGTGTCAAGCTCTTGAGTGTTGTTGGGGCTGCACTCATCCAGGCAAGTGGGGAGTATTCCATCACACTCCTGACTTGTGCCTTGTAGATGTTGGACAGGTGAGGGATTCAGTGATGGTAACGCCATTGAATGTTAAGGGGCAGTGGTTAGATTGTCTCTTATCGGTGATGGTCATAGCCTAGCATTTGTGAGGCACGAATGTCATTTGCCACTTGTCAGCCCAAGTCTGGATATTATCCAGATCTTGTTGCATTTGAACATGGACTGCTTCAGTATCTGAGGAGTCATGAATGGTGCTGAACATTGTGCCATCATCGGCGAACATCCCCACTTCTAGTCTTATGATGGAGGGAAGGTCATTCATGAAGCAGCTGAGGATGGTTGGGCCAAGGACACTTCCCTGAGGAACACCTGCAGAAATGTCCTAGAGCTGAGATGATTGACCTCCAACAACCATGACCATCTTCCTATGTGTCAGGTATGACTCCAATCACCAGAGAGTTTGCCCCCTGATACGCATTGAATCTCTGTAACTCATTGTCATCATGATCTTCCTCACTGAGGTCATCCCATTAATTATTTGCAAATGATTGCTTCAAAAAGAAACAAGGTTCCAGTGGTTCCTGTGTACAATTTCCTCAACAACTGCTGCTGGTCTGCTGCCTCTTGAACAACTGATCCCTTCCTGTGGGGTCAATAATTGTGGAGCTGGAAAAGCACAGCAGGTTAGACAGTATCTGAGGAGCAGGGAAGTCAACGTTTCGGGCCAAAACCCTTCATCAGGATCTGTTCCTTTCCTGTTATATTTCTAGTTGTCCTTTACCCAAATGTGTCAGTTTCTTCTTAAATATGTTTTTATAGTCCTGGGCACCTAATTAGGAGTCAATCTCTTGGGCAGCATAGGGAGGTGAGGCTTTAGTTTTCTGTTGATCTGCAATTCTGACTGGTTTGGAGTGCAGTGGACCAGTAATTTAGTAATGTTGTATAAAAGTCAGCAATTTTCTTCATAAGAGACTTAACTATCCGGACCCAATGCTTGGCTTCCCCATTTGACTATTGGTATCTGGGTGAGCATGTTCAAATGCAAAACAGGCTGCAAATTGGCTGAAAAGCTCTTTAGAAAGCTATAGTTCATTATCTGACACAACAGCATCAGGGATTCCATGCAAGACAAATATCTCATTCAAGAGTCTGACAACTGACTTTCTGGTGGTGGAATATCACATTGTTTCCTTAATCCATTGGGAAAGATAATCAACAGCAATTAGCCATATACAATGAATAGGTCAGTTCTCACCCTGTGAAGAAACTGGTGGGTATCAGTGGCTGTGGGTATCTTGCTGCACTGGTCTGTGAGTTGTGTAAGTTTCATCATCAGACATGAAGTCTCTAATCTTCTATAAGAGTCCTTACCATTACACTGATGCCTGAACATTATTTCTCCACTTGCTGATCCCCAAGTATCCCTGATGTATCTTTTCTAGGATGGCTTCCCACAGTGAAGCTCTGGAATGAGCAACTTTCCATTTAAGGGTAAGTCGTCCACAAACAGGAAATGGTGTTGATGCTTGAAATAGTTCATCATGATCAACTAGTTGAGGCTCTGGTCTAGCCAACCTTCATCACAAGACTGACAAATGGCAGCACATTCTCAATCTTTCTTTTGTTTCTGTTGTATTTCATAGAATCATAGAATCCATGCTGTGTTGAAGCAGGCCATTTGGTCCATCAAGTCCGCACCAACCCTCTGAACAGCATCCCAAACTATCCCTGTAACTCTGCATTTCCCATAGCTTATCCATCTAGCCTGCATATCCCTGGACACTATGTGCAATTTACTATGGCCAATCCACCTACCCTGCATATCTTTGGACTGTGGGAGAAAATCGGAGCACCCGAAGGAAACCCACACAGAGAGAACATGCAAACTCTACACAGACAGCTGCCCGAGGATGGAATCAACTGGGTCCCTAGCGCTGTGAGGCAGCAGTGCTAACCACCGTGCCACCCCTGATTCAGTGAGATTGAGCTTGTTTCCGCTTGCTGTTTTCTGCATTGCTGTGGTCCAAGTATTCAACTCAATTTCACAAACCATGATCTGCATCATTTGTTTTTAATCTGTCTACCTGACACTTTGGGCAGCACATCAAGAAAGTTCTCAAGGAAGCCCAGCACATAGTCCCCAACTTAAGGAAGCCCAGCGCAGACTCCTGGCCTTGAGGTGAAGCCCAGCGCAGACTCCTGGCCTTGAGGTGAAGCCCAGCGCAGACTCCTGACCTTGAAGAAGCTTGGCATTGACTCCCCTTGATGTGAAGCCCAACACGTACTCCTGGGCTTGTGGAAGCCCAGTGTGGACTCCCTGCTCTAGAAGAACTGTAATGCTGAATTTTTACCTTTATTTCTTTATTTTTCTAATTTATACTTAAGATTTTGTAGCTAGACATCTCTGTACCTAGCATAATAAAGACTGTAATGCTGATCTTTTAACTTTCTTCACTTATCTAATTTATACATAAGGTTTTGTACATAGGTATTTTTGTACCCAAGATGGTCTGGAAATGCTGACTTTGTACACTTTTCACTGTATCATGTAGCCTTGTACTTGAGGAAATGTAACAATAAACCTAATTCTAACTCTAATATCCACCAACGTCTGTAGTTTCCCAATGTACGTGTTTCGCCTCATGGGGCAACGTCATAAATTGGAGTAGGAATCTCTGTATCTGTGGAAAAATCCTTTCCATCTCTTTTACATTTAACAGGGAGACCAATGACTTATGGTCCATTTCTGTGAGTATATTCAGGCCAAGAATATAGACTGAAAATCTCTCACACGCACAAATGACCAAGAAAACCTCCTTCTCTATAACTGCATAACATGACTGACAATGTCCTGGAGGCATGATACACTGCTTTCCGACAGCCATCTGTTTTCTCGTGAAAATGCCAGGAGAAGCATCCACGGCTGAGATAGTTGGAAAGGATGGATTGTATTGGGGTGAATATCTGTGGATGTCAGCATGCCCTTGATATTTTGGAAAACCTCCTCCTTGTACAGGTTCCAAAAACCTGAGGAGATGCCTCAAGGGTTCAATTGTAGTTGCCAAGCGAGACCTAAAAATCTCTGGAGATGGTGAATCAATTTTGGAGTGGGAAACCCCTTAACAGCCTCTGTTTTCTGTGGGTCTGGCATTATTCCATCTTTGTTCACAAAGGAGTCTGAGGATCGAAGGGATTTCTTGGAAAATTCACATATCAGTCAGGGTAAACCCATTGATTTATAGACATTTTAAAACTTCATGGATCCTCTGATCACATGCTGTCATCTGTGTGGCCAATAACATCTTCAAGAGCTTGTGAAATATTCCACATAGTTTACTGAAAAGGAACTAAAGCAATTCCAAATAGGAGTCTGTTGAAGTGGTTAAATAAAGATTAGTACCTGTTGTGAATGCTCCTTTTTAACTTGTAGTCCTCTCAGCTGTTCTGTCAATTTACAATCTCACCATTGCCGAACAGGGATTTTTAATTGTACATACAGTGTTCCAATTCCTTTTACTTCCTCTTTGATCGTTGACTTGTGACAGTTCCTAAAGATTCTTGTTTTCTACAGAATCTGTAACTACAAGCTATGACTAGTTTCTAGCTTATTCTTGAGTCTGAATTTTATTGAATTCAAATTTCACCATCTTCCACAGTGGGATTTGGAAACCATGTTCCCAGAACAATGGAACTCCGAATTACCAGTTCAGTTACGTTACCACTACAGCACTGTCTCCCCACTCTTACTTCTGTATTTGTTTCATCAGATTTGAAGTAAAAGCCTTCAACACCAAATGCTGCTTCTCCTTTCTTGCTGTTTCCATGAGGTTCTCTGCAAACTAATTCACTCTTCAGCTGCTAAGTGTCTGAATAAATAGCTTTTTGAAGCTATAAGTCTTTCAAGATGTGAATGTCCAGTGCTACACTTGGGTTCAGTGGAATTCTCTTTATCATTATATTTTCGTCTTTGCTGTTAAATTTTGTTCTTAAAATCTAATCAAGTCTGTAATTAGAAGAAGCTGGAAAGTGCAATGTAAATATATTAAATTTATTTCTTTCTTGCAGTTCAAATGAGGTAAATGCACTTTGTAATGAGAGCTGATCGGTAATTAGTTAAATAATCAGGTAATCTGGTTGAATCTGGTTCCTCTGGGCTCATTTTAGTTGGTTATAAATATAGGGTTTTTAATGCAACTAAAGGCAAATGAGTGCAGTTAAGCAAATGGAAAACAAACCTGGAATTTGATGACTGGGGAGATCAGTGAAATGATGGGTGGGACTGGTGATGACAGTGTTGTTTCCTTTGGTTTTTTCACCTTTCTCACACTGGAGGAATAAGTGCTTGCTCCATTACAGGGAAGGGATTTAGCGGTTTGGTGATTACCTGTTAAGTGATTAAGTTCTATTCTATTCTTAGGTTCAATATAGTTTCACCAGTTGATGGCCGAGTTCAATAACATATGAAAATCAGCATAAGTAAATGAATAATATAAATAACGAAACCTCATTAATGGTGACTGGACAAGTGATGTGTCAAGACTGTAGCATTTGGAAACTTCTGGATACCATTGTGATGCAGCAAATGTGTTGAAATTGAAGCAGCTTTGGCTCAGAGTTTATGAGCTTGAGGCTGAACTGCAGACACTGTGATGCATCAGGTAAGGGGAAAGTTGTCTGACTTCTTTGTATCAGGAGGCAGCTACATTAATTAGGATAGGGTCTTCTGATTTTCTCAGTGGTAAGGAATAGGGTGTTGTAAGTGTTAATGAAGCAGGTAGGGGAACTCAAGAGCAGGAAGCACAACAGTGTCCGTCTGCAATCATCCAACAGATTTGAGGTTCTTTCAACCTGTTGGATGAGAGTGTAGATAAGCAACCCCAAACTCACTTATCTTTATAGCCATAGGAATAATGCGACAGAGTTCTCTAACAGAGGTCCCACACAGTTTTTAATACTACTTTGCAGGCTTTGTTTGAAATAGCTGTACCTTGACCAATATCTTCCCATGATGCAGTTCGTTTGTCAGGATACCAGCTTCTTTGCTGCCCACTCGTGAAATAAAACGCTGCCTTGTGGAATTTCACCACAACCAGTTTACATTCATCAATAGCAAAGAAAATAAGATATATTACATTAGACATGAATAAGTAACTTAAAGACTGGTGTGGGAGAAGTGGATTCTGGTACATGAGACCCTGGTATCAGTGGGAGCTGTACCAGGCAATTGGACAAGCTAGACCAGGACCACTTCTGTACCACAAGCCGATAATCTATACCTGAACCATGCTGGGACCCCAGTGTTCTTGTGAACTGCGTAAATCAGGAAGTAAAGAGAATTTCAAGTTAAATATTGGTCATAAGGGATCAGTCATGGAAAAATGTGGTGTATCATAGAGTAAAGACAAGTTAAGAGAGGAAAATACAGGAAATGATAGTCAAACAATGGCAGGAAGGGACAGAGGGAAATAAATCTAGAACTTCTATAATCTAAATATTGACAATTAAGATGTGATGCTACGAATTTAACAGATAAAGGCTGAATATCTGAAAGCATGGAGCATTCATAACAAAATGAACATGTTGATAACATGCATTGAAGTGAATAAATATGACCCGATCCATTGCACCGGCTGCAAGACGACCAGGATTGGGTCCTGAATATTTAAGGGTATCTGGTATTCATGAAGAATAAGAAGCTAGGCAAAGGTGGGGGCATGGCACTCATAATCAAAGATGGTAGTATGGAATAGTTAGAGAGACTTTGGTTCAGGAGACCAAGATGTAGAATCTATTTGAGTGGAGATGAGGAATAGTCAGGGAATGAAGTCATTAGTGAGATCGTCTATAGGTCCCCTAACAGGAACCACAATGCAAGATGAAGTTTACGAGAAATACTTAGTACCTGTGATAAAGGGATGGCAATAATGGATCACTTTAATCTACTTATAAACTGGTAAAATCAGCATGGCGGTACTAGCATGGATGAGAGGTTCATATAACACTTTCTCGAAAGATAGTTTCTTAGAGCACCATATACTGGAACTGACCAGAGAGTGGGTTATATTATGCTTAGTAATGTGACAGGATTAATTGAACAGTACAGGTACCCCTAGGTCACAGAAGCTATGATAAGATTGAATTTTACGTTTAGTTTGAAAGGGAGAAGGTTGGATCTAAGACTAGTAAATTAAACTTAAATAAAGCCAACCAAGTGGGCTTGAAAGCTGACTTTGTTGAAATGAACCAGCATTCTAGGCTTAATGATAGATTAAAAGAGACATAGTGGCAGGCATTTAAGGGAATTTTTCAAAATACCCAGAATATATTCCTACTATTAAAACACTTTAAAAGGAAGGCCTAACATCTGTTGTTAACTAAAGAAGTTAGGGAAAGCATCAAGCCTGAGGGTAAAGCATAGAACAAGTGGCAAGTCAAATGATTGGCCAGAATATGAAGAATGGCAGAGAATGACTGAATAAAGGTAATCAGGACAAAGAAATAAAAGTGTAAAAGGGAGTCAGCTACAAATATATAAATGGGAAGGAAGAGTTTTTATAGATATATGAAAAGGAAAAGAGGAAGTAAAGTAAGTATTGGTCTTCTAGACAGTTAGAATGGAGAATTAATAATAGGTAAGGAAATAATGGATTAAATGAACACATATTTCTCTTCTGTCTTCGTTATAGTGGATTTGGACAACTTTCTAGTAATAGCTGTAAATGGGAGGTGAAAGGGAGAGAGGAAATTAGGAAATTAGAATCACCAGTGAAGCAGCACTAAGCAAAATGATGGAGCTATGGGGTTTGAAAGTCTCTGCGTCTAAATAGTTTTCACCCTTTGGCCTATAACAAGGTAGCTAATGAGGTAGCAGATGCATTGTTGTTAGTTTTCTAACATTCTGTAGATTCCATCAGACTGCCAGGTAGCGAATATAACTCCTCCTTTCAAGAAAGGAGAGAAGCAAGGAACAGGAAAATATACTTGGTATCTGTTGTGGAGAAGGTGTTAGAATTGACTGTTACAGAACTTAAAGTGCATTTAGAAAAGCTCAAGTTAGTCAGAAAGAGACAATGTGGCTTCATAAAGGGGAACTCGTGTTTAATCCTCCTCTACACTGGGGAGATGAAACACTGACAGGGTGATTACTTTGCAGAACGCCTAAGTTCTGTCTGTAAAAATGCCCAGTCTGCCAGACCTGCTGAATTTCGCCAGCAATTTCTGTTTTAATTTCAGAACTCCAGCATTCACAGTTCTTTGCTTTATTTTCATATTTAATCTATTTATTAGACTTGTTGCAAGTGTTAACATGTTGTGGATAAAGGGGAGCCCATAGATGTATCGTCAATGGATTTCCAGAAGATGTTTGATATGTTGCCATATCAAGGCCTATTGTGCAAACTAAAAGTTCATGGTATAGGGGTAACATATTAGCATGGATAGAAGACTGGAAAATAGAGTAGGCATTAATGGGTCTTTGTCTGAATGGTGGTCCTGTAGGAGTCTGTGCTGGCTCTCAATCATTTTACAATTTACACCAATGGCATAGGTGAGTGGGGTGTGGGCATGGCAGATAATTCTGCAGATGTCACAAAGATGGGTAGCAAAATGAGTTGTGAGGTGGTTGTGGATGAATGTAGATATGTCGAATAAGTGGAAAAAAACTTGGCAGATTGAGTATGATGTGTGAAAATGAGAAGTTGTTCGCTTTGATAGGAAGAATGAAGAAACAGAGTAATATTTAAATGGAAACCAGTTGCAGAAATTTGAGATGCAGGGGGATTTAAGTGTTGTAGTGAATGAGTCATTAGAGGTTAGTATGTAGGTGCAACATGTAATCAGGAAGGCCGATGGGATGCTATCCTTTATTGTGGGAGGAATTGATCATAAAAGTAAGCATCTCAAACAAAAACAGAAAGTGCTGGAGAACCTCAGCTGGTCTGACTGCATCTGTGGAGAGAGAAACAGAGTTAACATTTTGAGTCCAATGACTCATGATCAGAATATTATTATTTAAGTAAGGATATTATGCTTGTTATATAGGGCATTGCTGATACAGCATGTCAAATACTGTGCAGTTTTAACCTCATTTAAGAAGGATGTAAATGTGTTGAAGGTGGTTGAGAGGAGGTTTACAAGAATGAGTTGGTTGTCTTATGAGGAAAGGTCGGATTGGCTGGGCTAGTTTCCACAGGAGTTTAGAATGAGGAGAGCCTTCACTGAAGTGTATAAGATCTTAAATACTCTTGACAAAGTGGAAATAGAGAGGATGCTTCCTCTTATAGGTCAGTTCAGGACTGGAAGGCACTGTTTTAAAATGAAGGTTTATTCTTTTAGGGTAGAGATGCGGAGAATTGTGTTTTCTCAGAGTTGTGTAACTTTAGAACTCTGCCTCCGAAGATGGTGAAGGTGTGATTGTTTAATATTTTTATAAGACAGAGGTGGATAGATTCTTGTCAGGCAAGGGAATCATCAGTTATTGATATAGATGGGAATGTGAAATTTGAAACATAAGCAGGTCAGCCATGATCTTATTGAATGGTGGATCTGGTTCAAGTGGTCACATTGCATGTTCATACGTACTTCGTGATATTAAACTATGATGCCCATTGCTGTTACCATGATGTATTTGTTGTGATACCAACATTACAGTCTGTGTTTGTGGTTGTTTGCTGTCATCAAGTGAGTCTTAACGAGAAGAGGCTCTTGTCATAAACAAGGTGCAGCTTATTGCGTGAAAGCAATAAGTTGCATCGATGAGATGAACATTGTTAGTGAGACTGAGTTGACCTAGGATACAGGTGTTCATTTACAAGACTTTAAGCTGTTCTGCCTTTTCCCCACCCCAGTCTGTATAACATCATCACAGGGTATGGAACTCAATGCAGTCTCCAACATTAACGTTTTTAAAACCATTACCTTGTGAAATATTACCTTGTAACAACAATCCGATCCTTTTATTCACTGCTGTTTGTGAGATTTTGTTATACAACAATTGGCAGCTACATTTTCTACATTACAGTAATGATTGCATTATGACTAACGTACTGCATGGGCTGTCAGATGCATTGTGATATCCTGTAGTTCTGAAAACCAGGTAATAATTGTAAGTTCATCGTTTTTAGGTTTTCATAAACCAACAATTTCATGAGTTAATGGGATAAACATATTAACATAGAAGATAGGAGCAGGAGGAGGCCATTTGGCTCTTCGAGCCTGCTCTATCATTCATTATGACCATGGCTGATCATCCAACTCATTAGCCTAATCCTGCTTTCTCTCCAATATCTTAGATCCCATTTGCCCCAAGTGCTATATCTAGCTGCCTCTTGAATATATTCAATGTTTTGGCATCAACTACTTCCTGTGGTAATGAATTCCACTGGCTCACCACTCTTTAGGTGAAGAAATGTCTCCTCATCTCTGTCCTTAATGGCCTGCCCCTAATCTTCAGATTGTGACCCCTGGTTCTGGACACACCCACCATCGGGAACATCCTCCCTGCATCTACCCTGTCTAGACCTGTTAGAATTTTATAAATCTCTATGAGATCCCCCCTCATTCGTCTGCACTCCAGCAAAACAATCCTAACCTAGTAAATCTCTCCTCATACATCAGACCTGCCATTCCCAGAATCAGCCTGGTAAACTTTTGCTGCTCTCCCTCGAGAGCAAGAGCATCTTTCCTCAGAAAAGGAGACCAAACTGCACACAATATTCTAGGTGTGACCTCACCAAGGCCCTGTATAACTGCAACAACACATCCCTGCTCCTGTACTTGAAACATCTCACAATGAAGGCCAACATACTGCTTGTCTTCTTTACCGCCTGCTGCACCTGCATGCTTACCTTCAGTGGCTGGTGCACAAGGACACCTAGGTTTTATTTTCCTTATTCATTCACAGGATGAGGGCAGCGCTGACCAGGCAGCATTTATTACCCATCCCTAATTACCCAGAGGGAAGTTTAGAGTCAACCACATTGCTGTGGGTCTAGAGTTACATGTAGGACAGACCAGGTAAGGATGGCAGTTTCCCTTCCCTAAAGGACATTAGTGAATCAGATGGGTTTTTCCTGACAATCAACAATGGGTTCATGGTCATCATTAATTCCAGATATTTTACTGAATTCAAATTTCACCATCTGCCATGGCAGGATTCGAACCTGGGTCCCCAGAACATTATCTGGGTCTCTGGAATAACAGTCTAGTGTTAATACCACAAGGCCATTGCCTCCCCTCTCTCAATTTACAGCCATTTAGGTAGTAATCTGTCTTCTTGTTTTCGTTTCCAAAGTGAATAATCTCACATTCATCCAAATTATACTGCATCAGCCACTGATCTGCCCATTTACCAACCTGTCCATCTCATGCTAAAGGATCTCTGCATCTTCGTCACAATTCCCCCTCCCACCCAACTTGGTATCATTTGCAAACTTTGAGATGTTACATTTTGTTCCCTCATCCAAATCATTAATATATTAGTGAATAGCTGGGGTCCCAGCACCAATCCTTGTGGCATCCCACAAGTTACTGCCTGCCAATTTGAAACGAGCCCATTAATTCCTACTCTTTGTTTCCTCTCTGCCAACCAATTTCCTATCCATCCCAATACACTTCCCGCAATCCCATGCACTTGAATCTTGCACAATAATCTCTTATGTGGGACTTTGCCAAACACGGTTTTCTTACAGGGAGTTGGATATAAAGAAATGGTTTTCCAGTTGTACAGATCATTGAGTGGTTTCCTTTTGGAGAATTAAATTCACTTTTGACACTAAACCCAAGGAAAGTGATCCTGGATTTGGATGTGGTACATTGCAGTATCATTCAGATCTAGAAGGTTAAATTCTGAAGACTTGTTGGATAAACTTCTTTTGTATTTCCTAGTAGCTTGAGGTCTGATCTAATGGATACGTTTAGAATAATAAAGGTATTTATTCAATTAAAGAAACTTATTTCTTTTGGTGGGAGAAATTAGAACTGGGCTACGTGCCCTTCAGATTAAAGTGAGGCCATTTAGCAGTGAAATCAGACAGCACTTTTTCAGAGATAGTAGGAACTGCAGATGCTGGAGAATCTGAGATAACAAGGTGTAGAGCTGGATGGACACAGCAGGCCAAGCAGCATCAGAGGAGCAGGAAAGCTGACATTTTGGGCCTAGACCCTTCTTTAGAAAAAAAATTTTTTTTCATATCATAGTGTAGAAATGTGGAGCTCTCTTCCCCACAAGACTATGGATATCAGGCAATTGAAATGTCAAGACTAAGTCACAGCCAATAAAGTACTTGTAAAATGTAATCTCTGTTCTATGTAGTGTATTTAGCAACAGCTGGTCCTTTGTTGGATATTTCATGAATGGTAACCCAAGCAATTTATTTTATATGTTGGGCATGTGAGACAGGAAACAAGGGTTGTGATAATGATATCTGACATTAATCACACTAGTACAAAATATCCCTGGAGTGATCAAAGTGAAATATTTTAATGTATTTCATTAATTTATTTCCATTTCAATACAAATACTCACATGACATTTCACACTGTTGTTTCAATGTGATTTTCTGCACTTCAGTGGTAATGTCCACCTACCCGAAAAATGGATAAGATGGAAATACATATTGTGATTCAACTTGAGGTAGATGTGAAAAATGTACTTTTCAAACAGTGAAAATCCAAAGGAGATAAACTCTGGTTTTTAGAGCCATGATCTGTCTTAAAGTGGGAATTTAACATAATTGATAATCTCTACTGCTTTACAGTGTATAATTTTGTGACAACACTGGCACAGCTGTAGATCGCAAACCTATGATTTAAATTTGAAACACAAAGGCATGTCCTGTGGCAGAGCCACGTGCAATGTGTCAGAAGTGTGGTTACAGAGAATTTTTGCCATATGAAAGAACCACTCATTTTTCTAAAATGTTTTGCTGTGGATTGTTTAAAGCTTGCATTCCTCATGAATGAATAGGAGTGAATCACTTTGAAAATAGGGAAAAGGTCAGAGATATAAAATAAGGGATAGTATTCAAAAGGGTACACAGGAACAGGGAGACCTAGACGTATATGTGAATAGGTCATTAAATGTGACAGGACAGGCACAGAGAACTGTTAATAAAGCATACAGTGTCCTAATTTTTACTAATAGAGCAGGAAGATTATGCTGAATTTACATAGGGTGCTGATTCAACCTCAGCTGGAGTATTATTTACAGTTCTGTTCATCACACTATAGAAAGGATGTGAACACATTGGAGAAAACAAAGTAGGGGCTTACAACAAAGGTTCCAAGTATGAGAAACTTCAGTTCTGAGGATAGATTGAAGAAGTTGGGTCTGTTTTCCCTGGAGAGAAAAAAGCTTAAGAGATTGTGTAGAAGTTCCAAAATTGGGAGGGGTCTGAACAGAATAGATAGAGAGAAACTGTTCTTGTTTGTAAAAGGTTTAAAAACCAAAGGTTCAGTTTTAAATTGTTTTGCAGAAGAAGTAAATGCGA
Organism: Rhincodon typus; assembly: GCF_021869965.1. Lineage (NCBI taxonomy): Eukaryota > Metazoa > Chordata > Chondrichthyes > Orectolobiformes > Rhincodontidae > Rhincodon > Rhincodon typus. Next base: position 39,677,315 of record NC_063342.1, on the reverse strand, counting down.
GGTGAAAAAAAGCTTTTTCACACCAATGGTTCAGGTGTGGAATGCACTATCTGGCAGTATGGTGGAGGCAGATTTAACTGAGACACTCAAGAGGGCATGGAATGATTATTTAAATAGGGAAATATGCAGGGTTGCAGAGAAAGGACATGTGATTGGCCCTAAGTGCTCAGACAAATGACACAGCCACAATGAGCTAAATGTCCTCCTACTGCACTGTAATTAATATGCAATTTTAAGAGGCAGGGTAACATTTCGGTATATTTGATAATTTTTCTTGAAATATTGAGAAGTGAGTTGAAGTCAGAATGCAACTGCCATGAGCTACGTACGTGATGGGAGATTTTACCGTCATCTCAATCAGTGTCTTACTTTGCTCTAAGCTATTTATTGTTGCCAGCATCCTTGCATCTCTTGAGGTTAAATTATTGATAATATACCTAGTGTGGTTCCTCATGCTGCAGCATTTACAGATAAAATGGCTAATGAAAGTCAAAAGATAAGACATGTCAGATTTGGCATCCATTGGACAATTGAGAATGTTTGATCCCTAAGGTTGAATACATAGACTTGATTAAGCTGTGCAGGCTGGGAAAGAGGTTCAGATCTACACAACTAACCAGACTGGTGGCATTTCATTGTTGAGTGACTTTACTGGCAGGCTATTAAGATTGGACAGAAGTAATGTCAACAAAAGAGGACCACAGCTTCATTTACATGTTGCAGTAGATATAAATGACATATAATGCAATCTGCTCTCCAATTGGCATGAAATTATGCTGTGTATTGTCTTTGAACATCTTTAAGAAGCTGAAAGGAAACTTCATGAAGGAATAGAGCTGATAAAGGATCTGTTTTTCATTTCACAATACTTCTATCAGTACTGGCTATTGTTATAAATTGTTGTTTGAAATATACGAAGTATATTTTCAGATTTTTTTTAAAGTATGTTTTTGTGTTCAATAGTAGACAATGCTTTGTGGAACATAAAATAGTTACAAGTTGTCTGCTGGCTCTTCACAAAACTAACATTAAGTAAAGAATTTCTAATACATCATAAGTAGATTTCATTAAAACTGAAAGCAATTACTGCAGGCTATACTATTTATAGATGTGTTGAGGTAACTGTGCTCTGTCCACTATCTATAGTAAATGTTAAAATAAAAACTGAGGTAATTGACATGCCAGTATTAAATCACATAAGATTAATGAACTGCTGTAGCCAGGAGTGATATTCCCGTATCTACCCCAACCCTAGCTTATTTTCCCAGGTTTAGGCTCATTAGAAATGTGCAGTGGGCTTCTGATGAAATCTTGTCAACCGGTACCGATCGGAAGACTGCTGTAATGCTCAAAGTTCGGAGTGCAGACTTAAAGGGGCAACATCATCATGACAATTGGAGTGAGTGAGGGAGTGAGGGAGGCTGCTGCTCAGACCCTCAGCAACTTTTGAAGTTGCAAGGAGAGGCTGTTTCAAGACACTCATGCATCATTTAAGTATTTACTGTTACCTTTTGGGACCTATTGCCACTGATATAAGGTATTTTCTTTCTCATAAAACATGCTTGTATTTTTGTTATCCTTTTTATTGAAGAGGCGAAACGACTTCTGGCCAGAGCAGTGACAGTAAGTAAGGAGTGATGCAGCGAGTTTGAGCAGGATCTTAGACCTTGAACATATGTCACTTATACATGGTTGATGGGCTAGAAGTTGGCTGTGACTATCCTGGAAAGGAGGAAAACCATTGTCAGGCAGAGATAGACCTCACTTGTCAATGTGCTCCAACATTCTCTACAGCAATCCCACTTAAATTAGAATAGATTTACAGAAAATTCCTCCAGGATACAATACATTACTTCAATGCATCAAGATTTAAACAACTGCACCTCCCAGTCGCGAACCATTTCAACTCCCCCTCCCATTCCTCAGACAACATGTCCATCCTGGGCCTCCTGCAGTGTCACAATGATGCCACCCGAAGGTTGCAGGAACAGCAATTCGTATTCCGCTTGGGAACCCTGCAGCCCAATGGTATCAATGTGGACTTCACAAGCTTCAAAATCTCCCCTCCACCTACTGCATCCCAAAACCAGCCCAGCTCGTCCCTGCCTCCCTAACCTGTCCTTCCTCCCACCTATCCCCTCCTCCCACCTCAAGCCCCACCCCCATCTCCTACCTACTAACCTCATCCCGCCCCCTTGATCTGTCCGTCTTCCCTGGACTGACCTATCTCCTCCCTAATTCCCCACCTACACTCACCTTTACTGGCTCCATCCCCGCCTCTTTGACCCGTCTGTCTCCTCTCCACCTATCCTCTCCTCTATCCATCTTCTATGCGCCTCCCCCTCTCTCTCTATTTATTTCAGAATCCCCTTCCCCTCCCCCATTTCTGAAGAAGGGTCTAGGCCCGAAACGTCAGCCTTCCTGCTCCTCTGATGCTGTGTTCATCCAGCTCTACAACTTGTTATCTCATGCTTCATAAGACTGAATCATTCAACTTGCTGCCTCTATTCTCCTCCACAACAATCCCATTTCAGTATTCCCCCTTTGCAGCCAACCTCATTTGCTCCCATCCCCTGATTTAATGAAATAAAAATTCCAAGCCTTGTCTAGCAGTTCTTCTGTAGCTTTGTCTTTCCTAACACCGATTCCTTCAACCCATGCATGCTCAAATTTACCTTTTGCCTTTCTGACTCTGGTCCTCTTTGTAAAAACATTCAGCTATCTTTGCCTTAAACTCTTGAACTCTTTTCTGGAAGCCCTCTGTTTCCTTCAAAATCTTCCAGGAAATTTGTTTGGTTCATGCAATCATGATTTGGTTCCACAACTTTTCCCCTCGTACTCCTTTTGGTCTGGATTTATATATGGAGAACTTAAATAATAGTATTTAAATGCAAAATGTCATTTTGATCTACCAATATTAATTGAATGTTTTTTCACTGGAATTACATTGTAAAAGTAGAATGTTATAAGACTCTTAATAAGGGAATGTGAGTGAATATCTAGTGGCACTGTTTCCATCTACATCAGGAGTTGAAAGATTCACGCTCCAAAGCACTCAGCTCCATTGTGCGGAAATTAGGATAACATTCTTCATATTAACCCCAAGGTACAAGTACAATATTCAGCGTTGAATATGGAAATAAGGAGATTTAACCTATTGTGACATGTTTGAAAGTAAACTGCTAATCAGAGAATGTATGGCTAATGTGCAAACTATGATGACCATATAATGAGTGATTTGTTTACTGTAAAGCTTTATATACCAGTGGCTAAACTGCTTAAACCCCAAATACGCATTTTATTTATTCAGGTTTTTTTTAACATAAATCATGCTTGTACCTTTCTTGTCAATTTTATTTAAGAGGGGAAATGACTTCTTGTTTAGTACATTGGTGATGTGTTCTGAAAGGAATCTGCAGAACATTGGGTTCTCTCTGAATATATTTATTTATACATTAGGATTTGACTGACAACAGCAAGTACAAATAACACAATAGGGATGATGATTATTGTCAGCTGATAGGGAAATCATACAAGTGCTAAGAGCAAGAAACAAGTTTGGGAAAATTAAGAAGACAAACATCAAATGTGAAAGGGTGAGCAGTGACCTTACAGAAGTGTACAAAATAATGAGGGGTAAAGATAAAGTTAATGGTAGTTGTCTTTTCCTTAGGATGGGGGATTTCAAGACCAGGGGGCACATTTTTAAGGTGGGAGGACAGAGATTTAAAAAAGACATGAGGGACAAATTTTTACACAGAGGATGGTTTGTGTGTGGAATGAACATCCAGAGGAAGTGGTAGATGCAGACACAATTACAATGTTTAAAAGACATTTGGATAAGTACATGAATAGGAAAGGTTTGGAGCAATATGGGCCAGGAGCTGGCAGGTGGGACTAGTTTAGTTTGGGATTATGTTCGGCATGGACTGGTTAGACCAAAGGGTCTGTTTCCGTGCTATATGACTCTATGACTCTATCAGGGACAAGCATATGGATAGAGGCAAAAATGCACCAAGACTGTTGACTAACTATAAATTATTACTGGGAATATCTCACATATTTATGATCCAGAATAAATCTGCAGAGTACCACACACATTTCCGTGGTGATCATTTATTTTGGGTTTCGTTGATGTTCCTGACCACTTTCGCAAGTGGACCTTATATATCCCAAGAACCATTTAGCTGTTAAGGAGCTACATAAATAGTAAGACACAGGAACTCTTGGTCTTTTCACTCTCACTTACTGAAATCTAGCAGGTGCAGCCTTAGGATCTTCTTGGCTTCAGCAGGTCACAGTCCTGTCTCACCTGAAAAAATTATCAAAAATTAAACTGTTCAATGAATATTATTGACTACAACAATAAAAACACATTTCATTCCTATTGTTCGTTAGATCTCCTGATAACTCTCCACTGAAAACAAACTATTGGAACATTTCCCCTATTCCTGTATTTACTTCTGCTGGATCTTTTCACTTGTCTTTTTCCTTTGCTGGCTCTTATCTGGTGCTCTATTTATTCAATACTGCCCAAGATGCAACCCCTAGTTTCATTGACAACACATTCAGTGGTTCTGGTTTTGACTTCTCTGTTTTAATTCAAAACAATTGCAAATAACAAATGAAGTCTGTATTAATTAGCATGACCTGATCCGACTCTGTTCTTGGTTCGAGGTTATTTGCACATATCTGATGTTTACAGGGGAGGCATTGGCCAAGTGATATTATCGCTGGACTGTTAATCCAGAGACCCATGTGATGTTCTGGAGTCCTGGGGTTGAATCCTGCCATGGCAGATGCTGGAATTTCAATTCAATAAATATCTGGAATTACGAGCCTAATGATAACTGTGAATCCATTGCCGATTGTCGGGAAAACCCATCTGTTTCACTAATGTCCTTTAGAGAAAGAAACTGCTATCCTCACCTGGTCTGGCCTACATGTGACTTCAGACCCACAGCAATGTGGTTGACTCTAAACTGCCCTCTGGGAAATTAGGGATGGGCAATAAATGCTGGCCTAGCCAGCGATGCCCTCACCTTGTGAATGAATAAAATAAAAGACAGGTTCTCCAAGGTTCGATCTGTAAATGGTGGAGGTCTGTATTCAGAATGGGTGATTGAAAATTGAGAGGTAACAGTTGATACTTGCAGATCCCACTTATTACTAGTTAATAATAGCAGAAAGAAGGCCTACATTCAAAGAAACCTGGGGTGGGTGGGAAGCATTTCATTTACATTTTGAGGACAACTTCACTTTGCCCCTTTCTCATTCACCGTTCTAATGAGATCAAACTCCTATTTCTTATGTTGTCCTTTTTAAATGGGGGCTTTCCTGGAAAACTGAGTCCAGTAAGTCCTTTCACCTCATCCATATGGTCCAACAACAGGAGCAGGTACATTGCCTCTTCAGGGATGTCCCATATCGTCGCCTGTCCCTTGATTTGAGGATGATACCTTTGATCCTCAAACTGCTTGTCTTTGAGCACATGGGACAGAATGTTCCATGAGGTAGTGGGATTAGGAGGACAGCTTTTGCTTCCTTTCTTTCTTTCTTTGTTGCCATTTTGCCTCAATATTAAGTATTTGGATTTGAAGTAGGAAGGATCTATATTGAATTATTGCTTCTGTGCCTCAAGGAAAGCTCCAAAGAGTCTTCGAGGCATTTTCTTTGGCCTCCTGGAACACTCACCATTTGAAAGTTGAGAAAACCAAATCTGTCAGGTGAGATGTTTCTCAATAATTCAGACAGTTTTCGGTTTGTTGTGGATGAGTTTGCAGGAGCTTTGCCTGAATGCCTGGTGAAAACCCTGGGGCAATGAAAGAGCAAGAAACTTAAGAATTCTGGGCTCGTGCACATTTTCTAACTTTAAAAATGGGCAGATGTGAGGGATACAGCAGCGGAGAATCAGACCTGAGGCATCTCTAAAAGCTAATCAACTAGCCAGACATTAATAGGTCACTCAGAGATAGTAAGAACTGCCGATGCTGGAGTCAGAGATAACACAGTGTGGAGCTGGAGGAGCACAGCAGGCCAGGCAGTATCAGAGGAGCAGGCAAGTTGATGTTTCGGTTCGGGACCTCAACTTTCCCGCTCCTCTGATGCTGCCTACCCTCCAGATATTAATTGGTGTTGTTTGTTCCCAGTTACTGCATTAAAATATAGGGTGGAAAATTGTGCCCTCTTGCCAATGTACCATTTGCCTTCATCTCCAACTACTGCAACTGCATGCTAACTTTGGGGAAACAAACACAAACTGCTTTGCAGAGCACCCCACTAAGTCGCTGCCTAGTACTCAGGATAAAGACCCATTTGGTCCTACTTTTTGCTTCCTATCTAACTAGTAGTCCCCGATCCATGTCAACACACTATCCCCAATCCCATGCAGTTTAATTTTACATGTTAATCTCTTATCTGGGAACTTACCAAAAACCTTCTGAAAATCCAAGTAAACCACATTCACTGGCTCCCTCTTATTAACTGTACTAGTTACATCCCTGAAAAATTCCAATAGACTTACCTTTTGTAAATTTATGCTTATTTTGTCTTACCCTGTCGCTGTTTTCCAAGTACTCTGCTACTAAATCTATTATAATAGATTCTAGCATTGTTCCCATTATAAATATCAGGTCAACCAGTCTATGATTTCTGTCACCTTTTTTTAAATAGTGAGGTTACATTAGCTACGCTCAAATACATAGGAACTGTTCCAGAGTCTATAGAATCTTCAAAGATGACCACCAACACATTCTTCATTTCTAGGGCCATCCCTTAAGTACTCTGGGATGTAGATTATTGGATTCTGCAGATTTATCGGCCTTTAATTCAATCAATTTCCCCAACTCCTTTCCCTACTAATGCTGATTTCCTTCAGCTCCTTCCTATCAATTCACCCAGTGTTCCCTACATTTTTGGGGTGTCATTTGTGTCCTCCTGCGATGGTGAAGACTGAATCAACATATGAATTTAGTTGTTTCAGAGATAGTAGGAACTGCAGATGCTGGAGAATCTGAGATAACAAGGTGTAGAGCTGGATGAACACAGCAGGCCAAGCAGCATCAGAGGAGCAGGAAGGCT